>NC_142713.1:59684457-60295551 GCF_055471065.1 Atractosteus spatula
AAACTCATGCACAAGAAACTCGCATTCCTGAAGGCACTCCATTACAGAATGACTACATTTTGGAAATTAAAAGCACGTTTGCTGTGTCGATCTTAACATTTTGTAACATTTCTTTGAAGAAGATGGTTTGCCAAGTGTGCACCCTCTCTCTGAAGCTTTCATGCTTTCTAGTTAATAAAAACACTTTAGAAATTCCGCTTTGCACAGTTGGAACAAAGGCGTGAGCAAACTCGGGAAGCAATGCACATTCAAGCAAGGAAAATGAAAGTAAACTCTCAGGTTACAGCATGTGCAAAAACAGAGCGGGCGAGCAGAGTGTTGTTGCCAGTGGCTGTTCAAAAGGATCAGGGTAATGTGCAGCACAACTCGTACAATAAGTCCCCCTCTGAAAGCAGGTACTGTGCAGCCTGATATCTGCTTTCAGTGGGAGCTGATTGTACAGCAGCTCTGTGCTGAACCCTCACTGGGAACATGCTGTACATTAGCGAGGACAGTCCTCGTAGAGCCCATCTCGCGGATGCCTGGGGTACAGTGCCCAGCTATCACTTGAGCACTTTAACAAAATCCAGGCTTTTTCTCCTTCCACAGGTAGAAAATGGAACTCCCAGCACTGTAATTGGCTAAAATAATAAATACCATTCATTTCCACATGTAGCCAAACAAGGAAATTTCCTGCTAGGCATTTCTCACATCAAGATGTGAAATGATGCCCCCAGACCCCAAGCTGTATGAAATAAAGGCATTGTTGTTCAATTTGTTTAAGAGCTTAAGACGAGAAGCTATTCAGCCCATCTAACATGTTTGATTGCTAGCAGATAATTGATCTGAGGATCTCATCCAGCCCGTTCCTGAAAGAAACTGGGTTATCGACTTGGACTGTTCCAGACTGCAGTAAATGTCTCCTGTTCTTGGTTGTAACACTTCCCACTAGTCTCCTCCGGGGTAATGTCCAGTGCCTTTGAGGATTTTGAGTACTACTGTAGTATCGCATCCCTTTTTAAAGACTGAAGGAACTGAAGCTTTTCAGCCTGTTAGTGGAGGACATTCTCTTAAGCCCCATCTGGTTGCCCTTTGGGGGGGGGGAAATTTTTTAAAAATAAATTGGTGACCAAATTTGTGCACAGTATTGTAAATGTTGTATTGCTCGGTAGTACATTGTACAACTTTTACCATTGCTTGATTTCTGTTCTATGCGTTTAGCTTTAACCTAGTATTTGTATTGCTTTCCCATTATGTAAATGATGCATTAATATAAACACTTGCGTCTTTCTAATATGTGGCTTCTTCCAGTTCAGCCTTGGCCTTATTTGTCCCATTTTGTATTTAAACTACAACTTATTGGTAATTGCATGTAGGACTCCTCACCTGTCTATATTAAGTGTCACTTGCCACTTGCATGTGGTCTAAGTGGTTAGGCAGGAGTGCCAGTGAGAAATTGTCTTGTCATGTTTGTTTAGACTGTGCAAGTTGAGCTGGCTGTGTGACATAGACCAGTGTCTGGCAAACGGCAAACTGGACCTTATAAAGTAACTTCCTTCACACTGGGTAAGAACGGCAGCTAGGCCTGAGCTACCCCACCCCCTCTGGGGTTTGCCTTTAAACCCGACATCTTTACAGACCATGAAAATCAGTTTTGGTAAAAGACCAAAGCCGCGCTGGAGTCTATGGGTGAGGTTTATAATAAGCTAAAGTGAAAGTAAGGTTTTGTCTGAACCATCTGCTAAAATAAAGACAAACTGTGAACACCTTTGATTACATTTTACTTTTTAGCTCCAAAACATTCTCTTTGCAGTGGCTCCATAAAGACATTCCAGGTTTGTGTAAGCTAACTATGGTGTTAAATGTAGTGTTGTCAAAAATCAAAAAGTCTAATTGGTCAAATTACAGTTGTGGTGCAAGTACGGCCTGTAAACACGCCTTTTAAGTTCATTACACTCCAGGATTTAAACTGGTGCTTTCTGTGAGCTTCATTTTACAGCTCTGGAAGTTAAGCTTTTTTTTCCTTGCCTCAGTGTAATTTCTTTACTTTTTTTTCCCTCAACAACTTGTCTCTGTGGAACTGAATGCTGCTTTTCACACATAAGTAAAAGTGCTGCTTCAGGGTATTTTAAATATACATCATAAACAGTATATGGTTACCATACTGTAAATACTGTGAAATATATAATGGTAACACTAGCCTTATATAGTCTTAAATATTCAATATTGTAAACAAATGGATGGAACATCTTGGTATGAAGCCAAGCTCTGGCTCTTGTTGTGATGTTGCACGTTTCCTTCATCTACACTGTGGTTTCAGAGTAAAAGAACAGCCGACAAAATAAAAGACTAAAACATCTGCTTGCATGAGCTAATGGCCAGAATACAAAATGCACTCCCATTTAATGTAACAATTAAAAAAGTATCTGTACTCTGGGGTCTCTCCAGGCAAAACAGATCCCAACAGAGTCTGAAAGAGACTCAAGTTCAGGATAATAGCTTCCCCTTGCTTAACTCTGCCAGCCCATGTCGGCAACATGCAAATGTCACACAAAAGGATCCCCAGTCTACAGTCACACCCAAGATTGTGAGCTGCCAGCATTAACCGCTGAACAACAGTGCACTTTATACTAAACACACCTTCTGAAAAAAGAAACTATGGTTTGTGGAACTAGCAATACAGGTTTGAACTTCACGTCCAAGCAGGACTTTGCTGGCTTGTAATATAAATCCTGTAGCAGTGGTTCCTGAACTTTTAGTCCAGTGGAGCTCCTCATTAAAGGCTAACTTAATATTTGGGCCGCATTTTTATTTTATTTTCCACTTTTAAGAAGTGGGTGTGTCTGCCAGGGTCATTCTCACCTATGTCTGTTCATCAGTTAACTCACTGTAAGAGCTGCCAGTAACATAACAGCCAGTGAGCTGAGCTGAAGATGTTCGAAACGGTACCCTTGAAGTTGTGTATTTTTGACACTGGAGACTGACTGAAGAAACAAATTAAGTAAAAGGGACATAGTATTCCTCCAGGACTGGGGCTGAGAAGCGCTGGGATAGAGACGGTGTTCCTACAGTACTGGGGCTGGGATAGAGACAGTGTTCCTACAGGACCGGGGCTGGGAAGCGCTGGGATAGAGATGGTGTTCCTACAGCACCGGGGCTGGGAAGCGCTGGGATAGAGATGGTGTTCCTACAGGACCAGGGCTGGGAAACTCTGGGATAGAGACGGTGTTCCTACGGGACTGGGGCTGGGAAGCGCTGGGATAGAGATGGTGTTCCTACGGGACTGGGGCTGGGAAGCGCTGGGATAGAGACGGTGTTCCTCTGGGACCGGGGCTGGGAAGCGTTGGGATAGAGAGGGTGTTCCTACGGGACCGGGGCTGGGGCTGGTAAAACTTGTCACCCTGTTCCTACGGTATGCTCTGTATAGGATTGTTTTCACACTGCTGAATACGTGCGACTATAATCTCTGCTACACAACCATTGGAGCCACTAGTGCTGAATGAATACTAGATTGTTAGCTCTTTTCCTTCACTTTCACGAACCTGTGATAACATTGTTTAATTAATTGGGTTCACGGTACAAATCAGTGTGAACAGAGCACTACTCCCTGCTGGAACCAGCTGGAAAGGGGCATTGTTTTCCTGGAAAACGGAAGGTTTTCTTTTGTGATTCAGCTTGGTTATGCCATTGGCAGGCTCTTTGAGGTTACTGGTTCATCAGTTCAATACGGTGAAGAGAGATCACTTCATTTCAGTCTAATTAATAAGCAGAATAGGAAGGGGTGCGTGGGTGGGGGGTTCTAAGGTGTTTTATAATAAGTTGGCATTGCCTGGCTCCCTGAACAGGAGGTCTGCTGTACTGCAGTCTTCCACTGGAGTCTAAAAACCGACAGTTTTGTCAGGGAACGTGGACGTCGGTGTGACGGTGAGGTCAGGCTGCTGTACTGCTGGCTGGAGAGTCAGAGTTCACTGCCCCCTCCACCACCGACTCAAGCAGGCTGGCTTGCGTAGTCAGGGATGCAGTAACATGACCCTGCGACAGCTGATGGCCACAAGACCGGTAATGGTGCTCCAGCTCTTGAATAAGTGAAGAGGAGTGCAGATGCACGGCCTTGAGAGGGGACGCAGACGGACGGATCTTTGTCAATAGCAGATGAATTATGAATGTCTTCCCTGTCGACACACCCTGGCCGATGATCTGGAAAATGAGAAGCTCAATTTTAGAAAAGATTTTATAATCGCAGAAATTTCTTTGTTTTTACTGTTCCCTGTTATTTCAAGTGATGGCTACAGGCCAAGAATTCAGATGCCTATCCAGATTTTCATGGGGTAAGCGTTCGGTCTGTCCTGGTCACCCATCAGGGCGGTGTTTAAGGTGGTTTGGAGTCGTTCAGTGGGGACAGATCAGCTTCGCGAGTTTCTCTCCCTGTGAAGCCAGTGGGTTTGGGCTGTCCTGCTGGGGTAAGAGCACACAAGCCTGTGTTGATAGTTTGGCTCCGGGAGCCCCTGGCTACTCGATGGTTTCGCTTCCTTTGATTCTACTTTGCCCCAGTGTGAGGGGTGCTGCCCTGTTCTGCCCCTGCCAGGGTTCGAGGGCTCAGAGCCCCACAGCATATAACTGGCAAAGAACGTGAATTTTTTTTAAAAAATTGCTGTTCTGTCAAAATGGCCGCAAACCCACATTGAGATCTGAAGATTTGCATGAAAATACTAAGCCTTTCATATCTGAGCCCCTCAGGGGCTGCTCCAGTGTGGAAGTATGAAGCCAGTCTCGCGCTCCTTTTCAGCTGATGGTCTTTAGTACAGATGCAGCACCCCTGAAGAGCAAGGCCTTTGTTTCAGAGTCCCTTACTGGTCTAATAATCTGCCTTTGTACGTTACATACAAGGTCTTGCTGTTGCACAGTTCTTGGCCAAGTACAAGACCCAGCTCTTCTGAAGGAGGTTCAGCCCAGCCAGTCAATGTTGCTACCTGGTTTCAGTCTGCGTACTGGCCCCTCTACAGCCATCAGGGCCCTTCAGCACACAGTCACTCGAGAGGATGAGCCAAACTATCACTGGCTTTCTATCAGGTTTTAATGTCAACTTCAAAATCCTCCTGCTCACCTATAAGGCTCTGCATGGCTTGGCACATCAGTACCTGTCTGAGCTATTATCGCCCTACTCCCCACCTCGCAACCTTCGCTCTTCTAATTCTGCTCTCCTAACTGTCCCCCAAGCCTGTCTTCGCTCTATAGGTGATGGGGTCTTCTCCTGCTGCACCCCAAAACCTTGTAATTATCTCCCTATAAATATCAGTCACTTTCCCTGAGCACCTTCAAACCAAGGCTCCGAAATTTCTTCTTCAGAAGGACTTTTATTTAAAACTGGACCCGTGTGCCCCCTCTGCTTTCCTACTATATTCAAACTCTAATTGTAACTGTGTAATCCTGCTATCTCCTCTCCCTGTGTATCTTTGTTTCTCTCTGTAAAGCACCGAGAAGCCACTTTTAAAGGTGCTATATAAAATAGTTTATTGTTAACTCTAGGACAATTCAGTCCCTCTGTATCCAGTGCTGTGTCTTGTGAAGCCTAGCTTTGTGTACACCTCAGGGGTGAGTAATCATGCAAAAGCACTGCACCCTGCACTGTGTGCCCAGAGGAAATATCTAATCTCCTGGTGAGCCAGAGCCCATCTTGTAACGTCTAAGGAAAATTCTTGCTCATAAGCCAGGAGATCAAAGGTTCAGCAACAGCAATTGAAAGCGCTTCCAGCTGTGCAGACCTGTAAACCTGCATGAGCTGTACCTAGAGTGGAAAACCTTAGTCAGAGGCGGGAATTGGCTTTATACAAGAAATGCATACAAGGCATCTCTTTGCAATGTGCTGGATTTTCACGTGTTTCGGCTAGCGATTGCTCCCAGATGTGAGTGCACTCGGTAGTTAAGAGGGAAGGCTCTGCATACCGCCTCCGCCATCAGACTGACGGGTCACAGCAGTGCTCTGCTGGATTGTAAGACTGTGGAGCAAAGCCATCTGTTGTAAGGAACAGTAGTCCTACTGAGGAGTGCACACAGAGAAGGGGGAGATAGGCTTGAACACATTGCTTAACAGAGAGGACAGGAGAGGACAGGAATATCTCTGCCCACAACTTCCGCTATATTCCAGTTCCTCATGAATCTGCACCTCCAATGCCCTCTGTAGTGCACTGTGCTTGTAGAGCATTGAGGAGCAGTGTGCTATTAGAAAGTGTCCCTTTCCCCACAATGGTCTTCAGAGTCTCTAATCCAGCACTGAGGTTTTTTTTTTAATGTTACTGTCAAGATCTGAACGAGTACCTTTAAGAAGCCGCTCCCAACAGGCCTATTGTTTATTTTACGGAAATGTGAAGTGTAACCATGAAAACTGGTGATATTTGCAAAAACAAAAGTGGAGTCTGGTGTTGCCTGAGGTTACACTTTGTACACGAGTTGTTGTTGGTGTGTTAAGTGACACATGGCGGTATAACCACGGGGCTCTGGGACGTGATTTAGCCGACGGGAGGAGCCGCAGTGCCGTGCTGCCGAAGCCAGTGGGAGTCTGTCACGCAAGGACCGTCGTGACTCCCTTCTCAAAGCAATCCCCCGAGGGACAGGAGGCTGGAACGCCAGCTCAGCCTCGCGGGGGGCAGGGTGGGAGGAGAAGCTCTGCTCGCTCTCTTGCTCGAGACATGAAGAAGACATCTCGTCGACCTGTCTTGCCTGCTGCAGCCGGAGAGCAGCTCGATGGCAGATCTCAATTTTTCTCGCACTTTGTGGGGCAAAGAGAAAGTCGCTGTGAAACAGTGCTGGTGGAAGTATCACAGTTTGATTTAATTGAAAGGTAGTCTGCATTCCCTGTTGTGACATGTGTTCTGTGCAGCAAGATTCTCCGCTGGTTCCACAGATAAGATCACTTTATTAGCCCTATACAATTTCTTGCATTAGGAATTTGTCTTTTCTCATACCCCGGCTTGCTCTCCATGAGACACACAGACAGGGAGAGAAGCCTGGGGTCAGAGCGCAGGGTAAGCCAGTTATACGGCGCCCCTGGAGCAGCTGGGGTTAAGGGCCTTGCTCAGGGGCCCAGCGGAGTAGGATTCCTCTGTCGGCCGCAGGATTTAAACCGGCAACCTTCCAGCCACAGGCGCAGATCCTGAGCCACAGTGCCACCACTCCGCCCCATCGAGCCGTATGAGGCAACACCTCAGCGCAGGCTGGTCTAGATAATGGAAAGTGCCTTGGTTCTCCTGCTGTACTTTCTTTACGTTTTGATCTGCAAAGCTGCAGAGAATTTTAGAAAATTGTGTGGAGGAAACCGCACTAAGGTTTTGACCTGGTTTCTAGACTGTGAGAACTAGGGTTCTGTGCAGTTTTCAGATGCTGCACCTCGCCAGACTCCATCTGGACATTTTCAAAACACGGAGATAGTGAGATAGCCGGCAGCACAGATGGAATCACAGGTCCCGCTAAGTGCACGAGAGAATGTTTGTTTTTCCTGGCGTTGCCTCACCAGATTCTGTCTCTCTGCGAGAGCAGCGCAGTGAGAGTTGCATCACAGTTCGATCCGGGGGTTTCCGCAGTGGGAGTCTCTCCAGACACCGCGCCGCTTCGAGCCTGTTGATGGTAAATAGCAGGCAGGTAGACCTGTCCTCATGCCACAGCCACAGCCTGACATACAGTAGTGACGCACGGCCCTCAAGCCTTCATCACCGTCTCGGTGCAGGAAATTAAACGGACATTTCTTCAACAGGTGTCTGGAATTGTGGGGAGAGCAGACGTTCTGGCGTGCTTGCTGTTCCTTCTGACATTTCTCTCCTACACAAGGTAAGTGTCTTTCAATTTGGAGAATTTGCCTACGGGGGACAAATTACCTGCAAGAATGGCGAAAATGGATATCGAGTAAGAGCTTCCCTGAATAATGTGGCTCCTTGCAGCGCTCTAATCGAACCATTTCAATGTAATGAACTTCCTAGAAAGACTAGGAGGCATCTATAATCTGGACTGCAGGGCTCAGTGATGGGAACCCCTGGCTTAATTGCTATTTTCTGATTTAATTAGGTCGCGCTGGAGGTTGAGAAAACCCATCGGCAGCCAGCAGAGTGGCCAATCCTTCTTTGCAGGGGTTCAGGGCAGCGACAGAAGCTCGCTCCCTGCCTACATCAGTGTGTGCTATCCTGTACAAAGCACACCATCCTATACAAAGACAAACCGTGTTTAGAAAAGATCAACGCAAGCTTGTAAATCTGCCAATAATAGCACAGTGGCGAGCTTTTAGCCGTGCATTTAAATTTCTAGAAATATTAAACATTCTTTCCCAAAATTTACAAGTCTAATCCCAGAATTCCCACTCCTGCTAAAATCGAAACCGCTTCCGATCCACCTGGGGAAGGAAACTCAGCCGAGCTGCAGCCCAGTACGAGATCTCTTGTCACAACCTGGGGAGCAGGCACTGAGCCCGTCTCGCAATAATGTCATGTCTGTAAATGTTTGGGGTTTTTTTAACTCTAAATGTCTGTAAGCGTTCTGTTAATAGCTTCTGCCCTGGTAACACTGCAATTCATGGCCCATGCCAGTAAAACTCTTGGAATTTGAATTTACACAATGACTTCACGTTACAGAGGCTGGCTGTGGTAAAACCCGACGCCAAATTACTGGCTTTTAGTGTGAAGTTCGGCAGCCGCGGCCGGTCGCTCTCCCTGGAGAGCAGTGGGCTGGCTGGTGGCTTCGGAAGGGCAGAACGGGGACATCTGGAGCCTGTGTCACATCAGCTCCCTTCTCACATAATTCCTCTCCCTCTGTCACCGGGATTATCATCTCTTTGTGTGGCTGGAATCATTCTCTTTCGAATGGAGCAGAAATATTTCTGCTGCCGCTTTCTTCACTTTGAAGAGCGTGCTTGTCGGGAGCTGTAACTGGAATGTACTCCTGATTTCTTCTTTTTTGGGATCTTCGCCTGGGTGAAATAATAAAGACTTAGTCCTGCTGCTCCTCCTAGTAGTGACAGGGCCACTCCACAGGCCTGATTGCGGATGAGCTGCTGCAGCATGTGGGGGCGCAGCCCAGCCCTGACTACAGGGGTACCCTGAGCCTGGAGCAACGGGGTGAAGAGGGTCCCCTCATACATCTGTAGCACTTGGGGATACTTTGGCACTATATATAAATGCAATTTAAGAACTGTTTTGGAGTAGTAAAATCAATTATATAAAATTATAAATATTAATTATAATACAACTATAAAAACAGCTGTGAGCAACTACAGTCATCCAAAGAATCTTGAAACACTTAAACTCAATTTTGTATGCATGGTGATATGCAGATTTTCTTTAAGTGAATATCACTGTAAATGCATGGTTATATCTGTATTAGCCGTCCATCCTTGTTCTTAGCGCTTTATCCAGTCCGGGGTCATGGGGGAGCTGGAGCCTGTCCCAGCATGCAACAGGCCAAGGTCAGGACAGGGTCAACGCTGGTCATATGCAGACGCAAAAACATGCACACGTCCACTTTTCCCAAACGCCAATTAACCCAGCAGTATACCTCTGGACCTGAGAGGAACATACAAACTCCACACAGACTGCACCCCAGGGACTGTCCCCAGGGCTCCAGTGCTGTGAGGCTATTGCTGTATTCATTTAGTTTTTTACAAAATCGTATCATTTCTTGCTCGGCTGAAAGAAGAAGCCTCTTGGCACCCTCTGACACCCATGGCCTATTTTCAAGGGTTTGGTTGCCCTGAAAATGCAGTTTTGATGCTCCGCTGGTTCCCTCAGTGATGCGTTTTCTTCCTTTCGCGCAGGAGCGTGGATCACAGCGGCTCTGGAGACCGTTTTCCACCCACGGTGTCCGCGGGCTGGCTGGCGCTCAGCCTGCTCCTGGGGACGTGCGCGATGCTGGTGAAGGAGACGGGCGTCACGGTGTTCGGGGTGTGCGTGGTGTACGACGTGCTGGTGATCTGTCAGAAACCGCTTGTTTCGTAAGTCGCTTGTAGAACCTTTTCTGGTTGTTTGGTTCAGTTTGTTCCTTCGCCAAGGACATCAGTTCTTTAATTGTTTGTTGGCAGCAATGAACTCCAGTTCTTTTGAGTGTTGTTGTCTTCCTGGGGGCTTTGTTGCTCTGAGGAAGTGGAGGCAGAGATCTGGAGAGGAAGGTAGTCCCGTTTGCAGGCAGGAGCAGCAGGGAGTTTGGAGAACTGGAGCATTCTTGTGATTTAAGAGTTGTGAACTTAAAAATGCACTGCTTTCTTGTATCTGCAGCTTGGGTCAAGAAAGTTACATTTTTAATATTACAATAGCATCTCAGTGTGATCTATTGATAGCTTTACTATGGTGACAGCAATGGAGATTTTAGTAGCTATGTTTCAGATGTTGTATGTTGTTGCGTTTACCCCCTTGGATTTTTTTTATCTCGTGGCAATGTTTGGGTTATTGGGTTTAAATTCTGATTTAGAAAAATGAAGTGTTATAAGTCCTTTCTGATTTCCACCTTGCCCAGTTTCAAAGGCTTAGCAAGGCTGGACCTGGTCAGTACAGGGGTAGGATATTTAGTAGGAAAACTAGGTTGCTGCTCTATGTGATGCTGGTGGACCTGTAGGTGGTGCTCTTCCCTCTGCACCAGAATGTACAATCCACTGCCCCAGTATGATGATCATTAATAATCCCTGTTAAAACCCCACTCTGCTATTGTACAGTCTGGCCTCCCTATAGTTCCCCCTTAATTAAATTGGTGAAGCAGTTTCTCTCTCTCTCCTCCCCCTGCTCTAAAGTGCACGGCCGCTGTGTGTCTCCCAGGTGGGGCTGCTGGTGCAGAATGGCCGCTGTGTGTCTCCCAGGTGGGGCTGCTGGTGCAGAATGGCCGCTGTGTGTCTCCCAGGTGGGGCTGCTGGTGCAGAATGGCCGCTGTGTGTTTCCCAGGTGGGGCTGCTGGTACAGCATGGCCGCTGTGTGTCTCCCAGGTGGGCTTGCTGGTGCAGAATAGTCTCTGTGCGTCTCCCAGGTGGGGCAGCTGGTCAGTGGTGGAAGAAGTGGGTGCTGTCTTTTGTAGGGTGCTTGCCTTTTTGAAGTAGTTGGGGATCCTTTGTGAGGAGAGGAATTTGGCAAATGCAAGCAGTTATGTTTCCATTGTCATGGGCCTCAGAGGCAGGAATTCACCTTTGAAGAAAATACTGCAGAAATTGATCGGAGAGCGAGGGAGCTGGCAGTGTCGCTGCTGTGTAAAAGTGACAGTCCCTCCCTCTGTGGGCGTCAGGCCATATGCTGAAGTTTGGATTTGTTTTTTTAGAATGAACAAATGATAGATCAGAAAATAAATTGTTTTTATTTACTTGGCACATCAGTAAATAACAGCTGGAAGAAATGTACAGTATGTGGAGCCTGGAAAACAAAAGCTGCAAAGCTTAAAAAAAAAATTAAATTGCACACATCTTTTATTTATGATTTCCAGCTTCTTCCCTGCTCACTGGGCAGCTCGAAGTTGGTTTTATTTTTGTTTGTGGGGCAAGATTCCACTGCTGTTTTTAAAATCACATTGAAATATTTTTTTAAAATAGTTTACGTTATTTTTTTTAAATACTCTCTTGCTAAATGTGAAGCTTTTTTTCCCCCCCGAACGGCAGCAGTGGTGATCCTGAAATAGATATGTACATTTGGGTTTTGAAAATCTTTCATTCCCAGAAATCGAGTTTTATTCCCCCCAGCCGCCACCCCTTCTGGTGGTCATTTTGAATACCGTGATGTGAGTGGTGGGAGTTTATTGGTCTTCCAGGTCTGGCAGGCTGGTTACCCATCATGACTGCAAACCCACTGAAATGCTCTTTCAGGAGAAAGCGATGGTATTTTAATCTTGAGTTGTTAATTGCTATATTGCTTTTCTTTGTGCCCTAAATCGGAAATTCAGCCTTCTTATGACTGTTGTGATTTTCCTATCAAGTCCAAAAATCCAGACTTAATGAGGAGCAGTAAAGATTTAAAGTTGTGCAATCTGCTGTCAGCTGCTCCATTAATTTTATTTTTAGCGTAAATTGCCAAAAGGAAATCAAAGGTAAGTAGTCTTTTTAAACATGTATGTGCAAAACAATCCACAGTGCTAAATGCATTTATATATTACTGAAAGAATATCCGTCTGTTACATGCAGCAAGTTCAATTAAAATGCAGAGTATTGAACACTGTGTTGCATTGGCATTTGGGTTTGTCAGGTACGGCTTATTGGAATTCCTTACCTACAAATAAATAAAACAAAACGCATCCTAGGTTGCTTCATGAAAAACTGAAAGCCTATTCAATCTTATTGTGCTTGAAAGTAATACATTAAAAACAAGCAGGCTCAGAAATCCACTGGGATCACTCCATCTGAGCAGAGGATAAATTGTTTGCTGAAGCATGCATTTCAAATGTCACTGTTAATACATTCCTGACGAGGACAGGCAGAAATCTTTTGGAATGACTGGGGAGATGGGGAAACGGGAGGTTTCACAAAGCAGGTCTGCCACTTCCAGCAAAGTTAATTGGTTTGAAAGTGCGTTTAATAGCACAGATAGCCTGATGCACAGCATTTAAAATCAGCTAGTTTCAGTAAAGCCCTTTCCAGCTTATGCTGCTTTGGTAGCTATTATAATGGGTAAAAGTTATTAAAATGGAACAAATTGCTAGCTATAGGATTAATGCCTTTTGTTAGAATATAGGTGTATTAATGTTTCTGTGCAATACCATTTTAGCCTTGAAAGCACGGCTGTACTTTGTGACGAGCTTGTGACAGTGTTGTTACTGGGCATGTGCAGACTTCTGGCTTGGGGAGTTTTGGGGCTCTGTGGATCTGGAAGTCATCACAGTACTGCCTCTGTTCAGATGGGACGACTCCAGAAGAAAGAGACTTCTTGCTGTGCAGAAAAGCACCACTTTCCAGTTCCCACACTCAGTGGCTACCCTGGGGCCAGGACTCTGGGAGTCTCGTCCACTAAGGAAGCAGCAATTCCATTTGAAAATGTATCTGACAGCTTAGAAGCTATTGCCAATACTGCACTTTAGACAAATATGCTTTAGTTCTCAAGCTAATCAGGGGTTAAAACGGGGAGGGGGGGCTCTTCAGTTATTCAATGTACCTCAGGGATCCTGACTAGTTATTGCAGAAACTGTCTGACTTCCTTTGCATCCTGTCATCTCAGTGTGTGGTTCAGCCACTCATTTGATGCTTCATTAAACCTTAATATGAAGACAGTAATTTTATATTTTCCTTGTGACTGTATACTGTACAGTACATAAGAACAAATGACTAAACCTAAAGATCAGGACAAGGCTGAACTCCTAACGTGTGAGTATGGTTACAGTTTTGTAGACAAATGCAGTAAGACAGGGGTAATGCCTGACTGGAGAATTTCGAATCTAGTTACTATCCATGTAAACTAAACCAAGTAATTAGAGATCAATAACTTCTCTTCCATGTAAGATAAGATCACTTTATTTGCCATATACAATTTCTTGTATTAGGAATTTGTCTTTCCGCAGACCCCAGCTTGCTCTCCATGAGACACACAGACAGGGAGAGAAGCTGGGGGTCAGAGTGCAGGGTCAGCCAGTTATACAGTACAGCACCCCTGGAGCAGCTGGGGTTAAGGGCCTTGCTCAGGAGCCCAACGGAGTAGGATTCCTGTGCTGGCCATGGAATATGAACCGGCAACCTTCCAGCCACAGGTGCAGATCCTGAGCCACAGAGCCACCACTCTGCCCTAATGAACACAAGACCTAAACTACATGATCACCAATGAAAATAATATCCCAGGGAAAAGTCACTATGGATTGAGAAAAGGTAGGTCTTGCCTAACCAACTTGTTAGAGTTCTTTGAACAAGGAGCAGCAGTAAGGGATATACAGATTATATGATTGTGTTGATTTTAGATTTCCAGAAGACTTTGATAAAGTTGTTGGTACTGTATGACAGTGTGGTTTGGTTGGCAGCAGTTTGTCTGACTGGAAGGCTGGAAGTATCGCTAAGGATACTGTACCAGTCATCCCGGTTTCTCACTTTTCTACCCCCTCTGGTAAGTGTTATAGGAGCATATATTAATAATAATTGCTTACACTTATACAGCTCTTTTCTGGACGCTCCACTCAAAGCTCTTTACAGGTAATGGGGATCCCCTCAACCACCACCAGTGTGCAGCCCCACCTGGATGATGCACCAGTACACTCCCCACACACCAGCTCTCAGTGGGGAGGAGAGCAGAGTGATGAAGCCAGTTCAGAGATGGGGGTTATTAGGAGGCCATGACTGGTAAAGGCCAATGGGAAATTTGGCCAGGACGCCTGGGTAACACCCCTACTCTTTTCGAGAAACGCCCTGGGATTTTTAAAGGCCACAGAGAGTCAAGACCTCGATTTTAGGTCTCATCTGAAGAATGGCGCCTTTTTTTTTACAGTATAGTGTCCCCATCACTATACTGGGGCATTAGGACCCACACAGACCACAGGGTGAGCGCCCCCTGCTGGCCCCACTAACACCTCTTCCAGCAGCAACCTTAGTTTTTCCTGGAGGAACTGACCTGGAGTTCCTGGTAAAATAATTCTCAATATGCATGCAGTAGACATTTAAGGTAGTGTATATTTAGTCAGGAAATGGCGATTACTGATAATGGGATCTGTACCAAGACCAGTGCTCTTCCAAGTCGGATCGATGATCTGTATTTCTTTATTTAGTTAACTAGTCTAGTTTCCTGATAGTGGTAAAGTTGGAGGATTAGCCAATACTGTAGACACTGCAAAGAAAATTCAAATGGATGTAGACGCAATTCAGGACTGAGCGAGCACCTGGCAGATGACATTTAATAAAGGCAAACGCAGAGTGTTACGTGAAGATGGCAAGCATATAATCTACAAATATAACCCACAGCTTGGAGAAGCTAACCATAAGAGATTTAGGTGTTTGCATTGGCACATTATTTTCATTTTCTAGACAATATGGTACATAACTAGAAACTATGGGGAAGTCCATTTTAACTTGCAAACAGGAGACACATCTTTATGCAAAGGGTCTGAAGCTACTCTTCCCTGCTGATGAAGTTGGTTCTCTGAGCTAGATGAGCCCTGAATGGCCTCTTCACTTTTGTAACCACTGTTGTGTTCTTGGTGTAGATCATGTGTGTGATTAAGAACACGGTAATGGGGCCCGAAGAAGGCTCCACAGCCGAAACGTTGTGCCTCTTTTCCTTTCAGCCTGCAATAAACCTTCACCTGTTCCTTTGCGACAAGGGAACACCACTTAGTTAATCTCCTACAAGAGCAAATATTGGAATCTGTACTGTTCCATGTGTTAATTAGCTCTAGTCTGGAGTCAATGATAGATTAAGAATGTAAATCCACTGCTAGAATTTGTAATTTGAAATAATTAGCATAAAGCCAGTGATCTAGATCAAGAACTTCAGAATGCTAGAATATCTAATTTGGGAAGAAATGTTTAATAGCTCTTTCGATCAGTGGGGCCAGAACCCTGCTGAGAATTAAGGGTCTGGTTTACTCAGTTGTAAATGTCGGTTCCTTAGGATGTGCTCATTTTGTTTTCTGACTGTACATTAAGTTGTTCTTTTAGCTCATTGAATTCTGATTTCTGAGTCTCTCAGAAGTGAACCGTGTCTGCTTTAATCTTAAGGATTCACAGATTTTCACTGCTGTGCCTGTAGTCTGCCTGAAAACCCTGCTTGTGTACAGGGTAGCACAACATTTCCTGACATCTCCAGTAATAAAATATGACCCAAATAACAACCCGGATGACAGAAATGTACACCACTTTGAGGAATGTAAATTATACAGTAACATCCCGCCCCAGGGAAAGACGTTCCCATTTCTCTTTAATGTGTGGAGCAGTAACCAGTGTTTGCGTCAAGGTCTCCTGTTTGTGGTGCACCAGATACTGTAGGTGTCTTTCTGATTAACTCCCACAGGCTTGTGTGCTCACAAAACCCCTTTGTCTGAAGGCAGGAGGAGGGGTGCCACACTTTCACTTCCTGGGTGACCAGGAATATTGAATCCCAACCCGCCTCAGTCACCAGTTTGAACTTGAAGGTTTTAATTCACATCAAAGCAGGTGCATGTTCTCGCCGGGACTGAATTTCCATGTTCTGCTTCCTCGGGTGAATGATCGTCTGTCTGCCGTGGTAGTCAAGCCTGCGAATGACAGGAAGCTGTTGAAAACCTCTGGTGATGAGAACTGCTGAGGCTTTGCCAGGTTTTGCTGCCTTAGTGTTTTTATGTTTTTTGAGCCTTATGAGTGGAACAATCTGTGTCCTTGGGGTCACCAGTCAGTTTTGGCTTCAGAAAGCAGGTATAAAAGGCCTTTTTAGTGAGGCCAAGTAATACGATTACAGCAACTTACCACGCAGATTTTTATAACGCAACAAAACCGGTCTGTTTTGCTGCTGCAGGTCCTTGGGCAAGCAATGGCAGGGCTGCTCCAGCTGCTGCCTGGGGCAGAAGGTTCGTGCAGTAGTTTAGTGATTGATTGATCATCATATAGGGACAACACATAGAAGATGGGGACCCATTTCATCCACCCACCTGGGAGACGCACAGCGGCCATTGTGCACCAGCAGCCCTACCTGGGAGACGCACAGCGGCCATTCTGCACCAGCAGCCCCACTGCACAGCAGATCAGTTGGTGAGGTGAATACTGCTTCACCAGGTGGATTAAGGTGGAGCTCTAGGAAGGCCTGAGTGTTCATGCAGAGTTGAATTTAACCAGGCCACCAGCATTAACAACCCTACTCTTTTGAGCAGTGTTCTGGCATCTTTAATGACCAAGCACAGGACATGCTGCCCTTCAGATTCCTGTAGCACAGTGCCATGACCCACCATTCTGAGGCACTGAACTGTAAATTCTCGGGGGAGGAGCGCCACCTACAGGTTCACTGACACCACTTCCTGTACCTCACTGACCCGGTATTTCTTGGTGGTCTCGCATCCACAGTATCACCTGTGACTGAAGACGAGGACTGATATTTTGTTGAAAAATGAGGGCTCGTTAATTCATTTGGGTTCTTTACCCTTTTTGTTTCTGTGGTGTCTTTCTTCTGTCCTGACTGTGGTTCTGCAGTAGTTGCTGAATGGTTTTATTGGCATTGTGTCTTCGCCACATACTCCACTGGTCTGCTCTGTGTGTGCCATTAGTGTTGATGAGATGTCAGCAGTGCCCACAGAAAGCTTACAGAATTGCAACAGTGGCTTTAGTAATAAAGCATCGTTTCTTTCCTGAGGCCCTGGAGCTGAGGGCCGCTAGACGCTGGGCGGCTGAGGTGTGTGGAGCTGGATGTCTGGTTCTTGATAGATGAAGAACCGGGATTGGCGAGATGATATAAAAGCATAATGAACCTGGGTGATGCTGAAGATGAGGAAAATAAATTGACTGCGTCTCGGATGAAAATTAAAGAAGATCTGACCGAGATCCGAAGGAAGCCTGGTCTCAGTGTTGACTTCCAAAAAGCACTGGTTTAGGCAGCAGACATCTGCAAGGCGGATAAAAGAGAGCTTCGTCTCCATGTTTTTCATGCAGCTTAGATGTTTTCGGATCAGGAACCAATGGAAGCAATGCAGGTTATAGTAACTTGAGCTCGAGTGTCATGAACTATCAGAAGTGAGTTGCCAGGGCTGCAGGAGGTATTTGACATTACAGCAGTCGAAGAGTCAGCAATGATCCAGGGCAGCACAGAATGAAAGAGGAACTTGACAAATGATAAATGCAAGGAGCTGCTGCTGGTATTGCCTGTCATCTGCTGACGGTAACCTTTGAAGTCCTCCCAGTAAGCACCTCACCAGTGAGCCCGTGTGGGAGTGAGGAAAGTTATAATTGTGCTATAAATACTGAAGCTCCACCTGCATGCAGCTCTGCCTGAGACAGTTCTCCACTGTGCAGTCCGGGCTGCTTCTCCTTTGATCACGCAGTCTAGGCGCCATGTTACTGAGGAACTTCAAACAGAGATGGAGGTTTAATCAGCAGATTTTGTAGCTGGTGATTCACAGAAAGTGTTTTTTTTTTCCTGAGCTTGATATCCTGTCTTTGATAGAGATGATTTGGCTGTCACTGATTAAATTTGAGTTCAATTATAGAATAAAGACCAACTGTTAGCGACACTTGAGGATGAGGGAAACATTGCTCATTTTTTTTCTGAATATTTTCTCAAATTTTCTGCGCGAGGGAAAAAAAAAGTTCAAACTAATTTTCACATCAGGCATAGCTTGGGACACACGTGGTATTTAATCATTATGAAGGACAACTGGTTTAATTGTAAGAGTTTTTAGGAAAATGCAGAAAAAGAAATTTGCAGAGAAGAGATTGGGGGGGAAAAACGGAACTTGCAAGTCAAGTGTCTGATTATTCTTCCTCTAGTTGAATTTGCAAATTTATATAGACATTTTTTTTTGCTCTCCTTTTGCTCCGAGAGCGATGGGATGGCGATTGGGAGGGTTTTATCATTCGAGTCTGTGGAAATGAGTGATGGTGCTGCTGCAGCCAGGGGCAGAGATTCTAGGAGAAATGTGCAGCCTTGTGACATGAACCCAGCTGGAATATATTAATTCAGAGGAGCTCTGATCTGTGACCTTGTTGTTGGCTCTGCTTCTTTCACTTGCCTCTGCTGTCGGGGAGTGGTGCAGGAACCCATTCGGTCCAGCTCGGCTTACAGCAGTGACGCCCTCACAGCTCCTCTGGCTGGAGCCGCGTCCTCGGAGATGCTGAATCGATTTCTGCCGAAGTCACCAGACTGTCTCCGGCATGCCAATTACAAAGCAGTTTTCAGAGGAGAGCCCTGCACTCACCAACCGAGTGAAAGCCTGCTTCGGTAAAAAGGCTAAAAAATACTGCAAAGCTTGTGACTTGGTTTGTATGAATTGGCCACAAATGAGTTGCTTTTCAATTATTCCTTTCACAGCTTGACTACACATGGATGCCATGTTAAAAAAACGGTTCTCTCAGTTGTGTCTCTCACTCACTAAATGTACACACGAGCATTTAAACAGCCTACAGTGGGAACTGTTCAGAATGTAAGATCTGTACCATAAACTACAGCAGCTTCTCCTTCCTCTCAGTTTGTGTTGAGGATGTGCAGAGCTGTAGTTAATATATACAGGACCTTTCCTCTGCTGCCCAGCACCTGAGAGAGTGCAGCTTTAATCAGCGGCCCTGGGTTCTGTAATGAAATGCAAGGCACGCTCCTGGTTCAGTTTTAGTGCTTCTCCGGTATTGTTTGCTGGCTTAATTGCACAGGGCATGTTTGCAAACTGCTAATTGATGTGGATCCATTAGCGTGCATGTTAAATACACCACAGGACACATTTAGGAGAGCAATGAAGGGATAATCTTACGTGAGCAGTTTCTTTTTGACGTGGGTGTAGGCTAGGATTGTGCAGCGCTTCTGTCCCCACAGAAGGGCTCTGCATGGCTCGCTCCTCATTGCCGAACCTGCCTTTTCTGTTATTAAGGTTTATTAACTTCTCCGCTGGTTTACGGGAAGCTTTTTATTTACTTGCTGGATTTTTATACGGATGTATCACACGAGACTGGAGTCTGGAAATTCTTCTGGGAATGGCTGTTCCGACAGGGAATGCAAGGGAATCTGCTGGACGGGCAGTAGGAAAGACTCTGAGGAGAGCCAGTTCCTCTGCTGTCTGTGGCTGATTTGCATTAATCCCTGAGCTGAACGTCATTCAGCAGAATCGACCTATCGCACCATGAAAGGCATTCGAAAATGGCCTCTTTGCGACTTTGATTTGTCTATAAATCTGGGATTAGACAAAGTCGACCTTTTGGCCATCGTGTTGAGGCTTTAGCGTTGCGAGTCTTTCTTGCTCAGAGTGCTTAAAAAGCCAAGGCCTGGTAAAGGAACAGTTTCTGAACATTGTCTCATTGTGCAGTGCACAGGGAACTGTTCCTGACCAGTTTGAATGTGGTGGCACCACTGACAGAGATGTGTATTCAGTGCCTTTCTTTGTGGCTTTTAATGAGTAAACGACTGAAATTGCAGACAGAGTCTGATTTAATTCCGAGGGAAATGTGGAATGCAGTTGTCCTATAATTGTTTTTTCTATTTAACAAGCACACTTTGACTCTTGGCCAGCAGTGTGGTGGAATGTCTTTGTACTGGCTCAGTGGGAGGCTTGTTCCTGAACACGCCACTGAGACAGTGATGTAATGAGAAGCATTGAGTGGGATTGTGTGCTTGTTGACTCTACAGCTGCCCCTCGAGTGCAGTTATATCATGAAAATGGGGATCTATTAGGGAAGACTATATGTTAGGGAGATTATACTGTATGCCAGTGAACTGTTGTATATATTTGGTGATTTATGCAAGGCATAAATATTTTTAGACTCCATTTTTTTTCTGCCGTTTGGAATGCTCTGTGAGTTTAAGCTCACAGGTAATGGAAATTTGTGTATTGGAGTGACCTTTGATCTAACTTCTGACCCAGCCTCCTAAAGATATATTTTAAAAGTGTTTAACCACTAAAGTCAAAATAGTTGAATAGCTCTCAAGTTATAAGTAACTTCTAACCCCCAACACAAAGCCCCATCAGCTCATGCTGTGGAAATTAGAGCATCTCTGACTAGTACTGCTGTGTGCTAGTCAAAAACATTCAGTGCAATTCAAGGATTATAATTACATCTTTACACCTGTATCATACTTTTCATCCCAGAGCACTTACAGGAGAGAACCCACTCATCCACCAATAATGTGAAGCTCTGCCTGAGAGGGAGCAGTTTTCTGTACTGGGTAGCACCACTGCACGGACGATCAGGTGGAGAAGAGAGAAATTGCTTTACCAACTCAGTTAAGGGGGGTTCTTAGTAAGTCCTCCTTGTTCAAAGCCTGTAGAATTTAGCCAGGACACCACAGTTTAATGCCCCTACTCTGTAAGCACTACCAGGGGAAATCTAATGAGCTAATTATCAGGGTCTCAGTTTAAAGTCTCTTCCAGTGGATGGCACCCCCCCTACAGTACAGTGTCCCTGGTCATGATCCTGGCACACTGGTTTCTTCCAGCGGGAAGAGCGCCACCTACTGGTCCACCAGCATGGCTCACAGCAGCAGCCTGGCTTGTCTTCACAGGCATGGCTCAGCTCCTGGGAGCTGACAAGCTGCGGCAACAAGGTGGCCATGCTGCTTTAGTGTTATTTGCCTGCTCTCCCCCCCCCCCCCCAATGTAACATGCATTTATGGGGCAGAGCGGTGGCTCTATGGCTAAGGATCTGCGCCTGTGGCTGGAAGGTTGCAGGTTCAAATCCCACAGCCAGCAGAGGAATCCTACTCTGTTGGGCCCCTGAGCAAGGCCCTTCATCCCAACTGCTCCAGGGGTGCTGTAAAACTGGCTTCTCTCCCTGTCTGTGTGTCTCAGGGAGAGCAAGCTGGGGTATGCAAAAAGACTAATTCTATACAAGAAATTGTATATGGCCAATAAAGTCAACTTATCTTATTCAGTGGGGTGTTTCACTGAAGTCTTCTGAAAGAAGTACCTCTCTCAAGAGTACAAGAGCAGCTCACTATCCAGGATAGCAGGAAAATAAAGCACAGGAGATCAGAGGACATCGCATAGTTTCTTAATATGAAACCATCTCTGGACTGTCATCTTTAGACAAAATGCTGATTACTCTGTACTGTACAGTTTGGGGCTGTGCACAGCCTTTCATGATATGCAGTGCAAAAGTTCTCTAAATTAGGTGATTTGTGGAATCCTTTTTGAGCAGCCTACTGGGATGGCTAAAGCAGAAAACTAGCCTACAATTCAGGGTCAATCAGAGGAATATGTCTATCCGCATTTATTATTTTTCATGAGCTAAATGACACACATTTCCTGAAAAGTTCACTGTTGGCCTGAAAAACTATGTGGGACTTAAATTAAGATGTAACCTATAAATTGCCAAAACAGCAGAAAGGCACTTGCAAGCTTCACTTGTTCCGATGGCACCTGCAGATGTTGCCTTGTTGTTTGTGTGGGCGTAGGGTGGGTGTTGGTGATGGACGGCTCTGTAAAGCTCCCCCTAACTGAGCCGAAAGCTGTGAAGTGCTGGAGCACGAACGAAGTGTACTCCTGACTATTACAAGGTCTGTTCTGCATTTCCTGCATTTCCTGCATTGGAACATTTGCCTGGAGCATCTGATGTCTAGCAGAAACATCAAGAGAGCTGTGTTAAACTGTCTGGCAGCCAGTTCTCGCCACAACTTTGGGGGAAGAAAGCTTCTCTCCTCCTTTAGGATTTCTCCCATTTCTCTGCAAATACAGATTTAAAGTCCTGTTATCGATGGCAGATGCCATTGGCATGATAAGAGAGGGCTTAGCCTTCGTAATGTTACAGTATCTCCTGAACTCTCCATGACCTCCTGCAAAAGCCCATTAATTGCAGTCGCATTGTATTGTTTTATTCATTTTTAATCAAGTCTCATGCTTCTTTGCATGCACTAGTATGCTGGTGTGTAAAAAAGCAGGTATTGTTCATGGAGCTGATGTCCTTCGACTGAAAGCGGTTGTGTTAGTGAGTAAATGGTTTGGGTGAACTGAGTAAAATGACCTTTTGTTCTTCCATGGCTTTGTCTGTCTTCTGTATTAACACACAGAGAGGTGCTATCAACCTCTGCTTTTGCTTTGGCAATTTTGGATTAGATAGGAAACATCTGGTTGAAATATGGTCCTGGATCCTTGACATCTGTTGTTCCTTAAAGGGAGCTTCTCATACGGCTCCCTTGGTGCGCAGTGTTAAAGGAGCTAGAGCCCTTTGAAGCAGAAATGGGAGTTGGAAAGTCTCAGCAGACTGCAGCTGCAGGCACTGTGGGGGGGAAAGAAAAGCTTTGGACTTGGTGTGGGTTTTGTGTGCAGAAAAATGCTCCTCCGCTGCTGGGCTGACTCCCCCACAGGGCTGAGCAGGAACACGCAGGGTTAACTGCAGCAGAGCACCGTCTCCCACGCGAGAGGCAGAACGAGTGAGAAGGTGCAGCGGGTTAGCTGCCACTGTCCATCCGGGGTGAGCGATGCGAAACCACTCGGTCAGACGTCGTCACGTCGGTAATGGAGCTCTCGGCCCTTTGTGAGTTTCCGTGCCTCGTTCCTGAATTGGCCTGTCTGAACACAGATAAGAGCTGGCGTGTCGTCTTAATTTGCCGGGGACAAATTTTCAGTCCCGTCTTCAGAAAAGGAATTTTTTGCACCTCCGTGTCTCGGAGAGAAGGGCACTGCGGAGTGATGGATTTGTCTGGGTAGCTCAGCTGAGTCATGACCCTGACTAATGAGGATCTCTCCATTCTGCCAGAGGTGGTGATGTCATCTCATTAGAGCAGCCCTCTGGACTGCAGTGCATTGTTGGCAGTCCTTGCCGCATCCTAACCTTGCTTGCTGGTGTCCAGCAGTGATGACCAGCCCAGCTGGGTTTCTCCTTATTTATTCATTTTGGGCTGCTCAGAAGTAGCCCGTTTCAAGGTGACTGGTTACAGTTCGGCGTTAACCTGAAATCGGCAGCTTTAGCAACCATTTCCCACTCTGGCACACGGTTCAACAGCATGTTATCTGCTTTATGAGGTTTCCTTTTACAATGTCGCTTCCTGAGGCCATACCTTTGGAAACTGATCTGTGCAGTCCTGCTGGAGGTCCGATTCTTAAATCCGCATGACGGCTGGGGTTTTCGTTGTCTTTCTGCAATTATTCTATGCCGCAGATGGAGAAGGATGATAAATTTAAGCTGTTCAGATATGCAAAAAGTTTATCTTGCTGGCCGTCTTCAGTAAGGTCTGAACTGCTGTTTGTTCTGCTGTCATTCTTTTGCAGTCATTTCGAGTGTAATCTGCAGGGTTGCAGAGGTCAATTTGAGTTTGACTGCCTTTGCATGTAATTGTAATAGAAACACACAGTCATGTCCGTTTCAGCTGAGTCGCTGAAAGTTTTAGATCTATTGATCTCAAGGATGCAGCTAGTATTCTAGCAGTTCTGTATGTGATATTACAGATTTCTGAGCTGACGCAAAAGTCGGGGTAAAAATGAATATTGTCCACAAAATTAAGACTGAAGCAAAGTTTATATAGTACAAACAGAAAAGGGCCCGTTGCCGTAGCGACATGCAAATTTGGATTTGCATGTTTAAAACCTCAGATTTTCCTTCCGGACAAGAGCTGAAGGGGGTCCGCCGGGCTGTGCACACCGGCACACTGGGCAGCGTTCAGCTGCAGTTCTGCCGCCTCCTCTCCCTCGGTGCGCAAGCAGCCGTGAGCACAGAGCTCGTTAACACAGCTCTTCTGGTAATTGACACCCCGCAGAACGGCGCCAGCAGCAGTGTGCACCCGGGAGCCGGCGCGGTTCCGTCCTGGGCACCCCCTGGTTAACACGCACTGTGCATGACGTGATGCTTCGGGCTTCGCTGGAGCTTCTGACAAGGTCCGTGTCACTTGTGTTCACCCCTGAGCCCCTGCTGTCCAGGTCTCTCATTGGGAGCAAGCTGCCCTCGACCAAGCATGCTGCCTCTGTGCTGACCTGGTCTTGGCCCTCGGGAGTCACAGGTGTGTGTGAGAACAAACAGCTACAGCCTGGAAGGCCTGGGGCGCGTCTCTGGCCGACAGGAAAGTGCGAGTGCCAAAACACACTTGGAAAGAGCAAGTTCTTATTTTTCGCACTTAGCCTGACCATTGTAGGTGTGAGCGCAGGTGAGATGATCTAGGTCGGGATTCCCCACACTGAGGCCTGGGCTCGGTCTCTGCTGCTAATGGGGTCAGAGATCACCTGCAGGAAAATTCATGGCGACGTTTCCCTTCCCTTCCTCCCCTCCTGCTTTCACCTCCGTGACCTCATGCAGCCAGTAAAACATTTTAATGTATAATTAATGAATACAGCATCACATACAGTAATGTAAGTAATGAAAGTGCTGCATCCTTATAAAATCATTAATATTGGATGTTGTTCTTGCTGTATCTGCTTTGCAGTTAGGAACAGCTGGGAAGCCGGGCGCCGTTTTACAAACTTCAGTCTCAGGAGTTTTAAACTTTAATGGTCTCAACTTTCAATGAATGTTGTGATGATTTATAAGCAGTTTGATGTTCCCACACAAGGTTGAAAGCAGCAAGCAATCTTTTTTTTTTAGAAAAGCATTAGGTTGAATTTTCTTCAGTAAAAAAAAACATTGGAAAATTCTTTTAAAACCTTATGCCTGGAATTTCTGATCTTCAGTAAAGGGTGTTCCCTTGCCTGGCAAGTCTTCAGCCTTGGTCCCGGAGAGCTGCAGACTGCTCTCTGATTTCATCCGCTTACTTAGCTGGGATGATTGCTCAGTGCCAACCACGTCTTCAGGTTCCTTTAAAGCCTGAGGGGTTGTGGCCCAGCAGGACGGTGGCTGGAGATTCTGCTGGCTGCTCTCAAGAGGGTTTGACTGACACAATACTGATTGATAGTCTGCTGCAGGCAAGGGCTTCGTTACTGAGCATGATGCAAAACCCAGCATTTCCCAGAAAAGAGCAAGGGGAGGTGTTCTTTAGGGGAGCATTGTAGGATCAGATATGTGCCCTGAAATTGGGAGAAATTAACATCCGTCATATCATTTCTTGTTTGCATTGTTTCCTACCCTACCTGCTGTTGAGATTGAGCATCTTGAATAAGATGCTTGGCAAAGATCGCTCTTCGGCCAGCGGTCTTGGTGGATGTAGATAACACAGGAACCGGGTCTGGCTTGCAGGCCATTCTCTCCACCCGCGAGCTGCTCTGGGCCTGCCTGGCAGAGAGGCCAGGCAGGTGAAACAAGTGGTGAGCTCGCCCTGTTTCTCCAGCTTCTTTAGGAGACTGGAACAACTGAGCCAGCTCAACCTGGATTTGTGTCAGTGGGTTTTTAATTCTTAATTCCAATCATTAAATGCCCCAGTTTACCTCAGCCCAGTGCACAGAGTCGGGACAGTCAGAGCTCAGGGCTCTGTGAAACACACCCCACCCTGCACCTCAGCCCAGTGCACAGAGTCGGGACAGTCAGAGCTCAGGGCTCTGTGAAACACACCCCACCCTGCACCTGAGCCCAGTGCTCAAGAGTCCGGACAGTCAGAGCTCAGGGCTCTGTGAAACACACCCCACCCTGCACCTCAGCCCAGTGCACAGAGTCGGGACAGTCAGAGCTCAGGGCTCTGTGAAACACACCCCACCCTGCACCTGAGCCCAGTGCACAGAGTCGGGACAGTCAGAGCTCAGGGCTCTGTGAAACACACCCCACCCTGCACCTGAGCCCAGTGCTCAGAGTCCGGACAGTCAGAGCTCAGGGCTCTGTGAAACACACCCCACCCTGCACCTGAGCCCAGTGCTCAGAGTCCGGACAGTCAGAGCTCAGGGCTCTGTGAAACACACCCCACCCTGCACCTGAGCCCAGTGCTCAGAGTCCGGACAGTCAGAGCTCAGGGCTCTGTGAAACACACCCCACCCTGCACCTGAGCCCAGTGCTCAGAGTCCGGACAGTCAGAGCTCAGGGCTCTGTGAAACACACCCCACCCTGCACCTGAGCCCAGTGCTCAGAGTCCGGACAGTCAGAGCTCAGGGCTCTGTGAAACACACCCCACCCTGCACCTGAGCCCAGTGCTCAGAGTCCGGACAGTCAGAGCTCAGGGCTCTGTTGAGGCAGGTGCTTGTTGCGGTAGTGGAGAAGCAGTAATGATCAGTGCATTAAGTAATGAAGGGGCTGGCCAAGCAGCAGTAAGTACAGGAGTGGAGGGGAAGGCCTAGCTGTTGAAAAAGCCCTCTGCAGGCCCTTCAGACCAGTACTCACCATCACACTGTTCCTGTGCAATCCATGTTAATGTTTTACCTTTAGTATTCCTGTGCAATAAAGCTGTGAGCAGATTTTTTTAGGTTGGCAAGCATCTGTGTTATAAATCTTTGAGAGAGAGATCTAATTGGCAACCTGGGATTTGGTGTGTACACATCTCTCAAGGATTTATGAATGTTGGAGCTGCTACACTGCAAGTGTTCATTATTTTAGGTTATTAAAGAGCCAGATGCCTGTTTGACTGCTGTTTTTTCATGTATGATTTTATTGATATGTGATACATTACAAATCCCAAGCCCCCACCCACCCCTCCACATAAATCTATGCCAGGAGAGCTTATTTGTGTGACTGGCAAGATTTATTGATTTTTGATAGAAGATAATTATACTGTAAGGGAGTTAATTACAGAGTATGTCTCCTGATGATTAATGTCAGAGCTTTGGCAACCAAAATGGGGGTATAATTAAAAAATTGTTCATTCAAAATAGATTTAATGCTGTGAAAGCAATTTTGTTTTTAGCTCATTAGAAGACTTCTTCTTAATCTTTGTTGCTCAGACTATTTGCCTAATGCCGGTAAAAAGGCAGACAGTAACTGTCCAATGTTTCAGATGCACAGAACACATGGTCCTCACCCACGCTGGTCTGTCTGAGGTTCTCCTGCAGCGGCGGGGGAGATCTCGGTGCGCCGTGCCATCTAGCATCACCGGAGGGGCAGAGGGGCTGCTCTCCGCTGAGGATGAACAGAGGGGAGAGGGAACCGTCCTCAGCCAAGGTTTAGGAAAGAAATCCTTGTCAGCAGTTAGACTGGGAATGCTGGCGACGTGCACGATCGCAGTAAAGCACCACCTGCAGTAAAGTTTAATTGAGTCAGCCACAACAGCTCTGATGAGTGAACACACTTCTGTGTGTTTTGTGAATTGCAGGCAGCTCACCTTAAGAGGAGTTGCATTTTCCGCAAATCTGGCTTCTTTGATTCAGACACACGTTTGTGGAATTTCCAAATGCTTTTTAGATGCTCTTCTATCCCTCTCCAATTCAGTAGAGCGGTGTTTTTGAAGGAGCAGCCTAGTGTGAGTGTTACAGTATCCTGAATCAGATGGGATCCTGCTTAAGTGTTTAAGTGACAATTACTTACACCTTTGACTCAGCCCCTTAGGCAAATTTGCATGTGCTGGGACTGCACTGGGATTAAAATTGCGAGTTCCTTGCTGGTCATGATTTGAAAAGTGTGCTGGTGATACTGTCAGAACAAGTGCACAGTAGTGCGGAGGATCCATGAGAAGTAATGAAAAATTCTCCTTAGATTGAAAGTTCTATGCGTCTTCTGCTGCATTTCCCTCTGATTACTGCTTTGCCTTCGTTTACACAGAAGATGTGTTTTTCCTTCAGAAAGGGCCGCCTGTCTTCAAAAGCAGACTCCAGGGAGGAATCGCTTTCCTCGTTGTCAGTCCTTCATGCCCCTTTTGTACTGGGGCTTTGATGGAAATCTGAAGACAGCTGTGAGGCTGAAGGCTGACAGGAGACCCCACAGGAGCTTCATGTCAAACTTTCGCTCACTCTGAGACAAAAATACAGACAATCGTGCCGTGTTCTGCAAAGTGAGGTGAGCCTGGGATTCAGGTTGAAGTGGAAAATGCATTTCCACTGGGCTTGGCTCTTCTGGCTCTGCTCCCGGGCTCTCCACAGGGAGCTGCGCGCCTGTCTAGGCCTGTCCTGCCGCGATGCGGGGCCAGCCGTGCCTGGTGTGCACCAGCCCGTTCACCCCGATGACGCCGGAGCCAGGCCCAGCCCGGTCCGGTACAGAGGGGCTCGGCACCTCCGCCCCCGTGTCGTTTGGCTTGTCCTGATCGCTGGCGTGGGATTGTGTCGTCCCGCGATGCAAGACGGTGAGCTGCTCTTCTGCACTGCACCCCTCGGGGAGGTCGTCCGAGCATTCCAGTCCCCTGCCGTCTCAAAATAAGTCAGTTGCATTTCAGTGGAATCTATTTTTCTCCTCCCTTTTGCCTTCTGCCTATAGCTGAGGATGGAAAGTAGCGCTGCGATTCCTCAGTGCCTGTCCCGTGCTCAGGCCTGTAAGCGTCATTACCTCGCGTTGCCACTTTTCCTTCTGCTGAGAAGCAGCAGCAGGCGGGAGAGGCCGCCTTGAATTGTTCCAGATCAAAAACCTGGTGGGGGGGGCGGTCACGAGCTGGGGTTCTGACCGCTGTGATTGGTGCCCAGCCCGTGGGAGTGAGTAGCATCAATTATGGGTCCGGTTTGGCTCGCAGATGGTCATAGGGCCCCACATCCATCAGCAGACGCGCTGCTGCACAGCAGTCAGGTCACACAAGGACGGGGGTCTGCTGATAATAGGGCCAAAGGGAGTAAATCTGCTTTTATGGCCGGCATCTAAATTCTCTCCCGGATGTTTATCCGCACATGTGTAGCGGACAGACTGCTGGCTGCGGCAACCCTTGACAGAAATAAGTGGCTTTCTGATGCTGGAGGGATGAGGGGAGACGATTACCACAAACCGATGCTAGATTAGAACTGCGCACTTCAGGTGTTTTTCAGACAAAACCCATTTTTAATCTGCATGTTGCTCTTCAGTAGACTCATCTGCGAATCGGAGCTCCACACTTCACTCTTACAGATGACGTCATGAGTTTAATTTTGAAAATGACTGAGCTGTTTAAGCACATGCAGGCAGAGGGAGTGAAGATCGTCTCATCCCAGTCTGTACATCGCTGAGAGCTCATACGGTTTGCTCTTTCTTCCGAGGGTGGGGGATTGAAAGTGCAGCTAGAGAGATCAAGAAGAAAGAAGAACAGCACCTGTCAAAGGTCACACTGTACAGGTTCGCTGTACAGAAAACTGACTAAGAAAAAAAAAACGATTTCAGTGAGACATCCAGTTGGTACTTTCCTGCTCTTGCATGCTGCACATGCCTGAGGAATTCCAGTCGCAAGGTTCAGCAGTGCAGGTGAGGGCAAGTGGCCTTCACTTGTCTCACCTGTGAGCCCTGGAAGGTGGTAATAAGTGTGTGGGTTTTGGCACTCAACCATTGCAGAGGGTATTTCCTCACTCACTAATAATGGACCTGGCAACCATCCAAGACAAACAGGCCGTGCGCTTGAAGTGGCATACATAAAGTTTCATTGCCTGGTGGTTTTATGAGCACGGGTTTTTATTTTCTGAGGGCAGGCTGCAGAATGCCTAGTTTAAATGAAACTGAGAGGTTTGACTGCCGGTTGCACACCTACTGCTGAGCAAACGTTGCTGCCTTCCACGTGGGAGTTAAGAACTGGGTTTCGTACTGTATCTATGGGGGGAGACAACAGTTCTTTTTCCATTCTGAGGGGCCGTTGCCGACCGGTGGGGTGTTGGAGAGCTGGGTATTTTCCGGCCCCTCTGAAGAGCCGGGCAGGAGTGTCTCCGGGGAGACTCCGGGGGGCAGCGAGAGGAAGTTTCCTCCCTGACGGAGCACATGACGTCGATCCGTCGGTCTCCAGAACACAACCCAGCCTCTCCGACTTTCTCAGTGTCCTCCGGTCAGTGACAGGCGACGGAGACTGTCGGTTAAATGATTTACCCTGATTTCAGACTTTCGAGTATCGAATGTGCGAGTCGCCGCCGGGCCATTTCCCAGCTCGGTGAGGAGCTGTCAAAGCTACTCCTCCTTCATAGCAGTTCTGGTTTAAATCACTTTTGTGAGCATCATTCCCTTGCTGGTCCCCAGCTTCGGGAAGGCAACTATTTGTAGCTGTAGGTCTTATTAGTTAATCGAAGTTCCTGTTTTTTTACTTACTCTTTACTGAAATCTGCAAATTGGAATTCTTTTTCTGTGTCAGTGACGGGCTCTCTTCAGGGGGCGATAACACAGTCCCCAGGCAAATACTAATTCACTGGAAAATTATTTACAAAGCCAGTTAGCCAGTGAGATTAATCTTCACAAGGGACTGTGTGTCTGTGTGTCAAGTCCCGGACCCACTAGCTGTTCTGTACCACATTTATTGAAATGCCAATAGGCATTATGACCTAGGAGCTGAGGGGAAATTAATCACATTATCTTAATGCGGAGAATGTCCTTCTACCCCATTCTGCTTTTAAAAGACACTTCTCCAGAAACAGTCCACAGCAGTCCGGCTGTCTTGGCCAATTCACTGCTTTTTGGCTAATTTAGCAAAGGTGGCAGAGTAAATGACCTCTAAGCTAAGCTCTCTGAAGGAAAGCTGTGAAAATCGTACTTCATTAAGTCGTGGTAAAGAAATATCAATAAGCTTTAATGAAATTGCCAATTGTTTTCAGGGTCTGTTCTGGGCAAATCCATAGTGTATTATGATGATGTCAATAGCAGGTGCCTGGTGAACTGTCCCTAGTAGCTCATTGTCTGCTATCATGAGTGTGATAAGAGTTTTTTTATGCCTTCATCAAAGGACATCAGTTGAGGTCCTTTGCAAACTCTTAATTCAATCGCCAGTTATCCTTGTCATCCTGGAACAAAGCATTTTTTTCTTTGTACTGTCTTTATATTTTGGTAATTGTAACTCTGTGGTATTGTTATGGCAGTGTTACAGTAGGCATTGCTGATCAATGTCTTTGCGTCTTTGCCTTACCTGTTGTGGATCCACGCTGTGTTCTGTCAGTCCCACCATGCGGGTCTCGAGTTACAGACCCCGACTCGCCTCTGGTTTGAAAGGAGGCTCTCCTGTCCGTCAGGAGGACCTGGGGGCAAAGCCTACAGTATGTGACCTGTCCCTCACGGTGCAGCAGGTTAGTCTGGGCTTGAGCCTTGTAGTGTAGTAACTGTGTCTGTGTGTTGCTACACAGCCTTGGTAATGGTGGGCCTGTTTTTGAAAACTGCTAATAGGAAAATTCCTGGGTGAAACAGCTATTTATGTTGAATATATTGTCCCCACTGGAGTCACTCGAGATCGCTTGGAGCCATGGAAGAAGAATTCATTTCTCTTGCTTTAAAAGCACTCTCAAGCCAAAATGAGTGAGTTTAGCTAATGAGAAGCCTATTATCTTGCTTTTCTGACAAGACCTCTAATATCCCCAAGATAAAAAGCTAAAGCCAGACAAATAATACCAAGCCAAGATGTAGCTTATTTGTACTGTTTTTAGCTGATATGAAATCATAATCCAATATATGCCATTTTCTGCTGAGCATCAGGTTTTAAAAAAGTCTTTCTAGTAACAATTTATTTTCATCCCCATAAAACATTGGATTCTGATCGTTGGGAAGCATTCTGCAGCATTAATGAATCAGTCCTGCAGAAACTTAATTTAAATCTGAAATTTCCCTTCAACATTCATAACTGAGATTGAAATAAATGTTAAGTTTATATGGGTGGAATATTTAGGCAGTTTCTGCTGGTTTTATACTAAGAGCAATTCAAAAGTAATATGCCATTTTCTCTGTGCATTATATATTGCAGCATATTGTGGAAGTTAATTAACAGTGTAAAACTTGAGGGAATGTCCTACACTGGCAGGCTGAAGGACCTGAACCTTTCTAGCCTAGAACAGAGAAAACTACAAGGAAGCAGGGTATATGTACTCAGAACCTCAAAGACAACACAAAAACTACATGGAAGAACATTTAAAACCGAGAGCAGGAGGCAGTACTTTACACAAAGGGTGGTGGGAGTGTGGAACAAGTTGCCCCTCTCTGTTGTTGAATCTGATGGTTTCTTACATGGCTGGGTGAGGCCCCTGGATTAATGCACTACTAACTACCCAGCGCACGGGATGGGCTGTATGGCCACCTCTCCACTGTAACCTCCCTGATGTTCTTGCGCTTCTGCAGAAGAAACGCAACGCTCTCGTGAGCGAAGCGCCGGCCGGTCAGTCTGCTGCCGTCGTGCAGGTCGGCTGTGCGGCCTTAGCCTTGCCAATGTGGCTCTGTGCTCTCGGCCCTCATGTCTTTGTCAGCAGGGCTTCCGTGGGATCTGTGACCAGGCCAGAGCTCCTCAATTAGCCCGGGAGAGGATCAGGAATCCCCCCTGTGCAGGGACACGCATTCTCCCTGGCCAGCCCCCCTCTCCCTGTCCTTTTTACAGGGAATCGTCAGGCACCAGCCAGGCATTGTGCTCAACAACACCTCCTTCATTTAACACTGTGTCACATGAGAAATAAACCTGCTATACGGAAAACTGTCGAAGGGGATTGTGGAGGCAACCTTGATATTTACATGTTAATACTGTGCAGAATGCTACACAGATCTGTGGATGGTAACATTAAAACTTGTGGCTAATTAGAACATTTTTAATATGCAGCATCTCTCTTTCTCACTTTGTCTGTGTAGTTTTATTTCTGTCTAATTCTGATGCCTATGAATACGCATGGAGCTGCACACGATCAAGCTGCAATTTCCTTCAGTCATCACAAGCTTTTCCTTATCCTGCTGTGTGGATTTGAGTCCTTCTAAATGTGGTTGGTTGGTTTGTTTGCGTTTGATGTCGACGATCTGATGTACCTGGGGACCTCCAGCAAAACTTGGCTGCTGGCTGAACTGATTCTCCGCAGCGAATCTCGTCATATTTCCTTTGTCTGTTTTCAAATAAATAGGCAGTGAAAAACAAACAAAGAAAAAGACGCGTAGTTACGGTCCCAAGAGGGCTGCATGATATTGTAGCGACTCGGGGGTCCGTGTGGGAAATAAACAGGACTGTGCTCCTATTTGGATGCACAGGCACCACTTGATTTTGGACCTCCATCTGCCAGCAAGAGCAATAGAGACCATAGGAGATTCCTGAACCAAAGCTTGAATACACGAGGACAACAATGGGAAAAGGCACACAAGGTTAGGGTGGATACAGGTCTTGGGAGAAACCAGGCTAAACAACAACACAGCTGTTTACATCCATGCTTACTGTCTCTCTACACAGCTGTTTCCATGACGAGGGTCAGCTGGCAGCTAGCCGGCTGACCCTCAGTCCATCCCCCGGCGACTATTCCCAGCCTGCACTGCGGTTCATTCTTTACCCAGGTGTGCAGCTGCTAAGGCATCCAGCGAGGGCACCACACTATACTGGTAAAACAGAGGTTATACAGTATTAGTTGCATACGTTTGCTAAAGTTAAAAGCCTGAGGTTGTTGACTGATAATCTTAAATTCGCTCAGTCTGAAACCTCGGTGTGCTTTTCCTTACTGATCTAGGCTTTGAACCTCTTATTTGGAGGACCACTAAGACAACCTGTTTTCATTCGTGCAATACTGCCGGAATTGGATCCTGCTTGTCTAAGTCCGATGCTGCAAATCTGTGCAAGGCCTTGTTTTTCCTGGGATGGACCCTTGTCATGCCTGGTTAGCCTGCATCTCCCAAAACCCAGTGGCAGGCTCCCAGGCCAGCGCTCTGCTCAAGTCGCTGTAAAGGGGTGGCTGAATTTCCAGATCTTGCTGTTAACTTCAAACCTGTTTCACAACCTGGCTTCTCTGCGTTTTGAGAAACCTTTTGCGACTCTCTGCTGGCTCTCCTCAGGTCTTACATTCAACAGGTCCTGGTCTGCTGCCTGTGCTACGAGCCAGGTTGTAAACTCTGGGCAGCTGAATGTTTTCTCTCTGCAGTCAAACATTGGGGTTCTTGTCCTGTGTCCTTAAGAACTTTTGAGTGTCTAATTTTAAAACGTGCCAAAAAGACTTAGTGTTAAAGTAAATATGTCTTCCATCGAACTTTTAGATTTTTATACTGCCTTTTTTATTTTAATGCCCTTGTTTTGCTGCAAAACCGATTTCACCCCATGTATGTAGGGAGAGCCGTCGGACCCGTCATACCCACAAGTGTCTCTGAATGCAGGATTTGCTGCTAGCAGATCAAATCAGAAAAAAGCATCTGAGGTTTAAAGGGCCGTGTGATGTCTAGAGCTTCACAGTTAATTGTGCACACCAGTGCTGTCTGGTTTTCAGATCTGTGCATTGCGTGTTCTAGTGCTTTGCCCTTGTTGTGAGCACTTGATCACAGCAGCATACGAATTGAGTGACTCTTCCTGTATGCGGTCAGGCCCTGTAGCGACTGCTTCACTAATGGCTTCTTGAGCCAGCTGGTCACCTCGGCAGAGAACCCGCCGGTTAGGGCGAGCCTCTCTTGGCCCCGCAGTTCTCTCGCCGCCTGGGCTCTGGCTGTGTGCGCCGTGGGCCTCGGGCAGCACATGTCTCTTGTCCCTGTGACCGAGTCACCACAGGGGGGTTTTCCATCCATCCAGCAGGTAAGCGCTTTATCCGGTTCAGGGTCGCGGGAGAGCTGGAGACCCTCCCAGCAAGCAACGGGCACAAGGCAGGGTACATCCTGGACAGGGCGCCTAGCTAGCGCAGGGCAGACAGATGCACACACTCCAGTTGCGACCAGTTACCTCCCAGCATGGCTCTGGAGGGGAGGAAACTGGAGCACCTAGCAGAAACCATTGGGCTTTTAAAAACATTAACCGTTGGCTCACCATTGTTACAAAAGCAACCTTTTTGTAAGTCATGTAATGTTTGTATATTAGAGTTTTAGTTTGGACTGAAAGTGGAATGTTGGCCTGGAGCACCACACAGGTTATCTAGCTGCTCCGGAGCTGGGGACAGGAAGCTTAAGATAACATCAGATCAGTTTATTGGCCATATACAATTTCATGTATGAGGAATTTGTCTTTTCACATACCCCAGCTTGCTCTCCATGAGACACACAGACAGGGAGAGAGAAGCTTGGGGTCAGAGCGCAGGGTCAGCCATTTATACAGCACCCCTGGAGCAGTTGGGGTTAAGGGCCTTGCTCAGGGGCCCAACAGAGTAGGATTCCTCTGCCTGCCGTGGGATACGAACCGGCAACCTTCCAGCCACAGGCGCTGATCCTGAGCCACAGAGCCACCGCACCACCAAAGCAGGGCTCGTCATACCCCTAGACCAACGAGCCGGCATTTGGAGTCTCTTGAATTTCTTGCCAGCAGGGGGTGGGCGGAGGGCGCTGAGCGTGATTGATGGGAAACGCCCCAGGAGTGTCTCTTCCCCTTTTCCAGAGCCATTCCCAACCGATTTCCTACTACTGCTGTTTCACAGAGATAATGCTTCCTCGCGCTCTGACATCTCTTTCCTGTAGTGACTGTGAAATTAGTCTTTTTCTCCAGCTCGGGCCATGACATTTCTCAAGGTCGCCATTCCCTATGTGCATCTGGACCAGCTGTAAATGTCAGCCTCTCGGCCTTGAATTGCTTGTGCTGGTCTTGATGAATGAGTTGCCGTTTTTTAACTGGAATGGTGCTTGTCGCTTTTATAAAGGGCATTGATTGCTTAGCTTTTTGCGACTTTCCAAATACTGTACTTGCCAGTATTTAAGAAAAAAAATCGAACCCCATATTAGCATCGTTTTTGAGCATAAGCAGACCCCCCTGAGCGTTTCTGATGTTAGCGCGTGATGCATTGCGATGGCACATTGGATTTATTTATGGACCGTGGTTGCATTTCAAAATGAGACTATTTTAACTGCTTGTTGTCGTCTTTGTGTGTGTGGGGGGGAAACATTGATTTTGAATGCTTTTTTTAAAAAAATGGAGAGCCCTTCAGTCTGAGAATCCTGAGTCACATTTTTTTTCTTTCTTCTGTACGTTGTTGAAAGGGTAGTTTGCTAGAAAACAGTAGAAATACAAAGGAGTCTCTGCTGAACCAGAAATGACCCACCTCCTCGAACCCTGCAGTGCAGGCTGGTTTGGCCCTCCTGTGTGGCGTCTACCCAGTGGACATCTGTCCTTAAGTGCAGGGCTTCCTTTCCTGCTGGCAGGTTCTGGTTTCTTTTGGTCTTTGCCGAGAACGATGGACTGACTGAGATCAATAAGTGGTGGTTCTTCACTACACACTTTGGATGGTCTCTGAATCCTATGGATAACTCTCCTGGGGAGTCTTTTTTTAAAGCAAGAACTGCAATCATTAATATTTGTGCAGTGTCATTTTAAATTTCAGAATTTACACTTTTCCTTGTCTAGAAAGGCTGTTTATTCATTCCTCCTTGCCCAGGGAGAGAGCAAAGGACTGTGGGAGTCTGGAACAAGACACCCGGTCGTGTTGCTGAAGCCGATATTCTGGCTTCCTCCGAAAAGGCCTGGATCAATTAGCTCCACCCACATGGGCTAGGTGGCTGAATGGCGCCTCTGTTCTGTAAACCGTTCTGATGTTTTTTGAGAGCTGGAGAAAAGTCACATTCCCTTGGGAGTCTGAGCATCTCCAAGCCAGGGGGCTCAGTTGTTTTTCTGCTGTTAGCTGGGAAGCATGAAGGGGAGGAAAGATATAAGGTGTACACCTGAAGAAGGCTCCACAGCCGAAACGTTGTGTTTTCTTTCTTCTCTTTTGAGCATGGAATAAACCTTTACTTGTTCCTTTGCAGCCTACGCATGCTGACACAGCTACCTACTTAAACTTCTGAAGATATATGACTTTAAGATTGTACAGTTTGGAATAAACACTGAATTGTATTGTAGAATTCATATACAAAAGTGCTGTGCACAGTTGATTCTGTTTATACAATAGCCACATAAAAACTTGAAATTTGTACCCATGCCTTTTCTTAATAATCTCCAACGGTGCTCTGCAGTAAAACTAAAGATAAAGGTATTTTCCTGAAGTGCTAGTGCAATTACAAGATGAAAAACAGCTTGCAGGGAATCACTATAATTAAGAATCATCAAGCAGTTTCTAAACTACTTGTGCTGTTTTCTCCTTTCTTTTAATGTTTTAAAATCTGGAACCAATGATTATTGATTTTCTACCCACCCATGTTCAAATTGCCCCTTACCAGAAATCACTGCAAACAGCCCCAGTGGCACACCCCTGCTGCCTAGGCTCAAGCCTACAAACCAGCGGGCCCCAGACCTGCTGGTTTCCATTGCACCTGAGCTCTGTTCCGTAACTGAACCCATTACTGATCTAATTGAAGCTCGTTTACTTATTTCAGCTTAATGCAGATCCCGCATTAAGATTTGTCCGAAATGGCAGAGGTTCCAAATCAAGAAACCTGTTTGTTCAGTTCAAGGGCCATATGATTTAAAAACTCTGCTGCAGTGACTGGCAGTGGGCTTGTCTGGGACCCCCTGCTCTGGACTACAGAACTCAACTTTGTTCTGCAAAAATCCTTGCATTTTTGCTTAGGAGCTGAACAGTTTGCTTTCTGCTTCCAGCCATGAGCTGATGGAGTCTTGCCACTCTGTGTTTGAACGCAAAGATTGTTGGGCATCAGTGTTCGGGCAGCAGTGTGGAGGAGAGCTCAGGGCTGTGGCCGTGGTTTCAAATCCCAGGTGTGACACTTCACTCACATTGGACCAGTTTAACGTCCTGGTCTGCTGTATATGTGGATTTCAAGGTCATCCTTGTAAATAAATCTTAAATTGTGTTTGGCAATGATAACTAAAATGTGGAAAATGAGATTCGGTGCAATTCCATTATGTAAATGGTGAAAGCTAAAAGATTTTAAATATATGTACTTTTCTGTTTATTCAACACAAGCACTAGAGGGGCACTTGCATTCCTTTCAGGATTAATAAGGCATAGTTCTGGCTCTCTGATATTCTGTATTGTCGTCTGTCATTAAACTCTGTGATTTCAGGGAAGAACTTGATTCCTTGCTCTTGCAGAAGTGTTTTTCAGAGTGCCTGCAGACTCTGTGCTGCTCATTACAAAGGGCATGGACTTCAGCCAAGAGCTCCGACGTGACCTTCTGCTGAACTGGAAGAAGGAGGAAGTTGTGGTTTTATGATTAGCCCCCAGTGTTCAGAAATCCTGTGCCTTGGCCAGGCAGGAGCAGAGCTCTTCAAACGGAAGAGGGGTTCATGCTGCTCAGTCAAAAGGGCAGGGGGTTAACCATCTGTGGGTAAAACTGGAACTGCCTGCAGGTTTGTGTTTGTCTTTACATGGCAGTCGGGCAGTTTGCCAACTTTTTTTCCCCTCCTGCATTGGTGATGGAAAAACATCTATTTCTTAAATTTCTCCCAGTCCTGTTCCAGGGCTGCTGCTCCAGCTGATCCTTAAGTATTGGACCTGGGTTAATTAAAAAAATAAAGATTGATTCTGTAATAACTGGCAGGATCAAGGTCCGGAAATGGCAGGGAATTCCTGTGACAAGTCCTTAAAATACGTGTCTATGAAAGTTTTAGATTTGTTTGTGCTCTGCTTAAGCTATTTGCTTGATAAGGTCCTGTTATCTACGGATCTTGCAGTCTTGCAGATTAACAGCATCCAGGAACACTGATGCTTTATTGTATGTTCCATTCCTTTAATCATTTTTTGCTCATGCATGAAAGAAAATCCGGCTGTCGTCTCGCCTCACTGTGGTGATTCTCACTGGGCTGCTGCCCACACAGACCAGACAACTTCTTGACCTGCCGGGTTCAGAAACTTGTCCATTTAACGTGATGCCCAAACTCTGCTACAGTATTTCAAGCTGGAGAAAAAAATGCAATAAATAAAAGCAGTGCAGTACGGAAGTCTGCTGCTTGCCCAGGGTGAGGAGACTGAACCTGCCTGTTGTAGTTTATTCTGTCATGAAACAGGCATCTGAGATGAGCAGGCCTGACAGAAAAGGTGTCTGTGTAAACTGCTTTGATATTTGGTCAGCTTAATGAAGCAGATCTTTAATACATCATTTATTCCGGAGACAGATTGACCTTCTCTAGCACACATCGGCGCAAGCATGCAAATCCATCTTTAAAACAGCATCTTCTGATGAATTTAAGTGTAGAGGAGTCGTTAGCAATGGCCTTCTTCAGTACTATGCCTTTGAAGTCTTATGACTAATTCCCCAGCATGCAGAATATGTGCAGAGGAATGGGTGCTATAAAACTATGTGAGTACACTTGAACGATAGCAGTTGGGTGTCAGCCTTCAGAAGATACTTTTAAAATAAATGTCAATAAGAGAAAATTAAATTTCGTTAAGGGTGAATATTGCATTACTCTCACTCTCTACTTCCTCCTGACTTCAGATCAAGGGTGATCATTCTTGGTCCTGGAACTTTTCATTCCATCTCTGCTCTTGTAACAACAGGCTGGTGTTAGTTGGACCAAACTGGGCCAATTTAACAGCTCCCAGTTATTCAGGTGCTTCTGCTTTATAGAACAAACCTGCTGACACATTGTTTCTTCAGGACCGGGACTGGACAGCCCTGCTACAGACACACTGTCCCTCCAGGACCAGGACTGGACAGCCCTGCTACAGACACACTGTCCCTCCAGGACCAGGACTGGACAGCCCTGCTACAGACACACTGTCCCTCCAGGACCAGGACTGGACAGACCTGCTACAGACACACTGTTTCTCCAGGACCAGGACTGGACAGCCCTGCTACAGACACACTGTCCCTCCGGGACCAGGACTGAACGGCCCTGCTATAGACATACAGACCCTCCGGGACCAGGACTGGACGGCCCTGCTGCAGACACGCTGTCCATCCAGGACCAGGACTGGACTGGACTAAAATCCAGGACCATATTTTACCCATGCTACAGACACACTGTTTCTTCAGGACCAGGACTGGGTGGCCCTACTACAGACACACTGTCCCTCCAGGACCAGGACTGGACAGCCCTGCTACAGACACACTGTCCCTCCAGGACCAGGACAGCCTTGCTTTACAGTGTGCTAGACAATGAATCATATGCTGTATGGTTTCTGCTGCTATTTCCAGGTTTGAAGCGCTGTTATTTTTGTGTTCTGATTAAGCTCCAGTGTACAGTGAGTGGGTGTTGAGAGCCACACTGCGTTGTTTATAGTGCAGCCCAGACTTTCTGTGTATATGTAATATTGAACAGAAGTGCACTGGTACTTGCTGGTTGAGGTTTGACACTACTATTTTTCTAATGTGCTTGCTCTTGTACAGTGGACAAGAAGGCAGGCTAGGACTGCTTGGACTTGGACGTTGTGTGCTCTGGGCCCTGTTTACATACAAGATTTTACTGTCTGCCATGACCTCCTGATTTATTTCTGAGTTGCTTCATAACCCTCTGCCAGCTCTTTCTGAAGAGCAGGATTAAAAACCAGCACGCAGGAAAGCCGTGATTAATTGGTTGGGTAGAGGCAGGTAATCGCTGCACGGCAATGGGAGTTAGTTCCGTTAGCATCACTTCAGCTCTGTCAGATCTCCACGAAACGCCTCGTCTTTCCAAAGGATGCCGTCTGTCTCTGAGGCCTCAGTCGACACACCTGCTTGGGTTACAATTAGTCTTGTGCAGCAGGAGCGCTTTTTCACAAATGACATTAATGTCTAGGGAACAAGAGGCGACAGAGCAACAGTGAAAATGAGCCCCTGCGGGTCTTTTCATATAAAAACATTTCCTCCGTTTTGTTTTGGAGCTTCTGCTTTAAAGCGTTTGGTGCCAAAAGGCATCGCCAAATGGAAATGAGCTCATTAAAAAGTATTAATTGCAACGTAGGACCTGCTGCTGTTGCAAGCGGTTTTCGATTCATGCACTTTTTTTCAAAATTAATGATAAAAAGTGTCATCCCTGACCTGGAAGTGTATTGATCAGACCTGTCTGGTGGTCGGGGCGCGGGTGAGGTGATGTCTGATGTTCATGGCGAGTGTGGTGGTTGCTATCATTCAGGGGAAACATGATCAGCAATTGGGCATAGTTATGGAATTAATTTGTATTGGTGCAGTGGTATAAAATCTTTATCGATCCTTTAGAAGCTATTGTATTATGCCGTAGTTTAAAGATATCCTCTTCTGCAATACCTGTAATATTTACAGCTGCCATGTGTCCAGTACAATTTAAGCATCACAGAAGAAAGTAGATGCTTTAAATAAGATGTTATTTATTTCAGACTGTCATACTACAGTTTTTTATCTGAACTCTTGACATTCAGCCTTACTTGGCATTGAATATGCATTTTAATAGAATCGGGTGCATTTAAGTGATACCTGTTGGTGCCAAACATTTAAAAGCAAAGCTGAAAGTCTAAAATCACCATATTGAGAAACTCTTTCAAGTCTTTCAACTAAAGCCCTGTTTCTTTGAGCTCTGCTCAGCTGTGCTGTAGAGATCTGTGCAGATGTGCTGCCGGTGCAGGCAGCAGCCCGTGGCTTGAGCTCCACCTGTGAAGGCACACAGAGCAGGGCTGGTCGAGTCTCTCAATGCAAGACACCCAAGAGCGAAGGGTGGTGGTGAATTTACAACTGGCTCACAGTGATCTCGCACTCTGCTCCCCAGTACCACGCAACCGAGCAATCAATCAGTCCTCAATAACATCACCAGGAAAGACAAGGACCCACTGCTGGAAACAGCTGCCAAAGCCCAGTGATCTTTGTGGAAGTGGACAGTGTACAGATCCATTATCTTCTCCGTTATTAGTTGAGGCGGGGAGCAGAAGATAAATTAATTTTAAAGTTCTGTTCCACTGATTTGCATCTGTAGCTTAAATTGATCAGCCTTTCTGCATTTTTGATCGGTGCCCAAAAAACACCTGCAGTATAAAAAGATTTACTTAGTCTCCAGTCTGCAGAATGTCCTGCTTCATCCATTTTGCTGGATCAATACATACAGTCCCACAGCTACCACCAACCTTAAGCTGAAAGCATTGAGACAGCTGCCTAAAACCAGTGAAATGTCAATCCCAAGACTATGAGAAGAATGTGGAAAGAGAGTATGGAGTCTGGGCCAGCTACAGTACCGTGCATTAACACAAGGGCAAAGAGACAGGTCTCTGTCTGAGGCTGAAAAATGAAATTCTGAAATCTCAGGTACAAACAGCCCCTTGGTGTAAAAAATATACTAGCTCTATAATAAGGTCTCTAAGGGCTGTAAAAAGCTGTCTTCCAGTCAGTGCCTATCCCCCCCCGGGCCCTGGAGACCCTGCGGTGTGGCAGGGGCAGGTGGGCATGTTGGAGGGGGAGGCTCATGTCATGGCTCATGTCACTCTCCACATGCAGGCACAGCCGACTTTTAAACTACCACTGAGCCACATTGGGTAATTGTGCAGCTGGTATCGAAATATTGATCCCCAGTTTATATAAAAAGTCCTGTTGTAGCTACAACCATGGAAAGATTAATACATTGTAGGATGTACTTAAAGAAAAAAAACACTGTCCCATGTATTATTGCAAAAAGATTGTATTTGCAATGTATTATTGATTTAAAAGTATTTAAATTTTCATCTTAAACTGCCACCCTCTGTGAGGAGCCTCCTGTTTTGGTACAGTGTGTCTCTAATCTCGCCCCAACGCCCCTATCCAGCCTGTCTGTCTCCGGGGTTGGAGAGTGTCCTGCAGGAGATTGAGAGGAAATGAAAGAAGCACAGAGGGATTACTAGAGGGAGTTTGATTACTGCAGCTTGTTTTCCAAAATTCACCTTCTGAAACCTCTCGGTTTCCCAAATGGTTGTTTAGATCCATTTCTAAATGAATCCCTTCTTATTTTGTAGTTGCGGGGAGGTTTAAATTGGCATTGCACTTCCAAGTAAATTCTTCTCAGCTGTACTGTACCTAGCAGGGATCCCCAGTCCTCCCTCATTAAAATGTTTCACTTCCCTCTCTCTGTTCAGGAGCATTTCTGTCTCCTTTCAGAGGTGACAGGTCATTTCTAGTTTCTTGCTACAAGCTCCACACTTGCAAAGCATTTTGAAGCAAATAATCAAGTCTTTGTTTAAAAAAACTTTGTGTTACCTTATTTTAAAACCCTCCTTAAACAGAAAACAGCATTTTTAGCGTTTTTTTTTAATTGCTGGAGATCCCACAATTCTCTGTGCCACTAAGGATGTGGCACTAACAACCTGCTTGCGATCGACTCTAGGTGCTCCAAATCAATAATCACACGCTATCTAGCGGCTGGTCTAGAAACTAGAAAGATCGAAGTGATGGTCGCTCGACTTGCTCCATCAATCACGTGGTTTAGCATTAGAATAGTTTGATGTGCAACGTGTCATTCAACGTCATTCAATTGGCGTTCACCCCTCTTTTTGGTGTGCAAATTTCGGAGTGAAAGTGCCCGGGGCCTACAGACACCTAAATCTGGCCCTGCTTCTGTGAGAGATGATGTCACATAGCTGTGGCAATGAAGAGTTTTGATTACTTACATCAGCCTTACTAAGTCAAGATTTAAAATGACTGAATGTATGATGTTAGAGGAGCAAAACCTTTAAAATATCATAGTGCTGCATTTATCTCCCCAGCAGTGCCGGTCAGGACACGGGGAAGTTGGATAAAATGATGTAAAAAGCTGCCATTTTACAATGAAGATAAGAGAGAAGTTTGAAGTTAATTGATTTAAAAAACGAACACTTTCTGCCTAATACCCTGAAGCCACAGTAATCCAAGACATTTGGTGTGTAACTTTAGACGAGGTGGGGAACAATGTACCTCTTCACACCCTTGTGCAGGTTTCCTGCCTGTGCACCAGTAATGCTTTGTAATTACCTGGAAAGAAAATAACCTTGCCTGCCTGGTTTTTAATGAAATATTATTCTGTTTCTCTGGCTTTTCAGGTGTCTGTCTTGTGCCAGGATAAAAGATCTCCTGAGAATATCCAGTCCTTTCATCAAGAGAGCCACAGTGGTTTCTCTGTATGTAAGTATTGGACACTGCAGGTGTGTGTGTGAGTATTGGACACTGCAGGTATGTGTGTGTGTGGGTATTGGATACTGCAGGTGTGTGTGTGTGTGAGTATTGGACACTGCAGGTATGTGTGTGAGTATTGGATACTGCAGGTGTGTGTGTGGGGGTATTGGACACTGCAGGTGTGTGTGTGAGTATTGGACACTGCAGGTGTGTGTGTGAGTATTGGACACTGCAGGTGTGTGTGTGGGGGTATTGGACACTGCAGGTGTGTGTGTGGGGGTATTGGACACTGCAGGTGTGTGAGTGAGTATTGGACACTGCAGGTGTGTGTGTGAGTATTGGACACTGCAGGTGTGTGTGTGAGTATTGGATACTGCAGGTGTGTGTGTGAGTATTGGATACTGCAGGTGTGTGTGTGTGTGGGTATTGGATACTGCAGGTGTGTGTGTGTGGGTATTGGACACTGCAGGTGTGTGTGTGTGGGTATTGGACACTGCAGGTATGTGTGTGTGTATTGGACACTGCAGGTGTGTGTGTGTGTGTGAGAGTATTGGACACTGCAGGTGTGTGTGTGTGTGTGAGAGTATTGGACACTGCAGGTATGTGTGTGTGTGTGAGAGTATTGGACACTGCAGGTATGTGTGTGTGTGTGAGAGTATTGGACACTGCAGATATGTGTGTGTGAGTATTGGACACTGCAGGTGTGTGTGTGTGTGTGAGTATTGGACACTGCAGGTGTGTGAGAGTATTGGACACTGCAGGTGTGTGAGAGTATTGGACACTGCAGGTGTGTGTGTGAGTATTGGATACTGCAGGTGTGTGTGTGTGTGGGTATTGGATACTGCAGGTGTGTGTGTGTGGGTATTGGACACTGCAGGTGTGTGTGTGTGGGTATTGGACACTGCAGGTATGTGTGTGTGTATTGGACACTGCAGGTGTGTGTGTGTGTGAGAGTATTGGACACTGCAGGTATGTGTGTGTGTGTGAGAGTATTGGACACTGCAGATATGTGTGTGTGTGTGTGAGTATTGGACACTGCAGGTGTGTGTGTGTGAGTATTGGACACTGCAGGTGTGTGTGTGTGAGTATTGGACACTGCAGGTGTGTGTGTGTGTGTGAGTATTGGACACTGCAGGTGTGTGTGAGTATTGGACACTGCAGGTGTGTGAGAGTATTGGACACTGCAGGTGTGTGTGTATGTATTGGATACTGCAGGTGTGTGAGTGAGTGAGTGAGTATTGGACACTGCAGGCATTCCAGGAACACTCACAGAGCATTGTACCTATGTGACAACCACTGCTACTACTCTCTCTGTGGTGCTGATTTTCTTTTATGTACGCATTTTAATAATACAACCCTATGGCCCCTTCCAAGAGTGATGTCCCGCTTTGTTGAATTACAGATGATGTTTACACATTTTTTAGTATTTTAATCAAACTCTAACCTTGCTATGACAAACGTGAATTATTTCATGAGTTAGTTGAATGCTGTCCATGTACACTAATAGTGGTTCACATGAAACATGCCAAACGTGAAAACCAAACAGCTTTCAAAGCAACTCAAGGATAAACGTATAGAAAGGTACAGATCAGAAGAAAAGAATAAAAGTCGAGGACTCTGAATGGCTCTTTGAGCTTGGTGAAGTTGATGAGTAAGAGGTTGAAGGTACCCAGACTAGATCAGGCCATCCCTTCAATCTGAGCAGCCAGGCAGGGAGGAGACTGGTGATGAGGCCATTGTGAGGCCACTGACGATCTGGAAAAAGCCACAGTTCTCAATAGCCGACAGGAGAAAATGAGAGAGAGATCACTTTATTGGCCATATACAATTTCTTGCATTAGGAATTTCTTTTCGCAGACCCCAGCTTGCTCTCCTTGAGACATCAGACACAGACAGGGTCAGAGCGCACGGCGCCCCTGGAGCAGTTGGGGTGAAGGGCCTTGCTCAGGGGCCCAACGGAGTAGGATTCCTCTGCCGGCCACGGGATACGAACCGGCAACCTTCCAGCCACAGGCGCAGATCCTGAGCCACAGAGCCAAAATGTAAATGAGCCAAAGCTGGGCAGCATGGCAGTGTGGCAAAAAGAAAAAAGATCTGAAAACTACTTTTGTTCCTGGAAAACATCTCAAATTTGTACAAAATTCATCTTTTAGCATGGCAACGTCGCAAAACTTCAGCCACGCTGGTTTGGATTCAAAATAAGAAAGCGAATATCCTTGAGTTGCTGATGCAGTGTTGCTTGTGTGATTCATTTGACTCTGAAAAATCAACCTGATGGGTCTTGAGCAAGTTAGCAGTGTGTACAAAGCTGGTAGTCTTCTTGCAATTGCTGCCAAATGTGCTTCTTCCAAGTATCGATTCAACAGGGTGAATACCTGTGCAGTCAGCATATTTGAGATTTGAGTTTTTTTATTTTTCTGTGCTGTTTTTGCAGACATTTAACTTCTTGTTCCCATAAAAGTGTTTAGTTCAAGTATTTTGACCTTGATTTATTTTGGGTTTGATTAAAAATATTCACTTATAGATGTGTAGATATGTTGCAGTCCAACACAATGGGACATCACCCCCAGGAAGTGAATTCTTTTACAAGGCTCTGTATGACTATTGTATTGTTTAAGGTGTGTGTATATTCATAGGTCTGGAGAATGAATGTTATAAAATCTGGAAACAATCATACACCAGATATATGGAGGTTAGTCAATGTCAGAATTCCTGCTAGTTTTCAATATACAACCATTTCCTGCTCTTGTGTCATTTTTAATTCTTCAGCCTTGTCTAGCTGTATCATTGTTTTATATCCCTGCTCCTTTTGAAACCACAGCGATTTCTGCCGCACTGCTGGTTGCCTAACAGAGAGAGCAGCGTACACGTATACGTATTGTATAAACTCCTGTTTTGTTCACTGTTGACACGGCTGCCCGCTATTATGAACTGCCCCCTTCTTTTGAGGAAGGGAATGGTCTAGAGGAAAACTGTCAAGTTTCCAAGACAGTTAATTGCAGGGTGGGAGACCTAACAGAAGAATGTAGCTGTATTGAGGGGAGAACAAGATGCTTAATGGCAAACCTGGATGCTGGTTTGATGAGCGGTGCAAAGGAGCTTTTTTTTTCAAACACCGCTTCAGTTCCAGTCCTTGTTGTATTTAATAAGTCCGGGGAGAATGGAATGGCTGCATGGTGTCAGGATTGATGTCAGAATTCCCAGGAACATGAGCTGGGGGAGGCAGCAGTTATTTCCCATTCCCTTGTGGGGATTGTGGGTCCTGAGTGCAACCTCGTCCGTGTGGGAGCTCTGCGTGCAAGGGAGCGGCTTGTGCCGAAGTGGGTTTCATCACGAACGTGTCCTACCTCCAGCTGCACCTCCCTTCCCCCAGGCTCGGGAGGGGGTGCTGACCGCCGGTTCGAGAGAGTGCGGCTGTGTACCGGGTGCATCAACACTGCAAGATACCGTGTGCCTCCTTTTTTCAGGAGGAAAGCACTTCGCACTTGTAGTTTATTTTAATATCCATGTGTGCACGGTTTAGAGCACGACGAAGAGTTCCAGCCAACGTGGAAGTACTGATTTTGCGCGAGAACAAGCGTGTCTCCGACGTGCCGGGTGCGAGTGCTGGTGAAGTTGGAGCATCGTCTCTCGGCTGCTGCCGGAGCAGACTCCCTCCCTCCCTCCCTCCCCTGGACCCCCCGAGCTCCCGCAGCTGTGGGACGAGTGGGACGGGCCCTGACCCTGCCACGCGCAGCCACAAAGATGAAAAAAGCCTCAATTTCAGGCCTTTACAGTGCATAAAATAACAAACTCCAGTCGGCTTCAAACGGCGTTCAGCACCACTAGCACTGTGCATTACTTTTAAATACCGCGGCGGAGGCGTAATCGCACCCATGTGAGAATGTGGTATTCTAACCCCCCCATTACCAATTAACCAAATGCTTGCCTAATTCACCTCTAGTGAAGCTATTTACAAGTGAAAGCTGTGTAGCGGCCCCTAGTAGCAGGTCTGTTGCAATTACAACCCCTTCCACAGCATACCTGCCACAGTGAGATACGCCCCTTGGCAGTGGGTCTAGGCAGCACCGGAGGACTTGCCCCGAAATGTGTTTTTCCCCCAAGATGGTAGTTGGAGTAGTTCAGTGTGCCTGTCCTAGGCTCATGCACATTAGCTCTGAACATCCCCAGCGTCCTGGCCAAATTTCCCATTGGCCCTTACCAATCATGGCCTCCTAATAGTCCCCCTCTCTGAACTGGCTTCATCACTCTGCTCTCCTCCCCACTGAGAGCTGCTGTGTGGGGAGTGTACTGGCGCACTATGGCTGACGTCGCATCAGCCAGGTGGGGCTACACATTGGTGGTGGTGGAGGGGATCCCCATTACCTGTAAAGCAGTTTGAGTGGAGTGTCCAGAAAAGCGCTATATAAGTGTAAACAATTATTATTATTATTATTATTATTATCATCAAGTACAAATGCACAGAGCCTTTCGTGGTTAAGTAAGAGAAACAGTTCTGAAATACAGTTGCTACTCGCTGTGTTAACTAAGGTTTACTGAACTGCGTCAAAATAGAATGTGGATGTTGAGTCATTCTTATTTTAGCTTAAAAGCAAAGGCCTGTTTGCGTGGTTTTCACTGCAGCGTGTGACTAGATGAAGCTGTAGTGTTTGTGCTGATCCCAGTCTTGCCTGGCATAAGGACTCCTCTCAGTCACTGAGTGTTAGGAAGGCAGAAGACAGTGGGTGTGTTTCCCACGAGACTGACCCTCTGTTGCAGGAAACACACAGCTTCTTTAATAAAGTGAATCATTTCTGACTGCCTGTGAAAAGAGCATCATTTCTCATCATTGTGACCTTCTTAATTAAACTTCCCTGATGGCATTTGAAAGTGGTATTTTTAGAGAATTTCATTAGTGAAAAGTTCAGGATTTAAATAAGTGGAAAAACAACAACCACCTCCAAACTAACTACGAAAGCTCATTTTTAAATGTAATTTCTCAGGAGAAACAAAGTGCATTTCAATTCTCCAGTCACCATATATGCCAAGTGTGGTAGTTTGTGTACGTTGTCTTTTGAATGTATCTATTGTTGCTTTAAATTACGTGTATCTGAAATTTCCCAGTGGACCCACTGCCGGTTCTGAAACAAGAGTGCTTCTGCATGTTAAATAATCTTCATTCTCAGTACAGCTTAGCTTTAAGACTGTTTCCGATGATCACCAGAGCACTCAGATGTGTAATTCATTCCGTCTGCTTTCAAGTTCGGTTTCTGATGTCTTCTGAGCTCAAGTTATCAAGCTGTTAAATTGTGTACACCTACTGCATAGATTATTTCTGCTTCTCAAAACCCTGTTGGAACTATTGTTAGCAGTAGTAGTAGTTGTATGGGAGGTGATTAGAATGTGTCTCTGTCTTAAAAGACTGTGCATTGCTGCTAATGTACTGTTTTGTTTTTCTCAACGTGTGCCTTTGGAAAAAGACCCTTCCGGATGACTCCTGATCCCCCTTGTCTTTGGCAGGTGACAGTCATCATGTCATTCCGCCTGTGGATCATGGGCGGCTCCATGCCCTTGTTCTCTGAGCAGGACAATCCAGCATCCTTCTCCCCACACCTCCTCACCAGGTAAGTCCAGCCACACCTTCACACAGAGCTGCTGACCAGCAGAGAACTTCCCGTTGGACTTGGGGTCCTCCAGAGTCTTTGAAATACTGTGCTGCTCCTGGGTGGACACCAGGGAGATTTATGTTTTAAATTAGTTCTCACTCCTATTGTAAACAGAGAAGCTCTTTCAAGGTTGTTTGTGGAGCATAGCCATGCCACCCTGATTGGGGCTGATCTTTGCTGATCTCTGAGCCCAGCTGATTCTCTTTACTGCACTTTGGGTAATGTGCTCATCGTGCATTTTAACGTCTTGCATGGAAAGTGTTCCTCATACCTCCCAAAGCAACACAGTAAGAGCATTGATACTGTTCACGCTTGGACAGCGTAGCATAGTGGGTGAATCTCTGGGCTCGTGAGGGGGCAGGCAGGTTGTGGGTTTGAGTCCCTGCTGCAGACACTGCTGTCGTACCCTGAGTGGGGTGCTTTACCCCAGTGGCTCCACTCCTCCCAGCTGTATTAGTGGGGACCAGCAGAGCGGGGGGTGATTCCTGTGATCGCTGTCCTGTCTGGGGGGGGGTCAGTGAACTCTCTGTTCACGCTCCAGGATGTCCTGCTGTGGCTCTGCTCTGGACATCACCTCTACTTTTCGCGGTCCATGTTCAGTCGTGGTTTATCGCTCTCCCTGTCGGTGTTTCTGTGCTCAGGAGGGCCTGTCAGTCTAACACGAGTGGACAGTTTCTTCAGGTGGTCACTTGGAGCTGCTCATGGCTGAGCGGGCTCGTTCCGTGTTTTGAAGGCCGGGGGAGTGCAGTGTGCTTTGGCATCTTGCCGTGGCTGAATTTCTTTACCATTTGAATCTGTACCAGGAGCTTGATAAAGGGCAATCAGACGGAGGCAATCCAACTCTTCCCAAACAGTTATCTTGCTGCCTCAGGCTTGTATCTTTACTATGCATACAACCTTTTTAGAATTGACATGTCTTAGATGTAAGAGGAGTTCTGGAACACAAGACAGCCTGTATCATCATTCTTCTGCAGTATGCTCGTGTTAAAGCCTTCGGAAACTGTGGGAATTATTGGTCATTGATTAAGTATGTAAATCTCCAGTAATTGGAACACATCCACTTGTGTCTGAATATTGTGCTAAACGATATTTTTTTGAAAGGTGCTGCATATGGCATGTAGTGCTTGTTAATTATAAAGGGAATGTGGATCACCTCTGCTTTGCTCTGCATAAAAAGGGAGAGATACAGTACATCATGACTTTCTGCATTTGAGTCCTGCTGAGTTTATTCTGAAAAGGAAGCAGGATGACTCTGAAACCAACAGCCCCTTCGTGAGTCTAACGGGCTTTTTCAGTCCCTTCACAGCACCTGTGAAATGAAGTGTACACTAGAGAGTCGAAGACATGCGACAAGGCTGATAGTGCTGTAAGATCTGCAGGAAAAGGTCTTGTACTCCACACCAGAGTGTGCGGCTCGTCCTCTTACAGTGCACTGCGTTCCAGGGGCTGGAGCAGTGTCGGAGAACCCTGACATTTCTACTGCAGCAGCTGCTATTCCCTAGATCCACGTTTTCCATTGTTTCCTGCCGGCATGCAGACGCGATGCTGTTCCTCTCCCAAGGGAATGTGAAAATGCATTCTTTGTCAGCTGCTTTTTTTAACCTCGTCTCCATCTGTTTGATGTTCACAGTCTCTGCACCGCTGTGACATGTGATTGATCTGCTCGTCTTGGGCGTAGGCGTTGCTGTGTTATCTATCCAAATATTAATAACTACTGTTTGTGAAAGGCAACGCGAAGAGAGAGCGTTCTCTCTGCTCAGATTTACGTTAAAAAGTGCTTCCTTGTTGACAGAGACAAAGTGTGGTGTGATTTATTAGTGTATATCACACACATCCTGCAGTAGTAATGTTCTGATGTTCTCCTGACTGCAGCAGGGGGTGTAAATAGACATCTCTGTGGATTCAGGCACTGGGTTGCCACAACTACTCAGCATTGCGACAGGGCACTGTAAGTGTCATGATGAGCTTCTGAAGTGGTCTCGGAGCAAACTATAGACACTTTGAACTGCTACACTGAGGTCCATGAAATGATCATTTCATGACCCGTACTGTAACAACCCCTGTCCCAACGTCCCAAGGTAAAAACAAGAGACCTCAGGGATGTGTACAGCCCTGCCCTAACCTTGCAAGTTTATTGTACAACTGTCTGTCTGTCACTTTGTATTAAATATAGGAGCACGGTGTCAGATGTGAGTATTCAGTTATGGTGTATGTGTTACACAGGTGTGACGGACTGTAAATAAGATTGGAAAACATCCTGTGTGCGAACGAATGTTAGATGTTGATACTAAAATAAAGCGGTTTACCAGTTTCTGTAAGAGGTGGTCAAGTGAGCTTACTGATACAGGTCATCCCAGGGTGACTGTCTCAGAAGATCATTTTTCCTATACTGACATGGCAAAAAGGACTAAACGTTTTCAACTGTGAACTGAAAGGACTACAGTCGGATCTGATTAAAGTTAGAGATACGAGATTCAAAATCCTCAAAAGCATTGAGAAAAACAAACGAGTGAAGTTTTGAGACGAGTGAAATTTGAACCAGTGGGTACAAGTGGAAATTATTAAAATATTAAAAAAACTGGGAACAGGAGGCACTACTTTACCCAAAGGGTGGTGGGAGTGTGGAACAAGCCATGCTGAAGCTGATACCCTGCCCGCTTTCATGAAATGACTGGATATTATCCTCGTATCAATGACCTTCTGGAAACCAAACGTGCTAGATGAGTCAAATGGCTACTCCTCATCTGTAACCATTGTTCAATTCTTATGAGGTGCTGCTGACTTCATACTTTTGCAGTGGGACACATGTGGTCATAAAGGTTTGGAAAATCTAAAACCAACTCATCTTGCAGGTCTTTTTATTTTTATAGTGTTCCATTTAGTTTAACAGCAGCGTAAGAACTGAGGTATGTCCCCAGCACACACAAACCAAAAACATCTGCTTCAGGGGTCAGAGCGAGGCAACGTTGCCCCTGGGCCATCCCACTGGAGTGCCGAGATCTGCGCATGAGGAGAGCAGCCAAGCGAAACTCGGTGCACACTGCACGGCTGTCTCGTCATTGATTCGTTTGACGAGCTTCAGAAGTCCGGGCATGCTTCAGAGCTGAGGCACGGGAGTTGTGTCAGCAAAATAAGCAGCTCTTCCTTCCTCTGTGATTCTAGATGTTCTGCAAAAATGGAAAGCTACAAAAATAACAATGGCTTATTATTAATGACTTGAGATGTTAAACTCATTTACCTATTGAGTGCGCCCACTGACATTCTTCTGTCATAATTAGTTAAAGAGTTTTTCATACATACATCACCTCCTCACTGCCTGACACCCTAGACCCACTGCAGAGGTTTGGCATGCCGTCATATATACAGGCCAGCTTCTACAGGTGCACTATTGAGAGCATCCTGACTGGTTGCATCGGCATGGGAACTGCTCCGCCCGGAATTGCAAAGTACTGCAGAGTGTGGTGAAGTCAGCACAGCTCATTACCGGCTGTGAGCTACTGTACCAAACATCAAGGATATCTACTCAGCTAGATGTCTGAAGAAGGCCAGGTCCATTCTCAAGGACCCCAGTCATCCCAGTCACAAAATGTTTTCCCTCCTACCGTCCGGTAAACGGTACCAAAGCATTCAGTCCAGGTCCAACAGACTACGGAACAGCTTCTTCCTCCAGGCAGTAAGACTGCTAAATAGCCACCTGTAATGGCTACATGCACACAGTTTTCACTGTATTCAGCATAACCGCACTACTTGTATATATTGCATACACCCTGGATACATAGCAGCTCTACTCATATTGAGTTTTATTCAATTTCTATTACATCTATAATTATATAACCTTATTTTCATAATCTCAATTTTGTGATTTTTGTGTTTTTGTGATTTTTGTGAGCTCGCGGAAAAGACATTTCATTGCCAGCAACTACTGCTGCTGCACGCTGTAGTGTTGTGCATTTGATATATAAACTTTGATTTGATTTCAATGGAATTTGATGTTGGCTGAGGGAGTGAACAGTCCTAATTTAAAGCCTGGAAATGCTGAGTGTGCTGTATGTGTCAGTCTCACTGCAGACAATCAGTTTTCAAGTGACAACTACCCCTTGCAGAAATAAGACTGTAACGCATATTGCTGAGGTTGTGCGGGCCGGCTTACCAGCGCGGTGACGTCACCGCCCTTCCCCGTGAATAGCAGGGACCGCAGGCGTCGGGCTGGCGGGAGATTTCCCTTCAGCTCAACTGGCTGGGTCCCTGTTGAGTGACGCCGGAGGCCCGGGTTCGAGTCCCCCGCGGTGGGGGGCCGACCCGAGGCGGCAGCGGCGAGGGCGCATACCCACGTGAACCTGAGAGTGCTGCAATACATTGAAATGAACAGCCGGCACTCGTCCAGCTCGCTGTGTGTGAAAGTTTTATTTCCCCCAAGCTTTAATGTGCTGGGATGTTCTAGTACATTATTTATGTGCGGACAGGCGTGTATCATTTACTTAGTACTGTAAAGGTACAAGAGATTCAGTTCTGTATTGAGAGATCTTTTTTTCCCCAAAAGAGTTCTTCTGCCACTTCTGATTTTAAAGGGAAAATGTCAGGTGAATCCGCTTGGCTTAGGGAGAGCATTTAAATATGAGAACAGGAGCTACTTCTTTTCAGGAAGGGTTGGAGAAGTGTGTAACAGGCCATGCAGATACGTTTTTGAAGCCGGTTCCCTAGGTTCTTTCACAAAACAGCTGTCTGAGATTCTCAGGTCAATTGACTGCTACCTACCAAACAGCTTAGCTGGGCTGAAGGGTCTCCCTGTGACGTTTCTTATGATAGGGAGGTATTTGCTTTGCTTGTTAAAATTGGCACGAACTGGTAAGGTCAAGTTGCAGTTGTTAAGTTGTGTTATTGCTTTAACACCGCAATCCATAACATTTTTGTCTTGATTAGCTTAACACATGCAAACCTCTAATTATTTATTTGAGATTTTGCTGGTCTGGCTTAGACAGAGTCAGGTTATTGGGGCAGAATCAAGAGCACAAGTGTGAGTATCCGTGTTGCTCTGCGCAGGTCTGTTTCCCAGCTGCAGCGTCCCCCCTGCGATGGGTCTGGGGTCCCCAGTGCTGCGGAAGGCCAGACCCGCAGTGCAGTGTGCTGACTGGCTCTCTTCCTCGTCCCCAGGCTCCTCACGTACAGCTACCTCCTGGCCTTCAACGCCTGGCTGCTCCTGGCGCCCATCGTCCTGTGCTACGACTGGCAGGTGGGCAGCATTCCCCTGCTGGAGTCGGTGTGGGACATCCGCAATGCCGCCACCTGCCTCTTCGGAGTGGCCATGGTCTGCCTGTGCCTGCACTGCCTGGCATCATTGCAGGTAATCCTGCTCACCTGGGGACCCAGCCCAGCCACAAGTGCAGGCTCTCTCTCTCTGTGTCTCTCTGTGTGTCTGTTGGTCTCTGTCTCTCTGTTGTCAATTTGTCGACCCTTATTGACATGACTGAGGCCAAAGCCTTTACAATCACCTCAACCTTTACAGCAGAAACATATAGATAAACATTTTCAGACACCACAGGAGAAATGGTATTATTTTACACGATCAGTCGCTGTGAAAGCAGATTACGTACTGGGCTGCCAGCTCAATTGAGTTTCCTCCCCTTGTATGGTTAGAGGCAGTTTACAAGTGCTGTTTCTACTGTATGTGTTTCTGTCACATCTGCAGTGGTGTGCTTGAAGATACAAACCTTTATCAGATTCCTCTACCAGCCAAACTCTGTTCTTGTAATATAGGGAGTTGTAGTTAGAATAAGATCACTTTATTGGCCATAAACAATTTCTTGCATTAGGAATTTGTCTTTTTTCGCAAACCCCAGCTTGCTCTCCATGAGACACACAGACAGGGAGAGAAGCTTGGGGTCAGAGCACAGGCTCAGCCATTTATACGGCGCCCCTGGAGAAGCTGGGGTTAAGGGCCTTGCTCAGGGGCCCAACGGAGTAGGATTCCTCTGCCGGCCGCGGGATACGAACCGGCAACCTTCCAGACACAGGCGCTGATCCTGAGCCACAGAGCCACCGCTCCGCCCCAGTGGTGCTTGAACATCATTGAATACTTTGAATACTCGAATATCATCACATAGTGAAGCTCCTCGATATACTGCAATCTACTGTCTGATCATTTTGTCCCACGTATTTTAATTTCTTTTCTGATTGGTTTTATAACAGGTTTAAGGTGGATCAGTGTCTGTGGGTCCCATGCAGCCCTCCCCCATGATATTCTTGCAGCTGCTGCTCAGCCTTTTAGTCTATAGTGGTGAAGTGGTCAGGGCTCTGGACTGACCAGTCCTTCCTGCAGGTAGCCTTCCTGTAACTGGAAGGTTGGTGCTGTTCTGTTTCACCTCCTCAGGGGTTGGTGCAATAAACAGTCCTTCTGTATAAATGTAAGTTCCTTTGGAGTGTCGATCTAGTAAATCACAGTGATAATAATCTGAAAATATGCACTAATGATCATTAAGGCATTGCTGCAATTAGTTTCAGAATGCTAACTCCATGTCCATTGAATGGAGGGCAGATTTGTTCTTGCCCTGTTTTTACTTATAATCAGTGTCCAGCTATTTTCAGGCATGAGGACTGGTGCTCAAAGGCTAACACTTGCATTCCCACTATTAGCTAAAGATGCGGTTAGTCATCAGAGTTGTAGGCGACCTTGGAGTTAGCAACAGCCTCTTTAATGTGCAGTAGCTCACAAAACGGAGCCTGCTGTACTTCAAAGCAGGTTAGTTTGATTGACCTGATAATTCATGACATGAGAGACTGTTGAAAAATGGCAGTCTTTGAGGTTATTGCAACTAGTCTAGTTTTCATATTTTCCATTTTTGGCTCTATACCCCCTTCAGAGTGTACTTTGATATTCAAGGCAGCAAATGTCTCTGTGGGAGTAAGGGACTTGAATAAATTAGTTTTTCAGAAGACTGAATCCAGTGACTAATTGTGAAGCCAAGGGCAATGTATTTAAAACAGAAATTATTAATGGCTCTGATGCTCCCTGTTTAAACTCTGACCATGTATATAGGGTGTCGTGTTTACAGTCTAGTCCTCTATAATTTTTTAGCATATGTCAGTTCTTGATGTAATCTTAAAATCAGACTGGACACAATCTCAAATTTCTCAGAACTGACACCTGAGATTGCAGGAAATGTTGTACTTTCTAAAGGTTATTGGTGTAATCTTTTACAAGACTAACTTTGGAAAGATATTTGCTGTACTGGGGCCATAAGAAGTGGCTGTAGCATTTTGAGCCGAGACTTTAAAGAGTGTTAGACTCCAGTATTTGTTGATCGCTAACTATTAATGCTGTTGACAGTTCATTTAACATAGCTCATTCTAAAGAAGTCATCTAAAAAATATGAGCAAGAAGATGCAGAACATATGAGCTGATACAGAACATAAGGAGAGGAGTCGTGTAGAAACTTGAACACGAGCAGAGGGATTTTAAAATGTTTCAGCTGACGTTTCTTTCCTCACTGACATCTACTTTGGGACTTCAGCTTTGCCAACACATGGAAAAGACGCTTCATCGCAAAGCAAAGCAACAGAATAGCTTTAGAGTATTAGGGTTTTGATGGGGTGTAGGAAATTTGTATTATTGGTGGAGTTCTTATTTTAGATAATGGTCTATTTTCAGGCCTGTTTTCATTTGAGGGGGGCAGGTTTTGAATTCGTGCTGTGATAGCTTTCTTGGCAGGGTACTTCAGTACTTTTTGCTAATATTTATTACAAATGAAAGCAAACATTTTTTAACATTGATAGTCCTTCCCTCTTATGCAGTGTTACACTAAAGAACAAAGTACTAACAAGAAAAACTCTACAGTGGAATAGAAAACGCCAATAGTCCTTCAGTGTACACAGATATGATTTATGGTTCACAGACGCTGTGCCGCGTCGTATGTCTTGAAATATGCAATGAACAGCAAATTAAAGAGGGCGATTATTGGGGCACATGACAGAACCCTTTCCCTTAGGGTCTGTTCTGCTGGCGTCTCTGTGACATATTATTTCAGTATGGATGCACTTACCAATAACAGCTGGGCCATTTTTCATGAGTGCTGTTCAGGCTAATGTCGTGGATTATGAATGTGCTGGGCCCAGGTCTCAAATACAACTCAACCAACGTTCTTTAGGTTTATGGGAATTTTATGCATGAGCCAAGTAAGCCCATTTGTTCTGACCGTTATTTTGTTTTAATCAGCGGTTTCCACAAGGAATGCCGGGGATTTCCTCATGTCCTAGTTTCAGCCTGCTTTATCTGGAGCATTCCGAAACAAATCTAAAACCCATCAGCGAAACAAAAAAGAAACGACAGCTATTTATTAAAGCCTGAGCGTTCGGAAACAAATCTAAAACCCATACTGTACGTGAAACAAAAATACAGGCCAGCTATTTCTGAGAGCCTGGGGAGGGACTGACTCCGTTAAAGGCAAAGGAGACCCCTGTAATTAAGCACACTCTTCCCTCCCTCAAGGCTGCAGTCCAGCAGGGCTTTTAGCTCTCTTTAAACAGCTGGTTGAGGAGTATTAAATCGACCCAGCCCAGCTAGTGATTAGTTCCAACTAGCTCTGCAGTCAGGAGCTCAGTGGGAAGGAGAGCTGTGGTCCTCTGAGGGAGTTGGTGTGGAGTTGGTCAAGCCGCAGGACAGTAACCAAGGGCTCCATTGGGAATGGAGGAGATATTATCCCTTGTCCACAATTTCTGCTTAGTAGCAAAAGAGCGTGTTTACTGCCAGGACTCTTCCTGAGCTGCAACCATGGCCCTCTCCCTGGGATAACAGCCTCTCTCTCTCTCACTGAGGACCAGCAGCCTCTCTCTCTCTCTCACTGAGGACCTGCAGCCTCTCTCTCTCTCTCACTGAGGACCAGCAGCCTCTCTCTCTCACTGAGGACCTGCAGCCTCTCTCTCTCTCTCACTGAGGACCTGCAGCCTCTCTCTCTCTCACTGAGGACCTGCAGCCTCTCTCTCTCTCTCACTGAGGACCAGCAGCCTCTCTCTCTCACTGAGGACCAGCAGCCTCTCTCTCTCTCACTGAGGACCAGCAGCCTCTCTCTCTCTCTCACTGAGGACCTGCAGCCTCTCTCTCTCTCACTGAGGACCTGCAGCCTCTCTCTCTCTCTCACTGAGGACCTGCAGCCTCTCTCTCAATTTCAATTCAATTCAAGGTGCTTTATTAGCATGACCGATGGGTACAATCAGTGTTGCCAAAGCAAATGAAAGTAATGATATTTACATGAAACAAAACAAAAATAGAAGTAAAATAAAATCTACAGACATATTACAGACATTTACAACAAAGACATATTATAAAATATTGACATATTCTGTAGGCGGCTGGAGCATTATTGGGAGACAGACTCACTGTTCCTCAGGCTGTGACAGGAGATCACATACTGGGCTGCCAGTTCAACTGAGTTCCCTCCTCTCTCTCCCAGTAGGATTGGGACCCGTTGTGATTCTGGCAGGTGTGGGAACTCTGGGATTAGATTTCTGAATTTAGGGAAGAATGTTTCTCTAATCCCAGAGTATCTGTCACAGTGCAGTAGGAAGTGCACCTCTGTCTCTATTTCTCCCCGCTGGCAGTGGGAGCACAGCCTGTCCTCTCTGGGCAGCCAGGTCTGCCTGTGTCGCCCAGTTTCTATGGCCAGGTTGTGGTCACTGAGCCTGTACTTCGTCAGGGTCTGTTTCTGTTTGTTATTTTTTATTTTGGTCAAATATTCAGCTAGTGTGTATTGTCTGTTTAAGGTTCTGTAACATTCCAGTTTATGTTGTGTTTGTGTGTGTGTGTCCCAGTGTGTGAGATATTGCTGTTTGATCTGTGCTGTGATGTGGTTGAGTCTGGGTTGTGGTGCTCTAGCAGTGCTGTCCTGGGGCTGGTTAGTGTCGGTGTGGCTCAGGTCGGTGAGCCTCAGGACCAGCTGGCTCAGGGGGCTCTGTTTTGGGCTCAGCTCTTGGCTCAGCAGGGCTTTGTGGCGGTAGGAATTTTGGTCACTGTTTTTTAGGTGTAGCCAATACTTGAATATTCTTTTCTGTATGTTTATCAATAGTGGGTACTGGCCTAATTCGGCCCTGCACCCGTTGTTAGGAGTTTTTCTCTGCACACGGAGGATGTTTCTACAGATCTCCATGTGCAGAGTTTCTATGGGGTGTTTGTCCCATTGGGTGTACTCCTGGTCTGTGAGGGGACCCCACACTTCACTGCCGTATAGGGCAATGAGTTGGATTACACTTTCAAATATTTGGAGCCAGATTCTTGTTGGTGGGTTGATGTTGAAAAGCCTCCTTCTTATTGCGTTGAAAGCCCCGAGTGCCTTCTCCCTCAGTGCCTTCACTGCCAGGTCAAAACTCCCGGAAGAGCTGATGGTGAGACCGAGATATGTGTAGCTGGATGTGTGCTCCAATGTGTTGTTGTTCAGTGTGAATTTGTACCTGTTTCCCTGAGGTCTGGCTTTCTTCTGGAAAACCATAACTCTGGTCTTGTCCAGATTGACTGTCAGTGCCCAGGTCTGACAGTATTGCTCCAGCAGTGCCAGGTTCTGCTGCAGCCCCTGTTCTGTGGGCGACAGCAGGACCAGGTCATCTGCGTAGAGCAGGAACTTGATTTCTGTGTCGTGTAGTGTGAGACCAGGAGCTGCAGACTGCTCCAACATTCCTGCTAATTCATTGATATAGATATTGAACAGTGTTGGGCTCAGGCTGCAGCCCTGTCTCACCCCGCGGCCTTGGGTGAAGAATTTAGTCCTTTTGTTTCCAATTTTCACTGCACATTTGTTCTCTGAATACATTGATTTAATTATGTCGTACACTTTGCCCCCTATGCCACTTTGGAGTAGTTTATAAAACAATCTCTCATGCCAAATCGAGTCAAATGCTTTTTTGAAATCGACAAAGCAGGCAAAAATTTTTCCTTTGTGTTTTTGGTGGACGTGTTTGTCTATCAGTGTGTGTAGGGTGTAAATGTGATCAGATGTGCGGTGATTTGGCAAGAAGCCAATCTGACTTTTACTCAGGACATTGTGTTCGGTAAGGAAGGCCAGTATTCGTGTATTTAGGATACTGCAGAATACCTTCCCCAGGTTACTGTTCACACAGATGCCCCGGTAGTTGTTGGGATCTAGTTTATCTCCACTCTTATAGATGGGCGTGATCAGTCCTTGGTTCCAGGCCTCGGGGAAACATCCAGCTGTCATCCTCTCTCTCTCTCTCTCTCTCACTGAGGACCTGCAGCCTCTCTCTCTCTCTCACTGAGGACCTGCAGCCTCTCTCTCTCTCTCACTGAGGACCTGCAGCCTCTCTCTCTCTCTCACTGAGGACCTGCAGCCTCTCTCTCTCTCTCACTGAGGACCAGCAGCCTCTCTCTCTCTCTCACTGAGGACCAGCAGCCTCTCTCTCTCACTGAGGACCTGCAGCCTCTCTCTCTCTCACTGAGGACCAGCAGCCTCTCTCTCTCTCTCACTGAGGACCAGCAGCCTCTCTCTCTCTCTCACTGAGGACCTGCAGCCTCTCTCTCTCTCACTGAGGACCAGCAGCCTCTCTCTCTCTCTCACTGAGGACCAGCAGCCTCTCTCTCTCTCTCACTGAGGACCAGCAGCCTCTCTCTCTCTCTCACTGAGGACCAGCAGCCTCTCTCTCTCTCTCACTGAGGACCTGCAGCCTCTCTCTCTCTCTCTCTCTCTCTCTCAATTCAATGCAATTCAATTCAAGGTGCTTTATTAGCATGACCGATGGGTACAATCAGTGTTGCCAAAGCAAATGAAAGTAATGATATTTACATGAAACAAAACAAAAATAGAAGTAAAATAAAATCTACAGACATATTACAGACATTTACAACAAAGACATATTATACAATATTGACATATTCTGTAGGCGGCTGGAGCATTATTGGGAGACAGACTCACTGTTCCTCAGGCTGTGACAGGAGATCACATACTGGGCTGCCAGTTCAACTGAGTTCCCTCCTCCCTCTCCCAGTAGGATTGGGACCCGTTGTGATTCTGGCAGGTGTGGGAACTCTGGGATTAGATTTCTGAATTTAGGGAAGAATGTTTCTCTAATCCCAGAGTATCTGTCACAGTGCAGTAGGAAGTGCACCTCTGTCTCTATTTCTCCCCGCTGGCAGTGGGAGCACAGCCTGTCCTCTCTGGACAGCCAGGTCTGCCTGTGTCGCCCAGTTTCTATGGCCAGGTTGTGGTCACTGAGCCTGTACTTCGTCAGGGTCTGTTTCTGTTTGTTATTTTTTATTTTGGTCAAATATTCAGCTAGTGTGTATTGTCTGTTTAAGGTTCTGTAACATTCCAGTTTATGTTGTGTCTGTGTGTGTGTGTCCCAGTGTGTGAGATATTGCTGTTTGATCTGTGCTGTGATGTGGTTGAGTCTGGGTTGTGGTGCTCTAGCAGTGCTGTCCTGAGGCTGGTTAGTGTCGGTGTGGCTCAGGTCGGTGAGCCTCAGGACCAGCTGGCTCAGGGGGCTCTGTTTTGGGCTCAGCTCTTGGCTCAGCAGGGCTTTGTGGTGGTAGGAATTTTGGTCACTGTTTTTTAGGTGTAGCCAATACTTGAATATTCTTTTCTGTATGTTTATCAATAGTGGGTACTGGCCTAATTCGGCCCTGCACCCGTTGTTAGGAGTTCTTCTCTGCACACGGAGGATGTTTCTACAGATCTCCATGTGCAGAGTTTCTGTGGGGTGTTTGTCCCATTGGGTGTAATCCTGGTCTGTGAGGGGACCCCACACTTCACTGCCGTATAGGGCAATGGGTTGGATTACACTTTCAAGTATTTGGAGCCAGATTCTTGTTGGTGGGTTGATGTTGAAGAGCCTCTTTCTTATTGCGTAGAAAGCCCTGAGTGCCTTCTCCCTCAGTGCCTTCACTGCCAGGTCAAAACTCCCGGAAGAGCTGATGGTGAGACCGAGATATGTGTAGCTGGATGTGTGCTCCAATGTGTTGTTGTTCAGTGTGAATTTGTACCTGTTTCCCTGAGGTCTGGCTTTCTTCTGGAAAACCATAACTCTGGTCTTGTCCAGATTGACTGTCAGTGCCCAGGTCTGACAGTACTGCTCCAGCAGTGCCAGGTTCTGCTGCAGCCCCTGTTCTGTGGGCGACAGCAGGACCAGGTCATCTGCGTAGAGCAGGAACTTGATTTCTGTGTCGTGTAGTGTGAGACCAGGAGCTGCAGACTGCTCCAACATTCCTGCTAATTCATTGATATAGATATTGAACAGTGTTGGGCTCAGGCTGCAGCCCTGTCTCACCCCGCGGCCTTGGGTGAAGAATTTAGTCCTTTTGTTTCCAATTTTCACTGCACATTTGCTCTCTGAATACATTGATTTAATTATGTCGTACACTTTGCCCCCTATGCCGCTTTGGAGTAGTTTATAAAACAATCTCTCATGCCAAATCGAGTCAAATGCTTTTTTGAAATCGACAAAGCAGGCAAAAATTTTTCCTTTGTGTTTTTGGTGGACGTGTTTGTCTATCAGTGTGTGCAGGGTGTAAATGTGATCAGATGTGCGGTGATCTGGCAAGAAGCCAATCTGACTTTTACTCAGGACATTGTGTTCGGTAAGGAAGGCCAGTATTCGTGTATTCAGGATACTGCAGAATACCTTCCCCAGGTTACTGTTCACACAGATGCCCCGGTAGTTGCTGGGATCGAGTTTATCTCCACTCTTATAGATGGGCGTGATCAGTCCTTGGTTCCAGGCCTCGGGGAAACATCCAGCTGTCATGATGAGATTGAGGAGTTTGAGCAGGGCTTGTTGCAACTTTGGGCTACTGTGTCTCAGCATCTCATTTATGACACCATCATGGCCACAGGCTTTGCGTGGTCTGAGGGCCTGGAGTTTGTCCAGTAGCTCCTGCTCAGTGATTGGGGAGTCTAAGGGGTTTTGGTTGTCTTTGATAGCCAATTCCAAAATTTTGAGTTTTTCATAAATGGTGTTTTGGTCTGATTGATTTGTATTTGGGAGCTTTTCATACAGATTTTCAAAGTATGTTTGCCAGATTGTTCCATTTTGGATGGCCAATTCTTCTGGTTTTGATTTGTTTAAGTTGTTCCACTTCTCCCAGAAACAGTTCTGATTTAGTGACTCCTCAATTTCTGCAAGTTGTTTGTCTATGTATGTGTTTCTTTTCTTTTTCAGCGTGTGTTTGTAAAGTTTTACCATGTCACAGTACCTGAGTCGCAGATCTGTGTTGTGTGGTTGTCTGTGTTTTTCATTTGAGACTTTTCGTAGTGCATTTCTGATGTTTTTGCACTCCGTATCAAACCACTTTTCTTTTGCTTTTTTTTTTTGGTAGTTTTTTGATTTAGTTGTTTTTAGCTTAGATTTTGATGCTAGTTTGTGGAATAGGTGATTTAGTTTTTGTGTGGCCAAGTTGATGCCTAATTTGTTGGTTTGATACGGAGTGTTTAGGAATGTGTCCATCAGTGTCTGAATTTCGTCATCGCCCAGTGCAGTTTGGTATCTGTCGAGGCTGTCTGTGTCCCATCTGTACGCCTGGTTGAGGTCATACAGCTGGCTGGGCTGTGTCAGTGTGTCTCTGTACTGGTGTGCTCTCTTCATGTAGAGTGTGATCTGGCTGTGGTCGGAGAGGGGAGTTTGTGGCCTGACAGTGAAGGCACTGATACAGGAGGGGTCCAGGTCGGTGATGGCGTAGTCCACCACACTGCTACCCAGAGCTGAGCTGTAGGTGAACCTGCCTAGAGAGTCCCCTCTAGTCCTGCCGTTGACGATGTACAGGCCCAGCCCTTGACAGAGCTGCAGCAGCTCGCGCCCGGTGCTGTTGACCGTAGTGTCATGGCTGCACCTGTGTGAGGTGACCGGTGTGTGGTACAGAGGGGATTGTCCGAATATGTGAGTGTTTCCCTGTGTGCTGGTGAAGTCTGCCAGTGTGCCTGTTCGTGCGTTGAGGTCACCATAGAGCAGCACGTTTCCCTGGCCCTGGAAGTGACCGATCTCCGTGTGGAGACTGGGGAGAATTCCCTCACTGTAGTAGGGGGATTCTGAGGGCGGGATGTAGACAGCACACAGGAAAACCTCGTTTTCTGTACAGATGGTATTTCTTTTGATTTTAAGCCAAACTCGTGACTCTTCTTTCTTTACTAATTGTATGGAGTGACTGAGCTCCGCTCTGTACCACACAATGATCCCCCCAGAGTCTCTGCCCCGGGTGATTTGGGGTTTTTTGACAGAGGGCACCATGATCTCCTTGTAGCCTGGGGGACAGTGGGTAGCCAAGTCTCCCCGACACCATGTCTCCTGTAGGATCATGATGTCTGTCTCCTTTACATCCTTGATAAATTCAGGATCAGTGCTCTTCAGCCCAAATGCTGACGAGCCCAGACCCTGAATGTTCCACATACTTATCTTTAGAGATCTCATTGTTATCGCTTGAATTATCTTTGCAAGTTGTTATTGTTTTCTGGAACTGTATCAAATTTGTGTTGGACATTTACATCATCGACAGAAACAAGTATTGTGCTGGGTTTTTGTCTGTCGCTGTGGGTGGTGGAAGTTCAGCTCATAAGCCGGGTGCAGATGAGGTTCAGGAGCTGCCGGATTTCTCCCAGCTCCAAACCGCTCGGGACTGCTGGTCTGGCCAGGGCTGCGGCGTAGCTGTGCAGGAGGGGCTCGGTCCGGCTCTGTAGTTGTGCTGGGTGGGGAGGGGTTGTGGTTCTGGTCCGGTTCAGCTGCTGGTCTGGGTGAGGGGCATGGGGTGGGGCGCTGGTTCTGGTCCTGTTAGGTCGTTGGTCTGGGTTGGAGGGCTGTAGGGTGGTGCTGGTTCTGTTCTTTGTGGGTTGAGCTGGTCTGGGTTGGCTCTCTCTCTCTCTCTCTCTCTCTCTCTCACTGAGGACCTGCAGCCTCTCTCTCTCTCACTGAGGACCAGAAGCCTCTTTATGTGGGGGGCCGAGCGGCTTCTCTCTCCCAGCTCGAGCCCGTCTCGTGCCAGCCTGTGTTGTGGGAGGAAGGAGGCTGCCCGCGGTGGGCAGGTGCCAGGGGTACAGGGGTGGTGCTGCTCAGGCCCCATGAGGGGCAGGTATCCTCTGCGCCTGCTGCTGGAAAGCGCCTTCGCTGGCGTGGCAGGAATGCGGGACCTGTGAAATAAGGATCAATGAGTGGGGTCTTTGGAATATATCCGCCCTTCCGTGAACGAGGTAATATGAGCATCGCAGCCAGTTTCATCCCCTAGCAAGTCCGCTCAGAGCAGAGCTCATGCAGCCCACAAGCAAATAAAAGACCGCACTTTAAATACCAGGTGTGATGAAAAGAAAAAATTCTGTGATAAATTCAGCTTCACGGATGTCTAGAAGATTACTGGAGGAAAATTACCTCACAGTATCACTTACAAGCTGCCCCAGCTCAAGAAAAAACGCCAACGTGTAATTTCCTCTTGAGGAGGTCTGCTGAAGAGAAATATTCTGATTTTGGTCAACACTGGATATTTTACTTTATATTAAATGAAAAAAAAACTGCCCATCTTACAGATCATACACAAGTGTCTAGAATACCCATGTCTTCTTACCAAGGCAAAACAAAACAATCCATTATCTTTTGGGAAAAGTTTTTTTTGTGAGGGTGGGAATTATTTGAGATTCTGCGTTTGCCCAAATTGGGCTGTAAACTTTCCCCTCACCTCTCAGTGAGTGTGTGTTAGAATAGCTTTCTTGTACAGTCAGTAGCCAGATGCACTGTAGCTGCCTGTCGGGGACACCTGTGCCAGTTTAGCCAGGAGAGTCTTCACTGCTGGCAGTGACATGTTTAAGCAGCAGAATTACAGTTCAGTAAATTATTGATGGTTAACATAATTCATTCTGGAAGCGTAAGCCTTTTTCTGTGTGTCACAGGCTTTGTTCATTTTGTTGTTGGCTCAGCGGGCTGTGGCTAGCTGTGCTTTGGCATCCCTGCCAGCATGCTGTCCTTGATGAGCCAGCGGTGGGAGCTGCCTGGCGGCAGTGGCTCAGTGACTCAACAGTGGGTTTTATATTCGCAACAGTGGAAGGTGATTTCAGCTTTCAAGGAAGTTCCTTTGCTTTGTCTCGAAGAAAAAGCACTGCAGCTGCCCCCCTAGGTCCCTCATTCGGTCCTGGGCATTGTGCAGCCCCGTCCAGGCCCTGCTGTCCATCTGTCAGGCAGGCCGAGGGCTGTGCTGGTGCCAGACGCTGCATTACGCTGTTGTGTTCCTGCACGGCTTCAGCCCCCTTTAATCTGCTGGGCTCCCCTTTTGCTGCTTTTCTGCCAGGGGAGCAATACAGTCACAGGCAGAGCAGCTAGACGTGAGGAACGCGGCTGCGGCGAGGAGCAACCCACCCGTTGCCATGCCGGAGCAGCGGAACTGGAGACGGGCTGCGTCGAGAAGAGAATCGTGCGGGACTGCTGGGCCGTCAGACAGACAGCCTGAGCCCGCAGAGGAGCTTCCGCCACGGGGAAAGACCACACGCAAGCCCCGTTTAAAAACAAAATACATGCAAATATGGAAATTGCCTGTCGCTTGTGATGTTGTGGCTGACTGGTGCGAGTGCAGAACCGCAGTTAGGATGCCGGAGAGTTTAAAACAATATTGCAGTGACAACGTGCCATTTAAGCTGTCAGGTTCAGCCGCAGTATCATAGCAACCAGGGGCTGGAGGAAGTCCATCAAGCAGTGGTTCCTCTGCCTCAAACCATCTGCTTGTGAGTTTCAAGACCTCGGGTTCCATTTCTCCTGGAAAACGTGCTAAGAGCGAAGACAGCCTGGGAAACAGTAGAGAATACTCTGGAGCTGAAGACAACTGAGTAACTACGTCTTTGGAGCAGAATGGGGGACGAGGCCAAAAGCGGAAGACCTGCTCAAAATGAGGTCTTAAAGCAAACCGAGCATCGCAGCTGGTCTCACCCCCCAGCAAGTCTGATCAGGGCAGAGATGGGTGCTGGATTCTGACGTGAGGGCGCCGTGTGAATGGAGAGGTGCAGAGGGCTTGTTCATGTCAAGCGTTGAGAATTCCAGGTGCTCGGGGAGCCAAGATTACAAGTGTAACGCTTACGGCCGACAGGTACTGTGTAAGAGCCGGCTTACCAGAGCAGGTGACGTCACCACCCTTCCCTGTGATAGCAGGACTACAGCTACTGGGCTGTAGAGAGATCTCTCTTTGGCTCACCGGGCTGGGTCCCTGTTAAGTGATGCGGGAGTCCCGGGTTCGAGCCCCCGACGGTGCGGGGCCGACCTAATGCGGCAAGGGCGCCCGCCTGAGCCCCCGTTGCGTTACACAAGTAAATAAAAGAGTGTGCCTGAGACGCCAGGTGTGGTGTGATGAAAAGAAAAACTGATGTGATTAATTGGACTTTACTGATTTCTACAAGGAGGAAAATTACCTCACAGTATTGCTAACGAGCTACGCCGGGGCAAGAATAATACTCCCTAGGAAAAACCAAGCATGTGAACACATTCACAACTCAGGTCGTGCAGGACCTGTCACACAGAAGGGTTAGATCGTTCCTTTTTTCATTAATGGGGCAGAGCTCTGTATTTTTTTAAAATGAGTTAAGATGCGAGGAAATAAATGCATGAATTTGAGGTTAAAGGGCCATGTTGAAATATTGACATAATTTACATTTATTTTTGAATACATTATCTGTATTTTATTCAGTCATTTCATAAAAAGGCAGCATTTGTCTGATTTATGACTGCTCAAAATTGGTTCTTACCCTAATTTATTACCCTTGCCTAATTGAATTTCAACCATTAAGACTATTACTTAGAGTGTGATGTAACCTTGTTATCAGTCACTTGCTGCAGTGTTGCCACAGCAGACAGAAGGCTGCCCTGCGGTCTTGCAGAGTGATGGAGTTATTAGGATGTTAACACACGAGCCAGCATTGTAATACCACACCTAACGAGCAGTCTGCATGCAGTGGTGAAGACAAAACTGTTTAGTGCTTAGCACTTACATCTCATCAGATGAGGGGCTTTGCGGGATTAAAGTAGATTGGGCAGGAGAATAAGTGGCTTCCTCAATCACTTCTTCTGATGTGAGATGTCATGACTAGATGAGGTTGTACAAAAAAGAGAGAGTCCTCAGGGTGCACAGCTGTTTAGTTCCATGCAGGACAGTTTAATGCTATTCTCGTTTTGTAACGGGAGAAGATACCGGATGTGGAATCTTGAAACAAGACTCCTGGCAAGTAAAAGCTTGTTTCAGGCTTCTGAGTGGCTGAGCCGTGGAAGAAGCCCACAAGGAGCACAGCCTCTGCTCCAGGCTCTCCAGGCAAGGTGGCAGTGTGCAAAGAGCCAGCAGCCACTGTGGCTGTGTAGGATTGCATCAGCTGGGGTGCCTGTGAACGTGCGGTTGTAATTACCTCACACATGCATACTAAATATACAATTTATTGATATAACAAGACCATGCATGACAAACAACAAGCGGAATACAATATTTTCTGAAACAAACTGCTGCAATGCGAAAGGTTGATCGTTGGCTGGATTGGTGTGCAGTCCAACTTGCCAGCTGCTCACTCTGTGCTGGGTGTGTCCCGGATGCAGAGAGAGAGGAGTAGAGCTAGTGTTGCTGAACTTTGGACTGTAAAAACAGCCTGCGCACAGTTGCCTACTTGGGCTCTGCCACAAGGTTAACAGGTGGGAGAACAGAGTTCATCCTGGCTGTAGCATGGTGCCGAATATGCATGGATATTCAGGAAGTCGACATAAAAGAGTCTAGCTGTCTTATTTCATCTATCAGGCAAAAATAACATTGGGTTCACAACCACAAGATTTCTTCTGTTTCAGAGAGAGAATCTTGGGCAGAATTCTGTACTTTTCTGACTCGCTCTTGACCTGGAGCTACCTGCAGTAGTTGGGTAAAGTCAGATTGTCAGTTCAGTTGGAGAAAGATGAGGAGCTGGTGAGTTAGCCAATGGAAAATGAGTTGGGTGAAAGACTTTAAGGTGTGACATCACAGCTGATTGGATGAGGGTGTGATCAGGTATAGTCTTAGTCTTGGTACCTATCCTGCAGGTCCCTCACTGGTGATCTTCCATGGACCTGTGATCTTGGGAAGAAACAGACTGCAGACTCACTGGAGCACATCTGCGCTATATATCATTAGATGGACGCAGCCTTATGATATCTGTTTTTACGGAGAAACGAAAGCTGCCTTGTCAAGGCAACACAAAGATCGTCTTTAATAACATTTAATTATAACTGTAACAATATGCCCTGCTGCTACACAGTGCTCTCAGCAAGATCTACACCAGCTCTCCAGACAATGGTGTCTGTGCAAAGAGACTTTCAAAAATGACAGGCAGCTGTGACCATGCGTGTGATGGACAGGCATGCACGGTTTTCATCCTGTCCCTTCTCCAGTGAGACAGGGGTCATAGTGATGAGCTCAACTGATTAAAGAGGAGAGCCAATTGTCACCTAATCAGGCTGCTCTCACTCCACCCTGCTTAGACAACCACCAGCTCTTCAAGTGCCTGCTTCTCCCAGACTGAGGGAAGTACCGACATGAAGACCTGATCTTTGTACTGAAAAAAGGAAGAACTGTGGCTGTTGTTTAGAGCAGGAGGTGAGGAAGAGCTCGGGGCTAAATCCTTCGTGCTGGAGCTGTCAGAATTAATCGGGGCCAGGAACATCGCTGAAGCCAGCGAGAGAAGGGGCCTTGGTAACAGTAGCTGGGCTGTTTTATAGACCATAAATTCTTAAATTCTTATGAAGTACAATCTTTTCCAATGTATCACGTTTAACTTAAAACTCAATCTCTGAGCACTTCAGCTTCATTAGTCAGGCTTTGTCAGAGCTCCGGCAGTCTGCTGAGGTCTGTATATAGATGGAGGAAGCAAAGTGGCAGCAAACGGTGAAGGGAGAGAAACCAGGATTGGTCACTGCTCACATCCATGGGCAGTAGATGCACTAACAATAAGATTAAGGTTACAAAACCCTGAATTGTGAAGGCTTAAATGCTGGGAGTAGTAATATCCAGTAATATCTGGAGCAGCAAGGTGGTTTGGGCATTATTCATTGTTTATTATAATGAACGAAGATGAAGGGGGTGAGCATAACGGGTCTGCATGAACTGGTAAGGAAAAGAGCAGCAGTGTTGCACATCTGCATGTTGAACAGATTACTAGAGGTGAGCCAGTAGACTAATGAGGGCAACAGAATACGTGTCTGACCCATAGGAGTGTGGTGTAGGTCACCAACTAATAGGCAATTAAAACAATAGATAATATCATGAAAGCTTTTAGATAAAATGATGCTTTAATAACGGTAGACATAATCAATAATATTGATGATGATGATCAATTTTCATGGCCTAACTAACAGGTATTGCAATATTATTCCTGTGATCAGTAAATCACATTGGCACCCTGCCAGATTTTGAGTGGACTTTGTCTCCTGCTCATGTATAAGGCATTGGATGGCCCAGCTGTAGGTTTTATAGGCTTATTGCCTTTAATATTACTGCAAATAGCCCAAATTGTAATCCCGGCCTTTTCACTGTGTCCAAGACCTGGCTCCACACAGCGGGTGTCGGAACCTCTCGTGCGTGTCTGGAACTCACGGACTAGATCCATTATAGATGCTGCAACTGCCGACACTTTCAATTTTCAACCTCTTTTTTTTTCTTTTAAAGATCAATCTTTTTACGTAATTTATTTTTCCTCTGGATTTCAATTTGCTATGCCTTTTTTTCCTTTTCTTTAGACTTCTCTTGTGTATTATGAGAGTGCTATTGTACAGCGCTCTGGGTTTCTTGAAAAGTGCTTGGAAATAAAATTGCATTGCTATTTTTCCTACCTCAACAGGCCTCTCTTTAGAAACCTTGGAATTCAAGGACAGTAATTAAATGTCTCTAAAATCTTAAGGCTGTGGAGAGGCGATGAACTGCCCTAGTTAAACACTAGCGTGATCCCTTCAGCACCCTCTCCCAGCTGAGAGTCCGTGTAGAACGTATGGCAGGGGTTCCCGGTCCTAGTCCTAGAGGACCACACACCTGCCGGTTTTCATTCCAGCTCAGCTTAAATACCCAATCAGAGCCTTAATTGAAATAATTGGTGGCCTGCTTGGACTATTCGCAATTGGGATTTTATTTCACTTATGAAATGCAGTCGTTTAGAGGTAACGTTAAAAAATAAATGTAAGAGTTGAAAACAGTCAAACAGTTATTTCTGTTATTAGATTATTAAGTCAATTCATTCTCCGTTTGCGTTATTGTGAGCTTGTCTAGAACAAATCCCAGCAGGTGTGTGGGCCTCTAGGATAGGGAACACAGACCTGTGGGAAACCAGATCCCCAGCAGTGGGACCCCAGTTTGCTACAGAAGGTGTGCCTGTGTCCAGAGACACTGCAATGCCCATGTGTTGGGCGTGATCGTTCTTGTGCCTGTTTTGTGGCTCAGCAGGCTGCAATCAGAAGACTGATGTAGTCTGGCAGTGTAGCTTTATGGAAATGTTTTGGGGCGGACATTGGAAGCAGGGGCACCAGGAGTCTGGAAAAAACTTCCCAGCCATGTTGTTAAAGCTGATACCCAGGATTCTTTCATGAAACAGCTGGAAGAGATCCGATTAATCCGCTACTCACAGTCAAATTGAGTGGCCAAACGGCTTAATCTTGTTTCTTTCATCTGTAACTTTTCTCACTGTGTATTTTTATGAGTATATTTGATTTTACACTGTATATTTTGTTTTTCTGTGTAAATGATCAAGCATTAATCAACAGTCCAGGAAGGCCACGTATAACTAATAGGCAGGTACAGAAGAGGCAGAGTGAAGGGAGAAAGACAAGAGACGAGAGAGAGAGGGTGAGAGCTCCTTGTTCCAGCTCATCCAGGAAGACCAGACTGGAGTAAAGTATCTGACCCTTGTTAAGAGAGCTTGCCATCCTGCTGTTAGGAACTTTGATTTCTTGAATAGAGAATCCCGTGGTGAAAAACAGCCTCTCCTGGTTAATGGGTGCATTTTCAGAATAGAGATGGGTTCTGAATAGGCACTGATAGGTTCCCATTCATCTGGATGCATTTGGATTTATAGAGAGAAATTGAACTCTGGGTAGTGTTCTGTTTAGTTTAGAAGGCAGCTTTATCTCTTCTTTTAGCTTTTGTAGGCTTTGTAAAAGAGTTAAATACTTGGTAGCAGTCTGGGGTTTTTCTGGATTGTTAGGACGTTAATTAGGAAATTATTTGAAAGTTTGTGCATAGCGTAAATTGTGTTGTGTTTATGGTGTGTGTAGTTTAGAGTGTGTATTATCAATACTAATGAATATGTGTTTAGGTGTGCCTGATTATTACTCTTTTCACCAAAGCTGTGCCAGAAAACAAAGAATTCTTCAGTCCATCATCATTCATTATCATCGTTCTAACTAAACCAGCCCCTTGGGTATGTTCTTGACAGAAATCATTTACCCCAAGTTGGGCTTTATGACCATTTATTTTACTTGTTGGTATTAATCCACTCAGTCAGTTCCTGATACCGCTGTAGTTTCGTAACCCCCCATTTGTAACACTGTTCTTAGCTCGATCTAGAGAGCAGTGCAGGGAAGGTGTCTCCAGGTGGGGAAACTGGGAGGTGAAGGCCCAGCCGACTGGCACGGCGTGCAGGAGAATGCTGAGGGTTGATGGGCAGAGTGGCCTGCGACCACTGTCGGATTTCCAAAGGGTTTGATTTTCTCTTCTCTTTTTGGCAGAAACTGGAAAACAGGGAAGTGCTGGTGGGGATTCTTTTCCTCGTGTTCCCGTTCATTCCGGCGAGCAATCTGTTCTTCAGGGTGGGCTTCGTCGTGGCAGAGAGAGTCCTCTATATGCCCAGGTAAGTACTGCTTACCAGACAGGCCCATGGCGCTGGCGCTGTACTTCAGTCCACTTCTCCAATAAAGCAAAGAGTGCTTTAGAACCAGAGTGCACGTGCTGTCATTACTGGGGAAATGTCCCACAGTTTTACATTGGATTTTAGGATTTATAGCATGTAGCTAAAATAAAGATTCATGATCAGCTGCTGAGCTGGGGTTTATTTTTCCTGATCTCTCTTGGGTAGGCAGAGGGTGCCCTGGGTCTGCGTGGCGACCCTGAGACATGCCGGAAGATGTGCCAGTGTTGCACTTATCTCATTGTCTCTCACTGCTCCAACAGCCTGTGTGAATTCAGTACCCGTAGGAATTAGTGGCGGCCTCAGCTGTCTCCAGGCTCCAGTAACTGGATTATTGAGAGGCCCTGTTTTTTTTTTTATTTTAAACGGAAGCTTTATTCCATCGACAGTATAATGTCAGCTTTTATTAGAAAGCTTGAGGTGAAAGCACCAGCGCAGGGAAGCTTTGTGCTGCTAATGTGTTCATATACAGCACACACTGTCTAGTTCCTTTACCTGGGACCCTTAATATAGTTATATCTGGCATGTAATCTTTCTAGGTGATACCACATTCTTATTTTAATAACACACGCGCTGTGGATATAAATAGGCCCATATTAAATCAGATCCTCTCGGTTTACAGACCCAGTCCTTCGGGGCATCTGTCTGTTTGCCAGTGGCCTCTTGAATCCACTCAGCAGGAACGAAGCATCGCTCTTGAAATGCGTGACAGGCAAGGGTGTCAGTTCAAACCTGTCCTGGGAAAATGTCTCATCCTCGGAAATGTTGAGGAAAGGTTGTCTATTAAGCAGTTTTCTTTCCACTTAGTCTGACAAAATGTTTCTAGGTCCCTGATTGCTCTTCAGGGAGCTGAAGGCTTGTCTGTGCCTTGGGGCTTTGCCCCTGAAAGATAACGAGGATGTTAATTTTCTGTGTTGCCATGTTAACAGTATAACGGAGATTGTGTGAGTTCTGTTGGCATTATTGATAAGTAGGTCTCTACTGGTCTGGCCTTTCTAACTGACTCACCTTCCAAGTACAGCTGATATTTTGTGGCCTACTTTGTTGATTTTCCATAAAAGAATTGATTCTTAAGTTAATTGACTATTAACTTAGAAAACAGTTCCTAAACTAAACTTGTGAGTGCAGTGTCGACAATCAGTACATAGGATGTAGTAACTGTCCACCGCTGCCTTCATAACACCAAGGCATTTCATTTGTCTTGATATATGACAAGACAAAAGAAACCCAGGGCGGAGAGGTGGCTCTGTGGCTCAGGATCTGTGCCTGTGGCTGGAAGGGTGCCGGTTCAAGTCCTGCAGCCAGTAGAGGATAGTGGGTGTCTGGAACAAACTTCCAGGACATGTGATTGTAGCTGCCTCTTAGAGATTCTTTAACAGAAAGGAATAGGCTGAATGCTCGGGACTTTAAACTGCTAGCACGAGAATAAGATGACCATCTTTCTCATGTACTGTATAACCTTTCCTGTGTGCTTAAGTAGCCCCACATCTGCGTGCTGGGCATGGCAGTGACGCGTCTGATTAAATGCCCTCCTCCGCGCCTGGAGCAGACCGGCCTGTGCGTGCTCCAGTGAGTGCTGTTATGCTCCCTTTTGGATCCACTTAGCCTCTAAGAAATATTTTTTCTGAGCTGTATGAGGAAATCGCTGTCTGGTGAAGATCAGTGCCTTCTCACCTTTTCTATAAATTGATATTTCACAGCTGGGTGTTATTTGTCCTCCTTATCAAAGCAAACAGAAGAGAGGGTGGCTTAGCGCTCCGGTCTGTACCATTTCAGGCCCTCTATCTGCCTCAGAGTTGCCTTCCTTCATTTGTTCACCGCCAAGGCAAAGTAGATAATCCTGCCCCTTAAGCATGCTTTTAATGTCTTCCGTAAATGAATCCCTGGCTCTGCTGGGGAGTCATTAGTCTGGAACAGCGCTGTAATCTCCTGGCTCGAGACTCAGTTGGATCCCTGGTGTTGTGGAGTGGAGGAATTACACTTCCTCTGTGCTCGGGGTTGGCCCAGGGAACAGGTCCTCAGGTGCTGAACGACAGGTGTGATTCTGTCATTCATTGTGATAGAATGTTCAAACCTCACCCTGTGTGTCTGCAGGACCAGTCAATCTGAATGGTTCTGCAGGAACATGAACAGGTTTGGACTGAGCCGAAGGTCAGCTGCTGGCCATGTGAGTGGCGGCCCTGTTACTTGAAGCATTTCGCTCGGCTTTCTCCGCTCACGAAGCAAGCACCGAGATTTCCTGCCAGCTACTCTTTGCTTAAAGACGGGTTCCACCCGCTGGAGATCCTAATCGTCTCTTTTCGGTTGTTGTGATCCCAGGTTCAAGGTTCACCACTGAGTGTGTAGTAGTGTCTCGTGTTGACTTGTTCATCTGTCCATTTTATTCGCTCATCAAAGACTGTGAATCAGCCTTTTGATGCAGTTTGAGACCTTTCCTTTTAATGGTTACTTGTTGTGTTTCAGAATTCCCAGAGGATGTGGTACAGGCCCCTTCTTCTTGAGATGTGGTCAAGTCCTTTGTGGCTGTAAGAAGGATGCGGGAGACCTGGTGTATTCAATACATCCAGTATGCCAGTATAAGGCTTGCATATAGATGCGTGAATAAAGCTAGAGTTGACTATTTCCTTTTTGCTAATGGGGAAAAATTTTGAGCTTGGCACACAATTTTTCTGTGCACATGGCGTGCATGGGTACAGGGGTTATACAGTCCTGGCTATTCTTATTCCTCCTTGTTTGAGGTTTCAAACCGCACACCTGCCGGGGTTGTGAGCTGTGTTTTGTGGTGCAGCCAGTTGTAATGCCACAGTCTTCTAGTGCAGTGAGAACGGCCAGTTGCACGCTACTCTTTGTTGCTGCACACCCACCCACAGTGGACCACTGAGAAACGGGAGCACAGGTGTAGCGCCACTGGCTTAATATAATGGGTGTGTATATTCAGCAACATCCAGAGGTGCATTCTTTTGCCATATCTTGAAGCAGCATGTCATGTTGCATTATTGACTACACTGAGTACGGCTTTAGGTCTAATTATGTAATGTAACGGTGCATTAAATTTCAGATAACTTCACATTTAACTTTTAATGCCAAGATCCATTTTCTAAATTGCAATACAGTAGCTTCGTCACTCTGTATAGAACAGCTATGTAAATATTTAAAAAGTGTTTAGCACACTTAACCTTTAAAATGCGATTTTCTTCAAAGTGTGGCTCTGTGTTATGAAGACGCATCTCCCATAAAGTATGTTTTTATAAAGTTACTTAAAACACCGACTGCCGCACTGTAAGTATGACTTTTCTAAATGCCAAAGGAACATTGAACATTTGTGCTGCAAGAATTAAGAAAAATTGCCTCGAGCATAAATCTGTGGCACAGTACAGTCTTCTGCATATTGTTTCCTGGCTCATAATTCTGAGGTATGAGTGGAAAAGTGTTTTAGAGTGCACTGAAGAGTAGAGCTTGCAGGAGCTGTGCTGCTGTGAGGTGAGGCAGGTGCGAATTCTCAGGCGTAGCCTTCCCGCTGATTGAAAGTATAGTGCAGAAATTGCCCAGAGCTCTGTGACAAATTGGAGGAGTGTGTTTTCTCTCAGATGGAGGGGAGATGTCAAGGTGATTGCATTATAAAAAACATACACTATTTACTTTATCAGCAAGTGAAATGGGTTATAAATAGAAGTGTTGGCTCTGATTTCTGCAAAACTTTAAAATTCCTCCAATTGTTCCAAAGAGCTTAGATTTTCAATTACATCGCCCCAGTGGGAGTACTGAAGGTGAAACATGTTCCACTCTACAAATTTACTGCTACAAGCTGTAAGATCAGATCTTTTGCAGGCTTTTCAAAGTAAGCACTGCTTTGTTTTTTGCTAGATTGATTTTAAAAGACGTGTGCAATGATGTGTCCAGGCTTCTTGCGGTAAGGAGAGGTGCAAAGGTGAGGAGACTCCGATAGGCATTGTTTGAAGACTTATATTTAGTGGTAGATCTGTAGATCTTTCATATATCAGGGAAAATGTGTTTTAAGAAAGAAACCTGAGGGGATACTAAAAGAAAGGAGTTTGTTTAAGATTGCTCTGGAAAAAATGGCCATTTTGTCCCCTATATTTTAAATTGATACACAGGTTTAGAAACTACTTTATTCTGTAGAAAGGGAAATGGAGACAGATAATTAGATTCCGAATGTGTGGTCCCTAGAGACACATTGTCTGTGCCCCTGTGCACTGACATTGCCTTAATGACGGTGTCATAGCCCCTCTGACGCATCTCTGCTTGAGTAGCTCCAATCATGGAGTTTGTACAGAAAAGTTTTTTGTTACCATGGCTTTTGTAGTAATTATGGTTATCATGGTGATTAATGAAGATGGATTTCCCTTGAATGCATGTTTTTTTTTTATTATTTCTAATGCTGTTTTTAGATAAGTCTGGGACAAACGGCCCAGTCGTGCTGTTGAACATGATGCCTTTTCAATCTGCTTATTCCAGGAAACAGCTCCTCGGATCTCTCAGCTACAGGCCTGCTCTCTTTTGGAAACGTTTCTATATTCTTGTACCCCAACCTCTGCCCCCCCCAGTGCCTTCAAGTCAAGGCAAGGTTTCCTCTGTTGGTATGTCAGAGTGTAAACAATTCGGTTTTGTAGGAAAATAAAATGGAAAATAACAATGTTTTTTTTTAGAATTTCTCCTTAGAAAGCCTCACCACAATCATTCAGCTCAAAATGGTTACTCCTAACCTTACTCCTAACTCAACACATCACTCTGATCCAGAAGAGGGTTCTCTGAGCTGTAAAGGGCCTGTTTCTTCATACCTGGTCACCCCTTCCCCTCACTGGGCTGTCCGCTGCTCTTGTCATGGGGGTAGGGGTGGGACTGGAGGCTCCATTGCTATGAGATTAGGTAGGGGAGTGGGATGGGAGGTACCACTGTTGCTCCCAAAGCAACAAACAAAGACAAAGTAAACAGAGAGAAGGCTTCTTTATGTAGAGCTTCATTCACATCTTGAAGTCATATACCGTATTTAGTCAAGTGGAATTCTGTCAGCTCAGACCTGTTTTGTATCTCCCTGCTCTTGCTCAGTTCTCAAGATGGCTGACTGAAGGCTATAGCGCCTCTTCCTTACTGTACTCCAGGTGGCAGAAGACTCTTCCCTCTCTGCAGGGAGCTCACGGCTGCACCTGTGCCGTGGAACGGAGCTAAATATGTTCTTTTATCACTCGGTGTCTACACCATCTGGACCAGCACGTTTTCTTATCCTAATATTCTCATGGAATTGTCCGTCCATCCATTGCCAAAAATCCTCTTATTCCTGGTAAGAGGCATGGCAACTCAGAGCCTGTCCCAGAAGCACAGACCTAACCACAATCCGGACAGGATGAGCAGACGCAGGGCGTGTGCGCGCACACACAAGTACACGGCAAGCAGTTAAAAGCGCAAATCAACCTATCCAGCTCGTCTTTGGAAAAGTAAGAGGAATCTGGAGCTCCAGGCAAAAACCAATGTGGGCACAAAATGAACATGTGGACTCCACACAGAAGGATGCCAGGATAGACGCGATCTTGGGACCCGGGAGCTGTGTGGCAGCAATTCTGGTCTCCAAACCACCATGCTCCCCTTCATGCAACTGCTTCTGTGCCTTTTCTGTTCAGGAATTTGTCAGCCAGGTGTTTATTTCACACTTCATTGCCACAGTACATGGAAAGTGCATTCGTTGGATATCACCAGGAAATGCATTTCTAGAGCCATGCTGAATATAGATGTAAAATAGTTTCTTTACATCCATTTTCTTGGCTGACACGTCAACGTATTGAAGTAAAATAAAGGATCACCTATATGACAGACAGATGCTCGGGGATAAAAAAACAGATTTTGAAAAGGTAGGTCTTGATTAACCACTTAGTTAGAGTTCCTTGAACAAGAGGGCACACAATGGGGTGTATTTTCGGAAAGGCATTTGATAGAGGTTCTCTTAAACATTCATTCTCAGAAAACAGGCTGTAGGCATTAAGCGAAAATGGCTGAATGTGTTTGGATTGACAGTTTATTAAACAGAAAAGAGGATGCTGAATACTTTAATTGGGCACTGCTGTGCCATTTAATTTATAATAGAATATACAGTATACGGTAGTAAATAATAATAATAATAAGAGGTATTTAATTTGTAAAGCACCTTTCTATACCCAAGGACTCTGTACATAGTCATAAAGAAAAGAGACAAAAAAGTACAATAAAAAGTAAAACAAAAAATAAAACAGAGAATACATGTTTATACAGATAGAATGTAAGACAACCAGACATGCTGTAGCCAGTAAAAAGGTGAGTTATCAGTTTGGATTTGAAGAGAGTCAAAGAATTTGTCTCTTGTAGTGTCTGAGGAAGAGCATTCCATAACACCGGAGCTGTGACAGAAAGAGCACAGTCTCAGAAAGTCAGAGATTTCAGTCTGTTTTGTCATATTTTGTCCTGTGAACAAAGGACCGGCCTCAACTGAGCGGAGCCGAGGGTGTGTGAACATGGAGCTCAAAGATCTATGATGGAGTCAGATTGTTTAGAGCCTTGAAAAGATCTTATATTGAATACACAACTTGATAGGCAACCAATGTAGAGACTTATGTGTAGGAGTGATATGCTGTCAAGGTCTGGTGTGAGTAGTCTAGCTGCAGAACAAATTATAACATTTTGAGAAGAAAGGGAAGGGAGTGTCCCACACTGACAGGCTGGAGGAACTGAGTCACTTTAGTCTGAAGGGTGTCCCACATTGACAGGCTCGAGGAACTTAATCTCTTCAGTCATGGACAGAGAAGATGACGAGGAGACCTGATCCAAATATTCAAAATCCTCAAAGGCATCAATGCAGACATCCCAGCATATTTCTTCAGTAAGAAGAGTGAGACACAAAAGCAAACTATGTTGAAAATTAAAATTGAGAACACTAGACAATTCTACAACAGAGTCAGCTAAGCAGCCATGTTGTTGCAGGCGGTACTTTGGTTTCTTTCGAGAAACAGCTGGATGAGATCCTGGGATCAATGAACTGGATGAAATCAAAGACAAACCAGTCACAGAAGCCATCAATCAAAATGGGGTTTTGCTAAGTGAGATTAATTTGATGTGGCTGATTGATCAGTGTAGCATTAGTCATATTTTTTATGTAAGAAAGTGTAACGCAATACTCCTCTACTCTGCTTAGAGTGCCCCCTTGTTCAGACAGGTTGTATGATCTATTGTCAGCATTTCAAAGCATTGTATATTGCCAAAGTGCAGTGAAACGCAACTGGTTATCATTGGGCAGTGAAGAATAATTTCATTGGCTTTGTACAGATGTACAGTGAAATAATCCAGCACCTCACTGAGCGGATTAAAAATGCTGCCCTGTGTTAGCTGAACTGTGTCACAGATTTCAAGGAAACTTTCCTGAAGTATCACTACTGGGTACAATGTGTCCTCATTCAAGAAGGACTATTGCAGTGATTTCTGGAAAAATGCAGTGGTATACTGTATGATGCTCATTTTGCAAGTTGTAGTGTTTCTTTTTAGAGCATGTCAAATTTACAGTATACTTTATGATACTTTGTGTAGGTATGAAGTGCTTTGCAGTGACTAGGACATTTATTTTTCTTACATTACTGATATTTTACTTTATTTCCTTGTGTTTTCAAGGTTCTTCTCCTATAACATCATACTTTGCTTTGCTTGACAGATTTATTCCTGGCTGTTGCAGTTCACATTCTGGCAATTTAACATGTTTTTCATACATTACAGATTTGAATGATATTTATGTAACTTTGCATTAAATCATTAATAAAACTGCATATTATTGACTTCATTGTTTTCAGCTGTGTTGAAATGCAATGCTCTGCAGCAACACACATTTAAAATGTCCCTGCTTAATAATGAACAGCAAGCTAACCTGGCACTCAGGAGTTAATGGTTAATTAATTGATTTTAAATCTCACTGGGGAGGTCTGAATGTGTCTGGTCTACATCCCATGACATTTAATTTAATCATATTTGATTATTCTTTTGCTGCATTACAGTAGCATAAACCAGTTCAGTGATATGCTGATCATTCAGAATGCATTCACAATACATACTAGAGTTTAGCTAGTTTGTAACTAACAGGAATGCCCCTTGTAGTCTAAATAGGGAAGGACTTCTTATTTGATGTTCAGGAAATTGGAAACAAAGAAGACACTACTGTAAATGGAATAACCATTTGACCACTGCATCTCCAGAACTATCTAAAGTTAAACAATTAGAAGACAGATGGTTTTATTTTGTTCTCTCCATGAAGTCTCCAAGTTAGACTGTCTAAAACTTATATTTGCTGATACAGAAATTATTCACTTAATTCTGTGATTTTCTCTTTTTTTTTACTCTTTTCTATCTTTCTAATCACACCTCCAAAGTCTGCAACACATCCTTCTTCCATTCATACAACATGCAGTTTAAGACTAGTTCTTCTCCTACTGATGCTGAGAAATGACAGTAGTTCATGCTTTCGGCTACAGCTCTGCTCGCTGGATCATCCAAAGAAGTACAACAGAAACAGCAATATGTCCAGAAGTGTGTCTTCCTGACTCCTTTGCAGATGTTTTTAAATCTCACCTCAAGACTGACCTCAATTACTTACATAATTCTTTCTTCTGATTTAATAATTTATACATTTTTATATTGTTCTTTCTTTATGACCGGTGTGAAATGCGTTCAGAATGCTCTAAATGAAAGGAGCTATATGAAATAGATGAATAGGAGTAGGTCACTCAGCCCAGCACTGTTCTATACAGTTTCTGTCTCCGCAGCATGCTTAGTTAATCCCTTCTATTCACTGGCTTGGAGTTTTAGAGTTTGTCCCCATGTTCTGATCACCAAACTTGAAATAACGATTAGGGTCAACACATTGCAAGTCTACTGAGACTGGAAAGACTAAGTTCCTACAACCTCTCCTCATAACTCGTCTCCTTAAATGCTAGAGCCTTGTTGCTCTTCCCTGCTCTTTCTTGAATCCTGTGGCAGAGTGGTGACCAGAGCTGTCCGCAGACTCGAAATGTTCTGTCCAGTTTCTGGCTCCACTGTGCTGTGTAACCAGAGGTATATGGAGTAGTATATAAAGGTGTAGTCTGGGGTTATGCAGAGAATTGTGTGAGACCTGGACTTGTGGGAACAAGATTTCTTTCTTGTAATTACATGGGTGAGATCTACAGCTTAAAAGTAAAAGAGGAAGAAACCTTGACTGTTGTGAGTGGAAGTGTTGGAAAGTTGCCTTGGCCAGTCTGTCAGAGGACTAGGCCTCTGGCTGTTTAGTCAGGACTCGCAGATCAGGTTAGTGAGGAACTCCAGTGGGAGTTGGGAATTGCATTTCCTTCCCTGTGTTGAAACTGGAAAATGAATTATGTCTCGGCAGAACCTCAATTGCAAATAAAACGCCAAGACACGTCTCAGAGCTCCAGTAACCTTATTCAGACTTTTTTGCACTCGAGGACGAAGCAGACCAGGCCTGCCTGTGCCGACCACAGCCCCCAGTGTGTCACGCTCCACCCTGCTGTAGTTCATCCTACGTGACATTTCAGGACAGCGTGTTTGAAATGTTTTCTCTTCTTCGGAACAGTCCTGGGCTTGCATTTTACATATAAATGTAACTGCTAGGTGAGTAAAGGTACTCGCATGAGTTCCAGCTGAGCAGAAAGTCCCTTTTAGCACAGAAGATACAGTAATTAATAATACATTTAAACCCAGTGCTCAAAGCTTTTTATTAAATTAGTCGTGTAAAACAACTGGGGCTATAAACCAGGAGAGGATAGGTGCTTATCAATTCTGTGACTCCCGTCAGGATTGACCCTTAATACAGTACCATAAGCTGTAAAATACTCAAACACCATTTACAAGCCATTTACTGGATGATGAATTTTAATGGCTGACTGAGGGGCAGAGGATATATGAAGTGCAATAGTCCAGTTGAGATGACATTTATAGGTCAATGAATATGCGGTTTAATGCAGTCGATGTTGATAACGTGTGTCGGCCATAAGCAAATGTTTGTGTGTTCCCCAGGCTGGAGGATGACAGATCACCACCGCTGTCAGGAGTGATGCTTTCAGCCCTTTCTCCTGTGCCCTGGCACTGGAATATAAATCAGCAGCTTTTAAACAGCAGCTGCAGAGCCAGGCGCCTGGTCCTGCTGCACACTGACGGAGCTGTACTGGCAATGAATATAAATGGGACACTATGGTATTTAATGCATGCCTGCCATCTAACTGAAGTGGCTTTTGCAGCACCATTTAAGCGGTAAAGTGGTTTCATACCCCAGGGATACATCTGGACAGGCAGAGCCAGTTTTCAGTGTGGGTGATTTGTCAAAGGCATCCTACCTGTTGCGGTTGGATCTTGGGCTGCTGCGCTTTTTGGGGGGGCTGAGGAAGAGGGAGTTGGGGGCAGAGAGGGCACAACAGAGTGATGCTCGGTGATTCCAGCACTCGTGTGTTTTGGCAGTGCTCGGCTGGCGTCATTGCCGCTGTTGATGATCTCTTGAGACAAGACGGAGAGGCGCAGAGGAGGGTTGGATGCCCACGAAGCACAGGTGGCAACACTGGCACGCTGACATCAGGAGAGCTCCCTGCAGCAGAGGGGGTGTGGGGTGTCTTTGCCCCCTGTAGCATCCTGTGCAGCAGTAAAGACCTGGAAGCCTCCTCCTCTTCCAGACACACATTTTGAATAGTCGGGTCCTGGCAACATGTATTACTTCACTTAAATCTTTATCCATGGGACCTGGCATCAAATTCATCTGTACAATTTCATGGCTGACTGTGACTTGCATTATAAATTATGCAGTTTTATTATAGAGTGTGAAACAACAATGGAAACAAAGGATGTGTACATAGTGCAAAATTCTCATTATAAATTAATAGCTTTTGTGTAAAAACACAGTGGTGCCTAATGCAGTAGTAAATTGAGTTGCCACAATGTCACTGGTTGTCTGACAGCCCTCCGGAAGGTGCCACTGTGCCCCGGAGCCTGCGGCCCTTCAGGCAGTGATGAGCTGTGGAGCTGCAGTGTGAAGGAAGTCTCACACGAGAAGAGAAGAGCGCAGGAATCGTGCCTCTTCCTCATTAGCGACTCGTGGTGCCAGACTGCAGCCCAGCCTCACGCCTCGCCCAGTGCTGTGTGCCAGACGCCGGGGGTGTAAAACAGCTGGTAATAGAAATGACTGAGAAACAACCCAAACTGGGGAAGTGGGGCAGCAGGTCCGGGAGAGATCTCCCTGCGCTCGATGATGTCTCCGTTTCTCTGAGAAGAGTGCGCTCCACTGTCTCAACGGTAGCTTGGGAACCTGCGCCTCCCTCCTTCCTGAAGAAGAGGAGGCTTCACAGCTGCGGGCCCAGTGAGGCTGGTTCAGCCCACCGTCGAGCACAGCGCCGAGCACAGAAGCGCAGGGCTGCCCTGCGGGGAGACGCCAGGGAGCCTGGCCTGCTTGGAGTTTGGAGGTGGGGGGGAGCCAGTGCATCCTGTGTCCACATGCCCCCCAGGCCCCTGAGGCAGCAGAGCTGACCGGCACACTTTCACAGTGGAGCCAGAGCCCATGCAGTACTGAAGAGCTAGAGTGTGTTCTGCACTTTATTTGTATCTGTAACCACGATTACCTGGGAATCTTTTTTTCTTCATTCGTCTTTCTAAAACACGAGCACTCTAAATGGTCTGTGTTGGCTCCCAGTTGTTATTGGGAATAATAAAACACGGCATATACTGTATAGCGGAAATGTAAGGAAAAGTATCTCAGGTGGGACTGTGCTGCATGTTGGGAATGTCTAATGTAAACCCAGGGATTCCGGATAGGTTCCCTGTACTGATTTCTTATGGCGCGATAGTTACTCACTGATTTCTGACCATGTTGATATTCCGGTCGCATCTCGATCCTGTTAGAACACTGGAACATCTCTGGATGTTTTCAGGTTTAAGTGTTCTCTCACTAGTGCATTCTAATTCTTATTCCCCTCTTCCTCTGAGCTTTTACAATGAGGAAAATCGCTTGTGGTCAGCAGAGTCTGGACAGTTGATTTGCAATCTCAGTGCAGCGGAGACCGGGATTAATTGTGGATCGAAAGCAACGATTACTCAAACCGCTTTCCTAAAACGAAGCACACGGCAAAAATGTTTAAGACCTAATGGAATCATTAAAGCCAAGTAAAATACTACCGTACTTTTGTCCTTTTATTTCTTTAAAACCTGCTGCAACCAAAAGTGAATTTTCAGGCCATGATGGCAAGATTTTAAAGAAAATAATAAAATAAAAATGGTGAAACTGCCAGACAGAAATATTTTTTTCACATCGTGATTCCTTTGAAACAAATCCCTGCTGGAACAGATTGGCGATGCACTGCCAAGAAAATTAATTCAAAAATAAAAGATTGAGAGTCGGGTGTGTGTGAGAGTAAACACAAGTCGACTTTTCACTTGGCCTTCACTACAAAAATGAGCCCAAAATCTCCTCCACTTCATCTTTCTTGGACTGATTTGTGTTCTGGGTGCCCTGCCTGGGCTGTGGTTACTTTCATGTAGTATCACCAATTATTTTTTGTTTGATCGATCTGGTTTGGAATAGTCAGCTGTCTTTCTTCACATCTTGGCCACTAACCCTGTGACCGCACACAGGGCAGGGAAACCCCACCCCCTTGCCCGCCCCCACCAGGCTTACAGCCAATCGTCTTTCAGCATGTCACAGCACCGTGTGGCTGTCTCAGTCAGCTGAGCCTTGTGGCCGAAATTTATTACCGGTTCCGCTACAGCTGTCCTCGCAGCTCGCGGTTCACCCCCAGCCACCGCGGGCTCATCGCTCATATTCCCCGCCCCCCTGCTCTGCCGGGCGAGAGCGCAAAGGTTCTCGGGCGGGGGGGAAAGCACAGGCTCAGGAAAGGCCCTCAGCGCTGCAGGACCGCGAAATTGCCGTTCATCTCCTGCAGGCACGACACGCCAGCTTCCCAGAGCGCAGAAATGTGGAGACCCCGGGCTGGCGTGTCCCTGCTCTGTGACTGGGAGAAGAGAATCCCCCAGAGGCAGCTGAGGAGCGCCGATCTAAACTGGACCAGCGAGCTGCGTTCGGTTCTTCATAAATATAAAGAACTCTGCCCTAGATTAAAGACGGTGTGACAAATTTAGCATAACATCCACGGAAGGAGTGCTCACCTCTGTAGAAAGTCTGCTCCTGAATATCAAGGGACTACTTAAATATGGGGTAGGGTTAAAAAGACGTTGAAAAATAAAACCGAGCAGTTGGAACGTGGTGCATGTATTTGAAGAGCCTTTGTGAGAGCCATGAAGAGTAGAACTCATAAACCTTAAACACAAAGGTCTTAATGAACACGACCTCCACCATCATTAATAACGGTAGCAGCTTGTGTTGAAATAGCTGATGCAATTCTGCAGCATTAAGAAGGCTTGTTCCTTACTGGGTGGAAATGAAAGTTTTTCTCTCGAGAGCTTTTTTTGTTGATTGAATTCTGTAGCTTTCTAGCTTCTATGCATTTCTCATCTCTGACTCCCCTCTGCCCTTCCTTCTGTAGCAGGAGCCTCTCGGCGGATCTTGAGGAAACAGGCAGCAGGGCAGCGGCTGACACTTAATTAGCTTGAGTGCTGCTCTGTCCATGGGGAATGTCACTGCTTATAATCTGGTGACTCCCTTTTACATGGCAGCAATTAATTGACTCTAAAATTTTATGGTCCATTTAGTAAACCAAACAGTACCCTTCTTGCCAGTTTCTATATGTCATATGTGCACACACAGAAGCCGATCTTTTATGAAGAATGTCAGACTGATTTTGGCCTCCTTATAAAAACACGTAGAATTAAGAGAGTTTTTGGTCGGCTGGTGGCTGATAGGAATTGGACAATGTGCTTTGGTTTTGGACGAACAGGCTTGCTCCCGTGCTTTGCGAAGTTCACATGAATACAGGTTTTGTACGGCGTGTATACTATTCAGGGTCATTCTAGATTTCCAGCAGTGTTTCCACCTTGTAGTCTGATCCAGTCAGATCCCAGAGGCTGTGCAAGGCAGGGCCTGGTCAGTACTGGGGTGTGAGACCTCTGAGGAAAAACCAGGTTGCTGCTGTAAGTGATGTTTATGGACTACTACTGCTACTGCTACTGCTACTGCTACTACTTTGTACATAAATAACTTATTTTGACCCATTTCCTCTCTTGTAATTACCAATCACAAAACAAGCAGGCTTGTTTTATTCTCATATCTTGATTGAGCCTTAATTCAGGCTTTATCAGTGGTCCTAGTTAATTAACCAATTAATTGATTAATCGTGACATTAAATTGCTCATCCCTGGTCCTGCTCTAAGTGACCTCTGTCAGGTTCCTGTGGGCAAACCTATGACTGGACCTTGTCCATTCTCACCTGTTTCATCAGCATACAGAGCAGCATTCTTAAACACGGGGGCCAACGAATAGGTTTCTCTGAAGATGGAGAAGTGGATCTTTTAGCAACAATCACGCCTCTTCAACTCAGTAAACAAGAGCAATACCATTTTCTTGTCTGCTTATTTCTGCTATTCTGTCTGGCGATATTAAGTCAGACTTTGGAAGAGTGTTGCCCAGATATGATCACGAATATAAGACCAGCTGTGGCAATACACAAGGTCTGGCCACAGGTTCACTATGACAGATTTGATTCCTTTGCAGGGATGCCTTATGGGATATTCCCAGGCCTTCCAAAATGCCATGTGTAAGCCGCAGCAAAGCCCAGTGCAGAACAGAAGGTCTTTATAGCACACCTTCCTGTTATCCCTTCACGGCTGCTCAGGAACAGCCAGCAGCCAGCCGGGAGCACCACCTGGGCGGCGGATTTGTGGAAGCAGCCAGAGTGACTGTTCCCAGTAATGGGATCTGATGACCTGAATTCCTGCGGAGAGCGCTTTCCGAAGAGTCCGCTGGACAAAAAACCTCTCTTTGAACTGCTGCTTTTATATGTCCCTTGATAGTCGTGGTTATGGAGGCGGTGTGAAAAGACAGGCTTGGATTAGGTTGTTAGAAATACACAGTGTCTCGGAGGAAGGCAGGCAGAAGTGATCACATAGTGCTGCTCTCTTCCTTTGGTCTTCAAACTGGTCAGTGAAGATCTGATGACTTTCCCAGTGAGTTTGATCGCTTACTTGCAGTTTTTTTTAATGTGTTGCATGCATCGCTTTAATCACTTTAATAATTACAGGGAACAGTGTAGCTCAGTCAGAAATGCTGTTGTTTTTCACAGGCCCCCTGACTCACCCCCTGCAAAGATCCAGACCCCAGGTGTCACGAAACAGTTCTTACCGGGCCCTATGCAGACGACACGATCCGAAATTGTGAGGAAACACTGGGGAAAAAGTCATGCAGGAGAGGGTATGGAGACAGGGGGCGTGTCCAAGGGGTGCAGGTGTCCAGGGGGAGTGATTCCGGGGTTAACGATCCATGTAGAAATCCAAACGGGTAATCCAAGACAGAAGGTAAAGTCCAAGGCCAGGGGATCCATCCGGGTCGGAACCGGCGGAAGGGGATCAGGAACAGAAAGTTAAAATCATAACGGAGCCAGACCCAGCAGGACCCGGGTTCTCACGAAACGGGATTCAATGAGGAACCAGGAGTGAGGTCTGCGTCTGGCTTTTAAGGTGGAACTGAAGAGGGGCTGAAATAAGGAACAGGTGTGGGTAATGGGACAGAACGAGGAAGGGCTGGAGCGCCCTTAAGAGGAGGAGTAGCGATCGTGACACCAGGGGCACTACACAAGGTCATTACTGTATCCTGCTGTCTTATTTTTTAGTTTCCCATAATCCTCTTGTGTCTCACTTTGTTTCCCAGGAGCAGTCTGAGGCTCTTTGGAAACGCTGATTGGCCCCACATGGTTGGCACAGTTCAGTCAATGAGGCGCTGGCTTATCCCCCAAAGGAAAAGAGCAGAATTTGACTGTATTTGTTGAGATACGTGTAGCTTGTGCTTTATTTAATTTTTTGCCACTCTTAGGGATTACTGGGTTTGTGCCTTTGCAGTTCAGACAGGTCGTGCGCTGCCAAGAATATTTTAAACACCTAGAGTGATCTGCAAGAAGGAGAAGAAGGCAGAATTGCAGCCGTTCGGAGTGCCGGCTTCTCCTCTCTTGCTGCTGTGTCAAAGAACAAAAGGAAATGCGTTGAGTGCTGATGCTCGAGTGGAGGTTCGAACACTGAGGTATCAGTCCAAGCCGGCGCAGAGAGACGTAGCTGACGTGGCTCTCTGGGTTAAAGTGAGATTGCAAACAAGGAAAGCAGCAAATGGCTCAACAGAAGGAAAGGGGACCCGGGAGCACCGGAGCTCAATGAAGCCTTGACGAAACCCGCCAGGGGCAGGGGGAACCATTAGGAGGATCTGAGTGTGCACTGAAGCAAGAGGGAGGGATGGGTCCCAGAAATGAGACACTGCCTGCCGGAATGCCTTTCTGTCATTTTGTTTTGATTGTAGGTGCTCAGAATAACGGAGGTGAACTTTAAAGCATCCAGCGTACAAGCAAAACCTAAGCGTGAGAGATACTGGTGATAAATTCATGTTCTCGATTTGTTTAAGGCAGTGGCAGTGTCTTCCACAGCCCAGCTTGGTTCCTTTTTTAAGGTTTGTGGGATTCCTGGAATAAGATGAGCACAGCGTCCTGCTGTATAATGTGTGCCAGCAGCCATGTCACCCTGCAGCTCACAGCTGGCAGCCCAATGGAGCCCAGCAGGTGTGAGCCTGGCCAGTACCTGGATGGGAGACTCCTGAGAAAGGCTGCTGCTGGAAGAGGTGTTAGTGGCGCTCACCCTGCGGTCCATGGGGGTCCTAATGCCCCAGTATAGTGACGGGGACACTATACTGTAAATAAGCGCCGTCTTTCGGATGAGACGTAAAACCGAGGTCCTGACTCTCTGTGGTCATTAAAAATCCCAGGGTGTCTCTTGAAAAGAGTAGGGGTGTAACCCCGGCGTCCTGGCCAAATTTCCCATGCCTCCTAATAACCCCCCTCTATGAATTGGCTACATTACTTTGTTCCCTCCACTCCGACGGCAGGCGGAGCGACGCGCCGGTTGGAGTATTTCTCGGTCACATTTAATGGCAACGTCAGCTCAAAGGTTTGGTTCAAACCACCAAATGGAGACGGGCGTGCCGACAAGCGGACCCCGCTGATGTGGGATTAACGCTAGGATGAGAGAGAGCGTCCTGCTGTATAATCCCAGCCTTGTGACCGTTCGAAAGCGAAGGACAGGGCTGTGGCTACAGTGAGCACAGGGCCTGCGGGCGAGAAGGGCGGAGGAGGAAGAGGACACTAGCGGGGGTGGTTTTTGGATGTGGAGCTCTGCAGGACCCCTTTCACCCCATTCCGTTGCCCCATCTCTTCCAGCATGGGGTACTGCATCCTGGTGGTCCATGGCCTGAGCAGGCTGTGCTCCGTGGTGGGCCGGTGGGGTGCGCCCGCGCTGACGCTGTCCCTGCTGCTGCTCCTGCTGCTCTTCTCCTGGAAGACCGTGCAGCAGAACGAGACCTGGCTGTCTCGGGAGGCGCTCTTCAGGTAACGTCTTCCTGCGAGATCACTCCCTGCAGGGGCCCTGGCCTTGGGCTGGGGGTCGCTGTCCTGATGGAAGCTGGATTTGTGTCCCAGTTCTAAGTCTCCAGCAGACTTGAGCAAGTTTGCCTGTGCTGTGCTCCACCCATTTGCCCATCAATCCTGACAAGCCCCCAGGTCCCTGAGAAGCAGCCGGAGAGTGTAACGCTGCCCCCTGACAGGAGGGCTGGTGTTGACTGAGTGATGCACTGTCTCGGGTTTGAGTCAAATGTAAAGCTTTGCATGGAGACAGATATGTTCCAAATGCCTTATCTGATCACTTAACCTTCTACCACGTATTTACAGCATCACTTAAATGCTCTGTGACAGACTCCATGTGGGACTTGAGCTGGAATTTCCACACTGCCTCACAGGTCAGATTGTTGACTCATGGACATTTGCTTCCTCTCTGCCGGTCACTCAGGTTGTCCTCACAGGGGCACCCCTGACCAGTTTCTCCCTTTCTCAGCTCCTCAGTTTGGAAGAGCAGCCTCATCTAATCCCTGCTGGGGCGGTACAGTGGTTTTCATGGTTGAAGCTTTGCTTGAAATTCATTGCCTGACTGAGGCACCTCACAGAGACACAGATTTATAGTCTAAAATCATGAACCACTATTATAGCACACTGACAGAGGCTGTTCAAATAATTGTGCGACTTGTCAAAGTAACTGTGTGCATCTGAACTAATTTATGTTTGTCAAGGAGGTAAATACTTCGTAACAATGAACATAATTTTTTTTTTGCAGTTTTTGCTGAAATCGATCTTTTATCACTCACATGTGTTCAGATAGAGCAATCAAGCTAGATCAAAAAATAGTTTAAAAGTGTACATACAGTGGTGTGAAAAAGTGTTTGCCCCCTTCCCGATTTCTTATTTTTTTGCATGTTTGTCACACTGAAATGTTTCAGATCATCAAACAAATTGAAATATTAGACAAAGATAACACAAGTAAACACAAAATGCAGTTTTTAAATGAAGGTTTTTATTATTAAGGGAAAAAAAATCCAAACCTACATGGCCCTGTGTGAAAACGTGATTGCCCCCCCTGTTAAAACATAAATCAACTGTGGTTTATCACATCTTTGGAAAGCTGAGTTCAATTTCTCTAGCCACACCCAGGCCTGATTACTGCCACACCTGTTCTCAATCAAGAAATCACTTAAATAGGACCTGCCTGACAAAGTGAAGTAGACCAAAAGATCCTCAAAAGCTAGACATCATGCTGCGATCCAAAGAAATTCAGGAACAAATGAGAAACAGAGTAATTGAGATTTATCAGTCTGGAAAAGGTTATAAAGCCATTTCTAAAGCTTTGGGACTCCAGCGAACCACAGTGAGAGCCATTATCCACAAATGGCGAAAACATGGAACAGTGGTGAACCTTCCCAGGAGTGGCCGGCCCACCAAAATTACCCCAAGAGCACAGCGACGACTCATCCAATAGGTCAGAAAAACCCCCACAACAACATCCAAAGAACTGCAGGCTTCACTTGCCTCAGTTAAGGTCAGTGTTCATGACTCCACCATAAGAAAGAGACTGGGCAAAAATGGCCTGCATGGCAGAGTTCCAAGACGAAAACCACTGCTGAGCAAAAAGAACATAAAGGCTCGTCTCAGTTTTGCCAGAAAACATCTTGATGATCCCCAAGACTTTTGGGAAAATACTCTGTGGACTGACGAGACAAAAGTTGAACTTTTTGGAAGGTGTGTGTCCCATTACATCTGGCGTAAAAGTAACACAGCATTTCAGAAAAGGAACATCATACCAACAGTAAAATATGGTGGTGGTAGTGTGATGGTCTGGGGCTGTTTTGCTGCTTCAGGACCTGGAAGACTTGCTGTGGTAAATGGAACCATGAATTCTGCTGTCTACCAAAAAATCCTGAAGGAGAATGTCCGGCCATCTGTTCGTGACCTCAAGCTGATGCGCTCTTGGGTTCTGCAGCAGGACAATGATCCAAAACACACCAGCAAGTCCACCTCTGAATGGCTTAAGAAAAACAAAATGAAGACTTTGGAGTGGCCTAGTCAAAGTCCTGACCTGAATCCGATTGAGATGTTGTGGCATGACCTTAAAAAAGCGGTTAAGGCTCAAAAACCCTCCAATGTGGCTGAATTACAACAATTCTGCAAAGATGAGTGGGCCAAAATTCCTCCACAGCGCTGTAAAAGACTCAGTGCCAGTTATCGCAAACGCTTGATTGCAGTTGTTGCTGCTAAGGGTGGCCCAACCAGTTATTAGGTTTAGGGGGCAATCACTTTTTCACACAGGGCCATGTAGGTTTGGATTTTTTTTTTCCCTTAATAATAAAAACCTTCATTTAAAAACTGCATTTTGTGTTTACTTGTGTTATCTTTGTCTAATATTTCAATTTGTTTGATGATCTGAAACATTTCAGTGTGACAAACATGCAAAAAAATAAGAAATCAGAAAGGGGGAAAACACTTTTTCACACCACTGTATATCATGGGTAATTTAACAAACTGGGACATTGTTGGAAGGGAGAGAATACATCTGCAAGGCACTGTGTTTAGGCCCAATAACTCCTAGAATAATCATTATAATGGTCCGTTTTTTGTAAAGCACATTCATTGCAGAATTCAAGGAGACTCTGCAGTTCTGTTCAGTGCAATAGCTTCAGCTTTTTTAGGAGACAGACAATGAAGATCAAGGGTTAAACAGCAGGGGGCAGTATGAGGAGCAGGGAAGATGAGTATGAGTTTCTGGAATCCTTGGGGAGTGTTGTTGGCTTGCTCTTTTCAAAGACCGGATGTTGTTGTTTCTCTCTGTTTTTATCTAAGCTTTGCAGTTTGATCTTGTGCTGGGAGGAGACTGGGGCCAGACAGATCTGCTTTGTTTTCTGCATTTTTGAAGTTTTTGAAGCACTGGAATGTCATTTGGTTCTTGTTGTGACTGGCTAATGTGGTTTATCTTCTCTTGTAGATCTGGAATTCAGACTCTGCCTCACAATGCCAAGGTACACTACAACTATGCCAACTTTCTGAAAGACCAAGGGAGAAACCAAGAAGCTATTCATCACTATGAAACTGCACTCAAGTGAGTTAGCTGCTGCTCACAGCAGAAAAGCACAATAATAAGACATCAATATAGAAGGTTTGACTTACGTTCCAGGTGTCAAAGTCTTTGCTATTGAAATGGTTTCTTTCTAAGACTTTCCAGAGGAAACAGTTAATCATGACCATGATAGAGTGAGGTTCTTGTCTCGTCTTGAGGTCGCTTGCACAGTAACAGTGTATCAGACACGCCCACAGGTAGAAATGACAGTGTATCAGACACGCCCACATGAAGCAGTAACAGTGTATCAGACACGCCCACACGAAGCAGTAACAGTGTATCAGACACGCCCACAGGAAGGAATGACAATGTATGAGACACGCCCACAGGAAGGAATGACAGTGTATCAGACACGCCCACAGGAAGGAATGACAGTGTATCAGACACACCCACAGGAAGGAATGACAGTGTATTAGACATGCCCACAGGTAGGAATGACACTATTACATTTTCAGGCAACACGTATGGATGAGCACACTTCTGACACTCAAAGTTGATACAACATCCCTTTTGATCTTTAAAGAGATGAAAGCAAATGTAAAAAATGCCCCATAAATAAAACTGAAATCAATTAGCCTGTGATTAAAAACAGCACGGAAACCATAAGAGACATAAGAGGCCTGAACCACTGGGCTAGACAGTTTGTGTGAATTTGGGCTTTTTCATTAAGACAGGGGTGTTGTTTCATTCTCATCATTTTTGTTTCAGGCCTTTCTGTACCATCTAAATGAATTTGACTTCAGGAATGTTGTACGCATGTTTGATATTTGCCGTGACTGACAGGAACGTGGTCCTTGCGCGTTTCGGGAGCAGAGGCGGGTCAGATTCCTCGTGTAGCGTTTGATTACTGCCGTTCCCCAGGGGAGGACGGCAGTGTCCTCTGGATGGGCCGCTCTCACTGGCTGAAAGGTTTTTGGCTCCTTTTCCTTGACCTCTGCGGGGAAACGGCGCCAGCTGGCCCTGCTCCAGCGTGGGCACAGAGCCAGTGGCAAAGCTTTTTCAGAGTTTCCATAGCGATCGGCTGAGAAATAAAGTGTTGTGCAGTCGGCTTGGCGGGGCTGGAGTGCTGGAAATCAAGGGGGAGGCAAGCACCTGAGGCTCCAGGCAGTGTACGAGCTCTGCTGACAAAACTCCTTCAGCAGAGACTGGAGCAGAATTGAGATCATCTCATTTTCCAGGCGAAATGTAAAATCCTTCATTTTAACAGTTTGTGTTGGAAGTGTGTAATTAATAATCAGAGCTTGGATGTCACATTAGTGCTTTTGATCAGATAATGTTTTCCAAATAAGCTTTTAAGAAGCCAGATGGGCAGCGATTCAAGTGTGACTTTCCCACGTGTGCGGTGTCTCTCCTGCTCTAGTCTTAAAGAGCAATCAGACAGCGCTTTTGGGCCTTGCTTGCTGTTTTCTTCGTTTAAATTAAGAATGGCCAGATATTTGCTTTATTTCCACCTGATTTTGGAAGAGCCGTTTGTGTACTCAGCTACAGGCCCTGACCCTAGCCCTAACTCGAACCGGCCCACCTTCAGGCCACTGGTCTTTCAAACAGCCCCGCACTGTGTGGGCTCCCGTCCTTCACCAACAGCACCTGGCCTGTGAGCGCTCAGGAGGACAGAGGGGTCACTTTGCAGAGAGAGAATTTTGGACACCTTATCCCATCCTGCTTCTGCAGTGCTCTGCCAGTTGTGTGCCACCGCCTGGGCAGTCCTGGTCACAGCTGGCACAGACCTGCCATCACAGAGCTCGACCTGAGCTTGAGAGCCCGCCTTCACTGGCTGAGCTGTTTGAGAGGCCCCACTTTGATATAAATCTCTCAGTGAAGATAAGATCCTGTCAAGAAGCCCACGTAATCAGAACACAGAGCATAAGATAGGCTAAAGGAGGTCATTTGGTTTTTCAGGCTTGTTTGGGCAATCTGTTTTTTAAAGCAGCCAGTACTGTATGTTGTCCGAAGGTGGGAAACAGTAGCAGATAAATGCAAGTGAATAAGTGCTTGGTTTGAACCCGTGACCCTATGGTATGGTTCTGCCCAGCTGGCGTTTTTGGGCTCTGGTTGCTGCATGATGTTTGGAATGAAGGTGACAACATATCATGTTCCACACATTTTTACAGTTTAAATTCATGTATTTTTGCGGTAGAGTTATTGTTAACCATATTGCTGTGATCTTCGAGGTGTAAAGGTATCCACAGATTTTTCAGAACAGTTTCATCTCCTGACTCCTCACTCCTGCTGCGTGTTGTGTGGGTGGTTTTGTGAATGGGTGTTTTGAATAAGAGGAAAAGTTTCATGTGGTGCCTGTTTGTGAGCTGCACTGTGAGTACTTCCTGTGGTTTGCTTGTGTTAAAACCATCTGTTTTCGCCTCTTATTGCAGGACTGGGAATAAAGCAGAGTCTCAGGCTCTGGGATTTTCTCACAAGGCCCTGATGCTGCTTGCCATCTGCTTTAGTGACCGCGACAGCAGTCTGTTTGTTTATTTCTCAAAAAGGTGGCATTAACGCAGAGACCAGTCTGAGCACTCTGGCCTTTTATAATTTAGCAATTTGTCACTAGTGTATAAAGAAATAATCACTGGCTGCAGCAACAGATGGACTGGGTGCTCTTTGTTTTATAGTTCTTTAGCAATGCCATGAACATAAAGTTGTCTTTATTTACAGAGAGCACTCAGGGGCTGTTCAGCATGGAAGGAGGGAGTTGGGGATGAACAATTTCTGAGCCTCCTAGCCTGTAATTAAAAGATCGGGACCTGTTCTTGACAGGTCGACTGTGACATTGTCTGTCTATAATATTTAGCTGAAGTGAAAAAGAGATCAGAAACAAAAGTGTACGGTTCAGCAGGTGTATTCATTTCTTGTGTTAAAATTTCACATTTGAAATATCAGTATTCTGTTTATTGCATGCGTTGCATGTACTGTAGCCTTGTTCAAAGGTGTTAGCCAGAAAAATAGATAGAAAAACTGGAGTCTTTGTAAATCAGACTTTGAATACTCCTGTCAAGGCATTGTGATGTGAGGCATAGTTTCCCTCGCTCATCTGCAGACGCTGTTCTTTAAAAGTACAGCGCTCCAGGTTGATGTGATTGCTGGGGAGAAGTGCACGGGGTGTGTCGAGCTCGCCCCTGCTGGAGCGCTGCGCTGAACAAGCTAGCGTCTCCATGGCAGCTGCTCACGCCCCTACTCATCTGTCTGTCAGTCGGTTGCCATGGTTATAAATCAGACAGGAAGTCGGTTCCACCTCTGTCTCCAACTGCTTTGTTAGGAAACAGGCCTGGTCTGACAGTACACTGGGCTCCTTTATAGAGTTTTACTCTATAGCCACTGCCTTAATCTCTAGCTTTGCTGTCCGCGCTTGTGTTTCTCTTTGGACTCTCGTCTCTGCTTCATTCTGACCAGGCTGTGGGTTTCCCTCGTGTTCTGCTCATCTGCGAACCTGGATTGCTTCTCTCCACCCTGCTTTGGATTTGCCTTTTGCACTGTGTCACCGTGTCTCCAGGCTTCGACCCTCGCACGTTCCCTGACCACGATTCGGGTCTGTGTTTCTCCTGCTCAGGCTTGCCCGCTTGCTCATCACCGCCTCACCTGGTCTGGGGTTCATCTCACGACTGCCAGACCTCTGCGGGTGTCACAGTGAATGTTAATCCAGTGTTTCACGTGCACTGTAACACCAAGCTGAGGGGCATCCTGATCACTCAGCCCTGTCAGACAAGTCACTGGACGTGGAGTTAACAGGGCACTGGAGGAACAATGACATCACGTGTAAAGTTAAAGAAATGCAGTCCAAAGACATGCATGCTGGTTGGTTACTTGGCTTCTGGGAATATTAGCCCTGGTATGAGTGTCTGCAGCCTTGTGTCAGTGTCTGTGTGTGCCCTGTGATGGGCTGGCGTCCTGTCCAAGGTTTACCCCACTTTGTGGCTGTTGCTTGCTGTGAGTGACTTTTTCACAATCCCTGTAACCACCCTGTCACATGAACCAGAGGATATAGCTAAAAGCAACGTAGAAGTGTATTCTAAACAGAGAACAGGAGGCCATTTTTTACCAAAGGGTTGTGGGAATATAGAACATGTTGCCAAAGGCAGTGCCCTGGATTTATTCAAGAAAGGGCTGGAGGAGGTCCAGGATTAATTAGACACTAGCACCCAAACAAGCTAGACGGGCAGGGTGGCCTTCTCTCATCTGTAAGCGTTGTTTTCTTACAGCCAGACAGAAAGACAGATAGTCACGCAACTGTGGATGTTATTCCGTTCTTGGCTCTTGCTCTTGTTGTCTCACAAAGCTATGGGGGGGTGGGGCTGTGCCATATTTGAAGATGGAGTGAGACGTTGAGGGGCAGCGCCGTCTCCTGTCTGTTCTGATCCTCCGTGACCCCAGGGGCTGCAGGTTACAGGGCAGGAGCCGGGGGAAACAGAGAGCTCTCTTCTCCTGAACCACTCCTGGGTGTAAGAGCATGCGCTCCTCCTCGGGATGTTTCAACTAGATCTTTTAATCCATTGTGGTGTGGTTAATTGAGAGTGCCCAGCCAGCTGTTTGCGCTGTGCGCTGTAAGGATTGCTACAGTACGTACCTCTTCAGAGTTTAATCATCGGCCGTTAACCCAGAGCAGACTCTGGGACCTCTGGATTTACAGTATACTGTCTATAGAGCTCTATTTCTGCCTTTACTGGGTCGAGGACGCCCTGCAGCTGTTGTACTGTCTGTGTACCGCTACTGCAACAACCGTTACGCACTGTGCTGTACACAGTGGTGCAGAGAGATACATTCCCAGCCAGGCGGTAACAGGGAGGTGCCCCTCCGGTGCTGGGGGCCCTGTCCTGGTGTCCCAGGCGTGTGTGTCTTTCCATGGGACAGGTCTGCAGCCAAGAGAAGCGTCCTGCGTGTCTGCTGGTGGACCCTGAGGTCCTCCCACCTCAACCCAATGCTGTTAACAGATCAGAGGGCCCTGGCTAATCCTGACGAGCCCGTAGGAGGAGTGTGGAGGAGCAGCTCTAATTCCCACCTAACGGCTGTTTAGTGCTTCCCAGGTGGGCAGAGTGCAAGACATCACTGTACACTTGAACTGGATAACATCCTAGAACACCACAAAGAAGTCTCTGCTTTGATTACGCATGTTGGTGTGCAAATGATATTAGAAATTTGGGGTGACAGTACTAAAAAATGGGGTCATTAAGCTTTTTAATTCAGCAGCACAGTGGCTAATTTTGCCATGTGGTACATTAAGCAAAAGCTTTATCACTTAGTTTATTTTATGTGCTACTGAGTGTTTCATAGGTGTATTGTAGGCTAATAGAATTTGCATTTTTCAAATGACTAGATTAGATGCCGAATTACGACCCAGCTGGCGATCTTGTACTTTCCATAATTATCTGTGGGTGTCACGACGCGTCTTTCAGGACCCTGTGCAGACAGCCCAATCCGGGAGGGAGTGAACAGACACGGGGAGGAGACGAGGAACTGGGCTGGTAGACGAACGGGGGGGCGTGACGAAGGTGCGCGGTGCTTGGGGGGGCGTGATCCAAGGCAAACAAGTCCAAAAGGTGTCCAGAACTGGGTGTTCCATCCGTGACGAAGACTAGACAGGGATAAAAGCCGGAGCGGGATCCGGAGAAGGGTCGGGGGGATAAAGGGGGTAACAGGGCCAGGCGCTCCCAGCCCCAGACCCAGATGGTCAGGACGCTGTTGCGAAGCCTGTGCCGTCGAGCCCCTCCTGGACTCACTGGTAGGCGGGCTTCCAGGCGTCCATCTTCCAAAGCTGAGCCCAGATTGGCAGGAATATCTGGCTCTTATAGGACGGGGGCAGGAACCGGAGGCAGGTGCAAGAGTTCAGGAGAACGAGGAAGAGCTGGAGCGTCCTTAAGAGGAGGGTTTTACGATCGTGACAGTGGGTGTAGCTCAAATGTGTCCAAACCTGTCTGCAGGTTTTTGAGAGATCTATAAAGCACCATTACCTCAAGGGCTGAGCGAAGCTGTTATATTGGTCTAATTAAGTCAATAATGAGAGTTGATTTAGGTCATTAAGAACTGAGCTGGAGTAAGAACCGTAGACGCTCCGGGACCAGTGCTGAACACATCTGGTATGGACACCTAGGAACTGCACTTACACATCCAAGCAGTTATTCAAGGATTTTTAATCAAAAAAGAAAAACACTGGTAGTGATTACAAGTCAATGCAGTGGGTCCTGCTGCACCTGCAGCTGCAGTAATGACAGCCCAGAATACTTGACTTAAAACTGGTGATGGAGTCTGAACAGCTGAGTGTGGAAAGGGTTTTTTATATTTATATTTGAGCTTTTTTTAAAACCACTGTTATATAAATACCATGAAAGGATTTTTTCAAAACCTATTTATCTTTAATGCTTAAAGGATTGCAGGGTCTGTCTAGGTTTAATGCCTGTGTTGTGGGAAAAGCTGATGCACAATTAGACGGGCGGATGAAATGATGTGCCCTGCTTCTCTGAGCGCTGCTGATGAAGAGTTTATTACCTGCCTAGCTAGAGGACAAAGAAAGAAGAAATTAATCTGCAAACCGTGGATGCTTACAGGTGTTTATTATATGTCTAAAATATAGTAGATTTAGAAAGCGTGTTAAATTAACAAATTTCAGCTGTAAGTCTAGGTTATACAAACCTGCAAATGAAAAAAATCATTGGAAAGATTGAATAATAATGTGATTTAATAACTGGTGAAATTTAATAGGAGTAAATAATTGTAAGTAAATACAAATGTGTATGTTTCTACAGTACATCTTTGTAATTGTAAAGACATCAAGAGAACCTTCACTGTTGTGTGAAATGAAACACAACTCTATATATCTGAAACCTGCTGGCATTACTGCTAATTCAGCTTTTAAGCAAGTGTCTTCTTTGTCTGCCCTTGAATTCACACGTGGGGCATTTTCTCCCTGGGCTCTCTGCCACCGATGGAGTTAACAAAACCAGACTCAGATAACCTGATGTTAGCACAATTCTAAACTTTTATCCTCTCAGAGAAATTGCCAAAAATTGGAGCTTTTCTTTCCCTGGGTGAGATTTTAGATTCTTATCAGCCAGCGGGAGCACTGAGGTCAGCTGTTGCAGTCCTAGAGATGAAATAAGGGAAGGAGGAGATGCAGGGTGCTGTAGCACTCTGTCTCTTTTTATTCGCAATGCAGTGTCAGTTGCTGTTTTTAATTTAGTCTTTTTTAACACTACCTTTCTAATGTGATTTTATTGCAGGCTTCATCTCATTATACATTGCTAACATACTACTAATTACTTTTACCTTATTTAAAATATATATATATGTTCTGTATTTGGTGCAATTAATCTTTTTTTAACGTTTTTTATACGCAATCTTTATTTCCTATTCATACACATTGGTAATCAGTGCATACTGTATTGTCTAACTCAACTGTATTTTTAGATTTCGCTTTTCTGAATGTAGCTACTGATTTTTCCCTTATTCCCAATTTCTTTAGCGAGTAATTCTCTTAGCATGAAGGACATTATTGAAATACATCTCAATTATTATTAAATTAGTACTAGCTCGGTCTGCATGCTGAAATATCACATTATATTTTCTGGCTGTAATCAGCATCTTGTACCGATTATCTGCTGCAAGGACTCCTGTCTGATTAAAATATCCGTCATTAAATTAAAGAGAAAAGACATAACGTGAGTGCCATTTTTCACAACACTGAGATAAGTAGCTTTGATTCTTCTAAATGGAATTAGATCTGCAGCTTTTTATTACACTCAAGACATAGCAAAATATGCATCAATTATAAATATTAAGTCTGTGTATAGCAGGTTTCTTCCATTTTTTTACATTTATTTAGACATTTGTCTTCAGTAATATTTCCCAAGAAGCAGCAGTTTTGTCCCTCTTAAGGCATGTTGACAGTCAGTCGCTGTATGATGAGACCGCTGGACCAGAATCATGGGGCTCTAATATGTGTGCATGTGTGTGCATGTGTGTTTGTGTTCCATATCTCCAACTAAAGCACATATCTCCTCCAGATCACATCAAGAAATGAGCGAAAGACCTTTTCAGGCGTAGTGTTCATTTACATCAAAGGCAAGTCTAACAAGTCTTATTTTCTGGATGATATTAAAAAGGAAAACGTCCCGGTTGTTTAGATATTCCTTCATGCATGCAGGTGCGTGGTCAGCCCTGCCAGGGAGCCAGTGAGCTGTGCGGAGTGCAGGTCGCGTCCACGAGAAAGCATGCTGCCACTGTGCGTGGTGCCATTTATAATACCGCCACACACCACGGGAAGCAATTGAAAAGGCACTGGAATAGATCAGAAACTCTTCTCAAAAGACACGGGGACACTTTAACACCTGTCAACTGTAAGTCTCCATCCAAAGTCGCTTTCAAGCACGTCTGCTTCATACAGGGGTCTGCGTAGTCTTGAAAGAGCTCAGGGCGCAGACGTCTCCTGGGAAAGCCACAGTTCCTCCTAGATAAGATCAGATCACTTTATTGGCCATATACAGTTTTCTTGTATTAGGAATTTGTCTTTTCGCAGACCCCGGCTTGCTCTCCATGAGACACACAGACAGAGAGAGAAGCTGGGGGTCAGAGCGCAGGGTCAGCCGTTTATACAGCGCCTCTGGAGCAGCTGGGGTGAAGGGCCTTGCTCAGGGGCCCAACTGAGGAGGAATCCTCTGCCGGCCGCAGGATACGAACCGGCAACCTCCCAGCAACAGGCGCAGATCCTGAGCCACAGAGCCAGGACAGCAGGGACGCAGCGGGTAGAGAGTGGCGGGACAGCCTCCGCCTTCAGGTGTTTTTAAAGGTGGAGCTTCCTGAGCGCGGCTGGGTTAGGGGTCGCTCCGGTCGCCCCTGTGTCTGGTCAGGGCGGGAGCCCGTGAGCTTGCACTGGTGCCCTGAGAGCTGCGCCAGCTCTCAATCCCCAGCTGTCCCAGCAGGGCCGCGACGGGTCACAGCAGGGCGGTCTGATTGCAGCTCCAGAAGTTCAGAGACGTGGTGGTCTTGCCCCTCCAGCACAGGGGGCTCATCAGAGCAGGCCTTCTCAGGGAGCCTAGTCTGGGGGATTACTAAACCTTTAACAAAGAAACCTCCTCCTTTGAAGTTTCTTAGTGAAGGCAACGTCAGGAATGTGGCAAATGAGAAGAGGCCATTCCTCTCGTTTGGTTGAAATCTGTTGTTTTCAAGGGGGGAGAAGCAGAATTAGATGAATTGCGATTTGATGTTCTGTATTTTATTAGCACAGTACTTAGCACAAGTACTGTACAAGGTTATAAACTTCTATGTCTGAAAGCAATCTAGTCTGCCAGGAGACGATAAACTTTCAATTTGTGCAATCTGTGTTCAGGAGGTGTTTTTCCATTTTGGGAATGGATAGCTTCTCAATGAGCCGCATATTTCATTGTAAGTTAGAATAATCAATTAGTGTTATTTCATACCCAGTGTGACAGCCTGCTGGCATGGCTAGTCCAAGACAACAGACATACCAACCATAGCCGTAAGGCAAATTAAAACACCAGTGCTCTTTATTTGACAGTGAGGAAAATATTAACAGTCACAACCAATAAACACCAAAACAAAAACCTAAGCTCCACCTGAGCTACTGACTCAACTTCTTTACAAAGTCCCTAACTGTCACTCTGGGCAGCTGAGCTGCCTCTCGGCTTCAAAGCACTCGGCCTCTTCCATGCTCTTCACAAAGCTCAGCTGCAGCCCCACCCTGAGACTTCACAAAATTATTCCCAGCAAACTAAGTCTCTCTCTGAGACTCTTCCCAACCAAGCACGTCCAACATTCTCAAATTTGTTTGGAACCAAGCACGTCCAAAATTCTTTCTCTCTCGGTCAGTGTCCATCTTGTGAGTGTGCACTGCAGAGGACCTACCCTCTGTCCCCCTATGGCAGACTGACCCACTTCCACACCTGCTTTGCAAACACTCACCTGACCAGTTGTCTTCTCGTAACTGGTCAGGTGACCGAGGGCAGCCGCTCATTCTGCACAGCATTCTGGGGAATGTAGTCCAAATAGGAATCCCCATTGCACCTGGACTGACTGCCCTCTCACGCCAGTCAATGTTAGTGTGCTTGGCTTTACAGCTTCTGCTCCTGTGCAGCACGTGAAAGGTTTCCTGCCACCCCGCCTGTAGAACACCACAGTTAGCGGCAGCTGGAGAAGGGACCGTTCTCTCTCTGAAGTCACTGCAGGCCAGCAGACTCCCAGGCAGGACACAGGAGCGGCAGGGTGCCGGAAATCAGAGAGAGCCCAGGTCAGCTAATCCCAACCATATTCCAGCTGCTCTGCCGAGGAATCCCAGTCCCAGTCCCAGTCAGCTAGGGACTTTAATCACGGGATGTTCAGGATGAAATGTTTGGAGCCGATGCTCATGTATGTAAGAAAGGTGTTGATATCTGAAGCCCTTTGTCACTCTGAAGGTGAGCAGGCTCGTGCCTGCTGTCTTACAGACCTTGGGATTCTTGGGATTTTCTTGGAATCTTGGGATTTTAGGTACAGATGAACACTGGTTTATTTTATCCACTGGGGCTTTCTGGATACTGAGAGTTATGTGTCTCCCTGACATAGACAGAGGACACGTTACAGATAGAGAATAATACGCTTGGCGCAGGGCTGCTTATTAAACATTTATGATTATAAAAGCCCCTTTCTTGGCCCTGAGCCTTTTGCTCCAGGATTCAATTCAGTTTATTTGTCCTTTGCACAAGTGCAGTGAAATGCTTATTTGCATGTATGCTCCAATACAAAGACATTGAGGAAACACCCAAAACATAAAAACAGAACAGTAACAGCAACACCAACAAAGTTCAATAACATAGAATTAAATACCACTCAGCACAAATGGTCTGCAAAAAAGCCCAACATCAGTGTGAGTCGGTGGTAGAGGTAGAATTCATTAATCTGACAGTCTGGGGGAAGAAGCCGTCTCTGAGTCTGGAGGGACTGCAGATATTCTCTCCCTGTCACTGAAGCTGAGAGTCTGCAGAAATCCCTGCGCCAGCCAGTGCATTGCTGTGCTGATGTGTGAAAGAGAGTTCCCTTAGTTCCACTTGCTGTTTTAAAATGTCTTTGGAACAGATCACAGGTGAGACTGAGCACTCATTAGGCAGGAGGTGTCCCACAGAATAAAAATGTCCACTCAGTTAATCTTCGTGACGGGCTTTTTAAAGATTCAGCGCACCATTTTAATAGGAGCAGGGATCAAATTATTCTTCCTGTCACCGGTCTCTCCCTCCTGTCTGAAAGCACGGCACTGCGATAGGGATCACACAGACAAGCCATACTCCTGGGGGAGTCATTTATTTCTGACAGTTTAATTAATCAGGAATTCCTGTAAGAAAAGCCTTGTTTTTTTCATGTTTTTAAAAGGGTGAAAATCGAGATAGGCTTCGAACAGATAGTCATCATAATCGAAATGTTTATTCAAATTTGTTGCTCATGAATTCGGCTGTGAAAAAATGTTTGTGGAAGGAAAAGTGTTAGACGAGTTCGTACTGTATTTCTCAGTGGTGCAGTGGTTAGCAAGGCTGCCTCGCAGTGTGGTGGCCCTGTGTTCTCTACCTGGGGTGCTGTCTGTGTGGAGTCTGTATGTTCTCCCGTGGGTTTCCTATGGGTGCTCTGGTTTTCTCCCACAGTCCAGAGATGTACTGGTAGGGTAATCAGCTTCTGGGACGACCGTCCCTGGTGTGAGTGGGCGTGGGCGTGGGCGTGTGTCTGTGTGTGTACCCTGTGAAGGTCCTTTGTCATTGCTGGGGAAGGTGGGCTCCGGCTCCCCTGCAATCCTGAATGGGATGAAGTGGTTTGAACACGGATGGATGGATATTTCCGTTTCCTTTTCATGTAGCAATTTCAGGGCACATTCAGACCACATAATGGCATGAAGCCTCATGCAGCTTTCATGAGGCTGTGCAATTAGAAACAGCAGCCGGACTGCCGCATTTTGAGACTTTCGCAGAGTGCACAAATGTTTCCACGGGAGGACTTAGATTTTTCTGTCCACGGAGAAAATTTCACTTTTGGGCACAACAGTGATGTTGTAGAAACGCCGATGCTCCAGTATTCCTATCTATTTGGCCGGCAGTTTTATCCAATGCAACTCACATTTCCAGCCATCTCTACAGCTGGGTGTTTAACTGGAACAGCGCAGGTCAAGGTTACACCAGCAGCGTCACATGTGGGATTCGAGCCCACAACCTTCCCGCTCCGAGTCCAGAACCCTGCCGGTGCTGCACGACCCTTCCCCTGACCCATCTGTTTCGCACCTGAAGTACCTGCTTAGCCTTCTGGTGGCAGGGTGTGGGAGCACCGTCACTGCTCCTGCGCCTGGCCGAGCTGCAGCCTCCAGCCCAGACCCACTCCTCCTGCGGCCCCCCTGCGTGAAAAAGCACCTCTCTCCCCACACCTCCGCCTCCACCTCCTGAACCGAGGATAGATCTGCAGCCGAGCCGACAGTTTAGACCTCTGCCAAGATTGTCACATCTGGTCCCTGCCTTCGGAGTTAAAGAAACATTCAGATCAAGTCCTGTGTTCGCCAGCTGGTGCTAGAAAAGCAGATTAATCTGTAGCGGAAGTCCCTCAGAGCAGCGGTCTCAGGAGGGCCAGAGTGCTGCATTATTTTCCAGATAACACACAACAATTAGATTGAGCGGGAACAGTCCTGCTCCAAGGCATCATCTACCGTCCTGAACTGCACGGTGCTTCCAGTTTGTGACAGATGGCTGTTGTAAACATACTTCACACTCAGAGAAGCATGTTTGTTACCACCACAGCCTGTCAGCTCTAGCTCCAGCGTCCCGGTCTTTTCTCTTGTGCCTGCATGGGGTTTCTCTGGTTTGGATCTGGCTTTATCCCACTGTGCAGAGACTCTCCTAAAGTCTGATCCCTGGTCAGCTTCAACTGGGGAGCTGAGCTCCGCACCTCATTAGGAGCTAATTGATCTGTGGTCTTCTCATCCAGTCATTTCTTGAAAGATGCCAAGGTATCAGCTTCAACAACATGGCTTAGCAGCTTGTTCCAGACTCCCACAACCCTTTGTGTAAAGAAGTGCCTCCAAGATTTCTCAGAATGAGTCTGGTACTGTGGTGCCATTAATCACAGGAACTCAGGTTTGTGTTGCATAGAGCATGTTCAGGGAGGTATAGGCCGATTTATTTATTTTGTGCTCAGAATTACCCAAGAACTGATCAACATTCTGACTCTTGTATATTGTTTCAACTGATAAATTAAATGTCTTGCTTCTATATTTTTCACCAGGTTTGAGTTTGAATTGACGTGACCTCCAGATCTTTTTTTTTTTGTTTGTGGGTTATTGTGGTGAACCTCTGATTTTATTTGCAAAGACTTGTGCCAGAGATCCATAGATGTGTTGTGTTAATTCTTTAAATTGCCACAGGCTGCATCTTCTAATTTTTTTCCATTAGATAAGCTGTTTTCATCGTTAAGTTGTATTTCTTGGTCCTCTGTGCCGTTTTTTTTTACATTTCTACCAACGGCTGTGAGTCATGAGTGCACAAGCACATCGCACTAACAAAAGGGGAGGCTGGAATTGGTGTGTGTTTTGAAAATATGATGTGATTGAAAATATGATCTCTTCCTCATCATTCGCGCTGGTCCTACAAGGCTCTGCAAGGGACGGAGGAGGTATGCCTTTGAAAAGGATTCTGACTTCCGAATGATGCTTGCACGTGTTCCTGTAGTGGGGACGCCACTTTCGTACTGTAAATCATCTCCAGATCCTGGTTTATGTTCATCTGCGGCAACTGCTGACATGTATCTGATTAACAGATCAGATCAGCAAGCTATCAGCATGAAGAATAACTTGGTTTAAGAATATACAGTTTATTATACGGTGAGCGTCTGCGCGTTAGCGTGAGGGAAGGATTACAGGGAAAAGGCTCAGGACATTAGAAGACAGGTGTTAGCAGAGGCACTTGTCAGACTTGGGGTCCCAGACGAGGTTGGGGGTGGCGCTGGGGTCAGTGCGCATGGCGAGTTTGAGGTCGTGGTCGGGTCCGAGCGTCGTAGGAGACGAGCCGGGGCTTGAGTCCTGTGTCGGTGCGATGAGCAGAGCCCTGCTGGTCTTGGCCTTGAAGTGGAACCTGACCGCATCTCCCTGCCTCCACGCTTGCAGGCTGTACCCCCGGCACGCCAGCGCCATGAACAACCTGGGCACCCTGACGCGGGGCGCGGAGGAGGCAGAGAGGCACTACAGGAGAGCCCTGGAGATAAACCCCCAGCACAACCGCGCTCTCTTCAACCTGGGCAACCTCCTCAAGTAGGTACCGCCGCTCCCCTGCCGACACCTGTCTTTCGGCCTTGTGTCTCTCCCGGGGCTCTCTGAGCTCAGAATGCATTCCAAGACAGCGGATCTGTGATCTCCTTCATATCCCCCTGTTTATTTCCATATGCTATTTTTTATTTAAGACTACTTACTTCTTACTGTTTTTAAGTCAAGTATACTTAAAACTGAAAATAGCTGGTAGTTCTTTACGCAAAGGGTGGTGGGAGTGTGGAACAAGCTTACCCAGCCATGCTGCTGAAGCTGGATTATTTCAAGAAACAGCTGAGTGAGATCCTGGGGTCAATTAGCTACTGCCTTCCACACTGACCAAATGGCCTCCTCTCATTTGTAACCTTTCTTATATTCTTAATTATTATAAGTAGTAAATGTTTCCATCCTTTTTTTCATTAGAAGTCAAGTCTGGAGGTGTACTCAAAACACACAGCTGCCACTTAGTGAATGAGGCCCAGAATGTTAGAGCTCTGTTCCCTCTATGTGCAGATGTCCTGGCTTTAGAAACAAACCTGTATTGTAGACTGGTGTAAACTTTTTAATTGTGTCTCTTTATTTTTTGTTGAATGCATTAATTAGACACATACAGGTATGTCAATAAACGGAGAACAAATTCTCATTTTTGCTCAAGGTAAACAGTAGCATCCCACCTGGGATTTGGTCACAGGGATCAGAGCCCTGACCACATTCCCTGGTATATTCCAACGCCTTCACACGCGTCTTTGCTGTCCTTCACTGCAGCCTCATGCAAATTCAACTTGCGCAAATTCTGCATATCATTATATTAGTGATTATCGGAGTATCACTGCTTTTTAAATGTGCTGTGGCTTCCTCTACTAGAGAATGAGGCCCTTTGTCTCTCAAGTCCAGCTCTCAAGGTCTTGCTGTGCAGACTGGCCCACAAAGCTGAGCTTTTCATTTGAAGAGAAACGCGATTCTTTTCTACCAACAGCCATGAGCAGTTGTTCAAATCTCTCCAGTGCCATGGGTCGTCATATATTATTTGTTTGAAACGTAAATAATTGCTTTGTTGGCACCTCAGACTGTCGCACACTACGTACAGAATATAAATAAACCTTCATGGTGCCCAGTGTTAATTATATCCCCCGAGACAAGATTTCAAACACACAACAGACCAACAATACAAGCTCACTGAAAATCAGATTTTGCACAGTCAGGAGGATTAGCTGCATCTGACGGCACAATTGTCTGGATTTGAGAAAGTGTTCTTTAATGTTTTTATGCTGCTGCCGTCCTGCATCAGTGATGACTGGGAGTAGAATTCCTGCACTTAGTTCACTTCATCTTTATTTCCTTCGGTTTATTTTCTCATTACCATGTGCCTCTAAATCAGAACACGACCGGCTAGCAGAGGAGATATTTAGCTGTTGGCAAAAATTAAGAATGCACATAACAACAAATTGGTTTTGGGAAAAAAAGTGTTATTTTTCCAAGTGCATTGAGAGATTAAATAAAACATTTTTTTTCTTTAGAAACAGCTATAGGGTTATATATTCCTAAAATTTCTTTTTCATATTCTAACAACTTGCCACCAAATTTAGCATAAGCTGTTGATTCCAGTTTGCACCCTGCCACATTAATTATTGAACAAATTACTGTCTGCACAGTTTTTAGTAATTGTCATATTTGCAGGGAGATTTGATGGCATGTGCTGTAATTAATGCAATAGTTTGCATTTCCTGGCAGCCTGCTGCATGGTGAGTATGCCAGTCTGCACTGGTGCTCTGCAGGGCTGGTCCCCCTCTCACAATGACAGCAGCCTCTGCGAGCATGGCTGGTCACTGGTGCACTCTGGGAATGAGCCCTGCCTGGCAGATCAGTGGATCGTCACCTCTTTCTGGTCCCTTGAGGTGGACAGCAGGTGATAAAGACAGCACTGGGCAGATCCATGCAGCAGAGGGGAGCAGCTCACAATTCGGCTTTGCTCCTGGGTCTTCAGCAAGAGACCATTTCTCTCTCTTACACACACTTAATGCTGCCCCAGAGGAGGAGTTCCCACCTGGTGTGGCACAAGTGTGTCCTCTGTAACAAGGTCAGACTAGCTCAGATACTGGAACCACTTTGCTCTTTAACTCCTTTGGTTGCTGAAACTAGTTTACTCTCTGCATGTGCAGGATTTGATCATAACACAACCTAACACACAAAAAAAACTGTTTACTTGTACACCAGGGCTCTCCAGTCCTGGGGAGGTTTTCTAAGCCCCTTGAAATCACTAGCTCTCAGAGAACTGGAAAAACTGTTACAGTAGTCCAGACAAGACAATAGTGAGCTCGTCTGGGTTGGTAGTAGTTGGACTTCTAGCTGGAATGAAGCCCTGTAAGCAGATTGGAATGCCAGGACCAGGACAAACAGTATCTCGGTGTTACTGATCTCTATAAATAATATGTCCTCTCTTCTACTGCCCAGGATTGAAGATCTTTTTGTGTTGCACTGCTCTCGAGTGGTAGGAATGCAGCTCGTTATCTGTGCCCACAGCGTTAAAGAGAAAGAATTCCTTTCCACTGCTAGAGCCACAACACTGCTGCGCTAACAAAGGCTCACATCCGCTCCACATATTCATAAGTCCAGACAATCCTGTGGTATCTGGTGCAATTTTAGTCCAGGATTTTTATTGCAGTGTGTAAAGACCAGCTTTGCAGATGAGTAATGAGTAACCACTGAAAAAATAGGTAAGTAGAACCCCAGATGCACAATTTCTATAGAAGAGATTATAGGATTGTTTCCAGGGGTCACCGTACTAGCACAGTTCATGGATTTACACCTCATGAGTGATTTTATCAGCAAGAAGCTGATACTGTTGATTGGATCGGCAAAACTAATTAGGACCAGATGAATTAAAATGTTCCACCTTCACCCGACTGCTGGATTTCTAGACAATGAATTTAAAGTAAAGCTTTGCGCATGTAAAATTGTGCATCTTTTTGCTCTTGTCTGTTTTTGGCAAGTAGATTTTAGTTTCAGTTAATTGGTGTAAATGATGGTGTTGAAAAATAATTGATATATTTATATTTAATACGGTGATTATTAAAAGTCTTCACTTCTTGGAATTTTTTACATTTTACCGTGTTTACAGCATGGAATCATAATGTATTTCCTAATCATTTATTTTCTGTTTTATATTTATAATTTTGGTCTCACTTTTTACCTTGTAGAGTGTTTTGTGTCAATCCATGGTAAAAAAAAAGCAATTAAATAATTACAATTCCTTATTGTAACACAATAAAATGTGAAAGCATGAATACTTTTGATAACCACTGTGTATCAGCCCAGCTGCAGTGAGGTGGCCTGGTGAGGACTCTGGGCTTCAGTACTGATTGACCATCAGGGATTTTCAGCTATCTGATTCTGTTTATTTGGATCTCATCTGTTCTCAACCTTTTTTTCACGTTTTATATTGAATCTGTAACCTACACTGCTTGACATACTATGCCAGAACTACATTAGGTGTGCACTCCTGTTGTGTACTGTACATGCATGGAAATATTAAACCACTTAAAAAATTCTTTGAAATCTTGGCAGCACAGGCAGATGGAGAGCTCTCATACAACACAATAAACAAAGTTGAAATGGAATGCATTTTTCCATCACGTACAAACAGTAGTTTTTCGGTTGTCAGAACATTCCTTGTTAAAAAAAAACATTTGTTTAAAATAAAACCCAGAAGAACCCATTAAAAAGGTTTTAAATGGCATTTGCATACTCACTTGAAGGCTTGATTGTACCACAGTACATGTGTGCCAGTTTGTCTGTGAATGCGTGTGCTGTACATGCCACACTGTCACAGGAACACACTGCAACACCAGGTTTAACTGCCCGTTCCGGTGCACTTCCAAAAGTCAATACAGGGAATAACGTTAGCCAGGGGGAATTTACTCCAGAGGAAGAGGAAGTCAGGAAAGCAGATGGAAAGTCCCGGCCCATGATGGAGGAAATGTGAAGCTGGAATGTGTAAACACTGCGCAGGCAGTGGGAGACCTGCAGCGGTACAGATGCCAGTGTGGTCTTCGGCTCTCTCGTGCGGGTGCTCGTTCCCCGGCCGCCAGGGGGCTGGGGTGGCTGGGCAGCGGGCGCGCAGTCAGCTCGTCCTTGTGCTTGCAGGGCGCGGGGGAAGGAGGCGGAGGCTGAGCAGCTGCTGAGGGACTCGGTCCAGCTGGGGCCGCACTTCGCCGATGCCTACTCCAGCCTCGCGTCTCTGCTCGCCGAGCAGGTAAGCCGCCGCCCTCCCCTTTAAAGAAGCAGGAGTTTGCTCTGCCGTCTCTGCTGCTTCTCCGTGTGCTCAGTAATGCTCAGCGGGAGACACTAAGGATCTCCATCCATCCATCCATTCTCAAACTGCTTTATCCAATGCAGGGTCGCAGGGGAGCCGGAGCCTATCGGGGTGCCAGGCCATCCCAGGCCAGACACACACACACACATTTATTACCAATCCCATTTTATCCGTGCTGCCTCTTCGTATTCAGAAGTGTCATTCCTGCCTTTGGCTGTTGTTTTGCTGCCGTTTCGTACAGTATTGCTGCTGGGTTTGCTGCCATACCTGTACATGGATTATCTAGCTTGGCTCTGTGTTCAATAAACCTGCGTGTTAGCGTGTTCTTGAGGCGTTCAGGGTCCACTGTCCTTGCCAGGGAATCCCAGACACCCTTGCTTGCCCACCACGGCCTGCTTTCCCTTTCTTTATTTAAAGGGAAAGGAACATTTCTGTCAGGATTCTCCTTCCCTGAAGGACAGTGGGTGTAGCACATGTTCTTCCACAACACCTAGACCCCAGCACTACCGAAGACACAATCTCACTGCTTATATCACATTCTCCAGCAGTTTCCACATCATTGTACAAATGCTTCAACACAAAATCAGCTGTAGTACTGCAGGCACTTAAGATGAACTATTTTAACTATTTTATCCTACAAAGCTGTTATTTTTTAAGGACATTTAAAATGAAATACTTTCTTGTCCTTCTAAAACATAAGCGAAGTCTGTGGGAAATGATCATACAGGATATACTGTATCAATTAAAGTACAGAATAAAATTACATTTATAACTTATGTATAAATTTATCATTTTAAAATATAATTATTTTGACAGCCTGCTCATACATACAGTATCTGTGTTTTGGATCAGGACATGTTTTTACAATAATATTTTGGGAGTGTTTTTCCATGACTTCTTCAGTAAAGGGGGGAGGTGATATTTCTTTTTCAGATTATTTGGAGTTGTTCGAGAATCATTTTAATTGCTGTATTCAATCATAGGCATTATGCAAGCAGAAAATTACAGAGTTGACAGAATGAGGCTATTGCAGTTCTATAGACTGGAGATGTTGTGAAGAGCATTAGATGTTTTTGAACTCAAACTGTTAGCTCCTTTTTCAGTTCTAACATGCACTGTGGCTGTTGGATTGTGCTGAAGTCTCTTGATAAGTTGAGATTTTGCAGACAGTTGACAGTATGGCCAGTAATATACTTCTACAGTACCTTCCTCTGAGGTAACACTAATTCTAGAGTCACTGACGTTGATCTAGGAAGGGAAGTCTGTTGCTGCTCGGGGTCTGTGAAGCCGAGCCACAGAATACTAACACAAACTCTGGGCTCACGGCCTGGTACACAACTTCTGACACGCCTGGCGCTCAGGCAGAAGGCAGGAGAATCTACCAAAGGGGGCTCTGCCATCATGCATCACATTTCAAACAGAGATGGAAGTGGGGGTTGGAATTTGGGTTTAAGCCGAGCCTTGGTCAGGCCAGGAGGTTCTGTTCGCAAACCTCACGGACTTTCCTCCTGTTTCTTTCGTGGGGCGCAGTGCTGCCTCCAGCGATCCAAGAGGCTTTTAAGAGCACCTGTGAGAGGGGACAAATGTGTCCAAGCCAGCTCGTAGCAGGTGTTGTGTTTTTTCCTGGTCAGAAAAACTGCAGGGCGTCCAGCCCGGATGGAGATGCCGATTGCTCTCCAGCGTCTCCAGGGCTTTTCTTCAGATGTTTTTCCAGTCTGGCTTCTCATTCGCAACCATCACAAGATGCTGGGTGGGATCGGAGCTGTGGACTCTGTCTGCCTTAGGCTTCTCCACATGCTGCCAGCTCTTCACGGCAAAATCCTGTCGAAAGGCATCATGTCTGTCAGGAACATTTACAGCCAGCAGGCTTTTTACTGCGTCTTCTGACCTTTCAATGCCTAACCTGAGGTTGTCTTGCAGGCTACTGTCTCACAAGACAGGGTTTAGAGAAGTTAAAGTTTTGTGTGTTGATAGGATTGAACTTGGATTAAGCTGAGGGGAAAACTGGAAATCGACAGTGGGCCAGCAGAGCCTCATTAATTGAGCCACTTTGAGACATGAAGTGATTGTGTTGAAGTGAAATGAAGTCTTTGTTTGTGGCCTACAGTAGTTCCTTGTGAATATGCAGAATGCTGTGGCAAACTCATAATGTGGGTTACTGTAGAAAACCACTAATAATAATATAAATATTCATGATGATGTCTTATAATCTAATTGTAATGCTGCCTTGTTATTAGGACCAATATTGATGGGCAGTTTACACATTAATTCAGTTTAGAAGAAACCAGAAACCCCTGTCCTGTCTCGAAGAGTCTGGAGACTCTGGAGCCAGTTTGCTGCCCTTAATACAGAGGAATACAGCTCTGTAATAATTCTGTAAACAGTATGTCCTGCTCCTGCTGCTTCGAGATCTGCGCAGGACACCCCTGTAGAAGGGCAGTAAATAATGATGGCTATAGCAATGCAATGATGAATACATTGAGAAACGTTAAGCAGAGCTTAACAAATCTATTCTAATTTTGAGATTAATAAACCAGAGTTCTTCTGCAAGCATCCTTAATATTTTCTTCTCCTGCCTCTCTCTGTGAGTGTGTGTGTGCGTGCGTGCGTGCGTGCGTGTGCTCTTGCTAACCCTTCTCCTCGGTTTGCTTGTTCAGAGGCGGTTTGGCGAAGCCAATGAAGTCTACTTGCAGGGCATTGAAAACTGCCCCGACAGCTCGGACCTGCACAACAACTACGGCGTCTTCCTGGTGGACACAGGTGCGTGAGGTGACTTCCAGGAGGGGAGAGGTTTGTTCGAGAGTCAGGAAGGTCCCCTTTAGGACGACTGCTGGAGCTCAGAGCACGGCTCGGGGCCCACAGCTTTCAGCGTGTCTTGCCCTCCTGATTGAGGTGGGCGAGGGGCGTTACTGCTGTCTCTTGAAACCTGGCGCTGGCAGGCTGTGATCACGGGGAGCATGTGTGATGCTAGAACAATCAATCCTTTGTTGGATGAGTTTAGGAATAAAAACTCGGAGCAGGTTCGTGAAAGAGCTTGGCAGTAACACTTCCACCCAGGCGTTTGTGTGGTCCACTGCATCCGAATGATGTCCCATTCCATATACCCTGACGATACTAAGCAGTACATAACAATTCCTGTATCCGCTGCAGCGCCTTGTTGAAATATATTGCCTAGCAGATGTTGCGCAAGGCATTAGTCATCACGGGAAACAAAAGCAAGCCGATTCTATTTCAAGTACTCGTCACACGAGACGAACAGCGGTTGTGCAGGCGAATCCGTTGCTCTTGCAAACTGGGTGCTGGCCAGTTTGTGTGCTTTCTCCTGGTCGGTGCAAGCTGTAGAACAACGTAGCGTATATTAGACTACGTGTGGGGAGCAGCGTTGCACCAGCACCGGTGCACAGCCCTGCTGGGAGGGGTGCAGGCTGCGCCCCTGACAGCGCCCCGTGTCCCCAGGAGATGGAGAGGGGGCGGCGGCTCACTACCAGCAGGCCATCCAGCTCAAGCCCTCCCACTACGTCGCCATGGTCAACCTGGGCCGGCTGCTGCGCTCCTCCGGGCAGAACAGGGAGGCCGAAGCCTGGTACAGGAGGTGAGCGGGACGGGGGACCGGGGCAGGGGGGACGCTCCGTCTGCAAATCAGCCAATTTCATGTGTGCCTGTTTGTACAGCGGGGTGTGTTAGTGGAGCAGAATGACTGCAGAAACTTGCTCAAGAGCCCCAGCTAGGATAATAATAATAATAATAATAATTCCTAAAACTTGCGATCCACTCAAAGCTCTTTATGGGTAGTGGGGATCCTCTCCACCACCACCAGTGTGCAGCCCCACCTGGATGATGTGATAGCAGCCAGAGTGCTGCAGTACACTCCCCACACATCAGCTCTCAGTGGGGGGGAGAAGAGAGTGATGAAGCCAGTTCAGAGATGGGGATTATTAGGAGGTCATGATGGGTAAGGGGGAAATTTGGCCTGGATACCAGAATAACACTCCTACTCTTTTCGAGAAACGCCCTGGGAATTTTAATGAATTTAATTTGGTGAGCGCCCCCTGCTGGCCCCACTAACACCTCTTCCAGCAGCAGCCTTAGCTTTCCCAGGAGGTCTCCAAACCAAGTACTGACCAGGCTCACAGTGCTGAGCTTCAGTGGGCTGCAGGGTGATATAGCCGCTGGTGAACCCACAACCATCTTGTCCTGAGCCCAAAGCCTACTCACTCCTCCACACAGCTGCTGCAGGACTGAAACAGGAAGTAAAATCTGGGTGAAATCAGGAGCACGAACATTTGTGATGACCTCTTTACTGGCACTGCAGGTTGCCTGTGTCACTTAGTGGCAGAACAGAGGTGAGCACTTCAATAGAAACAATTCTGCTAGTTTTCACTTGGAAGTTCTGGGGGAAACCATTTGTTTTAAGACTTGGTTTATGGAACGTTTACCATAACATTTTAACGTTTTTACAAATAAGGTTCTGTTCATCGGCAAGGCTGCTCGTCACCCTAAGCCGATCAATAAGGAATCTGTGCTGCGGAGACAGTGCTCTGTAATCACCAGCCGGGGGGATGTGAGCTCTGACCTTTCTGCCGCGTGGCAGGGCCTTGCAGGTGACCCGCAGGGTGGAGATCCTGACCCCGCTGGGGGCGCTGTACTACAACACGGGGCGCTACGAGGAGGCCCTGCAGGTGTACAGGGAGGCCACGGAGCTCCAGCCCAACAACGGCGAGATCTGGCTGGCACTGGTGAGACTGGCACACCGGCACCCGCGGGGTCAATTTCCCTTCGGGATCAATAAAGTCTCATCCCTCTATCTTCTCAGGGCAGGGACTGTTCTTCTTTAGACGAGAAATGACACCATTCCAGTTCAGTTCAGGACAGCGGCTGGCCGGCACCTAAGCTCTTTCTGACAGAAGCCGGCGGCTTATCAGGGTTTCTGATTGCAAAGAATTGTGATATCTGGGGACGCGGTTCTGTCCCTGGTGTGACTGGATTTGTTTAGTTGCTGTGAAATCCCGAAATCCACAGGCACAGGCATCTCGGAACGCTGGTCAGCGTTTTTACCGCCACACCCCTTTTCCGAGAGGACTCGCTAAATTTAATGTGCCAAGTGGAGGAGAATGCAACTGAATCTGAATAAAGTCTTCAAAACCCTCCAGGGCACTCACAAAGTCAACCCAACAGGCCTCCTTAGAATGAACAGTGAAACACTACCCTGAGCACGCAAGTGGAGACTACGAGAAAGTGCATTTGAAAATGAGAACAGGAGGCTCATCTTTACCCAGAGGGTTTGTGGGGGTATGGAACAAACTATCTAGCCATGTTGTTCAGCTCAGTTTATCTGTCATATGCACAAGTGCAGTGAAATGCTTATTTGCATGAATGCTCCGATACAAAGACATTAAAGGAATCACCAAACACCTAAACACAGAGCAGCGGCAGCTATTGAAGCCGATACTCTGGTTTCTTTCAAGAGCCGGCCAGATTAGATCCTGGGATGAATTGACTACTCACTAAATGGGCTGAGGAGCCTCCTCTCGTTTGTAATGGGTCTTTGATCCTTCAGTCAGTCTGGCAGTCTGGTTCCTCTTTCCTTCAATCTCAGCAAGATTTCAGCATCTAAACCTAATACATCTGAACTGAAAGAACTAATTTGGAAGAGGTATCAATAATAGCTTTCTATAAGTATATAATTCTATACTTTTGCCTCTTAATACTCTTTTGATCTGAAAAACACATTAGACTAGTACCCAACAAAAATGACCGTTTTCACTTCACTGCCCCAGTACTTCCACTTCTCGCTGTACTTCCAGCTGGAGTTGATCTGCGTGTTTTAGGGTTTTGTTTAGTTGTAGTTTTCACATGGGGATGTCTTTGGTCTGGCAGCCACAGTACTGTGCCAGTGTTTCACAGGGGGTTCAGCTCGGATCTCCTGATGAGCACAGGGAGAAATCATACAGCTGGACGAGACACGTTCTGTGTATTGTGCCCTTCCAAAAACTTCTGTGTACCAGTATTTGTCAATTTACTGCATATACCGATATACAATATATTTGTTATATTATGGAACATATACACTGTATGTGTGTAGATTATAGGAGGTGAATGTGCTTAAAAATATGTTGCATAATATTTATTTTATATTCATGGTGTGCATATAGTACCATCGTGCATACCGTGGCAGTGAAGGGAGAGAATTGCTGAATTTCTTCCTTGCCTATGTATTTGTGGCCAGAGCTTGGCTGTGGAGAGGGATGCTTGCATGCAGGGAACTTTGTACCAGAAGAAAGCAACATTAGACTGAATATAAAGAAAAGGAACTCGCAGGATACCTGACAAATCTTGTCTTCGTGGACATTACTTTGCAGACAATGAGAATGAATTCCAATCAGATCAATATTTCTGACACGTCCTGTTAGCACCAAAGCTCGTCTGCCATCTCATTTTATTCCCTAAGCGTGTACAGTGGCTTTCCTTTTTATCAGAGCAATTTCATTTCCCTTTTTTTTTTCTTGTTTCTCAGGCTCAGGTCTTGGCTATGGCTGGACGAGCGAAGGAAGCTGAAGAAATGACCTTTGGGATTTTGTCTAAGAACACGGCCTGTGTTGAATGTTATCGACTCTTATCTGCCATTTACAGCAAACGTGGAAGCCACAATGAGGTATGCAAATAGGACCTATGGAGACGTCGTGTTTGTACTGCAGGCGCCAGAGCCCAGGAGACCCCACATTATCATTCATCAGCCTTAATAGAGTGTCAGCACTCCGTGTCTGTTTTCTCCTCCTCGTGGACAGGGAGATGGATCGTTTGTGCCGCTGCAGTGTGATGTATCTCCTCCGCAATTACAGGTGATGTCACGAAAGGGCAGCGATTCCGATTTCTTCCTCTGGATTGGACACAGTCTCCTAAAAATCACAATAAGACATTCACTACGTCCGACCGGCACCCAGCCGTAATAAGAGCGTATGACAGATGTTACATTTCACTCTTGCGCTCTGAAAGCAGGACACCTTCAAGGATACAGCCTTGCCCTTTGGCTCATTAAATTCTGAAAGGGAAGTCAGTCAGCTCCAGTGAAAGAGTTAGGAATTACCTTAGGGATCCAGGAGGATCAGTTAAAGTGTGTCTTGCCTTTCTTTTCTGGGACCCCACTGTTTTTCCTTAGTAAGACAAAGGCAATTTTGCTCTGGTGGACAAAACTTTGAAATTCACCCTTCTTCCTCGGTGCCTGTTCTCCCTAGAGAGTGAGCCCTGTGTCTGCAGTTTCCCCATCTGGTGTCCCTGCCAACATACAGTATACAGTTTGTTTCGAGAATGAACCGCAGCTCTGGTCGTTAGTTTGCTCTGCTGAAAACGAATTACATTCGTGGGCACGTCTCTGATCCCTCGTCTCTCCGTTTTTGACTTTGCTAGAGCCCTTTGTGAAGCCAGAGAGAAAATTAAATTAAACTGTAAACAATTTGGCAGACTCCAATGTTTTTTTTTTTAAATATAAATGTAGTTTGAAATGCCTGTTCCATCGACAGGGCAGAGGGTGTGGAGTATGTTAATGACTCTTTTCTTCAGAAATCCACCTTCTCACCTTCCACTTCCCCATCTGCAGAGCTTTTCACTCTCTGTCCTCACATTGTAGCAGTGTACATGATGGCTGAAGAAGGGAAAAGGGCAGCAGAAGTAAGAGCTGTTATTAAATCAAATTAATTCATCCATCCGTCCAGCTGCTTTACCCAATACAGGGTCACGCAGGGGTCGGAGCCTATCCTGGCAAGAGTGGGGCACAAGGCCAGGTACACCCTGGACAGGACACCAGTCCATCACAGGGCACACACAGACACACACACACTCACACACCCTGGACAGGACACGAGTCCATCACAGGGCACACACAGACACACACACACTCACACACCCTGGACAGGACACCAGTCCATCACAGGGCACACACAGACACACCGGGGCCAATTTTCCTAAAAGCCAAATAACCTCCCAGCATGTCTTTGCGCTGGAGGAAGAAACCAGAGCACATGGAGGAAACCCATGTGAACACGGGGAGAACATGCAAACTCCACACAGACATACAGGTAGGGCATCTGGGCCCCAGCACTGCGAGTCAGCAATGCCAACCGCTGCGCCACCGTGATACTGGTTTATAATACTCTTTAATGACTGACGTCACAGCTGCATGCCAGGCTGCTGCAGTGCTGACCGGCTGTGCTCTGTGTGTGGTTGCCAGGCTCTGGACGCTCTGGACAAGGCCATCCAGCTGAACATGGGGGACCTTGCCATGAAGGCGGAGCTGCACTTCTCGAAGGGGAACCAGCTGAGGGAGATGAACCTGCTGGAACAGGCTTTCCAGGTGACCCCCTGCTTCTTCAAACCGCGAGAGAGTAACTGGGGAGCTTGTGGTTATGTCAGTAGGTGGGCACTCAGATCAAGAGAGGGGCATATTCTGTTTAGTTACCCATCTTTTTAAAGATGCACGGTTAAGAACTCCTTTTAACATAACAAAAGAATGAAAGGGAAGTAGCACAAGCATGTCCGTGATGAAATAGTTACAATGCAAACGTGTTTTAGTGAAAGTCACACCATGTGGAGAGCTGGTCCAGCGTCCTGCAGAGATCAGGTCATTTGAATGTTGGATTCTCTGTCCGACCGGAGGAAGCCCACGAGGAGCTGCTGTGTTTAGACGTTGATAAGATGGCCTTCCTGCGCAGCGAGAGCCCAGTGATTGCTTCCCTCAGGACTCTGGCCCCCAGCCAGCTTTCCATTACTCTTATGGGCTCTTCCCTTTTACAAGAAGCACTACTTATAAACTTTCAAAGATCGAAACGTTTAAATTTAGTAAACATAAAAATATTATTTTCTGCATTATTTGCACGTTGGTAGGAAGCTTTAAGCATTAAATGAAATACTTTTCATGGGCCTGATTGATAAGCTTCTGCTGCCACCTAGCGCCTGTGAACTTATAGCTTCAGCTGCGAAGTGATTTAGATCTTTATTCCAAGCTGCTGTGATGACTGATTGTATTAACTTGCACCAGGGCTGATTCTCCCAGAAGCCAGTTATCCTACCAGCACGTCTTTGCACTGTGGGGGGTAAAAGAATAGGAAGAGGTAAAGGTTCATTCCGTGCTGAATGGTAAAGAAAAGAAACTCAATGTTGTGTTGCATGGAAAAAACCTTTACCTGTTCCTTTGCAGCCTTTGCATGCTGACATAGCTCCCTAATCGAACTTCTTAACTCTGCATTTACTATTTCCAAAAAAAGCTGATGCAATAATTAACTGATGATATGAAAGAGTAAAATGTTACTTGATAGAAGTGCATTACACATGACAGAAATAAACCACACAGCATGTTAATATTCTGTTCTTCCCAGTTGTGGAGATGACAAGAGGTGAATTATACAATACCTTATACTTTACATGATTCTTAACATACTTTTATAATGTTTCACAAAGTATTTCACATGCACAAGATCTCCAATATCCTCTTAATCCAGACATCAAATTTAATTTCACAGCACTGAAACTATTTTTTGTTTAAATAATCCCCGGTGCTACATTCAGAAATAAAACACATTCATCCCCCCTACCTGCTGATTTCATGGATTTCTAACAGCAAAATCAAAACACAGCACCACAAACTATATATTATAAGAATCAAGACAACCTCTTCTTCAAAACAGAGACATTGGACAGCTATGGAAAACTATTTGGCATCCTTCGTGTGCTCGAATAAAGATCAGATGTTTCTGTGTTTGTGTTTTGGGCATGTCTTTCTAGTGTGTGTACTGGCTAAGACACAGTATAAAACAACTGATGGCTCAGACGTGATGCCCAGACTTGACTTCAGGCCCGCAACCAGGCCTCATTTTCTACACTTTCCAAGATAATGCAAGATGTTTGAGGGGAACATCCAAATAGCCTCTGGAGTGCTGGGAGAAGAAGTGGTTGTTTGCCAGGTTTATGTTTGGTCATACAGTACACAGGGTCACTGCATCATGCAGAAGAGATGCTCCGTGCTGAAAACCAACACTCCTGGCTCATGCAGAGAAAACACAAGGTCTATCACCTATGAATATCCTTCTTTTAACTAATTACTCAAGATTTTATCTGTGGGCTATTGTTTCTTGTGAAATCTCAGCCTGAAGCGCCATCTCTCCTCTGACACAGAGTTACAGGCTGGCTGTGGAGCTCAATCCTGACCAGTCACAAGCTTGGATGAACATGGGGGGAATCCAGCACATTAAGGTGAAGTATGGCAGGGTTGTGTGACTGGGGCAATGTGCTGTCTGTGCTGTGTCTGGGGGTGAGACTGGGGCAATGTGCTGTCTGTGCTGTGTCTGGGGGTGAGACTGGGGCAATGTGCTATCTGTGCTGTGTCTGGGGGTGAGACTGGGGCAATGTGCTGTCTGTGCTGTGTCTGGGGGTGAGACTGGGGCAATGTGCTATCTGTGCTGTGTCTGGGGGTGAGACTGGGGTGTGGTGCTGTCTGTGCTGTGTCTGGGGGTGAGACTGGGGCAATGTGCTATCTGTGCTGTGTCTGGGGGTGAGACCGGGGTGTGGTGCTGTCTGTGCTGTGTCTGGGGGTGAGACTGGGGTGTGGTGCTATCCGTGCTGTGTCTGGGGGTGAGACTGGGGTGTGGTGCTATCCGTGCTGTGTCTGGGGTCGAGACTGGGGTATGGGGCTGTCTGTGCTGTGTTTAGGGGTGAGACTGGTGCTATCTGTGCCATGTCTGGGAGTGAGACTGTGGTGTGGTGCTATCCGTGCTGTGTCTGGGGGTGAGACTGGGGTGTGGTGCTATCCGTGCTGTGTCTGGGGGTGAGACTGGGGTGTGGTGCTATCCGTGCTGTGTCTGGGGGTGAGACTGGGGTATGGGGCTGTCTGTGCTGTGTCTGGGGGTGAGACTGAGGTGTGGTGCTATCCGTGCTGTGTCTGGGGGTGAGACTGGGGTGTGGTGCTGTCTGTGCTGTGTCTGGGGGTGAGACTGGGGTGTGGTGCTATCCGTGCTGTGTCTGGGGGTGAGACTGGGGTGTGGTGCTATCCGTGCTGTGTCTGGGGGTGAGACTGGGGTATGGGGCTGTCTGTGCTGTGTCTGGTGGTGAGACTGGGGTGTGGTGCTATCCGTGCTGTGTCTGGGGGTGAGACTGGGGTGTGGTGCTATCCGTGCTGTGTCTGGGGGTGAGACCGGGGTGTGGGGCTGTCTGTGCTGTGTCTGGGGGTGAGACCGGGGTGTGGGGCTGTCTGTGCTGTGTCTGGGGGTGAGACTGGGGTGTGGTGCTATCCGTGCTGTGTCTGGGGGTGAGACCGGGGTGTGGGGCTGTCTGTGCTGTGTCTGGGGGTGAGACCGGGGTGTGGGGCTGTCTGTGCTGTGTCTGGGGTTGAGACTGGGGTGTGGTGCTATCCGTGCTGTGTCTGGGGGTGAGACCGGGGTGTGGGGCTGTCTGTGCTGTGTCTGGGGGTGAGACTAGGGTGTGGTGCTATCCGTGCTGTGTCTGGGGGTGAGACCGGGGTGTGGGGCTGTCTGTGCTTTGTCTGGGGGTGAGACTGGGGTGTGGTGCTATCCGTGCTGTGTCTGGGGGTGAGACTGAGGTGTGGTGCTATCCGTGCTGTGTCTGGGGGTGAGACCGGGGTGTGGGGCTGTCTGTGCTGTGTCTGGGGGTGAGACTGGGGTGTGGTGCTATCCGTGCTGTGTCTGGGGGTGAGACTGGGGTGTGGTGCTATCCGTGCTGTGTCTGGGGGTGAGACTGGGGTATGGGGCTGTCTGTGCTGTGTTTAGGGGTGAGACTGGTGCTATCTGTGCCATGTCTGGGAGTGAGACTGTGGTGTGGTGCTATCCGTGCTGTGTCTGGGGGTGAGACTGGGGTGTGGTGCTATCCGTGCTGTGTCTGGGGGTGGGACTGGGGTGTGGTGCTATCCGTGCTGTGTCTGGGGGTGAGACTGGGGTATGGGGCTGTATGTGCTGTGTTTAGGGGTGAGACTGGTGCTATCTGTGCCATGTCTGGGAGTGAGACTGTGGTGTGGTGCTATCCGTGCTGTGTCTGGGGGTGAGACCGGGGTGTGGTGCTATCCGTGCTGTGTCTGGGGGTGAGACTGAGGTGTGGTGCTATCCGTGCTGTGTCTGGGGGTGAGACCGGGGTGTGGGGCTGTCTGTGCTGTGTCTGGGGGTGAGACTGGGGTGTGGTGCTATCCGTGCTGTGTCTGGGGGTGAGACCGGGGTGTGGGGCTGTCTGTGCTGTGTCTGGGGGTGAGACCGGGGTGTGGTGCTATCCGTGCTGTGTCTGGGGGTGAGACTGAGGTGTGGTGCTATCCGTGCTGTGTCTGGGGGTGAGACCGGGGTGTGGGGCTGTCTGTGCTGTGTCTGGGGGTGAGACTGTGGTGTGGTGCTATCCGTGCTGTGTCTGGGGGTGAGACTGGGGTGTGGTGCTATCCGTGCTGTGTCTGGGGGTGAGACCGGGGTGTGGGGCTGTCTGTGCTGTGTCTGGGGGTGAGACTGGGGTGTGGTGCTATCCGTGCTGTGTCTGGGGGTGAGACCGGGGTGTGGGGCTGTCTGTGCTGTGTCTGGGGGTGAGACCGGGGTGTGGGGCTGTCTGTGCTGTGTCTGGGGGTGAGACTGGGGTGTGGTGCTATCCGTGCTGTGTCTGGGGTTGAGACCGGGGTGTGGGGCTGTCTGTGCTGTGTCTGGGGGTGAGACTGTGGTGTGGTGCTATCCGTGCTGTGTCTGGGGGTGAGACCGGGGTGTGGTGCTGTCTGTACTTGTTAGAAGTCTGTGATTTGCTGCTTGATGTGATTGTATTGTATCTTTTCATACCTGTAAACAAATTCCCAGAAAAATATAACTTGCTTTCTATAATCATTTCCTTTTTCGAAAGCTGCATGAAAAACAAGTTGACTTGGCTGAATGAACATTTTACTGTGTAAATGGCAACTTCTTTTTAGGAAAGCAGAACAAATCATGTGAAGCAAAGCAAAGTTCACAGTACTTTACAATTCTTCCACTGCATTGTTATCCAGCTGCATTGACATAACTTTAAACGGCAAAACAGCTTCACGTTAATATTTTCTTCATAAAGTCTGGAAATAGACTGTATGTGTTTTTACTGGGTGTCTTTTTAAAACTGTATCTGAAACTGTTTCAATGATTCATGGTCCTCTGAGAGAAGCCACTACAATGAGGAATTGAGCAGAGCAAAACCAGAGCTGTTCGTATTGCCTCTGAAGCAGGTGCAGCTCGCCAGGCAATATGAATGCGAAGGGGTTGGCAGTGGGGTTTCCTGCAGAGTGACCTGTTTCTGGTGTGTGCAGGGGGACTACGTGCTGGCTCGTGTGTACTACGAGAAGGCCCTGCAGCTGTCTCCCGGCAGCAGGCTGCTGAAGGAGAACCTGGCCAAACTGGACCGCTTGGAGAAGCGGCTACACGCGTGAACGGGACCCGGAGCCCTAGTGTCACTGGGCCCAGACAAGCCGGTCCTGGAGTAGAAGAGGAGCACAGAGGGCAGCGCCAGGACAGCAGCGGGGACAGCGCCTCCTGCTGCCTCGCCAGGAAGGGGGCGCCAGGCTGTGGCAGTCCTAGTGGCCGGGGTACCGGCATCCCAGGACAGGTCTGGAGGAAGAATGTGTCAGCAGGCTTTCCTCTGCAAGTCATAAAAAGTCTGCTTCTGAATATATAAGCTGAGCGCACCTTATCAGTGGCTTTTCCAGCAGTTTCATCTTTGTTTTTGCTAAAGGAACTTAGCAGGAACCTTAGTGAAGAACAGACTCTTTTAGCTTAAAAATCAATTAAATACCCAAGCTATGAAGAGGCAAAGGACTATTTTTGAAAATGCTCTGCAGTGCTAGAAATGCTGTTGTAGAATAAAGGGTAGGCACTACAAGTGTTTCCTTCCCTCATATGTTTCTGACCGACTGGGGTTGTGTTTCTGGAAAAACAGGAATGGGAATCGTCACTGCGCACAGTAGATGGGTTTTCCACCTGTGGATTCACCAGCCTACTGCTTCCCACACTGTGGCCTGGACCCTCTCCGACAGACGGAGAACAGGCCCAGTGTTTTCTTAATTTTGTACTTGCATTTTATATACTAATGACATATCCCCAGTGAAAGGAGGGAGTAAAATAAATATTTAGAAAGACCTTTTTCCATTTCAGGACTGGTATATGTCGTTAGTAACACTAAGAGTGTCTTAACACTGAAATACTGAGGACTGATTTACCAAACCTTTTTTCCTAACACACCGAGAGGCATTAAAAGTTCAATAGGTGCATTTGGTTGTTACCCATTTGAGGTGTTTTTAATGTTTCATAGTATATTTCTTTGCAGTTTCCCTGCATCTCTGGATCCATCGATTAATCTTCAACTGTACTTCAGTCTCCATTCATGACATCATCTCAAGACACTTTACAATAAAATAAAACCAAAAACGGTATAAAAGTATGCAGTTGTTTAGTATAACATATTACATCTGCAGTAGCTTCATTTAGATAGATGGACCTTTGTAAAATGAGATGCATTTGAAGACAGGGTAGGATTGTATGCAAGCATAACTCAGATGTTCTGAGATGAGCTTTTCAGTTTTATCAATGAATGTACCTGCATTTTTTCTGGGCACAAAAATAACGTGTAAATATTTTCTTATTTATGAATCAAGTGTGTTTTTCTTGTTTTTCACCCAACAGATCCGGCAGTTACTTTGAAGTACATTGCTGGATTGTGGATTCCCACTGGGCTTATTATTATTTATTAACCATGTAAACTCTTTATGCTGGTTGGGTGTATGTTTGCATTTGTAAAACATTTAAAATCATTGTGGATTTTTAAAATAAATATGCAGTTAAACTAAAATCATCAGCAACATTGGAGATAAAAAATAAATCCTGTAGTCATAACTTACAGAGGGCTTGATGTGTAGTAATACAGCTATAATCCTGACCAAAATAAAGCAGGCTATATTAAATAATTACGTCCTTTAAGACATTTTCCCCATTTAGTGCTATTCAGTACTATTCAGCATTGTGTAACGCAAAAAACAAGTTATAAGTTCGGCAATAATTCATTCAAAACACGCAGTCCAACTGAGTGTATTTGCTTTCTGTAAAATTTCAATAAAAAACAATTTGCTAGTTGTGCTCTTCGTTGTGCTGCAATAAAGAGCTTATACTGTTCCTTGATCAATTAATGAGAGGAGCTGTTGGATTTCTAAAGAGCTTGGTAGTTTCCTTACTGATGAAAAAAAAAACAGTAAAAGGGCATGTTTACAGAAAGTACCCCTTCGCCCCAAACTGAGACCCTCAGGGCAGGAGCCCAACAGCAGACATTACCTAAAGCACAGGCGCCCTGGAGGACTCAGTAGAATGGCTCCTGTGTCATAAAGATAATTCAATACTTCTGCTTTATCAAGCAAGCTGCTGTTACTATTGTTAGGGTGCATTCCTTGTACAAAACATAGGTACTCTAGGTATATAGGTATCTTAAAAAGGAGGAAATTAACCAGAAATGGGTTTCATTTTCAGGGGAATATTGTGTACAGTACATACTATGGACAATCACATCTGTAGGTACGGCGAGGTAGTACAGATCTGAATCATTTGAAATTCACAACAACATACCTCTTGTGTGTTGAAAGCAACAATTCTCTTTTTGTGAAAGTTAAAAAAAGTAAGAAAATGAAATGGCTTCAACAACGTGGCTGGGCAGCTTGTTTCAGGCTCCCAGTGTTTCAGCCGGTCAGTGTGGGACATTCCTTTGGATCCTGGAAGGCATCTAATTGTTCTTCCTTAGCCTGCTTCTACAGCAAGAAACAGCATCTCTTTTGTAATTCATCCATCAATTTTCCACTACAGGGCTGAGGAGGAGCCGGAGCTTATCCCAACAAGCATTGGGAGCAAGGCAGGATACGCCCTGGATAGGACGCCAGTCCATTGCAGAACACACACGGACACAAACACACACACTCACACCAGCACCAATTTTCCGCTCGGAGGAAACCCACATGAACATGGGGTGAAGATACAAACTCCACGAATTATTTTTTAATATGCTGAAAGGCTGTACACAGTATTCCTGATGAGTTCTTTCTCATACACTGTACCATTATAAGAAACTTGTTACACTCCGTTGATTCTGTGCTGCACTATGCAAGATTGTGTACTGCATTCTGTAAATTACTTTTAATTTTAAACTTGTATACATGAATTCTGCACTTACCAAATAAAATAATGATGAGAAAGACTTTTTAGTCCATTTCAGGTTTTGTCATTTATCTGAAACATCAAATAACCATTAAAGCAGACACACTTCATACAGCTTCTATGTGAACATCAACTTGAAAGAAAAAATAAAACTAAGGGAAATTGAAAAATAGAGATTGTATCCCCATCAGTAACCAGAACACCCAAGTACAGTCACAGCACCCTGAAAGTACAGTATTTTATGTTTCTCAGATGAACATCTTTCAATGGAGCAAAATATTCAGAATCTGTCTTACTGTTACTGTAGAAGACACATTAAAATGTTTAGTGCTGAAATGAGAAGAAAAGAAACACAACGTTTCGGCTGTAGAGCCTTCAGGTATATCCAACATGTTTACACCCAAATCACAAAACAAAAAAAACACATAAAGCAATCATCCAAGACCGCAAAAACAGCACACTTGAAGGCTGAGTCACGATATAGTATAGTGCTCTTGTGAGACGATTCTGTGAGAGCATGATGTCATGTTTGTACTTATCAGCTCCTTCTACTTGCATGCTGGTTTTAAACCAACAGGATGGTTTTAGGGTTATAAGGATGTTTGCAAAACTCCATTAGCCCATTCAGCTGGTTTGTCAGCAGGTAATTGATCTAAAGATCTCATCCTGCAACCAGTTTCCTGACAGAAGCCAGTGACCCGGTTCTGTCATCACAGCCTGGCAACCTGGTCCACACTCTTCACAGGCTTCTGCAGCAGACACTGGGCTCTTGAGGGATTCAGCACCATCTTTCACCAATATTTCAGTTATCAACACGTTTCACTTTCTTAGGTGTTTACTAAATTCATGCACTTCGGTTGGAAGTATTAGGAAATGACTTGGACTGTATACAGTGTGTTTGTAAGGCATTGTGCAATCAACCAAAGACTATGCTGCAGAAAAGGAAAATCAAATTTTTAAACGTTTACTACCTGATTATGCTTAAAATACTTGTAAAGGCTGATTTTTAAAACAGTGCTTTCTATACTAGAAGATATAAAGAAAATGCTGGTGTCTCACAAAACTTCCACAATAGCACTTTTCTGGACACTCCACTCAAAGCTCTTTACAGGTAATGGGGATCCCCTCCACCCCCACCAGTGTGCAGCCCCACCTGGATGATGCACCAGTACGCTCCCCACACACCAGCTCTCAGTGGGGAGGAGTGATGAAGCCAGTTCAGAGATAGGGGTTATTAGGAGGCCATGATTGGTAAAGACCAGGGGGAAATTTGGCCAGGGTGCTGGGGTAACATCCCTACTCTTTTCGAGAAAGTACATTATGGACAATGTTCCCTCTAAGCTGTGAGCGTGTGCGCGTGCACACAGGTTATGAAAGCAGAGGACATAGGAAATTGAACTGCGCACAAAAAAATATGATAATAAAACACGGTTGTCAATTGAAAAATGCTAAATTGACCACATGAGACTGGCTGCGAGAGGCGAAACTTGGCTGTGTGCATTATCATCGCTACTCGATCATCGATATCTCTGCTCTCGTAGTCGTACCTCCCTGCTCCTGCTCGCTCCACACTCAGTCTCTATGACTGGGCTCTTGAGTCGCTGGTCTTTTGGATCTCTGTCCTTCACAACAGTCTTCTCCGGTTTGCACAGTGTGCATCCTTGAACGTTAATATCGTAGAAACATAGACTAATTGTTTTCAAATTTTTATTGCTCACAAAAGTTTATTTTATAAAAAAAATAATATTGATTCACTATATCGAAAGAGGTGAAGGGCGTTAGGCGCAAAAGAACTGCAAGTTCATTTAATATGGAATGGCTTGACGAAGTGGAAGAAACTGCAGCTGCTCCGAAAAGTCATAATTTGATATATGTTCCGTTGCGAGAAATATTTATGTTTGTGTTGTCGTGATGTGAAAGTTTCAGGAGAATGTGCTTGTGGAAAGAGGTGGGAAGACATTTGGAAACGACTTTTTAAAGTGTCATGTCACAAGCAAATCACAACTCGACGGTGTACAAAAACACGGTCACCAAAATCCTTCAGTACCAGCTACAGGGCGGCTGCGCACGCTGCGTGAAGTCCAGATGAACGAGAACGAAAACATTCAAACCCAGAGGACATTAAAGTGCTAATCGACAGTGTTCTGTATTAGCCATTAAAATGAATAACTCTTTGCTCTCAGTTCATGACATTAATGAACATATGCCAAAGTATGTTAACATTCCTGAAAGCTGGCAAAGCAAAAATTATGCGTTTAAATTTTTGGAGATTATCAACAGATTTGTTCAAAAAGAAAGGATTGAGGAAACGGCTTCAGCAGGTTTTCATGTGTTGATGAAAGCACAGATATATCTGTCAACAAATGCCTCATACTGTACTTCAAATTTAGGCCTAAAAATTCTTGTGTGTATAAAACTTATTTTGGTGTAATAGTGCAGCTGCAGGCATGTGATGCTTCTTCTGTTGTTTTGGCAATTAAGCAGTTTTACGCAAACCACAGTCTTGACCTGCGGAAAATGGTGATGCTTACATCGGACGGTGCATCAGTGATGTTGGGCGAAGTTAATGATGTCACAGCGCCACTAAAGCAGGATATACAGTACCACACTTAGTCCAACAACACTGTGTTGCACACCGTGAGGATTTGGGCACTTGTGAAGCATGGAAAGGGGTCGAGTTAATACGAGATATTGAAACTCTAATGCGAACGATGTACAGTGTTCTCTCGGTCCACAACAAAACGATGCAAATTTCAAGAAATTATCCAGGCTTCTGAAAATGAATCCGTTGCTTTCAGACCTCTCAATGGAATCAGGTGGTTATCCAGGCACTTGGCGCTGCAAGCAGTAATGAGAAATTCTGAGGTGCCGATTGAGTACTTTGAGGAAGATACATCAAATGAGCCCATTTTGAAATACCGCCACAAGAAGTTAACAAACACTGAATACCAAATAGCCCTAGAAATTCTGAATGTTTTAGAAGAACTAGCTGCATCGTGTGGGCCTTTGCAATGGCGTGGCCTGGCACTGCTTGATGCACTTCATTTTGCACCCGGCAAACTGAGCATGTGAAGAAAGCAGCATCTTGGTGATGATGGTTGGTGGAGTGACAAAGTTAAGGCTTTGCTTAGCAAAAGCCGGGAAGAAAACATTGCAGTGGCTATGAGTTCTCTGTTAACTGATTCATCCACGGTGCGACAGGGAGCGCTACAGGAGGTCATTCTTGCCGTCTGCCATAAGACTGTACAACGCATCCACCTTGCGTCTTGGCAGAGGCAACATCGACAGTGACCTGTTTCTGGACTAAACGCATCTACACATCTACTGCTACATCTGTTCTCTTTCTTTTTCTTTTTCTTTTTCCCGTTTACAACCACTTTTTGTGCAATATATGCCAGGGACCAGTGCAATACATTTATATTTATATCTATAGTTACATCTATATTTATATTCATATGTGTGATATGAGTGTGATACGATTTTCTGTGTACTGTTCTGTTCTAGTTTGTTCTTGTGCGTCCGGACTGTGAGTAACTCTTGTATTGTATTGTATGTATTGTACTATTATTATATAATTCGTTACACTGTGGCTGTGTTGTGTGTGTTAAGCTGCTGTTGCACTGCAATTTCCCTCACGGGATCAATAAAGTATCTATCTATCTTTTATAAACCTTCTTTGTGTTCATTTGGAAGAAAGGTTTCCCGCAGATGAAGTACAAGAATGGTCAGCCTTTGATTGTCGAGCAATAGCTGAGTGTGACTGCACCTGCTGTATGGCACTGAGCAAGTTAATGCTTTATGCTCAAAATACCCAGACTTTTTAGCTGAAAATACTATCATACATAAACAGTACAATGACTACATTTGCTGTGCGTGAAAAAATTAAATGCAAACTAATTACAAACTTTTCTGATATGGTGACATTTGGACTTCAAAATGAACAGTTTTGTGACCTTGCAAAGCTGATGGATATTGGGGGAACTTTTCCAGCATCCAGTGTTCACTGTGAATGGAATTTCAGCTTAATGAATTCACTCAAAAACAAATTAAGAAACCGCTTAGGAAAGTGTCATTTGGACGTGCTCATGAGAATTAAAAGCTTTCAACTGGATGGAGGGCTCATTTGTCTGGATAAGCTTTACACAGAATGGGCAAATGCCAAAGACAGGAGAGAGAAAAAATAAATTACATTATTTGTACACTAATTATACTGTAGTGATATTTATTTGCATTATAAATTGCATAACATAAGAATAAAACTATTCATATTAATTTCCTATTTATTTGCATCAAGAAACAAAGTAGCTCATATTTTCTGTTAAAACAATCGATGCAATTTTTAGTAGCTACTGTATGAGAATGACTAGATTAACAAAAAAATAATTTCAGGTTTACAATTCTACACACACTTAATTTAGTGCGCACAAGTTTTTGTCACTGAGGGGAAAAAAATGCACAACTTGAAATGTTTGCGCACACAGGCCATTAAAAATTAGAGAGAACATTGGTTACCCCTCACTGCAGTATAACTAACATCTATCCTGCTAGCTAAGGCTTATATACTATCAAGACATCTCGAAAACGAGTTTATTTCAGGTACTGGGCTTTAAAGATGCAGTATTTCGCGTTCAAAGCGCCCCGTCAATATCTCCAAACCAGGAGGAAGATGATCACTCACGGTACCCGGGGGAGGGTGCCTTTATCGTCGATTAGCGACGCGACAGGTGTTAAATTGGCCGAATTAGCTAATAAGAGTCAGGAGGGGGGAGGCTGTCGACCTGAGGCCTTTGCGCACGGGACAGCGCCTATTGCGAGCGGTGAGCTTTAGAAATTCTTCCCAACTTGAATTTTTTCTGAGTGGCTTTTCATTGGAAAACGAATTGTAAGGCATTTCGTGTGCATTTCTGGTTATATTTTTCGCTTCATTAAATTGCGTTAAAAGTAAAAAAAAAAAGTGGTAAAATGACTTTCTTGAATGTAGCTGGTCCTGCGTGATCGATAAGTCGCGCTCGACTCTCAGGCTTCCGTTACTTATCTATTTCTCTATAGATGCTGGGAGGTACTTTGAATCCGAGCGAGAGACTGTTCCAAAAAATGGATTATCCGAAGAAAGTACTACTTTTAATGGGGATCTGTCTCTCAGTAGACTTTACGCACGGTAAGGAGTTTTAAATCGTTCCAAAGAGCTCATACTTTTATAACTGGATCTGCACACTTTGGTGCCCGTTTTTAAAAAAAAAAATAAGTAGCGGTGCAGAATTCAGCCAGCCCGAATCTTATTCCTCGTGGAGACCGTTCTTTTATTTCACACCAATCGATATAAACAGCCGACAGAAATAAAGCTTCTTCTATTGCTGACTTCGGAGCCTGGGGAAGAAGCAGGCCGTTAATAACCAAGGCATGCCAGAGTTATCAATTTAATCAAGCGACTCGGAGTCGGAAGAAATTTGCAGTTGGCAAAACGGCGTAATTCTAGTGTTTCCAAACGAGTACTAATGTGCAGAGCAGTATGTATAAACAATTACTGTAAGTGGATCATTTGAGCAATCCAGTGTCTCGGGTATCAAGAAAAAAAGTATTTTCTTCCTCGGGTTTAGATAAAACAAGCGAGGGGACACTTAGTTAGTCTCAGACCCCTGAATTAAGTGATCGTAAAATACTACACATAATGATCTGCTTCTATTTCCATGTCATTAATGCGTCTAAAAGTTGTTGCACGCTATTCCTGTTTGTGCAAAACCCGGTGCAGGAGGGCGCAATACCGTTGGACAGTGACACCCGCGCGAAATGTTGTTCCAGAGCTGTGCGGTACCCCCCGGTACCCCCCGGACCTGAGCGGCGGCCCCGGCCCCACGCCAGCGCTCCCTTGCTCCTACCCCTGGCAGGTGATCCTGACCCACGTGAACGCGCTGCGCTGCGGCGGCGCCGTGGTGGACGCGGCGTGGATCGTGACTGCGGCCGGCTGCGTCAAGTAAGCGCTCCTGCCGGCTGGGACGCCACCGCCCAAGAAGCGTGGCTTTCAAAAGTACGAGGGCTCTGCGTCTCTTCGCCCTTTTCTGTTCGGTAGTGACGGCACGATTGCACTGTTGTCAGGCTGCCCGTTTTAGTTACAGGAGTCTGCAGGGGGTTCGGTCTGAGGTGTTCACACCTTTGAGTATTGTGGGTCTAAACATTTTGCTCCTGATCTTTAGAAATTAGTTGTCGTCAGTTAAGCAAGTGATTTGTTACACACTTCAGAACAAAACTCAAGGATCAAGTTCTTAACTAATTAAGTGACTTTAAGTGGGGAAACAATCTGGAAGGGGGTGGGTGTGAATTGCAGGCCTGTGCGTTTAACACCAAGAATGGAAGGGACTTCTTTACACAAAGGGTTGTGGGAGCATGGAGCAGGCTACCCGGACCATTGTCATAGCTGGTACCCTGGCCTGTTTCAGCAAAACTGCTACAAGAGAATTGTATCAACTTGCTACAGGCACCCAATGAGCCAAATGGCTTGAAGAGACCCCTCTTGTTTGTGCAACGTTTGTGGTTTTTAAAGCCAAAAACCTTTCAAATCATGTCCTGAACATGAAAACTTGCTCTCAGTCTTTACTGGTGTTGATTTAGGGTGCCCCAGCACACTTGCTGGACTGGGGCTCTCCGCGAGGCTCGGAGACCCCTGTATGTACCTGGACCGGCCCCTGGGTTCGGCGCCGGCCCGTCGGCAGCACGATCTGGGCTACGTGTGGAGCAGCTCCCCCAGCTCCGCGTGCGGCCTGTCGGTCTGTGCATCCCGGTGCCGGCTCCCGTACCGTGCGTGCGCTCACCCGAGCAGTGAGCAGGCAAGAATTAAACGTGTGGCCAGATGCACCCTGGGCCATCTCGATGTCCATCGGGGGGGAAATTGTACCCCGATATCCTCCCTCTTGCAGTCCCAGCAACCCACCAGTAGAGGGCACCTCAGCTTCTAGGGCTCACCTCTTCTGTACAGGAGAGGTGCAGATCAGCCAAATGGCAGTAGCCAATCCCTGCACACCCAGTGTCCCTACCTCCCCACGCTTCCCCAGACCTATTTAAACCCTGCTCCTCGGTCAGGTGGTGCTCAGTATTGTTTCGACACCTAGCTTGAGATCTTACCTGTGCTGGGCACTCCCTGGACTCCTTGCCTGACGTCTGATCTTGATTCTTGGTTCGTATCTCTGGCACTTGGTTCTGGATCCCGGCCTTGGATTTTCCTTACCTCTTCCCGAAACCCGCAGAGGGTCCCTCCTTGTTTTTCTCGGCTGTGGGCCATCTGGACACCCCCAGTGTCGGGGAGCCCTTGCTCATGCCATGCTGCTGGTTTCTCTGCACGTCGACGTGCCTGAAGCAGTACAAGAGCTGTGCCGCCGCCCGGCCTGCTGTTCCCGGATGACCAGCTTCCCTGCCACTCCAGTGCTAAGAGTTCTCTCCATTACCACACCTGGAGGTCAATGAGTCCTAAAATGTCAGGGGGGGGGGGGAATCTAGCGCAGAGCCCATTTCCAGCTATTGCCTCTAGTTCGCTCTCCAGCGTGGACCAGAAACCCGGTTATGTGTTGTAATCCAACATGTCAGCAGTATTAAACCGAACTCGTGAAACATTGGCTCCATTCTGCAACCGGTGCATGTGTGGGGCTGATGAATTGAACGGGCAGAGATGTTTGAGCCTGGGATTCACTCCCAGGATTTATGGAACGTTCTGTAAATATTTCAGGAAGCCCCCAAGTGACAATTCTCCCCACACGGTCGTTGACCAAGGACCGCAGTCTTAACTCGAACGCAATGCTCATGTTTTTGCTGCAGCCAGTACCAGAGCCGCCCAGGGGACTGGACAGTCACTGTGGGGGTGGATGAGAGCAGTCAAATAATCAAGGTGAGCCCCTGTATGTGAAGGGAAGACTTCGCCTTTTTAACTTCTTATTCCTCAGGATGAGAAGTGGTTGGTGCTGGTTATTCATGAAGGGTTTTGGAAACTTACTTTAGCCTGTATTGCTATGCATAATTAACAGCTGGAATTACTGAAAATACTCAAAACTCAAAAAGGAAACTTTTCCGTGAGTGGGAGTTGGATACGGCTTCAAGCTGTAGGGGCAGGGCTTGCGTGTTGGACGCAGAGGAGTCCTGCTCTGACAGTCTTCCAGTATGCGGAGCTGTTAGCTGGCTCTGCCGCTGACCCCCTCCTGCAACATCTGGCAGGTTCGCCCTTGTGCCGGGGTTTGGCACAGCTGGAGCAGGGCACTGTTCCTATGGCAGCCTCAGTTTGTAAGAGGCACGGATTTCTAAATGAGTGACCCTCCAGGGCCTGCTCTCATGCCTTTAACAGAAGTTGGGTGATGCTCAGTGCACCTTGCTCGTTTGGACTGTGGTAGCTGATGAATCCAAGAAGCTGATTTCTGAATCTCTACTGTTAAGTACATATCTGATTCCTAAATGGTCCAGAAACGAGCAACTGAATACCTTCCCAGGCTTAAATGCCTGTTCTACACAGCCTAAAAAAAAAAAGAGAAATCCAGCTATTCAAAATGCTCAAAGGTCTTTGACAGAGTGAATTCAATCATAACAACCCACAGGGCACAAGTGAACATTTATGGGTACGGTAAATGGAAGTTTCAGTTTAAAACTGAACATGGGAGAGTAGAAATTTTAGGCCGCCTTGTGCTTTTTTTTTTGTTTAAGATCTTGCATACTTTATACCACAAGTGGTAGGAGTCTGGAATAAGCCCCCAGGCAGTCTTCCTAGGTGCAACCCTGGCATCTTTCATGAAACCACTGACACTTTGCTGGCTTCACTAGCTATTGGAGATCCAACGAGCCGAGCAGGCCAGATGGCTTCCTGTTTGTAACCCTTCAGTTCTGTGGATGACCTCGTGTACTCGTCCTGTTTAATCTTGCGATTGGTCTTTGTGCCACAAGAAAATAACTGCAATAGAAGTGCATCCGAAGTACAGCCTGTTCTACGGAGACTATGACTTGGCTCTGGTCAGAGTGGACGAGCTGGAGTTCAGCGAGGCGGTTAGTCCTGTCTGCCTGCCCTCCGGCGTGCTGGAGTCCTCCTCCGTCTGTGTGCTCACTGGCTGGTGTGTGGTGAACGGTAAGTCTCCAGCTGCCTTGATCATAAAGTGACTTTTTTTTAATAACTTGGGTTCTTAAGTAGAAATTTTGCATCTTGCATTATAACAGATCTCTTGCAGCTAGTATCATGTTGTAGTCTGAGTTTTTCAATACCAAGGTCTAAGTTTGGTTTTTGGTTTCCCCACCTCTTTGCATTTGTCTTATGTGCTATTATGAGCCAACTGTACTGAAACTGCTCTTAAAACAGGCCTCTTTATACGGTTTTGGCTGGCAGTTGGATGTGAGGTCACTTACCTTTGAACCCACTGACGCAGCTGGGTATTTTGCTGTAGTAATTACGGTGACTTCCCTGCTCTTGGGCACAGAGCTGTCTCACCATCTCGCCTGTGCCGAACCCTCACTGCTGTCACGTGAGGGAGCTAACGCTCTGACTAGGTCTACCGGTTCAGTGGCCCCAGGGCAGAGAGCGAGCAGCCTGCAGCACCGACTCGTGCCCGTCCAGGACTCGAGGGTCTGTAACGAGTCCCGTCCCCCTTGCGGCACCGAGCGCATGTGCCCCCTCTCCTCCATCTCGGGGAGCGGCAGGTGTCCGGTAGGTGGGCGGTAAAGGGGTTACAGTCCTCCACAGAGCAACCGGGGAGCCGCGGGCCTCAGGCTTCGTTTTAGAGTTGACTGGGACTGGGGTCACACAGAGGTGGATTGAAGCCGGATTGGGGGGACTTTCGTTTCTGCAGCAAGATTCATGTCCATGTGACTCTTGGGGTGGGGGGTGACTGTGCACTTTTATTTCGTGGTGGTGGGGGGGGAGGGGGAGTATTCACAGCTGGAGGGAACCACGGTTCATGTGTGGACATCCTTGCCTTAACGTTGTAATGCCCATTTTCAAGTCAATTTTGAAGGTTGCCTTTAATGCCCCCTTTTTTGTTTTTTTTTTTCCCCAAGTTTGATACCGGCGACCCGCTGGTGTGTAAAAGCGGCGACGTGTTCGTCCTCGGAGGCGTGCAAGGCGGGCGCGCGGACTGCGGGGATCCGGCCTGCGTCTACAGCCGCGTGGAGGCCATGGTGGGCTGGATCAAGGGTGTGATCAGACAGTACGGTTGGTAAACCTTTGGCAGCTAGTGGAGCTTAACTCATCCTGAAGCAGCCAACAAACTTAAGGTATCTTTTCTCTTATTTCCCCCCCCCCCCCCCCTTAAAGCTTTAAACCGCGAACTCCAAAGTGATGTAGGGAAGGGTGAGAACTTATTTCCTTGGATTTTCATTAGACTTTAATCTTTGCCCTAGTGATATTGCGAAGTTTCATTAGCAATTAAACAAGGAGCAGGTTGCAACAACTCTCCAATGCAGTGTTGCGGAAAGGCCACAGCCTTTATAGCCCTGCTGAATCCCACGCTGGCTTTTTTAAGAGTTTTATAATGGGAACATGATCCTTGAAGTTATGAACCTGGTGGAGGAGGAATTATTCTCTGGCAGTTATAGTTATATGCCTGGACACCTATTCTTCATTGTACCATAATGGTGTACAACCATTAGACTACTTTACATGTGACTATTCTCCTGCTCTGTGGCCTGTCCTGATAACATGACCCTGTTACCCACAGAGTGTCCCACAGACCTGGAGCTGCCTGCCCCACCAGCGGCCCTGCTGTCCCCCCCGTATGCTCCGAACCTCGCCTGCTCCTGGGTCCTGTGGCTGGGCGAGAAGAGGAGAGCCGAGGTGACAGTGAGCAAAGTGCACACCCCCAGCATGGACTGCAGGAGCGCCTTCTTCAGCATCGAGCAGCAGACCGGCAACCAAACGCTGCTTCTAGGTAACAAAATTCCCATTGCGTGTGGAGGCCTGGGAAGTGAAATGCTTGTTGTTTATGGGTTTTTTTTAACTCTTTTAACTAGACCGATTCTGCGGAAAGCTGAAATATCCCTACAAAGTCTACTCCCTTCTGTCGGATGACAAGTCCTTTTTGAGGTTTTCTTATAAAACTCATACGGATGATCCTTCACCTGACTATGGATTTTCTCTAACTTACAAATATGTTACAGATTAGTGCTCTGTGTGTCCTGATTGGTCTTCAGTTTTGTGTCTCCATGCACTTGATTTTGAATAAACCGCTTCAATTATGTTGTCTTTTCTAGTACATACTGTACACCTGCACAAACAATAGCTGATTTTTTTTTTTTAAATAAGGCAAAGTTAAAGTGGAATTTTTTCCCCCTCTCCTTAAAGCAACGTGGGGTCTTTCTCCATGGACAAGGACCAAGAATAAAGGTTACAAAGGAGACATAGCGTAGATAAAGCATAGCAAATGAAGGATGTACAAAGAAAAGCATGGAATTTAAACCAAGGGATGTTATGTTAAAACTGTACAATGCTCTAGTAAGGCCTCAATGAGAATACTGTGCACAGTTTTGGTCAGCACACTATAGAAAAGAAAAAAGAAAAAACAGCCAGTAAAACGGCAACCAGATGCATTCTGGCGATTAAGGGTATGAATTACACCGACAGGCTGGAGGAACTGAATCTCTTCGTTCTTGAACAGAGAAGACTGCTACGAGGCCTGATACCAGTGTTCATAATTCTCAGGTTCACTGATCACCCTAGTTTTGGTTTCTTCAGAACCAACAGAGAAACACGGCCCAGAAGACACAAATGGGAACTGTGTGGAAGTGCGTTTAACACCGAGACCAGGAGACACCTGTTTACCCAGAGGGCAGTGGGAGTCTGGAACACGTTACCCAGCCGTGTTGCTGAAGCCAATACTCTGGCTTCTTTCAGGAAACGGCTGGAGGAGATCCTGGGATTAATTAGCTACTAAAGTGGCTGGAATGGCCTAGTAGCCTCCTCTGGTTTTAAATGTTTCTTATGTAGAGAGGAATAGTACAGTACTACAGCACAAGGCTGGGCATAATTGTCACAGACTCTGAGGGACGCTAAGACTGCCCTGTGCGATAGTCCCTGGGGAACCCCACATTTTCTGGTTGTTAGTCGAGGCCAAATTCTTTATCCTTAACTGAAATAAAAAGGTGCTTGACTGGAACCTTCTCCAGGTTTTATTGCTGCTCAAAAGTGGTGGATCATGCGTTTTTATGAAAAGCGACGGTTAATACAAAACCTCCAACATTTTTGTCCTGTATGTATTTGCACCATGGACCAGGAGGAATGATATTTCGTTCCACTGTATACTTGGATATGGCTGGAATGACAAACGTGAACTTGAACTATTACATTTCAGGAACAGTGATGAGCAACTCTGCATTGCAGAATCAAGTTACACAGAGTGCCCCCAGGTGGTACACTTGAGGAATTTGTACTGCAGCTGTCTGAACAGGAGGTATGGAGAGCTTTTGGAAAGGTGAAGCTATGCAAGGCTGCTGGCCCTGATAGCATCCCCTCCTGTGTTTTAAAGGCATGCAGAGCACAGCTGGCCTCTGTCTTCACCGTATTATTTAATATGTCACTATCCCTGTCTCCTGTCCCACTGTGCTTCAAGAGGACTGCTATCATGCCACTGCCTGAAGCAACCAAGGTGTCTTGTCTGAATGACTACCACCTGGTGGCACTCACCTCAGCAGTCATGAAGTGCATAGAGAAACTGGTGATGGGACATATCAACAGTATAGTCCTGGACCCCCTGCAGTTTGCTTATAGGAATAATAGGTCAGTGAATGATGCTGTCTTACTGACCCTTCACACCACTCTTGAGCCCCTGGACAAGAGGAACACCTGTGCCAGGATGTTATTTATTGACTTCAGCTCAGCCTTCAACACAATTGTGCCAGGCAGACTGGTGGTAAAGCTCAGGAGTCTGGGCCTCAGCAACTCCATCGGCAACTGGGTCCTGGACTTCCTGACAGGCAGACCCCAAGTGGTGAGGATTGGGAACAAAACCTCATCCCCTCTGATCCTCAACACAGGGGCCCCCCAGGCCTGTGTGACTGTGTGGCTAGATTTAACAGCAACCGCATCATCAAGTTTGCTGATGACACCACAGTAATCGGTCTTATCTGCAACAATGCTGAAACCGCCTACAGGAGGGAGGTAGCAGAGCTGGTGGAGTGGGGCCACAACAACAACACACTTAACAACAGCAACACACTTAACATCTGCAAAACAAAAGAGATTATAGTGGACTTCAGGAGGCAGGGAGGACATCACACACCCATCATCATTCAGGGGTCTCCAGTTGAAACTGTCAGCACCTTCAGCTTCCTTGCCCTCCAGGTCACCGAGAGGCTGAGCTGGTCAGAGAACTCTGCTGCCATCCTCACTGAAGCCCACCAGCACCTTCACTTCCTGAGACAGTTAAGGAAGTGGGGGATGAGCAAGACAACACTCGCCAATTTTTACCGTAATACGATTGAGAGTCTCCTGACCGGTGGTATTACAGTGTGGTATGGTGGAGCCACAGTACAGGAAAAGCCAAAAGACCTCAGGGTTGTGAGGTCCACGCATAAAATCACTGGGACTGAGCTGCCCTCCATCGACCAGGTACATCTCGACCGCTGCCACAACCGGACTCGGGCTATACTTCGGGACCCAATTCACCCTGGGCACGATCTGTTTTCACCTCTGGGTTCCGGTAGGAGGTATCGCAGTATCAGGACACTGACCAATAGATTAACCCAAGCAGTCTGCATCTTAAACAGCTCAAATTAGCACCTGCACTTTAAGGTACTGCACTGATTGCACTATCTTGGCTGTACTATAACATCTATTGTCTAAATTTACTGTCCATGTCTGTTTGTCATTGTGCCTAGTTTTTTCTCTAATGTTACTGGGTACAGCTGGACGAGTAAGCATTCCAATACACTTGTTGTATATAGCAAATAAAGAAATCTTGAATCTTGAATCTTGGATCTGACCTGTGCTGAATAAGAGAAGTTGCTCGATTTATCATCTGATGCGACTTTAAAGTCAGAATTGAAACGACAGTCACTGTTGGATTTCTGGCTCTAAAGACAGAGTGAATACCCAGCTCTCTCATTTTTTTTTATGCCTTTTGCTACTACCTACCTTTGTGAGAAAGGCTTCTCTGTTCTCACTGCAATCCAGACGAACTACTGCAACAAAATGGATCAAATTGAAGCTCGCTGCCCTCATCCCTGACATTGCAAGGCGTTGCTCGACGAAACAGGCTCACCCCTCTCACTGAAAAGGTAAGCATTCAGTGCTATTTTTATTATATTTATTATTTTTATTACGTGTGTGTGAGTGTGTGCGCACGTGCTCATGTTGGTTATTGAGAATTTCTGGGATTCCTATGAGAAGGTGACTTGTAGGTGTTACCTGGAAGCTTTGGTTTGATCAGGTGTGGTACTTGGTCCAAAAATTTTGAGAGCCACTGTTCTAAAGGAAATGCCAAGACTTCCCTTCCAGTGCACTTCAGATGTAATCAGCATAGCTCTACCTTTTAGACAGGAACAGGCCAAGGGTAAGGAACTGGGAAATGAAATCTGACCGCAGAGACACAACTGAGCAGGCAGGAGATATAAACATAGGAGAATTAAAAATCTTTTTCACACAAAACGCATTTTGCAACGTACTGTGGCAACTGGTTTCACATTCCTAATTATTTTTGCAGTCAACCTTTTATCTGATCTAACGTGATTTCAATGATACAGTATAAGTGAACTGTAAATGTAGTTCATGCCACTGTTGTGTAGTAAATACAATTGTGTAACATTTGTATTTAAATATTACTTTAATTTAGATAATACGGTCACTGACCGCTCTACCTCGTTCCTGGATGAACCAGTTACTTGCAGACGTTGATTGGTATCAGGTGTGATGCGTTCATCAGCTGCGGTACCTGTGCTACGACGCTGTTTTTAAAGTATTCTTTGGGCGTGATGGTGATAACTGCACTTTTAAAATACTGGCGTATGTTTTAATAAACTTTTATTTTCAATTGTAAGGTTTCATGCTAATCTCATCCTAACAACGGCATAGGTTTCGCTGGGGGGACGTGGCTCAATAATGTTTCTGTTCTTCGTGATCTGGTGTTTGGTATCACAAAAGATAGACCTTGGTAAGAACTAATACAATAATTTAATCGTGACCTAAATTAAATGTTCTATGAAAGGACGGAAGAAACATTTTAGTGAAGTGAAATATATAAGGCTGATCGTTTCTTCTTATGCAATAATAAGTGATCAAACTAACTGTGTGTTTATCGAGATGAGGGACGAATGAAAAATAACATTACTCGCCGTGTTCACCGAGTTCTCGCAGTTTCGAAGTTCCTGCTTATATTCTCCGTTTACCTGCACGTAGTGCGTCCTGGCTTGCAAACCGCGATGAGGAAACTTACCTTGAAATTGGAAAACGTGTGAACTTTCTCCCGTCCCCCCAAAACCCTAGGTGTGGCTGCTGTTCCAGTTAACTCTAGGACAGGCCAGCCGGAAGGTCTCGGGAAACCCCTGGCGCTAGTCTCCAAAACACTGAGCTCCTCTCTGCTTGGCGTGGAGGATGAGGGTAAGTCATCCGTTATTGAAAAACGACAGTATCTAAAGGGGTGTCGATGGCTGCGTTATCAATCTCTCAGTAAACACTTCCCCTCCCTACAGGGATTAAAACCCTTTGTTGTTTCTTGGTTCCTCTTGGTCAAAACCTAGAAGTACCTGGTACGAATCATTCCGTCTGTACAGAAGATCCTCGGATCCGATTCTACACGGACACTGACACTGGAAGGTGTTTTAGTACTTGCGTTGCATTACTGATGTCAAATCTGGGACGGCTCAGCCACAGGGGGTGCTTTTATTAAACCTAGCCTGGAAGCCTTCAGTGTTTTGTTTTGTTTTGGGGGGGGGGGGGGGGGTGATTTGTGTCATCTAGGATCTTTTTTTTTAAGCTTTGTAACATTTAAATTCTGTTGTAAAGTTTTATATTGTAATATTGTAGAGCACCTTAAAAGGAATGCAAAAAGGTGTTCTTTCTAGTAGTTTATGACTCGTCAAACGATTCCCTCTGTGATTTGGAGTCATTCAGTGCTTTGCATTGCAGTTGACCTCTTAGATGCGAAAGAATCATGGAGAATGTTTTTTAGAGGATTTATTTTGGTGATAAATTCCACCTGGATGCTGCACACTGGTGGGGGTGGAGGGGAGTCCCATTACCTGTAAAGTGCTTTGAGTGGAATGTCCAGAAAAGCACAATATAAGTGTAAGGAAGTATTATTATTATTATTATTATTATTATTATTATTATTATTATTATTATCATCATTATTACCTTCACTGCAGGAGAGAAGGATGCTCAGGGCTCAAACAAGTGTCCTTTACCTCCTTATCTGCCTGTTTGAGCAATTCGGGTCTTGTCCAGCAGGTGGCACTAGACCACGGCAGGTCGCGCACCTGCTGCTGAATGGCAGTTTGGGTTCCACTGCAGGCTCTAGTACAGGGGTGGCCAACCCCAGCAGGCTTTAAATCGCCAATTCCTTAAGTTCCCTTTTGCTCACTGAAGCAGATGATTTCTTTCACTTTAGATAGTATAGGACATCCCTTGAACTGCAAGTAGATCGCAAGGACCACAACTGGCCATGCCAGACTTAATTGAACCAGTTAGCTGACTTAATTGATTAGAGCTCGTGTGTTCCAAGTCAGGGAGTGACCTGTAAGCTCTGCTGGACCGGGGCTGTACAAGGGCCAGGGTTGGCCACCCCTGTTGAAGTCTGTAGACCAGCATTAGGGAAAGGAGGCTTCATGTCTGCTCCCTTGCCTTGTGCTGCATTGTTGGTGTCCATGACAGCAGGTCACTCCCTGCTACTGGATGAGTGGGAGGCAGGTCAAGCAGTGACACAGTGGGGGATGTTATTTCCATCTGTGCGAAGCTGGACACAAGCCTGCAGTGTGCTGGAACACTTGGAATGACGTTGTGCTGCATGTCTTATAAAGCGTTGCCCATGCCCGCGTGTCTTTGCAGATATCGCGGGGCGGCGCAGTTTCATGCCCAGTCAGGGGCCTCAGGACCGCATTGTGGGGGGCATGGAGGCCTGGGCCCACTCCTGGCCCTGGCAGGCCTGCCTCAAGGTCATCACGACCCCTGCGTGCGGAGGAGCCATCATCGGCCCCTTGTGGGTCCTCACAGCCGCCCACTGCTTCAACATGTGAGTCTCCGGATCCCATCCGCACCTCCTCAGCTCTGCTCGTGGCGGGGGTGTCAGGAGCGGTGCTGCACACTGGGGGGCCCGGACTGCAGTCTGGTGGGTTGTAGCCCTGCAGGCTGTCTCCAGCATGATTTGCTCGTGGCTCCTATCTGAGGTCCTGTGACATCCCACAGACGCTGGATATCATGCGGGAATGTGACGCTAAACTGGAGTTGTATCCTGAAAAGACACTTTCATAAGATGTGCTCTACTTTTTTTTCCCAAAATCACACAATGTCATACTGCACAGAAAGTGCGCAGCTCAGAATAACGATTTGGATGAATGTTACAGTTCCTCAGCAAAATGTAGAGGAATAGACACAGGTCAAGAAGCCAAGAAGTGGCCTTAAAACATTAGATGTCAATGACATAATTCAAAGCATATTGAAAAGTTCTGCTGAGTTAAAGCATTAAGGATATTTTTTAAAAAATCATGTTTTGAAACAAAGGTTTGATGCTATTGAAAGAATTGGTCCAATCCCTTTTTAAACATTGTAGGAAAAGACTGTGTGCTATTATCCGTGCCAGAGGAGGTTAAACTGAGAACTAGAGACAGGGAATCCAAAAATTCTGACACTTATGTTTTTGTGAGCAAAGTAGTACTGCTCATTTAAAAACATTTATTCTAATACAATCATTTCAAAACAAGTCTGTAGTTTCCCCATTTTGGGGGGCATAAAATGTAGCTCATTATCTGGGCTGTTTATTTTATGCAACTTTTTTCTTTATCAAGGGTGCTTATAATTCTTGGTGTACACAATAATGGTGTAGGTTTCCTGTGCATTTGCCATTTTCTGAGATGTAGTTTAAAGACCAAAATAATAGAAATATGTGTGAGGTCTAACACGCGTGAATTATCCATGACCTGGGCAACTCGCACCAGGTTAAAAAGACCAAGGACCTCAGTCTGAAATTCGACAGTCGGCCCTTGATGCCCTGTGATTGAAGCCACAAGGCTTTGTTGCTTTTGGCTTTCAAGAAAAGCAATGAAAAGGAGTGGAGTTTCACAGCGTGGAATGAATGTATTATGCCCCTCGCTACAGGTTTAGAAAATGTTAATGTAATAATGGTCTGGAACGGCAGAACTTCTTTTCCTGACATCAGTGCATCCCAAGCCACCCATGGGATGGAAGAGGGAGTTTGGTGTGGTTTTATCACATTGGTGTTTTCCCACTTGGCGAGGCTCATTCAACTTCCCGGCTGAGAGAAAGAAACCTTTTTCAATTTCAGATACTCGAATCCAGTACTCTGGAAAGTCCTGGCTGGGAAACATGACCTGGACAATTTGGAGGAGACATGCCAGCAGGTAAACCCCCTTGTTCTGTGGCTGAAAGGGGCATCCTACTGGGCACCATCTCCCTTCTCCCCATGGTGCAGCAGCTAATGTGAAGATACAGCTTCTACACCAGCAGGCAGGAATTTCAGGGTTAAATCTTTCCTCTTCTGATGAGGCACTTCTTTAATTCCTCCGAGATGGAAGAGGTGGTGCATACATACAGTAGTTAATAAGATGTACTGTGTGTAAGGAATACGCCCCTGTGTATAACAGGGATCTCAGCCGCCCGGGCTGGGGGAGTTCTCCTTTAGCTCAGCTGGCAAGTTCCCTGTTGCGTGACGCCAGAGACCCCCAGGTTCGAGCCCAGGCAGTGAGGGGCGAACTGGCAGGGCAGGAGCAGCAAGGGTGGGAACCTAAAGAACTGATATACTTGGTTTCCATTAAGCTGTAATTTTATAGCTTGCTCTTGGATTGTGAATTTCTTCTTTTAATAAGGAGCCCTTTATGCCACTATGGGAAGTATAAAAAGTAGTACATGTGCTGACCAGTTTAATATCCTAGGGGGAGTATTAAGTGGGTGTTAAAGCATATTTTATGACTTGCATGGTTACCACTCCAAAGCAGGTTCAGTGTTTTTTTTTGCAGACTGTTGGAATCTCCAGAATTCTTCGCCACAAAGATTACGATCCCAAGACGCACAAGAACGACATCGCTCTTTTGAAGCTGGAGAAGCCTCTGGACTTCAATAATTGTGTGAGACCAGTCCTCCTACCGACTATAGAGCTGCAGCCCTCCAAGTTGTGCACTGTGACTGGATGGGGCACAACAAGTGAAAGTAAGTGCACTAAACAAAATGGATCTTACTGTTAATCAAAGGTTTTTTTTTTAATTGAGAGTTCTTATTGCTTCCCAAACCAGTTGGTGAACACAGAGTTCAAATCTGTTTGGAGTTCTATTAAATTGATCACATTGGAAGAAAGAAATGAGACTTGGAGATTGAGGTGAAGTCAGGCTATTTAGTCTTGTTCATCTGCCATGGAAGTTGTCCAGTATTTTAGTTTTCGTTGTTTGAAATAATCCTTTTTAATTCAGGTTAGCAAATACTGCTGAAGCACACCTAAACTTGAGTAGTTGTTCATTCATAACTGTTCAGCAAAATGCATGTGCTGTACCACTTCAGACGGGCCTCGGGCTCTGAGACTGCAGGAAGTCAACATCACCATCCTGGATCAGAACACCTGCAACAGCCAGTTCTACAGCAGCAGCATCAGTGTCGGCATGGTTTGTGCTGGCAGAGCAGAGGGCGGGAAGGACGCCTGCCAGGTAGGCAGATGGCGGTCGAGATGACTTAGTGACAGTTGTGTAGTTGCACTACTATCTTGCCAAGCCTTTAGTGATGACAGAGATGGTCCAGGTGTGACACTTCAGTGGTGTGTAACTCCCAGTGAGCCCCTGGAGGGAATCACTGCCTGATTCATTTGAGATGGGGGTTTTCTGCTTCAGGTCCTGCTGTTTTAAGAGTACAGTGCATTTTCAAACACAATATAGTGTAGTGTCATACAGGTGTAAGACATCAAGCTCATAGACTTTAACAATCAACCACAGGAATCATAAGGACATGAAATGAAATAGTTATTTGGACAATTTTGACTTCTACTAACCCATATCTTGTAGGAAGCCATAGTGTCAGCTTCTCTAGCATTACTGTGTAGCTTGTTCCATACTCCAACGACCCTTTGTGTAAAGCACCTCCTGTGCTCGGTTTTAAATGCACCTTAATATAATTTTCACATGCGTCCTCTGGCTTGTTTTCTCATTTAACTCTGGAGGTAGGTTGTCTCTACCTTTTAGAATTGTGAATATTTAACCTGTTTTATACTTTGCTTATTGCTTACAAATATTCTAAATTAGAATATTGACACATTAAATAATTTTAACATCCCTCAATTCAAATGCTGTTCTTTAACTTGTACGTCCAGACCTGGTTTGGCTTTTTCATTATATCCACGAGACTAAAATGATCTGTGAACACAAACTCTTTTCATGTTGTAAGTAGTTTCTTCACATTCAAGATATCACCCATACTGAAACATCCCATTTCTGTATTCTCTGACCATGAAACATTTCCCCATCTAGACACTTACCTTCTGAGTGCCTGTTACCTGCGATGTGAGAAATAATCTGAGGAACATAATTCAAAGTCTTCTGAAAATATAATTATTCCACACAATATGTTGTAGTTTTTCTAAGAAATCTAAGAGGTTAGTTAAGGAAGACCTACCTGTACTGTACCTTTTCCAAGCCCACACTGACTATAAGATAAGATCACTTTATTGGACATATACAATTTCTCGAATTAGGAATTTGTCTTTTTTGCATACCCCAGCTTGCTCTCCATGAGACACACAGACAGGGAGAGAAGCTTGGGGTCAGAGCGCAGGGTCAGCCATTTATACAGCACCCCTGGAGGAGCTGGGGTGAAGGGCTTTGCTCAGGATTCCTCTGCCGGCCGCGGGATACGAACTGGCAACCTTCCAGACACAGGCACAGATCCTGAGCCACAGAGCCACTGCTCCACCCCAGGCAGGCTCCAATGCCCCACGAAACCACGACCAGAAATTAAGAGGTTTAGGATTGAAAACAGAAGGACTACTACATTCCCCACTTTATTCAAGTGTGGATTTCTGTTGTAATATTGATGGAGTATTATACATGTATTTGTTGGATTATCTAGTACAATAGTGATGGATTATTGTACTCTGTGGATTACTGGGTATAAATACCAAGCTGTATTTTTTAAACTCATTCCGAGATCCTTAGATTGATAAAACACTAAAAACCTTCAGTGGCTTTCTGTTAGGTGTTGGAGATATCCTCTCTGTATTTTTTTAGCAAAATAAACTTTATTCCACAGTAGACATATTACAATAAGAACACATTCTAGCAAGTCATGCAATCTCTACTACAGTACATATAAATTTTGTTAAAAGGGTGGTTGTTTTTTTTCAGTCTGTGCACAGTGAAGGAGTCTGTGTCTCTTTCTCCCTGTCCCGGCTCTGAATCTGCGGTCGTCCAGTCCTCCGCAGGAGCTCGGAGGAACAGGGTCATCCTCTCCGTTTGCTCTTTCTGCTCTGGTGAAGGCCCCCCTTCTGTTTGCAGGGCGACTCGGGGGGCCCCCTGTCCTGCGAGGCGGAGGGGCGCAGGTTTGCGGTGGCCGGCCTGGTGAGCTGGGGCGTGGGGTGTGCGCGGAGGGAGAAGCCGGGCGTGTACACCGACGTCTTCTACTTCCTGGACTGGATCAGCGTCCGGATTCAGGGTGAGCGCGTGGTCATGCACGGCGCCTTCCAGGAACCTTACATGTCATTTGCAAAGACCAGTGAAAATGAAAATTTTGATGCTGGCTTTTTTTTTCTTCCATGGCAAGCTGTGAATTTAAGGAAGCCTGGGTCCTACATGAGACCTTTTTTTAAAGAAAAGATTCTGTTGGCTTTCGAGGTCATAGCCGTAAAAGTTAATCTATTGTCTGGGATGGTACTGAGATTCTTTTGAAACTGCACCCATGCACTGTGTTCTTAATGCTGTTTTTCCTTGTTAGAACAGAGGGAACTTCTGGAGTTTCAGGCAAGCCCAACGGTAGGATTTTGATCTTTGTTTTTCGGGACACACGATCTCCAGCCTTTTTAATCTGCTCCATTGCCGATTTTGAATATAATCAGATCCATGGTTAATTAGACTAAAGATTATAGATTAAGCAGCAGATTTAATCTGAATACCGCAATGGAGTGCATTGGAAAGGATTGCAAAATGAGTAGTCCTGATATTTGTGTCCAGGAAGACCTTTGTTCTTAAGGATCCCCCAGTTCTGCAGATCTGGTAGTGTGTCAAATAGCATTGATGGAGATTCCCCTTCTGACTTTTATGTGGAATGATTTTAGTGCTTCTTTTAGTAAATTAATAGCATGTCCTCTGAGGACAGCAATCTGTTGAAACTCTTGCCCTGTCCAGACTTCTGCGGCACGAGCAGTACTAAGCCTTGTGGAATGAGCTCGGGCTTCGCAGAGGTGGTTGGCTCAGACGAAGGCAGGCCCACTGTGGAAAACGTGACCGCGGCCTGTCCGAACTCCTGGCCCTGGCAGGTCAGCCTGCAGAGCAACGGGTGGCACTACTGCAGCGGGACGCTCATCCATCCCCGCTGGGTGCTGGCTGCCCGGCACTGCAACTGCAGGTACCTCGCCTGCGCCCCATGCTGGGGGGGCCTTTCCATAGCACTGTCCAGAGGTTTATTCCAATAATAGGAAGTCCAGTAGTGCTGCAAAATAGCATGATGCTCTTATACAGTCTTCTGCAATTTACATAATACTGAAGCCTTTTTGTTTGCAGGTTAAATATCATGAGTGGAGTTGGCTGCGGTTTGTTTTTGCAGATCTAAAAGCGATGACGTGGTCCTGGGCGCACATGACTTGACGTATATGCCAACGCAGATCATCCAAGTAGATGAGGTCTACAGCCTTGCGGATAATGGGAGTTTCCCCCCGACTGACGACCTGACTCTGGTCCGCCTCCAGACGCCTGCCAGATTAGGTACGGATGGGACTGGCCGCCAGTTGGGGCACACACAGACACACACGCACGCACGCCCTGGACAGGACACCAGTCCATCACAGAGCACACACAGACACACACGCACGCACGCCCTGGACAGGACACCAGTCCATCACAGAGCACACACAGACACACACGCACGCACGCACGCCCTGGACAGGACACCAGTCCATCACAGGGCACAAACAGACACAAACACATTGGACAGGATGCCAGACCATCACAGGGCACACGCAGACACACACACGCACTCACACCAGGGCCAATTTTCCCAGAAGCTAATTAACCTACTGGTATGTCTTTGGACTGTGGGAGGAATCTGCAGCACCTGGAGGAGACCCATGCAAAAATGGGGAGAACATGCAAACTCCACACAGATAGTTCTCCAGGTCTGGACTTGAACCCAGGGCCCCAGTGGTGCGAGACCGCAATGGCAGCTACTGAGGTGCCGCCCTCTTTAAACATGTTAGTAATGTATTTCATAGCTGCGCTGGTTTGTGAATCTCCGGTGTTTTTTCCTCCTGTGAAGGTGACACAGTGGCTCCGGCCTGCCTGCCGGATGAGAGGGTCGACCTGGATGACGGCTGGTCCTGTGTGACGACAGGCTGGGGATCCAGCAGTGCTACCTGTGAGTTAAAAGCCCCTTTCAGAAAGCAGCCCCGGTCGGATCCGGCAACGCAATCGCTTTCCCACCTTTTGTGCGGTTTTCTTGTCGGGATCCGGGACGCAAGTGTGGAACACCAGACTCTGACTCCTGTGTGCAGCTTCTGTTACTGTGCTTTAGGAAACTCATCTTCAAGGCCACGCAAGCTGGCTTCAGGACGAATGGGCCAAAACCCTAGAAAAACCATGGCTGGAGTTAACTAAATGCCCCTCTGCTTACTCTTCCCCTTAAAGTCCGATTTCAGGGCTTGCCCTAAATTCTTTATTCCTTTCAATATTTTTTTTCCCTTGGAGGTTTCATTATAATGAAGTTTGAAAACTTTGTGCTAGTTTTTCTTTTTTATCAAATATTGCTGTATGTTTAGTGAGATGGGTTTTTTTTTTCCTTTAAAAATGTCTCTCACAGTGTCTGTTTCCAATCCATTTCCAGCAAATATTAAACCGGATGTGCTGCGCCAGGCCAGAATACAGCTGGTTAATGAAACGTCTTGTAGAAAGAGCTGGGGAGAAGACCTTATTCTTAAGACCCACATCTGTGCAGGGGCAGCTGGATCCAGATCTTGCATGGTATATTCTTCAATTTCCATTCGCTCTTGCAACAACACGGTAACATCCGTACAGATACAGTATTTCATACTTTACAGCGCTCGAGATGACGGCCATTTTAATGTTATTTAGATGGGCTGTACTGTAGCTGATTGGTAATGGATTTAAGTGTTGGGAACACACTCTGGTAATCTGCACTGTTGTGAAAGAGATTCCATTCATGTCTTTTCTGTGCCTTCTGCTCAAATTCCACTGTTGTTTCACTTCAAACAGCCATTTTACCATTGCATCCTAAATATACAGTTTACTAAGTGTCAAAGGTAACGTATTGCTGATAATTGTAACAAATTCACTGAGTTATCTGTAAAATTCTCTCTTCTTGTCAGAGGCACACTGATATTTTGTTGACCAGACTTGCGTTGGTTAATGTTTGTTACGGGGATGTCTGCTACAGCACAGGGCAGTCTTGTGTACATCAGGCCACAGTTGCTGTCTTGTGGGATCCTGCACTGCTCCTCTCGGAGCTGAGACAAGCATGTGCCTGTTCCAGGGCTCAGAGACCAGTGATGTCATGGGTCATTGTGTGTATTTCATTGGTCTTAGGTGTTTGTCCTACTTGCAGTCAGCGTAAGTGTCACATTTGTGCATATGAAAATGCTGCTATTACACGAGCAGCACAAGGAAGAAGCTGTACTGCTGGCAGGCCGTCACACCAGCACGCGCCCAGATTGAGAGCAGTAAATGAGATCCCGAGACTCGGTGATGCAGTCGGGTTGCCTTCAGTCACTGCAAGTGTAGTTCTGTACCAAATGGACTTTCCTGCCCAGGCTGGCCCATTCAGTCTCCCCCTGATCTAGATGAGGTGACGTGACTTTTGGTCTCCCCAGCTGACATTGTGTTTTGCGGCAGTCTTGCCAGGTAGTGAGTTATGTTGCACTTAGTCCAGCCTCCAACAGATCGCAAAGGCAGGCAGGAGGTGTTCTCCTGATGAGTGGTACAGATGAGCTCCTTTCTGTTTAGCCAGCCTTAATGTTCAACAGTTGGGCATGATTAACCTTGACTAATCAACTCTCACTTTATCAAGCAATGTAGCAATTGGTGATGCATCAGTGTCATTTGAGTGTATCCTGGTCAGTCATGAATGATCATATTAATCAAAATGACCCAATTAATCCAAATGTTAATTGTTAATCCAAAATCCAAATGTATGCCTGCATATATTGTGACATTTCTTCTGATGTTCCAAGTACAAATACTGTATTGAGCAGTGTTTTGTGAGAATCTGTGGACTTTTTTCAGGTAACACCTGGATGACGCCTTCTAATGGCAACCAAAATAAGCAGGATAGGCAGAATGACCTGTCTGTTGTTCAGTGGCCTAACAGCATGCTGTACTCATACAGAACATGCTCTACCATGCCATTGCCTTATAGTCAATTTCCAAAATTCTGCACTGCACCACCATGGTTAAAATCAACAGAGGTCTTGGTTGGGCTGGAATACTTGCATTGGCATCATTACAGCACGAGATCTCTCTGAAACCTGACTAAATACTACACCCCTACTACATTTCTGCACTGGTTCTCAGACATGGGCAAGGTGCATCTTTCATTTCTCCTACCATCTAAACGTTTACAATTCAACTACATTTTAAGTAGCGTGTCCTAGAATTTTATTTGGTCTGAATTAAATGTTTCCCATATTGGTACTATCATGGGGATTTACTCAGTCTTCGATAAGACAATCCTCTTATTAAACCCGTCTCTCCCAGTTCAAGGAGGTCTTCTGCTACATTCTGAACAGCGATGTAGCTAACAGGTATTGTTTTTACAGAGTCCGATTTCTCTATACTCTATACTTGCTCAAATTAAAGGTGAATTACTTTGAGTAGGTTGGGGTTTCAGGTCCAGTTTTTGCCCATTTCAGTGGGTTGAAAAGGAGCTGGGATGAACCCTGAGCCTGACTGGGAACCATCAGAGTCTCGAATGAATTGAAAACAAATTGTGTCAAACGTCCTCCCTCCCTCCAGGGGATCTCCGGAGGGGCGCTGGTCTGCAGCAGAGACGGTGTGTCTTCCCTGTGCGGCGTGCTCACCTGGGGCAGCAAGACCTGCACAGCCCGCAAGCCCGCTGTCTTTACCAGGGTGTCAGCCTACAGGTCCTGGATAAAAGACGTCACGCAGGGAGAGGTGTAAATACAGAGCAGCGTGTCTAAAATAAAGTCTTAACCCAGATCTATTTCTCCGAGGGTGCTCGATTCACTGGCTATGAATTCTTGCTGTTGTTGTTGTTGACTCGGATCATTCTTCACATGATTAGGAGGTAGTTTTCTGGTTGACAAATGATATGATCGATTGGTGATTGATATGATAATCCAGGGGTCAAGCCAAGCCAGGGGTCTCAGTCCTGGTCTTGAAGGACCACCCGGCAGCTTAGACGCATAACTGAACCCTTAATTGACTTGATATTATCAATTCAAACGATTTTTCTTCTTTTTAAACATGCTGGAGGAGGCTGCCTTTAATTATTGCATTTCATAAATAACATACTCAAACTATAAAACAAATCCTGCAAATATTTCAGTCGAGCAACTTCTCTGTCCAGCTCGGTGATGAAGCTCAGTGGGAATGAAGGCCAGCAACTGTGTGGGACTCCAGCCCTAGGAGTGGGAGCCCCTGGCCTGAGGCCCTTCGGCATCTCACTCATCTCTCAGGAACCAATCGTCTGACCTGGAGAACCAGTCTCCTGCCACAGGAGGTTTGCAAAGCCTGTTGGGAAACAGCGCATTACTACATCCCTGTAATGGTCTGGTGTCAGGTGGCTCTAACCCTGGCATTGTACATGCATGATCGAATTGATCTTCTTCCTAGTATGAGTGTTGCCATGAAACAAGTGACCTGTCCGTGCTGTTGAAGCCGATACTGAAGAAACGACTGAATGAGATCCCGATCAAATAACAACTGAATTCCATTAAATACCAAAAGAGCTAGATTGGTTGAATGGTATCCTCCTTCTTTACAGCTGTTCTTAATTCTGAAAGTGACAGGACATATGGCATGGAAACGAGCTGGATTGTTCCTGTATCTATATCCACGCATTTATTTTTAATATTTCGCTGGAAAACCTGCAGGAACAACGCCCGCCACAGGCCAAAGATCGCCCGTGCTCCATCCTCCTGGAGTAATCGGTGCTGTATTGATCTGAAACACGCGAGCTCGTATTTAGACAGGGCGGTGTCTTTAATTAAACACTCAAGACTTCCCAGGCCCGGGACTCCGCCTTTTCCGCCAGCGTGCACACGTGCTTCCGCCCCGGACAGGAAGTCCGTTGTGCGTTTCCGCAATACGGAAGTGAGCGCAGCGCAGTCGTGCTGAACCGAGGAAGGGCTGGAGACGTTTATTTACTACAACTAAATGAGGCCGTGGAAGTAAACATTAACCAGGATTACACCCACGGCAACCCTTCGCGAAGCAGGCGTGAGTTTACAGATGTAGCAAGGCGAAGAGATGCCGCTTATTTCGCGTCTTCCATATCGAATCATGTCAAACTCCGAACGTTACTCCTAACATTCAGTAGAAAAGTCTAGGATCCGAGAGTTGCATCTTTCCCATTCTCCTCTTTTTCATTCCTTGAATGAGTGACAGTGCGATTCTGAGCGATACGATGCGCACTGGGGAGGCTGGCAGCCCCGGTTCAAATACGCGTCACTTGTCACATAACAGGAGGTCGGCTGAGCCTTTTAAAGATGCGGACTTAAAAAAAATGAACCGTGGAACCGTCCAGGAGTGGTTCATACGGAATCGACACTTGTTCGTGTTCGGAATGCCGAATCGGTAAAAAAAAAGTGTATCGAAATTGGACCCATTAGTGTGAGGTGTTTCAAAATTCCCTTCCTGAACAGTTAGGCTTGACACCAGTAAACAAATTGCACGCGTGTCGTTTTCCAGTCTTGGGATGCACTGGCTTTACTGACAGCCGGTGACACTTTTGAGTGTGCATGGTGTATGCGTTTTATCTGGTGCTGGGGAGGGACGGGGCTTTTTGAGTCGCCGTGTGACGGTGACTTCAGGCTGCAGGGGTGCTGTGCACTTGATTCCCGTGTGTCTCAAAGTAAACCTCTTCAGTGAAGACCGCGGGCAGCTGCTCGGTGCACATGCGGGCAGGCGGCGGCGGTGGTCATGTGCGGCTTCGAACGAAGCCCCAGCTGTAGAAACCAGGAAAGACCTCCTGCACTCTTCAACTGCATCTTCCCCATTCATTGCGCCTTCTGCCCCTCTGATGTCTGGGATTCGTGTTTCTGCTTCCTGTTTGTCGTGACTTGCCCTTATCCAGTTTTGTTTTGGCAGGTGTCTGCCCTGGTCTGTAGTTTCTGTGTCCTGGTGTGGTGCTCGTACAGTTACGGCTCTATTTACAGTTCTGCTTGGATTGGTGTCCTCTGCACGTTAGAAGCGATTTGAGTGTGGTCATGATTTGCCAGAGCTCGTCTTATTTCTACTTCTACTTCTCTCACTCTCACCTGGACCTTCCAGCAGCGGGATCTCATCCTTGCTGTGTGCTGCTCTGAGTGTAGAACAACAACGCTTCAATACCTCTGTGAGAGCTGCGTGGCTGGGGCACACTCCTGTCACTAATGTTTGATCAAGTAGGCTCAGGAGTGCCCGTAGTCTCTGTTTTGTCGTTTTTCATTTAAATTTCTCAATTTACCAGCTTTTAATTTGCGTTTCATTTTGTTTATATCTACTTTTTCTATTTAGGACGCTGCTGGTTCTTTGCTCAAAGGCTCAGCATGGAGCCGACTGCTTCCGGCATGTTCTGTGAGAGGATGCTCAGCATGGTCAATTCTGAGGATGTGAACGCCATCATCCAAGCGCAGAGGCACATGTGAGTTCTCAAAGCGCTTTACAAGTAATGGGGAACCCCTCCACTCCGAGCAGCCCCACTTGGATGATGCGACAGCAGCTATAGTGCACCAGTAAGCTCCCCACACACCAGCTCTCAGTGGGGAGGAGAGAAGTGTGATGAAGCCAGTTCAGAGATGGGGATTATTAGGAGGCCATGATTTGTAAAGGCCAGAGGGGAAGTTGGCCAGGAAACCTGGGGTAACACCCCTACTCTTTTTGGGAAACACCCTGGGATTTTTCATGACCACAGAGAGTCAGGACCTTTTTACTTCTCATCTGAAGGACGGCACCTTTTTACAGTATAGTGCTCCCGTCACTTTACTGGGGCATTAGGACCCACACAGATTGCAGGGTGAGCGCCCCCTACTGGCCCCACTGACACCTCTTCCATCAGCAGCCTCAGCTTTCCCAGGAGGTCTCCCATCCAGGTACTGACCAGGCTCACACCTGCTGAGCTTCAGTGGGCTGCCAGCTGTGAGCTGTGGGGCGATATAGCTGCTGACTCAAGAGCTTGAAGCTATTTGTTTTTAAATTGGGAAATCTGTATCTGTCTTCCGAGATGGAGAACAAATAAGCAGTACCGCCTGCAACCCGTCAGATCATGTGGCTATTTTTGCTCATAAAAGGGGAGTAACACATTTTACCCTTTTGAAAAAGATGTGCCTGAAAGCCCTGTTCTTGAGGTAACAAGTTCCCCAGACTCTATTCCGTTTCAGACAGTTGTTGGTGCTGCACTGAGAAGAAAGCACTGGCCAGGTCTGCCTGATGCTGCCCAATATCCTAGCAGCCTTTTAGACCCTGCAGTGACATAACATTAAAAAAAACAAATAATATATAGGAAAGATGTTGGCTTCATTCTAGATTTAATTTTTTTAGTTTTATATTGCTGTTTTTTGTTCTTTAAATCCTGGAAGGAATATCGGTGTGCTGTCTCGTCCAGCTTCTGAGCACTTTCTCTGTGTGATGTGTTCCTGCAGGCTGGACCGGTTTGAAAAGACCAACGAGATGCTTCTGAATTTCAATGGCCTGTCCAGCGTGCGTCTCCAGCAGATGAGTGACCGCTTCCAGCACCACACAAGAACGCTGGTGGAGATGAAGAAGGATCTGGACAGCATTTTTCGCAGAATCAGGTGCTGGCCTGTCTCCGCCTCCCCCAAAAGACTGGGACCCTGGGAGAGTTCCATGCTCTCTCACTGACCAACAGAACGTTGCTAGGATCCAGGCCAGTTGCCTGCGGGCTCCAGGCACACACAGCCCCGCTCCCTAGACAGGGGACAGCTCTGCCAGGCCACAGTCCAGGTCCTGTCCCACAGCCAAGCTCTACACAGGGGTGGTGTGTCAGAGCGGCTCAGGGCATGAGCCCTGTTGCGCTGCAGGTGTCCCTACAGACATCAGGTGCAGAATCCATCTCTTTCTCCGCATCTGCACAACATCTGGGGCAGATGACTTGAGGCGTGAAGCAGAAACATTAGAGAGCAGCTCTGTGAACAACATAGCAGATCACTTGTTGATCAAGACAGATATCAGACTTCAGGGCTGCAGTTCAGATGGGAGACAATCTTGGATGTTGGAGCGCAGACATGACCCAAGAAAAATACAGGTAGTGGGATGAGTTCTTTTTTTAAATTGCTTAAGATTCTAACAGACTCAAAATCCGTCTCTTTTTTTTTTCACTAACAATTCAAACTTCTCTTATTTACAGCTCCTTGCTAAAGTATGTAGACCCTTCCTATGCTGTCCCATTTTGTGACTATTTTTCATCACCACACACACATCTGGTTTAAATGAATATTGTATTCAAAACCATGATGCGCAAGCTAAAATAACTTATTAGGGTAGATAAGGTGCAGTCAGGGTAAGGGGAAAAACTAAAGAGGAAGACTGAAATATGTTGAACGCATACGTATTCTGCCTGCAAACTCAATATTTGCTTGAAGCACCACTGGCAGCAGTTATAGCCATAAGTCTTTTGGGGTCTCCTCCCACTCACGTCAGCATATGTGCTCGTTTTTCTTGGCAGATTTTTTCAAGCACTCTCAACTTGCTTGGGGCTCACTTATGAACAGCAGTCTTCAAGGCTTTCCACATTCCCGACTGGACTGTGACTGGGCCTCTTGCGGAAATTCACTTTCTTATTCTTAAGCCACTCCAGGGTAGCTTTGTCTTTGTGCTTTGGATTATTTTCCTACTGAAAGGTGAATTTTTGTCCCAGGTTTTAGGCCTGAAGCGGGTGTTCCTCCAGGATTTTCCAGTACTCCGTCACTGTTCTGCTGGTGGTGGTGTAGGAGAGTCCCTATTGCCTGTAAAGTGCTTTGATGGAGTGTCCAGAAGAGCGCTATAGAAGTACAAGGATATAAGGATGTTATAATGTTCCCATCATTCTTGAGAAGCTTCCCGGTTCCTGCTGATGAGAAGCAGATTTATAACATAATTCTGTCACCATGCTTGACGGTAGGCATGGTGTTGACTGAGTGATGCACTATGTTGGGTTTGTGTCAGATGAAATACTTTGCATTTAGATACCAAAGTTCCACTTTTTTCTCATTTGACCACAAACTCTTTTTCTGCATGTTTGACCGAGGTCCTTTGTTGCAAACCCTCTGTGGGTTTTGAAATGTTTTTCTTATTCAATTCCATATGAAATTTCCTCTGTGGGGTCACTGGAATATTGTTGACTCTTGGATATCAATATCTTCTGCCATCCCAGCCCCTGAACTCTGTCATTTTCCTAGAGTCACTGCTTGGCTCACTGTTGCATCTAAACTCCTTGCCCAGGTGCTCAGCTTGGAGGGGAGGCCAGATCTATTCAGTATCTGGGTGCTTTCTGCTTCTTCGTAATCAGCTTCATCACCTCGCTCAAGAGGTATTAAGGGTCTCAGATAAGTTTTTATACCCTTGTTGAGACCTGTGCCTCTAGAATGTTATCCCTGAGATGTTTTGAACGCTTCATGGCTGGTCACAGACACAGACACTGACTGACACAGACTGGTGTATTTATTCTGAAGGAATGAGAACCCATACATGGCACACAGAGGCCACTAACCTAAAATACCTTGCTAAGGTAGGTTTGGGCAAATAAATGCATCTGTTTTTACCATAGAATATATATAATCTCCTTACTACTTTTTGTTTTTTGCTTTCAATATGTGGAGTAGGTTGTAGAAAAGTGTCATGACCGCAGTGTGAAAACTACATAAACTATGTCTGAATATATTTGGAAAGCACTGTATAAGTGAGGAAGCAAACTTCTTAAATGGGCATGGATTTCTGTCCATGAAAGTTCGAGAGAATGAAATGCTGAAGCCACATGTACCATTAATCAATAAAACAATTTCGGGTCCCACACCCCAGGCTGCTGATAACCTTATTTTCACTTTTGTGATGGTATATCAGGCGCTTGGGAGTAATTAGGAGTGAATCCTCGATGGTTTTCAGAATACCATAAGATATGCCTGTGATGAAGTGGGTTTGGGCTGAGCCTTGGCTGGTCATGACTCTCCAGTCTTCCTGTACGCGCTCTGGGCTCTCAATAGCACAGCATATTTTTTCCATAAAAATGTCATCCTAATGACAATGGTTATTGATTATTGATCATGCTTATTGTTTTATTTATTTTTTAATTGCAGAACACTGAAGGGCAAGGTTGCAAAGCAGTATCCAGATGCCTTTAGTAGTAAGTATTGATTATTTTTTAAATTTTGTGGCAATCGCTACAAAAGCACGTATCTGTTCAAGGGGGAGCCCTTAGCGTTTCTCAGCTAGGAGCTGTGCTGATGCACTATGCAACTGGGACCCATGAGGTCAGACTGCCTTGCAGACTTGTTGCATGAAGAGATGGAGATCCAGAGCTGCAAATCCTTTGTTTTATTTTGCTGCCCTGTAATGTTTGATGGAATGGAAGTTATGGAAGAAAACCAGCCTCAGATGTGCAGGAACAGCAGCAGCAGCAGCTGCACCTCAGTTGAAATGCTTCTACTCTGCGGTGGGCTCCCTGCTGTCAGCTTCTTGATGGAGTTTTCCACAGTCGGGATTAGGGATTCTGCTGGTGCTTTGAGCTGAGGCTGGTGCAGAGCCACTGACAGAAGAGCCTTGGAAGTCAATATCTCCTGAAAGACAGAGCCTAAGCAGGGTCAGTTCCCCTCATCCTGTGGGAGTTGCTGGTATCCCAGTTTGTTGTAATGAAAGCTAGAATGCAACTATGTGGGTGATTCATGTGCTTGAGTCCTGAAATAAATAGGTCTCATAATATACCTAATAATAACAGGTCTTTCTTTTAACAACTGAAAGAGAGCCTTAGATCTGTTAGCTGCTAACCTCCCAATGGTCTTGATGGGCTAAATGATCTCCTGTCATTTGTACCTGTTGTTGGGTTCTAGGTCTGGGGACAGAGGTGGTAGCGATCTGTTACCTTGGGTTTTATCACACGTGGTGGTTTGTCCCAAGCATGCCTGAGGTCTTCATAAGCAGCTTTGTTTCATTTATTTGTTCAATGGATTTCAGAATGAACAGAGGAGGCACAAGTGGAAACTAGGTAGAGGTATGTGAAACACTGAGAAGAAGAGGCACTGCCTTACACAAAGGGTTGTGGGAGGGTGAAACAAGCTAGCCAGGATTGTTCATAGTCTGGCTTCTTTTAGGATGGATGAAATCCGTGATCAATTTACTACTAGCAACCAAACTGTCCACCTTGCGTTTACGACCCTTCTAAACTTTTCTGGGGTTTTATGTTCGCAGACGTCCATGAGTCTCCCATCCTGGAGGACGATGATGATGAGTTTGACCACATCGCCCCGAGCACGGCCACTACCTCGGCCACCTCTGAGCAGAGCACGGAGTCCGGCGCCTCCAGCCCCGACATCATCTCGCCCACGGCGAGCCGCTGCTCGGAGGACTCCTGTCAGGGGCAGCCGGACACGCCCCCCTCCTCCTGCCAGAGGCAGCCCTGCAGCGGGGAGGAGGACGCGGGGGAGCAGTGACCGCTGGAGTGGGCCCCGGTGGTTCTGCACGGACAGTTGGCTACTCTCGGCTGACCGGGGGTGGGCCTTCCTGACCCGTGTGGTGTTTGCACATGCCTTGTGAGTCAGTTGCCTGAAGAAAGGCGCAGGCCCGGGTCATACTCGGAGCGTTCGCTGCACACAAGCCGATACTTGAATATTGCACCCAACGGGGGGGACAAAAATTTCCTTATATCAGTTGTCATTCGTTGGTGATCGTGATCGTCTTGATTCTTATCTGAATAACCGAGGTCGTATGCGTTTTCACCACGTATATGAAATGTGAATGTGTCTAACCTTAAACGCTGTAGGGAAACTGCCAATTAGGTACAGAGGAGACTTACAGAGGTCAGTGCAGAAATAGGCTTTTCAGCACTGTAACCCTCAGTCCACTGTGACCTTTCCCATGTGCTGTGTGCATTCAGGACAGTGAAGCTCTTGCAGCCGAACTCATTCAGTTCAGAGCTAACAAGCACTAGAATGCCAGTTTTGTGTTTATTGTATTTAATGCTTATAGGTAACAGACAATAATCATGATTATCCAGAGTATTTCTTGAATGCAATATCAGGATTGCGAGAGTTTATCAATGGTAATTCCGTTTTGCTGATGTAACAGGGCCTGTGCCCTGAGCCAGTGACAGGAGTGACCTCTGTGCCCTCTGAGATCCAGACTGTGTCAGACTCTGCAGGAGCAGGGAGGTGCTATCCACTGTCCTGGGGGGGGCGCTGTGCAGGTGCCTGGAGCCTGCAAGCTCCAGGGGCAGTGAGAGCTGCACTCACTACTCCAGTTAAATTCAATTACCCCTTCAACTGTGGTTAATTCTGATGGGCTGTGCATTCAGTCCATTGGCACCACTTACCACAGTGGGGGGAGGGGATTGTACTGTATAAGACAGTATAATTTACAAAAGTAATGTACAAACTTGTTTCCCTTTTTTTGTAAATACAGGTTTCACAATTCACAGTTTACGTTTGAAGAAAATCTATCTGCGCCATGCCTTTCGGGAAACCGATGATAAAAATGTTTAGGAGAAATTAATACTGGAGCTTGGAGAGAAGCCACAGCTTTTGGCAAATGTTGACTAAAGCAACAATAAATTCTCAGACGACAAGGTCCGGCTGAGCAGGCATACCTGTCTATGGGAGCCTGCTGTACCAGCACTGGTGTTTAAACTCTGTCAAGCTTCCGGGGAGTAAAGATGCTTGGAGTAACAGTATGAGTCTTTGCGTTTTGTGCCCTGCAATATGGTGAAATATTGCAATAAATATTAAGCTTTGTTTAAAAATGTATGTCTTTTTTTCCATAATTATTTTCTTCCTGATGCTCAACGACAGTAGTGAATGGCGAAGTGCTGCCACGCACTGCTCAGGGAGCTGCCTGTGCTGCAGTCTGCATGCGCAGGCTGAGCTCCTCGCACCCGGGTCGACGCCAGAGACTGCCGTTTGTGAACCATTCATCCTGACCCCTGTGATCACACAACAGTCATTTCAGTTAATGGTTTTGAGACGGGGTTGTTTTAAAAACATCATTGCATCAACATATTTCTACCTTTTAGTGTGATAAAAATCTCTGTTGGGGACAGCTTTTTTACTCCATAATATAGAGGGAGACGCAAGCCATACTTTTCACATTTAATTCCTTTCCTGATCAGATTAAAAGCTGAATGCGAATATTGGAGCCAGTGTGTCAGAAAGTGCTGATTGTATTGCCGTCTCAGGCCTGCTAATTCAGCTCTTTACATCCCAGAGGATCTCAAACTACATACAGTAGCATACAATAGGGGACCCTACTGAGAACAGCAGTAACCTGTGACACACAGCGGCCATTCTGCACCAGCAGCCCCACCTGGGAGACACACAGCGGCCATTCTGCACCAGCAGCCCCACCTGGGAGACACACAGGGGCCATTCTGCACCAGCAAAGAGGAGTGAGATACTGTTTCCTGAGCTAAGAGAGAACTCCAGGGAGGCCAGAGTGGAAATTAGAAGAGATCTGAGTGTTGATGCCCATACTCTTAGAAACTGCAACAGGATCTTTAATAACCAAATAGATCCTCTGTGTAATGTATCTTCTTAAGGACAGTACATCCTACGGCACAGTGTCACCATACGGGAGCATCGTCTACAAGGAAGGGCACCACCTACTGTTCCACCAGCAGCCCTTGCAGCAGCAACCTTGTTTTCCTTAAATGCTTCTGATCCCAGAACTGACCAGGCTCAGTCCTGCTCAGCTGAGATCTGGCTGTAGGATGGTAATACTGCTGCAGTTTCAGTTTAATCTCAGACAAACATCACATTAATTCTCTGGAGAAACACAAGGACTCCAGGGATTCTTTGAGTTTGATTTTAAGGTGTTTGCAGAATCCCTAAACCCAGAGAAGCACAATTTAAGTGCTCCTTGTTTCCTTCTTGTCCTATTTTTACGTTGCTCTACGACACTGGCGTCTCCTTCCGTGCCCAGGATTAGTTCCTCATGTGTACCCAGGGGGCGCTCTAAAAAAGACCCCTGCCACTTTGCCGCTGCCGCTGACGTCACGACGCTCGTCTTGCCGCGTCGCTCTCGTTGTGTTCTGTGTCAAAGGGGAAAGGTCGAGAGGTTAGACACGGTCAGTGCCGACAGAAACTGCACAGTAAGAAAATTGCTTGGTTGGATTACCCGAAAAATCCGGTTATTTGAGTTTTCGTGTGCCTTGCGTGTTTGCAATGAATATTATTTAGACGAGTTGCGGACAGAGATTCCAGTGGGGATCTAGGATCTGAAACTCATGTAAGTAAGGTAAGAAAGCAACAGACAGCCCTAGCTGGGGCAGCTGGTTGCCTCTTGATTTATAGAAATGTGCTCTGTTTTTTCCAAAAATATGTTCCTGCTTTCAACATGTTAAAGCAAAAGCGCTGTGTAGGAGAGTGTATGCGGAAATTCATTTTGTTTTTATCTGGTATCGTACCCGACTTTCTTTCCATTGTCAAGAAAGTTGAATATTGACATGGATTCATGAATTTTCTCGTGGTAGTCTTTCAACATTTTTACACTTCGTGTGATTTATTGTTATCACCGTCAGACTCGTTTATCCAAAGTGACGCACCTCTGCTCAGATGGGTATTTGGTTGAGCAGTCTGACAGATGTACCGTGCCGAAGGTAACTGAGCCCCACCCGGTATCTGAACCACAATTTCCTAGTTATGAGTCCATAGTGCTGACCCCGTATTCCGGTTCTCAAAACCACGGAAAATTCACCTGCATGACCTCATCTGATAACTCCTATCTACATGACAAGTCTTCCCTTCTCCCCGTTCATAAGATTACCGACATTTATCTGGCAGATTCAGCATGGTTGAATTGTAACTCCCCCCTCCCATTTTAGTTCCAGGTGTCGGACAGTTACGCACTTTGTAAAGAGTGATGTAATCTTCCAGCCGTAATTTGTTAAGAAGGGTCGTAGTTTATGTTGTAGTTTTTAGCCATTTCAGTGTAGTCCTCTGCCTTCGCTGTTACCGTGACTGAGGTGTCGCTGCGTGTTTGAATGGGTACGGCTGACTCACGGGCAGCGACTTGACACAACTGTGTTTCCCAGAGGGAAACTCTGTAACAGCAGAGATGCTCTTCCACTGCTTCTGTAGTAAATCTTGGTTCAGCAGACCTTAGCGGCCACGTATTTGCTGGCGATCCAACAGCACTTCTGAACATCTGGCTTAAAGTAGTAGTTCAAATGTATTGCTGTGCCGGGATGCGCTTAAATACCGTGCTTTGTAGAAGCATTTGAACAATTGGATAACATGCAGAAAACATCTGGATACCACAGCAGATGGTCCTGTATAGGGTGTCTGAGTAAACAGGGAAATGTTGACATCTCTGGTTGCAATTTTTCCAGTCCAGCAGTGTTTTGATGGCATTACTGGTCTGGAGAAGTAACATGAATAAAAACGCACACTATAATAATAATAATAATAATAATAATAATAATAAACTTTATTTTATATAGCACCTTTAAAGGTGGCTTCTCAAAGCGCTTTTCAGAAAGACAACAACAATAAATACAAATACACAAGATAAGCAGGATAAGAATACACAGTTAGAGGAGACAGTAGACGCGGGTACTGAATACAGTAGGAGCAGAGGGGTGAAGAACGGAACCAGTTCAGTAAAGGCTCTTCTAAAGAAGAGGGTTTTGAGTCTGGATTTGAAGGAGTTTTGGGAAGGAGACTCTCTGATATCCTTGGGGAGAGAGTTCCAGAGCTTGGGGGCATAACAGGAGAAGGCTCTGTCACCCATAGAGTGTAGATGGGCTTGAGGGACAGACAGGAGACCAGAATTAGAAGAGCGAAGGTTGCGAGGTGGGGAGTAGGGCGATAATAGCTCAGACAGGTACTGAGCTGCCAACCCATGCAGAGCCTTATAGGTGAGCAGGAGGATTCAGAAGTTAACACAAACCCTGACAGGAAGCCAGTGCAAGGACTCCAGGATAGGAGTAATGTGAACACTTGCACTAGACCTGGTCAGGATTCTGGCTGCCGAATTTTGGACGTACTGGAGTTTGTTCAATGTGGATTTAGAAACCCCAGCGAGTAGAGCGTTACAGTAGTGTAACACTAATGCCTTTTCATTCTCCCGGAGGCCCACGTACCTGCTGGTCTTCATTCCAGCTGACCTGCATGACCTCATTGACGGCTTAATTGAAATAACATGTGGCTTGGTGGGAATATTTGCATTTTTTTTCAACTGAGAATTTTGAGTTGTGTTTAAGTTATGAATGCAAAAGACAACTTCCGACATCTGTAAGAGTCGAGCACAGTCCAGCAGGTCAGTTGGATCTAATTATGTGCAGCAATAGTCTGTTGGGGCTTCTCTCATGCTCACAGGCCTGTGTTGTGCTCAGGTGGGATATATGAAGGTAGAAGAGGAGGACTCCCCCGAAGATGAGGCGACTGAACCGGAAGAAAGCCCTCAACCTGGTCAAGGAGCTGGACGCTTTTCCGAAGGTTCCCGAAAGCTATGTGGAGACAACGGCCAGTGGGGGCACAGGTGCTGTGTTCACTCCTGCAGACAGACACACTAAGTGAGACACTTGGTGCAGGTGGTGAAGAGCAGCTGCTGGACCGAGCCTGACCAGTCCTTGGAGAGCCAGCCACCCTTATAACTCGTGTATTGTGATCACTGGAGTGGGTTAATTGATTCAGAAGTCAGGAATGGGGAAGTACTACAGTTCTGCAGTTTTATTTGATTTTAATTTACATGTTTTTTAAGTTTAATGGACCTTAGGAGTGCATGCCACTTCTTAATTGAAGACACCGCTAGTTCTCAATTTAATGCGCTTGGGCACAGCTGGCAATGGAAAGCTTGAAGTCTTAGGGCCACATACATGGCTCGTACCCAGCTGTGCACCAGTGAGACACGCAGGTGGCTGGACAGCCTCTTCCCAGATACAGGCCATCTCGTCATGCACACCACTGAAGCTTCATTATCAAACCAAATTGCAGTGTTAATTATGAGATGAGAAAACAGATGCTGTTTAAAAGGTTCGCTAAGGGCCTTGTTCACCTGGCACCACTAACAACAGTCTTCCTTTTGCATGTCGCATGAAATTGGTCATAAAAATTTAACTATAACTTAGTGCTACTACAGAAATATGTTGTATGAATAAAAGTGTATTATTTTTTATCTTGGAGTTCAGACAGATTGGGAGTGGATGCATTTTTAAGGAAATTAGTTCCTTTAAAAAAGTAGTTCCGGTTCTGGGAACACCTCTGCAGCATAAATCGGGAACTGCCTGCATTTTTATTTCAGATGATCTCTGACCGCACTTCATTAAACACATTATGCTTCAGGGAAAATTCTTCCATTTTGTTTGGTAAATGTTTAGAAATTGGCTGGATTGTGGCTCTCCAGGATCAGGGTCGGTCACCCCTTCTCTCTCTGTAAGCTGTTGTGTTTCTATAATACATTCTTGTTAGAAACATTTTAACCTGATTGCAAATTTACACCTTTCAACAGTGTTACTGAACCTGAACGTGCTGTAAGTTGAGCTCTTTATCTCCTGGCTGTTCTGTTCATAATGTCTTTAATGAAAAATGACCGCATTTGAGTTTTCTCTGCACTGTTACTGTTACAGCTATCCTGTTTTCATTTTCTTTCCTGATTTGTTGATTGAGCAGTTATTTTTTTATTTTCGTGTTCTCTTGGCACAGCTGGTGTGATGGAAATTGTTAATTTGTTGTCAGTTGTGAACTTATTGGATCTTGTAGTTCAATACTTTTAAACCCTACAATTCTCTGTGTTCTGCATCTGTAATAAATGTTATTCTTGAATGAGTTTAGAAAATAAAGGAGATGGATGAGCAAAACTGGTTTAAGGAATATGTGGGTTAGGCACTCACTCCTTCCTCTCCCTCTCCAGTGTCTCTGCTGGCCTTTTCAGCCATGGCTTTGCTGGCCTTCATGGAGTTCTTTGTGTATCGGGATACCTGGATGAAATACGAGTATGAAGTTGACAAGGACTTTTCTAGGTATGTTTTGTTACTGTTTTCTTTTCATTTTACAATGAAGCTGTATTGCCCCAGCTGCAGTAATATTTACTTTGATCGCAGAGTGTTCTTTCCTGGTCCTGTTTTCTTCCTCTGTGCTCATAATGAGATGCCTTTTACAATTTAAGGACATTGCCTGTATGTCTGGCTTCTTTAGGTAAGTACGATGATGGAGTGAACAAATGAATTATTGCACAGACTTGTTTACTGTTGTGGTTCCCTCCTCTGTTTCAGAATGGAGACAAAACTGTGCTTGTTTCAGGAGCACTGGGACTGAAACTGCTGAAATGCAGTATTGTTGATCTAAATTGTTCAGGGATCTGCTTTCCTGCAGCCCTTACTTTATGTACACAGTATACCAGCATAGTAGCAGCTAAATGCCCTGATTGTCTGTGTACAAGACTGCTTCACCTTGCGCATGCTTTACTGGACTCCCAGCTATATTTTTGTATATCTTTTTGTTTTAGTTTGATTATTTTCATTATCAACCTTACCCCTCTTTTAGTTTTATGCCTCCTGTTGTGACAGGCTTGTTCAGGAATCTGGTTCACTATTGTGGACGTACAAACAGCGTAGGAAACCTCATTGTGACAAATCTGTGTTTGCACTGTGTGCTCTGCACCTCTGGTTGTGTAGCATGGCTTTACAGAACCTCCATCACATACTGTGTGAGGGCAAGATCGCCCACAAGGGCTCCTGACAGAATACAGAATGGCCCTTCAGGCAGTTTTCCAACATCAAGCCTAATGTAGTTGCTTCTGAGACACAAATTCAAATTATACTTATGCAGCTGATTGGTCTTTTAAATGCTGCTGCTAACTGGAGGTCCAGACTGTTGTCATGAAGCGTATGCATTACTGTAAAGTATTTTGTAATCTGGTCATAGGTATTTCTAACTATTTTGTTTAGATTAGGTGAAAATGAAATGGTGTCATAATGTGTACAGTTCAGCCTGCCTGTGTAATACTGACCCAAAGGCAAAGGAGCATTGATGTGTTAGAGGGCGCAGGTTATATGCGCAGAGTTTGGCATGGTGTTGTTTTTTTCAATAAAACCTTCCTATTGGATCTGATTTGCTTTTTTTTCTCTCTCTCTTACAGTAAATTAAGAATCAATATAGATATTACAGTTGCAATGCGATGCCAGTGTAAGTACTTTTATCCCAGGTATTTGGACTAAGAATGTTTTCTGAAAATGGTTATGCAGGTATAACAGGTAGCTGTGTACCAACACTTAGTGGGTGGTTTATTTCACCCCACATCTAGGGACCCTGGGAAGAATAACATCAGATGCTTCCACAGTGTGACTGCCTGTATTTTTCTCAGTATTCTTTAAGACGCCACTTGTAGCTGAAAGAAGAGACTGGAACATGACATGGTTTATGACTTGGTCATAAACACCTCTTGCCTGTCTGTTCTCTTGCAAGAGGTGGCCTTTCGTTTTCTCTCTTGCCTTTCTTAGCAGTTTATGTGCTAGAGGCTCTGGTGCTCTGTTATCAGTTATTTCCCAGAGAAAGAACAGCCCTGTAATTTACCTATCATATTACCTGCAGCAGAAGCTCACTGTAATGTGTTACTCTGCCCCTTGACTTATAAGGGACAACCTTAAAAACATGAGATTTGCTTACTGTTCTACTGATCAAGAAGGATGATGTGTGTTTAAGCAGATGTTTACTAGGTGCTATAGAAAAGTGCAGTTTTCCCCATTTCCAGAATATTTTACATGTCAGGCTTTGTTTTTCCACTCTACCAGATGTTGGAGCAGATGTGTTAGACCTAGCAGAAACCATGGTAACCGCATCAGATGGACTGGAGTATGAGCCAGTAAGTAGAACAGGCGTGGCTGGCGAGAATCCTGCCTAGGATCTCCCTAGGGATTCCCTCTTCCATGCTGTGCCACTCGTCAGACTGCCTGTCTTTTTGTGCTTTGTGATGAGGTTGATTTTCATGTCACTGAACATCTCACCTGTGCCTGTTGTGTAATTGCAGGTGGTGTTTGAACTGTCTCCCCAACAAAGACTGTGGCAAAGGTACGACATGCTTCCTTTAATACAGGCAACTTGACAAGTACACTTTAATCAGATTAGCTTGATGAGCCGAATTGGCCCCATTCTCTTCTCTTTTAATCAAAAGTAGTCTTTCACACATCCCCTAATACTGCTCGAGTCCGTCTGTCACTCTGTGTCGATCTGAACCGTTGCTTGCGTAGCTCAGGCACTCAGAGCCTCCCTTTCCTCCGTGTGGATCGAAGCAGTGGTGGCGAAGTGAATTCACAGCAGTGTCTGGTGGTAAGCACGCTCGGCCTCTGGAGCCCCAACACAGACTGACACCCTTTTCTTCCTCCTCCTTCTCCTCCTCTTGCACACCTTCCTGTTAGTCCAGGGGAGTGAATTATTACCTGCTCCTGTCCCTCACATTCTGGAGTCTCGCGCTCTCCGGATGCCAATTATCCAGTCAGTCCGGGTGTGTCCCATCCCACCGGGCTCCTGTCCTCAGGAGGAGTCTGTCTTCCAAAGCCGCTGCCTCTTGCTCCCTCATGTTGTCCTTCTCCTCTGCCCCAGGATGCTTCTCCTCATACAGAACAGGATGAGAGAAGAGCACTCACTTCAGGACGTCCTGTTCAAGAACGTTTTGAAGGGGGCTTCCACAGCCCTGCCTCCTCGGTGAGCACGTGCACAGGGTTAACATTTTGTCTGCCTTATCAGCACGCATAGATTAGACCTGTTTGAGGACAAAGAAGTAATCAAAGGCAAATGCAATGGGAGATGAGCACACCAGCCTTGAAAGGTTTTCACTTGAGTGCAAACATTTTCTTCCCCTTTTTGCTTCTATCTAGCGTTGTAAAAAAAAGTTATTGGTGTTGGCGATACATGGGCTGCAGTGTGGAGTAGTGGTTAGGGCTGTGAACTTGTGCTTTTACCCACATCCTTCTGGCGGCGATCACAAAACGTCCCCGCTATACAAGTGGGTACTAAAGTTTGTTGCTTTGGTTAAAAATATCAGCCAGATAAATACATTAACAATTATACAATTGCCCTGCATGTTTGAATCTTATCTTTAGGCTGACTTTCAGGTGTCGATTTTAGACTGGGAGGCTGACAGTATTTAAGCTTTTGTAGAGAAAAGGCACAGCTATTACGGAGGGAGAACTTGCAAGAGCCAAGCCAGGAGGAGTCCCTTTTCTACTTGGGCAAAGTGTTTCCTAGGTAGCAGTTGTTGCAGCCAGTAGTTTGCCTTTGGTTACGGTTAAACAAAAAATAATTCGCCTTCTGTTTGATTGACGACCGTTAGAGTGGTTTGCATGTCGGCGTTGCAGGCGAAGCTGGAAAAAAACAAAACAATCAACTACTGACTACGCATCAGGCAACACTGGCTGAATGACTTCTTCTCGTTTGTAACATTTATTGTGTTCAAGGAAATGAGGATTAAAATGAAAAGTAAAAGCTCCGCAGAAACCCCTAAAACATTTAATCCTATAGGTTCCCCAGACCTGCATTTATTGTAGTTGTAAATGTTGCCTCTTGTATGCAGCTCTTGTTCATAACCTAAATCTTCTTGCCACCTGAGTCAGGGCGTTTGAGAGTACCTGCAGAGGACCTTACAGATATACAGCAGATACTGGAACTGGAAAAGCAGGAACTAGTCTTTCTTGTTTTTTTTCTGAAAAGGCTGCATGTCCATGACCGTTGTGCTTTAAAAATACTGCAGCTGTGTCAGCCATCATGTTCAATAATGAGATGCCTTTCCTTTTCCACAGAGAAGACACTCTTTCACAGCCTCCCAATGGCTGCAGGATACATGGGCACCTTTATGTCAATAAAGTAGCAGGGAACTTTCACATTACAGTGGGCAAGTATGTTATTTTCATTGAAAAAACTTGTGTATACATTTTTAGTTTTCAACTTTATGTCAACTTTATGTTTATGTCTAGTGATATCTGTGATACATGCCATGATTCCAGAAGAAACATGCCACACGTAATTAAAAGGGAACTGCAGTCCCAATTACTTTGACCATTAATTAAATCTCGGTGACAAAAGAAATTCATTAACGTTATAGAACAATTTTACAAACTTCGAATTAAGCACAAAATTGTGCATTTTGTGAAAGTACTGTAAGTCGCAGTGTTGTTGCACACTGGCATTCAAGTTCCCACGAATTGCAGCATGAAGCGTCCCTTCCTGCTCACTAGTCACTGTAATGATTTATGTAATGTGATGTACTGTACGAGCAAATAAGTACAGGTTGTGCAGCAGAAATCTCACCGCAAAAATGTTCCAACGTGGTCTGCATGCAGAGTTAACAACTAAGTAGTATTTGTTGGCAAAACCTTCTTGAAATCAAAAGCAATATTTCTATAGGATTAGAAGAGCGTTCACAAGCCTGCTTATTTCACCTCACCGAAGGTTTTGTCGCCTCGTTCTGAATCACAGTACATGGCGCTGTTCATACCTGGTAATGTAATCTGGAAATATGTAAATTGAAGGTTTTACAAGTTTCTGTGTAGATTCTGTGTGGTTTGAAATGTACTTATCAGTGCTGATGCTTTCTAACCCCGAAATATAAAAATAGCGTTGCAGTTCCCCTTTAATTTATTTTCTAGTGTAAATAGAATAGTACAGAAAACTGTAATGTTCACAACACACTGAAAACTAACACATTACAATGTCTATATGCTGACATTTGAAGCAAACCTAAGCATTGGGGATATATTTTATTACTTAAAATATGTATGCTTGATTGTAGCTTTGTAATTCTGTTTTGACATTTCTAAGTGTGTATGTCTAATACAATACTAATGGGCTATTTTAGAGGCAATATTCTCTTTCTGCTCTTGGTGAATAAGGTCTGTAATCAATGCAGAGATGTGTGAACTTGTTGAGAGTGTGATCGAGGTCTGAGGCGCGAGCTGTGTGTCCGCGTGTGTCGGAGCTCCCTGCGGTTTTTTCTGCTATAAGACGTCTTTGCTGCTGTTTCCCACAGGGCTATTCCTCACCCACGAGGTCACGCTCATCTAGCAGCTCTTGTGAGCCACGAGAGTAAGTACCGTTCGGCTCGCCATATTTGCATCTAATGAATCCTGCCTTTCCCTGATCAATCCACGCCTACACATGGCAGCCCTGTGGCTGAAGTGTATCGTAAGGAAACATAGGTTATCATGTATTTGAACACATTTGCATGAAAGTCGTTTTTGTTGCCGGTCTCCACTGAAGAAGAATATATCTGTTTTTTTATTTCATTGATGTGTACCTCACCAGATATCCAAAGCAATATATATATTTATATAAGGCATTTTACTGGAGCAGTCAGAGTGGAGCGCTGTGTTTAAGGTACAACAGCAGGACCCAGGAACTGCACCCATAGGCTTCCAGAGGTCAAACTACTACTGATTAGGTAGCCATTGCTGCTAAAAACTGCAAAAATTGCAGAGATTACCCATAACTGAGTCATAGAAAATGACAAATCCGATTTTTTAGAAGCGCAACCCATTGCTTAGTTATATCAAGTAGGGAGCTGCGTCAGCAGGCGTAGTCTGCAAAGGAACAGGTAAAGGTTTATTCCTGCTGAAAAGAGAAGAAAGAAAACACAACCCAAAGAACCACTTCTCTCACCCGGAGAAGGCTCTACAACCTTTCAGCATGGAATAAACCTTTACTTGTTCCATTGCTTAGTTATGTTTAATGTGAATGTTATTTCAGTACGTGTTTGTGAAGACCCAGTACAGTGATGAGCCAGTAGCAGAGTGCAGGAGAGGCTTGATCTTGGGCAGAAACCATTTACAGTTACTGGCCTCATGAGGGAGCTTTTGCTCTGCTGAGAAATTTTTTTCTTCCACTTAAACTGTATTTTCAGTGCGTTTTTGTGGAAAATACTCAAGTAGCCCCAAAACACAACAGATCACCTCGACATGAAGAAGCAAAATAAGCCATTATTTAAACAAATCTGACAAGGAAAAATAATTAGATGCATTCAACCGTCATACATACAGTAGCTAGGCTTATTGTGGTGGCTGCTGTCTCCTGTCAGGACTGGCTGAGGAAACTGTCCCAGATACAGTACCTGAGTGGGACACGAAAGAGGCTTTCCCAGACCTTTCCTAGAAGAGTCTGATCAGGCAGCCTCCCCAGAGAGCTGATATTGGTTATTTGTTGTTAGAACATTATTCTTTGTGCTTGCGTGATATTAGGGGAAACCTCGGAGTCCTCGAGTTGAGATGTCGATTGAATTCAGTTGATACACTTTGTTCTAGAAGACGGAACTCTTGCTGCTCAGGGGAAGCTGTTGAGGTTAATGTGGTTTTCTTGTTGTTATTGTTGACGTGAATTTGTTCTTGCCTTACAGCCTACAACTTCTCACATCGAATAGACCATTTGTCTTTTGGAGAGGAAATTCCAGGAATCATTAATCCCTTGGATGGAACAGAAAAAATTTGTTCTGACCGTAAGATGAAGTTATTATTTAAAAGCAAAAACCAGCAGATTACAGTTGTCTTAATCTGTCTCGTTCATGCTGGAAGGGGAAATAATTGTCTCTTTGTGGATTTGCCAAGAAGTAGTTCTTTGAATTTTAACTGAAAAACTGAAGTGAAACGTTTTTATTTTTTTAAATATCCATAAGTGAACAATCCTACTGATGTAGAAAAGCAGATTTAGATTTTAACAAAAGCCTCTTTAATCTTCCATTCGTCCATCATCATTGTCACGTTTATTTGAAGACAATCCAGCAGGGCCTGCTGGAGGCTGTGGCCTGTATTTAGTATTTGGGGGGGGGAAAAAAATCTGTATCAAATATATTTTGATTTGGCAGAGATAGCGCTGAGTAAAGAGGGCGGGGTCGCAGTGTTTATCTCTGCTCTGAGATAGTTTTTTCTCCTTGGTGCTGAGTGCTTCTGTAGGTCTGTGGCTGCAGTCACGAGTTGTGTTTTACCATCTAAACACTTTTAACAATGCTTGATCTTCTGTAGTTACTTTAAACTGGTTTTATTAATTTGCTTTCTCTCCATCTGTGTGCATATACAGTATATCCATGTATACATTGTATCAGATATCTCAGATCATGTATATCAGGTAAAGATCTATTAGATACAACATATATCCCTCCCATGCTCAGGCACTCAGAAGGCTGTTTTCTTGAATTTTTGCAACACTGTGTTCTTTAAACCAGCGCTGATTCTGTGCTGTTGTTTCAGACAACCAGATGTTCCAGTATTTCATCACAATAGTGCCAACGAAGCTCAAGACATACAAGATCTCCGCCGACACTCATCAGTACTCGGTCACTGAGAGGGTACGTCCTAGGAGCAGCGATCTGCCACGTGCAGTGCAATTGGTTTTAGCGAGCTAGCAATAAACCATCAATAAACCTTTCAAAAAAGGATATTGTGATGAAAGGTTGTATTACATGAATTGCGAGTCACATCGAGTTAGGAGCTGCTGAAACAATATAGGAGTATCATGGCGTTTAATTAATTGGTCCCAGCTGGGTCTTGAAGCTTGTTCCAGACCAGACCCAGACTTGAAGCTCTGGTTTTGGACAGCTGATTCCAGTCCCCCACAACCCTCTGTGTAGAGGAGTGCCTCCCGTTCTCGGTTTGAAGCCCAGGCTGCAGCAGGAGCGTGATCAGGCGGATCATTTTCAGCTGTGCTAGAGTTGCACCTTCCACTGGCTCCAGCTGTTCCCAGCTGTTCTGGCCAGGCAGGGAAGGTGATGGAGCTCTGCTCCTCAAGCCAGCCGGAAAGCGTGTGTGTCTGGGTTTTCTTTTTAACGTTTTGGCCTGTTAATGACGGTTTCTTCCAATGAGTGTTCGAAGGCCTCGCTTGCTTTTAATCCTGGTCTTGCTCCTGCAGGAGCGGGTGATAAACCACGCCGCGGGCAGCCACGGAGTTTCAGGGATCTTCATGAAGTACGACATCAGCTCCCTGATGGTGACGGTGACGGAGCAGCACATGCCTCTCTGGCAGTTCCTCATCCGCCTGTGTGGCATCGTCGGGGGGATCTTCTCCACCACAGGTGAGCTCTTCCATGACAGAAGATACATGGTTGGGGGGCGCAGTGGTGCAGTAGCTGGCATTGCTGTCTCGCAGCTCTGGGGTCCTGGGTTCAGTTCCGGACCTGGGGTGCTGTCTGTGTGGAGTTTGAGTGTTCTCCCTGTGTTCGTGTGCGTTTCCTCCGGGGGTGGGCTTCGGTTTCCTCCCGCATTCTAGAGACATGCCGATTGCTCTGTTGGCTTCTGGGGAAATCGGCCCGGGTGGGAGTGCGTATCTGTGTGTTTCCTGCGATGGATTGGCGTCCCATCCAGGGTGTACCCTGCCTTGCGCCTATGGCTTGCTGGGATGTTGCCCTGAGACCCTGTTCTGGATAAAGCACTTAGAGACTGGATGGATGTAAGATACACTGGAGCTGAAGATCGGGAATTGTCACACCCACATTTGTGTTCTATACCCTCCCAATGTCTGCTCACTTCTGCAGTACTTCTGTATGGAAACTTTTTAATACGTGAATTGTGATGGTCATCGAGTTAAGAGCTGCGGAATCAATATGGGAATATCATGGCGTTTAATTAATTGGTCCCAGCTGGTTCTTGAAGCTTGTTCCGGACCAGAACCACCACCAGCTGCAGCGCAGCTCGGACCGCACGACGGTAACGCCAGGCAGGGGAAGGACGCAGCTGTTGCTGAGCAGGTGCCTGTCCCCCTTCAGCCTCCACCCTAATGGCCACTGAGGGAGTCCCGGTCAAGCTCTCTCCCAGAGAACCTTATACTTCGACTTTTTTCATATATTTTTTATCTTTGATCAGACGGCTTGCAATCCTGTGCACCTTTAGGTGGCTTTTTTGTGTTCTGCTACTGCACCGTCTCGTGTTGGGCTTCTCAAAACCCCTTCTGTTTTAAGCCTCTGATCTGATTTTATATTTTCTAGTTTTTTAAACTGATTTTTCTTTTCTCACTTGTACGTTTTTGTTTTTTAGGCATGGTCCATGGACTTGTGGGCTTCTTAGTTGACGTTGTCTGCTGTCGATTTAAGCTGGGTGTTTACAGGCCGAAGGAAGTAAGTTTGATTTCTGAGACGGTTGACAGACATGCTGAAGGATTATTTTAAGAGCAGGAGGTGTCTTCACTGGATGTGGGTTTCTAAAGACGCCTTTTGCAAAAGTATCGTGAGGAAGTACCAGATGTCAGCTCTTCTCAAGGCACAGAAATGAAGGATTACACATCCTCATAGGGGTTTGTGGCTAACCCTTAAGTTTATTTAGATTAATTAGGATGAAGTTTAGATAGCAAACTGGACTGCAGCCAGTTTGTAGTCTGGTGCTCTCTCTGCAAGCTAGTTGGATGAGCCCTTTATAGAGACCAGCTTTTTTATATAGAATGCTTCATATGTATTATGTGTGTATAAAACATTTAATTATTATTGTACTTTGTGTTTTTCTATGGAATTATTCTTCTTAGATCATTTATGAGTCTCCTGAGGAGAATTTCTTGATTTGGCTGGTTAGCAGTCCTGCTGACGGGCTGTACTGTCTGATTAGCAGTATAAGTTGAGAATCCCACAATCCAAGCAGTTTGTGTCCTTGTGGGAAAAGCACCATGCTGTGACAGAATGAGGAGACTGGGGGGCAACATTTCTCCAGCAAAACAAACTAATTTTTGTTATTCTCGGGTGTGCCTTAATCTTTTTTAGCAAGACTAGAGGCTTCTCTTGGGTGACGGTTCATACAGGGTTTATCTGCAGTGTTTCTTTGTGTTTTTGCTGAAATCTGGTGCTCAGATTTTGACTTTCTGCTGTTTAATGCCTGTATGTAAGACAGTGTTGTGCTGTTAAAAAAATAATTTAAAATAGCTTATAATTATCATTTAAATTATAGAAATAATTAAATTTTAAATGACAAAAAAAAAATCTGTAGTCTCCAAAGTTATCCTGGTCTCAGTTCTGGAAAAAGATAAGAAAAAAAAATAAGAAATAGACAAATCACGAGAAGAGGAGAATTGGTTGAGTGCAAAGGGAGTGTGTGCAGTTAATCTACTCTCTTGTCTGTTGTTACTGTAAGCTTTATTACAGTACAGCAGCACTGCATTTATAATGGCAATAAAAATGAGATGTAAAAGGCTTAGAAGAGGCACTCTACTAAGAATGAAGAGAATGATTCTAATACAGTCTGTGTAAGGTATAAAATCATAGCAGTAATCTCATTTATTTGTACGCCCATGGACCAATGGACCAATATTCACTATTTCTTAAATAGTTAACAGTTATATCAAAATATTGCTACAAAACTACTATGGAAATTCTTGTTTTACAAGGCCTGGAGTCGTAGCCAGTTTAAACTTCACGGTACCCAACCCTGGTGAATTCAGAGATTTTACTGTGTTTCTCTGAACAAAACTTCTAATTGCAGACAAAGGAGGATTCATCCTGTGCTGTTAAACCTGGACATGGGGCAAGCTTCTCGTCTCTCTGTTCTCCTTTCTGCTTGCTGGATCATTTGCAAAATCCTAGCTGCTTCCTTCTTTGGTCTGAGTGGATATGATCAGCTGGTGTTTTCTGAGGAACAGTTAGTTAGGACAGGTTTATCACAAAAAAAAAAGAAGTTAGTCTAATAATTAAGTTCTTCTGTAGAACTGCTCACCGACAGTCAATTATTATCGTCGGTGTGGTCGCTATGAATTATTCCTCTTTTTGCTCCCAGATGAGATATTCTTTCAACAAGAATGGCGTGCGCTCCATCTAAAAGAAGAGCTTTTCTTGTAGCTTGCTAAAATGTGTCTTCAGAAGCTGCCTGGAAAATTTGTTTTACCTTAATTTTCACGTTTTTCTATGTGAAATTGTTGATTATTTCTTCAGGATTGTGGAACCTTCAGAATCTTTGGAAGCAGGTTCTCCGTGTGCTCTCATGTGAGCATGTGGAATATCCATCCTTCCTTGTCTATAAGGCCAGAAACCTGCTGATGAGGGGTTTTGTTCAGTATAACGACTTCATGTTCTTTAAGTGGAAGCAGTCATTCCTGCAGAAGTTGTGAGACTGTTTGTCTTTCTCCTTTCAGGTGGCTCTCTCTGATGGTCACATGAATAACCATAGCCCTGCTGCGATGGAAAACAGCACACATTAACGGGGTGAGAAACACCCACTTCTCTGGGACTTCCTCACGATGTTTTTTGATGTAAGAATGCAAATTTTCTGAAGGCGCTGGAGTAAAACCTTTTTAAATCAATTGGGTACTCTTTTGTACATTCAAATTTTCGTACAACGTGGAAGTACACCGTTCAGAAAACATGAAATGGTGTTGCTGGAGTCCATGAAATGGCATTGCCCCCTTGGTGTTTGTGGGGAGTCTCTTCCTCCTCTTTTACCTTTAGAAGAACTGCAACCCCAATTTCCGAACATGCCAGTAAATTTTCCAGATACTGTGATGTCTTTCATATCTTTTCCTGCGAATAGAATTTTCTTCTGGCTCGTCTAAGGACCAGCACAGTGGGCCGCTGTAGTCTGTGACAATGACTCTGTGTTAATTTATTTTAATATGTTGGTTGCAGTGTCCTTGCTGGTTTGTCGCCTGCAGTCAACAATTTGTAGCGAGGTCGGGAGGAAGAAATATTCATTGTCAAATAAGTGCTGAGTCCCTTTCCACAAAATACTTGGAAAATCTCTTAGATATTTTAACAGTTTCTCCTGCTGTATATTTATAAACAACTTCCAGTACCATACCATCTGCAAGCCTTGTGTTTTCTAGCATTTTCTGTATTTAATAAAAACTTAACAACACTCGCAACACCACAACACTTTCAGGCTGCCATACAGAAGTCGCTCGAGTCGCGCTCTGCCCCAAACGAGGGGACCCAAGTTCTCGAGAAACTGGAAAATGCTCCCTTTCCTCTTGTGGGGTTTTTTTTCCCCATACACAAACACAAAATAATTCTGTCTCCTCGCAATACGACTCCTTCTCTCGATACCCATGACCGCAGACAGTTTTGTAAGAACATGTGTTTGATTTCACTGTCTGTACAAGAAGTTCAAGTGGTGTTTGTGCCCTTGTTGATTCACTGCACAAACGTGTTTCAACAGTGGCCGTCCTCCTCTGCCGTGCAGATGTGTCCTGCCAGCTTGTTGCAGGAGAGTAATTTGTCTCTTGTGAACATAGAGAGACAGTGGTATGGCACTCTGTAAGAGGTCATCTTTGGTGTGTGTTGCGTGTCTCTTTATCATGTTTAAATCAAAACGTATGAAACATTTTTTTTCTTTGCCGATGACCTGTGAGGGGACTACAGTGTTGTAATGTTTTTAATATGATTTTCTTACAACATTTTATACCTGGGGAGATGTGGTCTGTCATAGGTCACAGGCATGGAGCATGTAACCCCCGTCCTTGTGTAGAGTCGTCACAGCACTGTTCCAGATCCCTTGTTACCTTATTGTGTTTCTAATGATGAGAAGAGCCCAGACTGAAGCAAAATGCAAGTAGTACTCTGCTGCCCGCTGTGAGGAACCAACACCCCCCTTTCACATGGCCAGTGCTTTCCTGGGTCAAACATTTTCCTCCATCCATTCAGATGCAGCTCTGGAAAATCTTCAGCTTGCAGTATATTCAAGTGTTAACAGTCTGCTCCAATATTCCTGTTCAAAACCCAAGATTATCCACAGAAGAGGGACTGAGCATACTTGTTTCCTGTCATGTGGGTCCAGCTTTCATCTACTGTATGGTCATGGAGCGCTTGTGTGTTAAAGGAAGTGGTTACCAATTTTTCACTGCTAGAAGTGACAATGGAAGTGAGGTATCCCTGCCTGTGTTTTTGTCTTTTGTCTGGTGATTCCTTTTTTTTCCCCCAGAGGCTTCAAATTAAACCTCGGTTTCTTAAGCCCTGTGTTGTGGTTATTTATGAGATGAGTGTAACATTTGAATGAACCAGCGTCTAGTTTTCCAAATCTGTGTCCCGAGTTTGTATGGACTGGAGAAGGTTTCGTCAGGTCTGTAGTTGAGTGGGGGTGAGGCTGCCTTGCGGTCTTCCTGTGCCATTTTACCCCAGTCCTGCCCAGTAGGTAATGGGATAAGTGCATCTGTGGGGGCTTCATGTCACTCCTCTGTCCACCTCCTAAGCCCCTGTACACTTTGTGCAGCGTGGTCACTCCTAGTTGCTTTTGAACTGCACTTATACTGGACTTTTTTTTGTCTACCCAACCATAAACATTCAAAAGCTTAGAAGCTCTGCCTGCAGAGCGTGGTCAAATACGCAAAGACCAGAGACTTTGTTAACATAATAGCGTAGATAGGTGAAGGAACTCCTACAGTACATCCTTTGACAGCAATGGAGACTTAAGTGTTTGTGGACGCATTTTAATCTAGAAAATGTGGGGACACAATTAAAAAGGAAAAATACAAATGATGAGATGTATAATTAAAAGTGTGTGATTTAATTAGAGAGATTATATGTTATAATATGCACTGTTGCCCAGTTTCATAAAACGATAAGTTATTTTTCAAAGGTCCACTTTGGTGGTAAAGAAAAATGTGTGACTTTCAATCCAACAAAACTCAATTCTTTTGATTTCAATGTAATATTCTTATTTTGTGGTATCCAGATTTAGGCTGCTGAAACAATGACGTATTGTTTCTGTCAAATCTCTAATGAACAAAGGGATTCTGTTGGAACAATAAGAATTTGTGTCAGCTGGGCACCACTGAGTAAAGAATATTGAAATAAAAATAATGGGCTAAGTTTGTTGTCATTTGTGGATTGTTTCTTTATCTGCAATATAAATTTCATTTTCAAATTTGCACCCTGAAATGAGTTTAATTCTCAATTTACAGGTAGTGGACATTATGTGTATCTTTGGATTGAGAACGTTTGTGAATCGAAAGCAAAGAGTAAAGCTAAGGGGTGAATGCTCAAATTGAGATAATTGGTGGAGTTCCTCAAGGATCTGTACTAGTACCATTTCTAATTTATCGAGTTGATCTAGGTTCTGGATTAATTTGTAAACTAGTGAATTTTCAGATGACACCAAGATAAGAGGACAAGCAGCAGATGTTAGTGAAATTCAAGAAAAATATCGGGCAGATGAACTTTAGTTTTGATTTGTAGGCAGTTAGCAAAAATGGAGAAGTAGAGGATTGTAGATGCAGAACTTGATGAAGTTGCTTATGACAGTGGCTTAGGTGTTTGTTATCACAATTTAACCTTCTAGACAATGTAGCCAAACATAAAGGCAAATAGTATGTTGGGATATATTGTTAGGTGTGCATAATTAAAGCCAAGGGACTTTGTTAAAATTGTACAATGCATGACTAAGACCCAAAATGCATTTTAGAAAACTGTGCACAATATAACATTATCATGTTGCAAAAATATGTTGCTTTTCAGTGGAGCTGACTGTGACGTAATGGTGCAAGTGGACAAGCAGCAGAGAGTAAGTGAAAGATTCAGAATTGCAAATCTGGATCCATAATCAAGCTTAAGACCCTTTCAAAGCTATGACAGGAACTATAAAGTGTAAAATGCTCCTTGATAGGTAGTCTATAGCAGTTTCAGGAACTGCAGTAGTAGTCATGGCTCATTAATTAATACATGTCAGCAAAAAAAAAAACTGTCAGCAAACACCATTAATTTTCTTTTATATCTTTAGCAGACTGAGGCAAGTTTTCCACTATGTTTTGTAAGTACTTTGCTCCAGCTATCTTCGCATCAATCTGGACACTTTACCCAGTGCTGATGAGAAGCAGGACTGTAATATGATGCTGCCACCACTATATCTGGGCACTGTATATTGTGTAACCTCATATTGTGTCTGAGTCCTGTCACTATTCCTGAGTATTCATCATTGAACTGTGTGGTTTTAAAAGTCTCTGCTCTCCAAGCTATGGAACTTTTTTGCAACCTTTAGACCTTCTAAGCCAAGCATTGCCTTCTTAGGTAAATTTGTTCATTTGTTCATTTGCTATTTTGAAATTTAACATTTTAATCCTGGATGCATTTAATATCCACATTGACTCTCAACAATCTGGTCTGAAGTGCTTGGATTGGCCTGGTGGTACACAGTCTGTCCGTGCTCCAGCTCCCAGCTAAGGGCACATCTTGAATCTAAGCTTGTGTCCATCCACTGTTGGAAATTCATCCACTTGGGCTGTTCGTTTCCATCGTTTGCAATCTGTAAGCTTTTGCTGGTAACAATTGGGTTTCTAGTTTCCACAAGCAGTGCGATTGGCGAACGCATTTAGCCATGCCCCTTGGACCATACCTACACCATCTACCTCATTATGATCTCTTATTTATTGCACATCTCCAGTCATTGTTTACACGTTTGCATAGTTTACATTCAAACTGTTTACTTGTTTACTTGTACATTGTCTACTGTTTGTTTGTATATTGTCTTGATGCACTGTTTACACTTTGTGTTTTTACACTTGTTTTACAATCGAGAGACTTTCTGTCAATAAGAATTCCATTGTACCAGTACATGTACCGGTTACATATGGCAATAAAGTTCAAGTTCAAGGTAAGAACGTTAGAAGAGTTTCGACTGAGAGGAGCGCAGGTGATCATGTTTTCTGATTCTGCTCTATCATGCTCTTCTGAGAGTCTGTAAGATCAGAAGTTCAGTAGCGCTCTGACACACACCTGACACCCTGGACACTATCTCCTGTACTCACCTCACCCCTGGGGAGAAGTATGGAGACAGTTCCTGGTGTTGGAACGCAGGTTCTGTGTTTCAGACAAGTGCTCAACTTTTGTTTCTCATATTATTGATAATAATCACAAAACTTCCGAGATAACTGTCTTCCAGCATTACCCGACTGCTCAAGCCCTGCTGTGCTCTCACATCACCTGCATCACCTCATTCATGCAAACCTTTGTGTAATGGAACAAGTGATAGGTTTATTCCATGCTGAAAAAACAAGAAAGTTTCGGCCGTGGAGCCTTCTTCACACCAGCTTGGAATAAACCTATTACTTGTTCCTTTGCAGCTCCCCACCTGAACTACTGCAGCCTACACCTGCTGCGACCCACTATGCCTTCCTCCAAATCTTTTTCTAGATCTCTTCGTCATACCTTCTCTTCCTCTCTGGGCCACTTGCCCGCTTCTCTCACTAAACCAGCATTCCGTCTCTTCACAGCGATCTGTTCCAAGACCAGGTTTTCAAACCACCTCCTATTCCTTTACAGATGTTGTAGACATAATATCATCCCTAAAGGATTTCACCTGACACCTGAAGAAGGCTCCACGGCCAAAACGTTGTGTTTTCTTTCTTCTCTTTTCAGCATGGAATGAACCTATTACTTGTTCCTTTGGAGCCTACACATGCTGACGCAGCTGCCCACCTGGACTACTACAACCTTTCTGTAATGTTTCACAGCCAAGCTTGATAACATTGAACACAACTTTCTCTCCTCTCCTCTCGCCCCACAGCACTGCCTCTCTGTGTCCCTGACCTTGCGGGCTCTCCTCTTTCTCACTTCACAATCCTCATGCCTGCAGTCTTTCTGACCTGGCACCAGGCATGACACCCCCTCCCTGTCTGTGGACCCCACTCCCTGTGTGCGGTTGACTCTTGTCTGTCAGCCCTCTGCCCCTGGGTGTTTAATATAATGGCACCCTGAGCTCCAGCGTGCTTGCATCGCAGCTGCACTCAGGCCAGTGCCAAAAGAACCTCAAATGACCTTGAATGATCTGCATAATTCTCAGCCCACGTCTAACTTGCCTTTTCTCGTGAAAGTATTAGACCAAGCTGATACAGGGCAACTAAAATATCATCTCAGCCTAACTAAATTTTCCAACCTGTGTTCTTGTGCAGTCTTCAAATAGATTAAATCTCGCTTTGCTGAATGTAACCTTTTTTATTTTTGTTGTCAATTTTTGTTCTAAGGTTTGATTGATTACAACATTTGCTAATTGTGCCTCAGTGCTGTATTCTGTTCTATTTTCTATGTAAATGCGAAAAATAGATGCTCAGATCTGTGTTCACCCTAAACTATACCCTGAGGTAGCTGTTTTGTACATTTTGTTAAGGCCATGTTACTGGGAACCTCTCATTAGTTACATGAGCATTAGCTGTATCCCTGTCCTCTGACATGGCACCAGGCATGACACCTCCACACCTCACAGAGTAACTGACGCAGGAGTACCCCAGAGGCCTGGGGGCTGTGTTTGCTCGTGTTATGTGTGGAATGTCAGCATTCACTGTGTCTAAAGAGGAGTAACTTCAGTTTCAGTCCAGAATGAAGAACGAGGGCAAGACCTCCAACTCTGGATTGATTTTTGAACCTAATGTTCAGAATATTGTAAAGACTTCATGTGTTTATCTCTTCAAGGACTGATTACAGTAACAACCTTCTTACAGGAAGTAAAACTACACTAAATATTTCAAAGTGTCTTCAGAACGCACACGAGTGGACACGTCACTCCTGACCTGGAGTCCTCGCACATGCTTCCTGTCAGGTTTTGAGTTAATTATAAAATTGACTTCTACTTACATTCAAGTCTCTACATGGCGTGTCTCCCCAGCGTCCCGACAATATATTATCTGTTTACCTCCCTCCACACAACCCTCACTCAGCTGATTGTGGTTTACTGTGTGTTATCACCGGCAACAGGGCCTGTTGCTGCTGTACCGCAAAGCTGAAACACTACTCCATCACATGTTTTTGTTGTGAAATGAGATGTGGTGGTTGAGCAATACTCCATTGCAGAAGACTGGAAAGGCTACAAATGAAGTCCCCCTGCAGGGTGTATCGATGGCAGTGTTTTTGTAGAGACATTGACTTCACACTGCGCTACGTTGTGACTAACTACAGCCTCAGTAGGACCTTCAGAATGAACAGTGAAACACACACCAGAGGACACAAGGGGAAACTGCGTGGAAGTGCTTTTAAAACTGAGAACAGGAGGCACTTATTGACACAAAGTGTGGCGGGAGTCTGGAACAAGCTTCTCAGCCATGTGCCTGAAGCTGGCGCCCTGGCTTCTTTCAATAAACATCTGAATGAGATCCTTTCTCATTCAGATTTAATTGATGACCTATTAACTACCGCACTGGCTAGATGGGTTAAATCTCATGTGTAACTGTTCCTGCATTCTGATCACAGTGTGAGATGAAGTTTGTCAGCTATGTGCTGCTGATCGGGCGTCTCCTCATACCCCAGATTCCTCAGTGGGTCGAGTGCAGGTGACCTAAATAGGCCGACACGCAGCTCTGAAAGTACACAAGGCGACCGAGCTCTGTGATGCGAAATGTACAGAAGGAAGCAGGCCGACGTGCAGCCTGCTGTTTCCTGCGCCCATTGTGACACACAGGGACTTTATCAAGTCGCATTCTTCTGGGCTGATGCTGACATTGTTAGAATGCTCGCCCTGCGCTGTGCACCGCTGAGCTAGCTGCGGTGTGCGAGAGCTCCAGAGGTTATCCTGTCCTGCCCGGATCCCTGCAGACTTTAACTGAGTCTCTTCCGTCGATCTGTCGAGATGATCAGATTCTCTTCCGACTGAAGGCACTTCTATCACTTCAAGGGCGGAGGCTTCCTGAACCGCAGAACAAATTGACACATGTAGACCTGCTAGAATTTTGCTTATTTTTCATTTAAGCATTTATTTAATTTAAACACAACATTCAATCACATGACCACCTCGTGGTCTGATCTCATCACCTCTCAGAAGCTCAACAGCGTGAGGTGGGAGACTTTCAAGGAAAACCAGGATTCTGTTGTAACTAATACTGTTGGATCAGTAGGTGGCGCTCTTACCTATGGACCAGAATTTCCATTTCCCAGTGTGTTGTCCAGGGATGCTGTGCTGCAGGGGTACCATCCTGGGGATGAAACATTAAACTGGGGTCATGATTACTTGGTCGTTAAAGATCCCGGCACGCAGTGCGTTAGAGTACTGGTGTTAACCCTGATGTACAGCTTCTTCCTTATTCCTTATTATTTTTACCAATTTCACCCAAAGTATCTTATATTTTCACCCATGTCTACAGGTGGGTCCTTTACTGGAGTCATGCAGGTGAGGCACAGCAGTAACGGCAGTGTCTCACCTGGGATTTGAACCCACACTCCTTCTCCTGACTGCTTCTCCGTGTCACAGAGTGACTGACGCAGGAGTACCCCAGAGGCCTGGGGGCTGTGTTTGCTCGTGTTATGTGTGGAATGTCAGCATTCACTGTCTAAAGAGGAGTAACTCAAGAGAAAAGTACTGAAACCATCAATTGTGCAAGTATTCAGACCCACTTGCCACACCCTGTACACCTAGAGGGCGCTCTGCTTCTGTCCTGTTCCTAGTTCCCTGTGATTGTTCGTGTCTTTCTGGTGTGTCTTGTTGTGTAGCCTATTTACTTCCTGTGTCTGCTCTGCTCCTGGCTCAGCTTGAGGGTACGGATGTCCTGAGACCCGCCTAGCACCAGGTCGTCCCACGTCCGTGGCCTGAAGGCATAGGTTTCTATACCAACATCGTCCGACCCCCTGAGCCTGGGCTAACCCCCATGTTGCTGCTTTTACCGCTACGCATAGGGTCTCTACTGCTCTCCTGGCCATTCCACGGCTTGCCCTTCCGACACCCCCGACTCCCCTGACCTCAGCATTTGGAGGAAACATCTTTGGCAGCCAACACAATGGCAAGTCTTTGTTGGGCAAGTCTTGACCTCCTTCGCTCACCATCCTGGTGCGATTTAGTCCCTTCTCTCTTGGTAGATTTGCTCAAGCTCCGTCAGGTTCCTCGGGGATCACCGATGGGCGGTGGTTCTCAAGACTTGTCACAGATTCCCGGTAAGATTCGTGCCAGGACTTCATTAAATAAAATTTAACGCCACTCGTGACATTTACTTTCTCTTAAACCACTCCCGTATAGCTGTGGCCTTGTGCTTAGGATCACTGACCTGCTGGCGGGTGAATTTTTGTCCCGGTTTTAGGTCTGGAGCAGGTTTTCCTCTAGGATCTGCCTTACTTTGCTGCATCAACACTCCCTGTGGATGAGAAGCAGACCTGTAACGCACTGCTGCCACCACAACACAGTAGGGAGGGTGTTGTCTGAGTGATGCACTGTGTTGGCTTTATTGTACGTCAGGTTTGCATTGGAAACCAAAAAGTTCCAAATTTGTCTTCTTTGACCACAAGCCCTTTGATGAGCAGTAGACACGTTAGCAGTATCAGTTGGGCTTTTTCTTGTAACTCTATTTGGGATTTGAGATGCGTTTTTTTTTCCAGTTCCGTACTGTTATTTGTGGAGTGACGGGGATATTGTTGACTCCTGGATATTTTCTCCTGTCTCAGCCACTGACTGGGCTGTGTCGCTCTTTCAGAGTCACTGCTGGCCTCACAGTGGCGTGTCGAACCCGTTTCCTCCTGGCCTGGCTGCTCAGTTTGGAGTGGAGGCTTTGTCTAGGCAGTCTGGGTGCCTTCCACCTCATACTGGTTGACTTCACCATGCTAAAAGAGATAGTTGGACTATTTGAAATGCTTTTATCCCTTATACCTTATATATTTGAAATGTTTTTTTTAATAACTTATACCTTTATCCTGTGCCTTTATACAATGTTACCCCTGAGTTGTTTTGAAAGCTCTTTGGTCTACATCTTTGCTTGAATTTCCCCACCTGACTGCGAGAGCTTGCAGAGGGAGGTGGATCTGTTGTGAAATCTTGTGAGCCGCTATTACTACAGACAGACAAAGCCAGCTTAACTAATTGTGTGGCTCATTAAAGTAATTTTGTTACAAAAATGAATTTACGTTTTCCACAGCAAGTGTGTACTTGTGCAATCCTCGTGTCTCCACTTTTCTTTCACATTAATGATCTGTTTAGTTCAGTTTTTTGATGCTTTGAATGTATAAAGTAAGGTGTGCAGGTAACACATATGAATTGTTTCTTCAAAGAGTCGTGACTCATGAGTGCAGCCTGCAAGGGTCATAAGTCCTTTTGCAAGGCGTTGTATAGAGTGAGCAGAGATGTTGCACCTACAGTACTATATCCAGTCCAAGGCGTTGCAAAATCTGGCATATCGCCAACCAATGTCTGACATTTCGAGACATTTTCCGCAGCAAATTCTATGGGCGAGGTGGGAACAAGAAGCGATTTTCTTGAAGATAAACATGTAATTATTTCACGAGCAGTTCGCAGACAAGTGAGCGTCGCGATGTAACGTGCACGATGATGCCCAAAGTAAAGAACTACGAAATCAGCTTTTATCGCTAAACTCTTTAATATTAGATATTAAAAATGAACTAAACCCGTTTTTCCTGGGAGGTCTCCCATTCCAGTACTGGCTGGACGCAGCCTAGCTGAGCTTCTGAGATCTGACAAGATCGGGTTTCAGCCTGTGCCGCTCATCGGCATGAATTGTTGACGTTTAAGTACAACACCGGTTTCATTAGGTGAATTTCCAGTTCAATACAAAACAATACAAAATCTTCAGTTACAAAAGGAAAATCATATGCATACAAGTCTGCGACCTCAGGGCGCGCTAGAGATGTCAGTCTTTAAAAATGAATGTACTGTACGTGCCTGAAGAATTACCAGATCTATCTGAAAATGTGATAGTTATTTCAGTATGATTCTGCAATATCCTACCTGCGGGTGGAGGATACAATTATTATTATTATTATTATTATTATTATGGTAGCCGTGGTGGTAGCAGTAGTATTGAACTCACTTAAAAAAGGGATTCTAATTTCACATTGATCGATCACTATGTGTACTCCGTAGCGAATGGAGTAACACGATCTCTCCTCGCCGCGCCGGTTTGCCCAATGACGATGACGAGCGTTTCGTTCTGTTTGCAAAAAAAAAGAAGTAGCAGCGAGCTGGGAGGGGAGGGGGGAGGAGGAGGAATGCCCGGCGGTTTCGGTGTCCTACACACGCACAGGCGCGTATATATATACTGTACACACACGCGTCCATGCGCGCAACCCCTTCGCGTCTCTCCGCGGCTCTGCCCTGCCCACCCGTCCGGCCGAGGGGCTGTCTGACTGCTGCCTGGGGTGTCGGCGCTGCACGGCGGACAGCCGGGAGGAGGCAGAGAGCGCGGTCCGCCCTGGCAGCCTCGCTCGGGGCCGGTGTCGAGACTGGGAACGTCCCGCCCATGGTCACGGTAAGGCACACGTGTAGCTCTGCCTTTCTCCGGGGCGCGCCGCTGAAAGCGGACATCAGCCGGGAGAAAAGGCAGGCGGCTTGGGAATCTGGCTAAGGGTGGAGAGCAGGAAGCGTCCAGTAATGCGCTGGCCGGCATTAGAGTAACTACATCGCGTCCGGGTGGACTGTACACTGAAGAGCAGATGGATGGATTCGTTTTTTCATTCGGTGCGCTTTTTGTGATTGATTTTGTTTGCTGTTGTTGTTGTTGCTAGTCCGGGATAAAACGAGGACCGATGTGTCGTAAGGGTCGCCGGTACCTCCCATCACCAGGGCTGGAAAGTTCGGTTTGGGATAAACGTGCTTTTGCGCCCGGAAAGATCTACTGTACAGCATGTCAGTGCGGAGAGAGAGGCGAAGCGCGCCTGTACGTACCGCAGGGGGGTGGGGGGAAACACAGATGATGAAACGTTGTATCACTTCATTTTAGAGGGAAGCAGATGGGTGAGGCAACACAGATATCGCAGCCGGAAAGCAAAAAAAAACCAAACAAAAATAACCGCTGCCGCTGGCGACTGCCGGCGACTCCGGTCTTCTGGGATGCGCGGCGCACAGACGCGGAAAGGCGGCCGAGCCAAGTAGCTCGAACTCGCCGCCGCTGTACCGACCGGCTCCCCTTCGCAATATTTGACAGGAGTTTGAATTGCGGGGTCAGTGATACGCCCACTCCCCGCAGTCATGCCGGTGTGTAGACTCCCTCCCCCCCCCCCGGCGATGCGCTGGTCCCCGCCGGGCAGCGTGAACGCACCTGGGCGTATTAACGCGACCACAGCGCTGCGTGTTCACAGGGGACAATAATTTGCCCTTTTCTAAGTAATTGTTTTGGGGGGGGGGGGTTTCCCCCCGACGGGATGAGATCGACGTTTGCAATGTCTGACGTTTTATCTGAAGAGGAGCGGGAGGGGGTAGTTGTGATCGCGGTCGTGTCTGGGCAATAAAAAATAATACGGGAAGGGGGGCGCGCCTGTGGTTGTGAATTATGAGGCGAACACGTTGTCCCCGCAGTTGTGGCAAAATGCTCACATCCTCGGATGAGCTCATCCCCTGTAGACTGCATCCTCTGCACTCGAGGTGCTTGGTTTGCCTGCCTCGGCTAGCTCGTTATAGCACGCTGCCTTGAGCTCAGTCCCCGCAGCTCGGTTTAAATCGCCTCCCTGTGACCGTCTATGACATCTTTTACGACAGAATAAAACGCAAAGGGACATGGCTGGTTGCACAGTTACACGTGGGTTGGTTGGTTGGTTATTGAGTCTCTGAATTGCCACCCACCATCACCCTCAAATTTATGTGTGAGTATGAAACTATGAAAGTGTGACTTTGCCCCATGATGGGCTGGCGTCCTGTCCAGGGTGTGTCCTGCCTTGTGCCCTGTGCCTGGATCAGTATTGTTCCTGTGTGTGTATACGTGTGCCCTGTGATGGCCTGGCGTCCTGTCCAGGGTGTGTCCTGCCTTGTGCCCTGTGCCTGGATCAGTATTGTTCCTGTGTGTGTATACGTGTGCCCTGTGATGGCCTGGCGTCCTGTCCAGGGTGTGTCCTGCCTTGTGCCCTGTGCCTGGATCAGTATTGTTCCTGTGTGTGTATACGTGTGCCCTGTGATGGCCTGGCGTCCTGTCCAGGGTGTGTCCTGCCTTGTGCCCTGTGCCAGGATCAGTATTGTTCCTGTGTGTGTACAGTATATGTGTGCCCTGTGATGGGCTGGCACAACTTGGCTTCAGCAGCTCAGTAGCATGTAATATACTGTATATACATTCATTTCTTTTCCTTGTGAACCTCAGTAGAGAGGCCTGCGGATGCAAACAAAGCCCCCAAACACACTCAGTTGATTCAAGCGGCATGGCTGTACATGTGGTCTTTATCACCTGCAAATCTAACAACAGCAGCTTCACGAGGTCGGTCCAGCCCATACATGGAACAGGGCTCTTCTTTACCGAGTAGGAAAATTCCTTTGTTTTTTTTTTTTTTGGTAACAAATACCAATAAGTAAACACCTTCTGAATTGTGGGAGACAGCAGCTGTGAGGAGGCAGAGATGCGGTCCCCTGTCTCACTGTATCCCACTGGCCTGTCTCTGATATGGGGCATCTCCTCCCGGAGTCCGCTGTTGGAGAATGCTGGTGAAAATGGACTAGGCTGTGTGAAAATGACTTGTAGCTCTCAAGTAGGAGCCCTGAGATCTCCATCTCCATCTCAGTTGGGACAGTGAAAGAAATTCCTTTGAATCCAAACCACCACCCTGATTAGTCCGATCAGCTTTCACCTGTTTGCGTGCAGCAGCTCCAGTGAGCTTGTGGACTTGTAGTTCCAGTTTTTTTTTTAACGTAAAATAGCAGCTCTGCAACCTGCTGTGTGTTGAAGGGGGGTCGTGTTAAAACATAAAAAAGGTTTATGCAGACGAGAGGGGGCCGTTCGGCTCATCGAGCCCTTTTGGCAGTTAGTAGCTAAGTGACACAGGAATCGCACCTATTTGTTTCTGGAAAGAAACCAGGCTTCAGCAAGATGGCTGGGTGACTTGTTCCACACTCCTACTACCCTCTGTGTAAAGCGGTGCTCCCCTCCCCCCTCCGTTTTAGATGCACTTCTTCACAGTGTCCACCGGTGCGATCTGGTTCACGTTCCGTAGCTGACTGTGATGAAGTCTGCTGTGTTGGCCATTCGTGCCTGTGAGGGTGCTGAGAGCTTGGATCAGGTCCCCTCCTGGGGCTCTCGCTGCGGCCCTTGTCTCATTCATGCTCACTCGAAAAACGTTTAAGCACGTCTTTTAAAATGTCGGTTTTAATCACACGATGATGTCCTAATAATGTGTTGCTCTGAAAGAGCCTTCTATTATATGTAAAGGAACAAGTGATAGGTTTATTCCATGCTGAAAAAAAAGAAGAAAGAAAACACAACGTTTCGGCCGTGGAGCCTTCTTCAGGTGTGTGAAGTGGGTGACCGAAACGTTGTGTTTTCTTTCTTCTTTTTTTCAGCACGGAATAAACCTACTGTATTACTTGTTCCTTTGCAGCCTACGCATGCTGACGCAGCTCCCCACCTGTTCTATTATACAGTATGTGCCCCATTGACAGATGATGTACCCATACCCATTTTCTAACCTTGTTCTGGAGCAAAATTTCTTGTTTCCTGAAATATGCAAGTGTATTGAGTGTAACTGATGAGGGGAAATATGTCTCATTCATATCTGTTTGCTACAGTATGTGGCCATCTTAAGTTTCTGTGTGGCATTAGTCTAGGGCTACAGGAATCATGCAGGGATGAAGGAATTCTACACCAGAGAAAAACTTTATCAATAATACCCTTAAAACCATATTTCATTTAAACCCGCCTGTTTTTTTATGGGCTTCCTATAAATCAATAAACTTATTTTTTTATTAATATTGTTTCAGAAAGCATTTCACGGTTTTGAAATGGGTCCTTCAGACTGCGCTGTTTCGTAATTGGGCGGTTTTACCGCTTTAAAACCGGATTGCTCGAGACAGTTAAACGGCCGTCTCACGGCGAGAAATAAATGAGGAAATCTGACAGGAAAAAAAGCTCTTCCGAAGGCGCCTGGTTTTAGAAGAATGAGCTGTCAGAATGAAACACCTAAAAAAAATCAAAGAGGACTGTTTTCTGGAGCAGTGAACTGCCAAGGTCTTTCTATTGGAATAAGTACATTTGTAGTGACCCGTAGTGACAGATTTTAAAGCAACGGACTGTTTATTGCAAATGCAATAAATATTCCTGATGAGCCATAAAAAAGGCGATATGCTGCACCGAGCTCCACAGCACGTGCAGCGCTCCCGTCGTCTTCACGCGCCAGCGGAGCGCACGGCGCAAGCGCGGTTGGGCATCTGGGAGGGCGAGTCACGACTCCGTACAGCTGTACTGCCGAGACTGGCATGGCAAATCCCCAACATCAGGGGAATGAAGAAGAAAAAAAATCCCGAGGACGGACCTGGCTGAAAAGCGACGATCAATGGTCCGTCTTTCTTTACCGCTTTCATTTATCTAAGGAGGCGGTCGGAGTTAGTTCCCTTGAAGACCCAGAGACCTGGCACCCAAAAGTATCCGTGTTAAAACCTCCAAATGAAGAATGGAAAAAAAAAAAAAATTAAGCAAAACAAGACAATTGCAGATGTTTAGAAACCTTACTTTACTTGCTAAGTCTTGCAGACAGGATTAGTGCAGAACTAATAGCAGAATTTGATGCTATTGGCAGTCCCAGATGAGAGCAGAGTAGTTAATAAACGGCACCTTTATTAACATATTAGCATCATTGCATGTCAGACTTTAAAAATCATCCGGGGGTGAGTCTCGAGCAAGATCACGCGATTGCCGTTGTTTGAGAGTGATGTACAGCTGTGGAATTAATTAATTAGACAATTGCTGCAATTCAGGTCTGCCGTTTGTCCAGCAATGACACCAGTGATGCCTGAATCAGAGTTAATCCCGCCTTGTTACTCGGCTGTCTGGTGTGTTTCAAGCCCTCCTAGACACCTTCATCATCTCCATCATCATTTTAACAGTAGAAATAATGTTTCTAATAGAGGTCTGTGGCAGTAAGGGCAATTATTATTATTTGGAGAAAAACATGCTTAAGGGTTTAGAGAGCTGCTACTGTATCAGTGCTGTACCATATGTGCTCATATTGCCACCAGGATGGGTTAGTAGCTGTATTCTGATTAATGGATTACTGCTGCTGTCTCCACCTGAAAGTCTGACCCCAGCTGAGAGGCTGTTTTGATGGGCTTTTGAGCTGTAGCTGACAGCTGACAGTTTGTGTTTTTTCTGTTTGTCAAACGGAGAAGAGTTTGACTCTTCAGGCACATACTGGGCATTTTCCATTTTAGTAGTTACATTGGATAGATGGGGTTACTGGGTTTTAACTACACAAATCCCACACGAATGGTGATAGGTACTGCCTGGAGCTATTCTGGCTCTGTTTAAGACACCACTGGCTGTCTGACAGTTTATTGTTAACTGATTCAGGAGAGTTTACCAGCAGGAGTTTGCATACCGTCTCTAGTTTCGTTTTTGTTGTTAAGTAATTATATATTGTGTGTATAATACAAAATCTCAGGAATGTGAGTAAAATAAAATACAGTGAACGCAGGAATAATAAGTAAAACGCTCACCAGCCAGACAATAAAAGTCTTATCGTACAGCTGATGTTTTTCAAGGATTAAGGCCTTGACGCAGAGCTTGTCCAGCACTCAGCTTCAGAGACGATAACCATACTGTTTTCCACTCGTTTCACAAGAGATGATGACAGTTGATGCACTTGTTGCAAAACAGGGATTTTCTACCTCGGAAAGAAACGGGCTTTCAAAGGGCTGTTTCAGCTCCACAGGCAGGAGCAGGTTTGTGGCTCTGTGTCTCCTGTGCGAGCACGCTGCCTTTCCCTCCTCTCACGCCTCACGGCGCCAGTCCCTCCTCCCTTCCCCCTCGCTGCTTTCTGTGATCGAGGAAGAATTACCGAGCTTTGCTTTGGCTTGGCCAGCCCTCCCCCCCGGGACCTCACCGTGCAGGGAGAGCCCTGCAGCTGGCCTCCGCCCGCACCAGGGGCACAGCCTGCTCCTTAAGAGCTCGGGCTGATGCGCCGTGGCCCGAAGACATCACTGCTCTAAAGAATCCCCATTCGGGACCCTCACCACGCACAGCTCTCCGCCTGTGCCTTCTGTGATGATGACAGGAACCACAGGGAAACAGGCTTGTTAAAGACCAGCGGTGATGTTCGTTTTTCTGACCACGGCAGAGTTGTCGTCCTTATTCTGCCACAATGCTTTCACGAGTTTTATTAATAATTGTACATCTTTATTAATTATTAATTGTGTGTTCGTTACCCGGATGGGTCTGCTATTCAGTGGTGGATGGAGTGGGTCTCCTCCTACATGTGAAGCACTTACGTGTACAACAGGAGGAGTACACAGTACTAGAGGGCTAAAGGAGTATACTAAAGAATGGGGTGGACCAGGACGTACTGGGGAGGACTGGGATGGACTGGGGCGGACTCGGGTGGGCAGGGGTGGGCTGCTCCACCTCCCTGTTTCCAGGGACCATGAGTGGAAGGAATAAAGAGCCTACAACACCTTTCTAGGGCGGTAGTTGGCGTTTGAGGCTCTGTGCATTTCATGCATGCATTTCACGTTTCAGCACAAACGATCACTTTGGTTTACTTGCGCATAAGAAGTAAGAGAGTAGGATCAGTAACATACTGTAAGAATGGCTGCAGAGGAGAGGAGCCGCTCAGCCCATCTGGCCAGTTTGGTGGGTAGTAGCTAATTGATCACAGGATCTCGTCTAGCTGTTTCCTGAACGATTCCGGGGTATCGGCTTCAGTCACAGGGCTGGGCAGCTTGTTCCACCTTACCCAAAGGGTGTTCTTGGTTATTAATGCACTTTGACGTGGCTTTCACGTGTGCCCACTGGTTCATTTGTCTCCGTTCATAGCGTGTAGAACAGCGCAGCGCAGTGCAGTTGTTGCAGCAGCGAGGTCTAGCACGTGCCTGCCTTGTGAAGAGGGCTGCCGACAGTGGAAACAGAACGCATGGTGTGAGACTGCTCCCACGGCTCTGTCCGTGTTCACTGGGGACGCAGCAGCTCCGTCACTGTGACGCTGCAGCCCTGGAGACATTCTGAGTCATCCTCCTGCAGATGCCAGGGCTGGACAAGAGCAGGGAGCTGCTATCTTCCCCACCATGGACGGGTCGATTCCCTCCTTCCCTATCGTGTCACTCAGCCTTATCAATCGCCACCCGTGCGAGAATCTTCACATTCACTACAGCACACCTGCTGCTCAGGTGCAGTGCACTGAGTCTCGGTACAGAAGGGTGGGAGTTGAAGCAATGATGAGATCTGGAGAAAACTGTGAAAAATATTGAGTGACGGGCGTAGTCAATCAAGGGTTAATTCCTGAGTGAGGGGTTCACAGTGTTGAACACTGCAAATCGTGGCTGTCACAGGCCTCGTCTCTGCTGTTGAATTGCCCTCACAGAGCAGTCGGCTCCCTCCCGTCTCAAAAATCTGCTCTCTTGAACTCATAAAAAACTATGAAATATGGAGAGTAATTCAGTGTCTGTGACTTACCCGTTTTCTGATGTTTGCCTGGTATTTTATGACTTGAGTACTTTAGTGTGTAGACGAAGGAACACAGAGGAAATGTCTAGGAATATTTAAGCCAGGAAAGAGCTGCAGATTTTAACTGCATGACAAATGACCTGTACTCAAGTCTAATGGGGGAACAGACAGCATGCTCATCAAAATGTGTCTGAATGAGAGATAAGGCTTCTTACAATATGTGCCAGAATCTCTGAAAAAGGATTTATTCGTCAAAAACAATTAATTACCTCTTGCACACTTAGCTACTCTCTGTTTGAATTTATTATAATGTAAATGTCTAAGCACCAAAAATGAGTTTTGAAACTACTATTCATTTTTAGAAATGAATTTTACCATACTGCTGCTCAAAATCTTTCTTACATCCAGAACAGAAGAAGAATAGCTCCATTGGGCAAGTCTGGTAACTAATTAATAACTAATAACTAGTTGCTAATTGGTCCAAGTAGTTAGTATCAGCTTTAACATCATGGCTGGGTAGCTTGTTCCAGACTCCCACAACCCTTTGCGTAAAGCAGTGCCTGTTTCTCTCCATTTTTAATTCGGTGGAGGCTACACTGCGGCAGGGGTTGTAGGCTGCCGGCGTTTAACTGCACGCCCCAGCCTGCAGAAGAGACAGTGGTGCCTGAAAACCAGCCGCACAAAGAGGTACAACATGCGCAGGGCAGTGCCTAGCGCAGGGCCTGACTGTACTGCTGTACTGCTCCCTCTCTGCTGCAGAGTGCCTTTCTGGTGGTAGATGAAGGTGATTCCAAGGAATCAAACTCAGGAAGCCTTGTTTTGAACTGGCGTAGACGTGGAATAAGAACTTAATAAACAGGATGGCAGCCAGACCCCTCACTGTGCTCTTAGTACCGCAGTGGGAGTCCGGATCTGGTTTTTCAGCAGTTGGTTGGCTGATCTACTGTAAATATTCCTGGGTCCTTCCCACCTATGTAAACAACAGCAGCCACAGCTCTGTGTTTTATGCGTCTTCCAGTGAGAAAGGCCAGTGGGGCTGCTTAGTGGTTGTGTGTGTTTTCTGAGGGCTGGGAACAGCTTTGTTGAGAAGGCACCAGGAGAGTTCCCTGCTAAATGCCTCTGCTCCTCCAGCTTTTTAAAGTATCTGGGGAATTTTTAATTCCTCTAAGCATTAATAACTTAAACCCTTGAATAACCACCAACGCAATTGAAATTGCTCTCAAGGGCTGAAGAACAAAAATGCTTGCATTCATGCTTGTTTTCTCCTAATTTCATGTGGTATAGAAAGTCATGTAATACATTTTTGCTTCAGACAGGAAGAATCAAGTTTCTGGGATGTTCTGAAGGCCGTATCCAATTTTTTGGTGGTCCCCCTGACTCCTGAAGTGCAGTCTTCTGGCAGCTGGAGAATCCCTTATTCCAAAGGGCTCTTCAACCTTCATGCAGTGCAAAGGCTCGAGGTTATTGACCTCCAAGCCCACAAAGCCACATGCCGGAGGAGAATGTGCTGGTGTTCTAATACGTGCGTGAGAGCAGAGGAGTAGATCAGCCAGGCCCATCAGTACTCCCCAGCTCACACACCAGACCAGCGCGTAGGTGTTCACTGCAGCTTCTGAACGCTGAACAGCTCTTACCCCTGCGTAGTGAAACATCTGACAGAGTACCATTCTCTGTTGTATGCCAGCACCCATCCTGTTCCACTGAGAAAGACTTCCTGTTTGTAGGCTTCCTGTGTACAGAGATGAGTCTTGAGAATGACTGACCCCGGAGGGGAGGGACATCACCATCGGTTCGCAGTCTGACTCGTGCGGGGTGCTTGTAAATTCCGGGGGCGCTGGCCCTGCTCGGGTCCTGCACGGTGAACAACCGTGTTCTTCGGCTGTTTAACAGCTGGAGAGGATTTCATTTTGAGTTTTTTGCTTCTAATGGACACATTTATTCTCTGACCCATAGCCAATCAGGGGAGGTCTGTAAAAATGTCATTCACATTCAGGAAGGTAGCTGAAGGAAGTGGCTTCTGTCGAGATGAATTGTGTCTGATGCGTCCTGGCGCGTCTGGGGATGAGAGCGCTGGCCAGAATCAGTGCGAGTTACTGGCTGCCCTAGTGAAGCTCGGAAGTCACATGACTTGCTGAAGGACACTTCACATGAAAAGCCATGTTTTTTACAGTCTGGTATTCTGCCTTTTCATGCTGTAAAATGCAGTTCCTTCTCAACAATTCAAGGGCTAAATTGAAAAATCCATAACTGAGCATTGACAGTTCAAGGTATAGCAAATATTAGTTTTAGATTTTCATTTTAGCTTGGGGATCAAAGTGATCTTACAACACTGACTACATATAAGTCATAAAAACTCCTCTAAATATTTGTTCTCTTTTTGAATATACAATAGGAAGCTCCTTAAAGGTGTGTTACGTAGGTCCTGACTGTGGGAATCGTATGATTAATTGTCTTGATTGGTACAGAAAGACTCTGACGTGTAAAATTTCAAGTTACACCAAGGGCGGTGGAAGTATGGAACAATGGCTTCTTTCACATCACTGGATGGCGAAATAAGAAAGAATTAAAAAATGAACAAGATAGAGGGAGAGAATGACAGACTCATTTGTAATCATGCATGCAATTGAACATACATTGTTCTACGAGACAGTAAACATTTATATTTTGCAAATGAAATATTCTCAGGCATCTTATTCCAGTGGTGATATCTTCCTGCACAAGTTAATGGTATTGAGAAAGACCTGTTTGTTTCCTTCACCATATTCTAGTTCTGGTTCTGGTGTAGAATTAAATGTGTCTGTAGAAAGGTTTTCATTCTGTAGACCCCTGAAAGGTTGGTAAAAGCCATGTTTTAGAGTAGCCTGCAAGTATTCCTGTCCTTACAGGTAGTGGGGATCCCCTCCACCACCACCAGTGTGCAGCCCCACCTGGATGATGCGACAGCAGCCATAGTGCACCAGTACACTCCCCACACACCAGCTCTCAGTGGGGAGGAGAGCAGAGTGATGGAGCCAGTTCAGAGATTCTGGAGAACTCTCCCCTGTTATCTGGCAGTTAGCTGTGTTTACATGCTGTAAGATGGCAGCAAGCTTTACCTGACATCCATACAGCTAAGTGCTGCCGTTGTGGTTTGTGTGAAAAGATGAGAAATGCCTGGGTCGGTCCTTTCCTATATCAGGTCTGTGAGGGCTGTTTAAGACTTACGGAATTCAGATCACAACGCACTGCAAAAATTGCTTCACCTGCAGGATGCACATTTCTAAAGATGTCTGGGTAACCTGCGTGTGCTTCCTTTCTGCTGCTTGGATGCTTTCCTGAGGCGTAGCTAAGAATAGACTTTCACTGACACAATTTCAAAAACAAACTGCATTTCATGTTCATGCTGTAAAGGTGAAATTTTGGTACTAACCATTGACTGTATGCAAATTCTTGACAGCAAATTTTTAATATTAGTAAATTAAAACTCTGGTATAGAAAAAGTTACAAATGAGAGGAGCCAATCAGCCCATCTGCCCTGCTTGGTAGTTCTTCCCGGTAGATCCAGTTTCTTATCGGCCTCAAGCACATGGGTGGATATCTTGTCACGTATTCCCACCCTATGGTTATACAGTATATAATTGCCTCCTGATTTCTGTTTTAAATACACTTCATGTAGTTTGTTCTACATTATTTCCCATAAAAGAGCAAACAAGGCAGGAGAGCACCCTCTGGGCTTGCTTTCCACATGTGTGACCGTCGCAGTTCCGCGCGGGCCCGTGCCCTCGCCGCTCCACCCTGCCGGTTCGTCCTGCGACACCTGGGGCGCGAACCCGGGTCTCCGGCGTACCGCAACAGGGCACCAGCCGCATGAGCTAAAGGAGACCTCCCCCAGCCCAGGCGGCTGAGGACCCTGCTACGTGCAGGGAGGGCGATGACGTCACCGTATCCGAACCAGCTCCGCTACACATGTGCTCCTGCCCTCTGCTATCCACGTTAGCACTCACACAGAGCAACAAGCTAAAACAAGCTAGCACTCACACAGAGCAACAAGCTAGGTTAAAACCCTGGTATAGGAATGGCTACAAACTTTAAAACAAGAGCACTAAACACTCAATCTTTACTCATGAAAGGGTTTACTATGTGACATTTCCATGCGGTTTGCATGTGTTTTTGCATCAGTAGCCTATGTGTACATGCCATCATTCCTTTCCCCTTCACCAGTGCTTAATTCCAGGGCCTTGCCTTGCAGATTTAATGCTGTTCTTTGCAGTAGCAGGAGATGCAGGTGGGCAGGTAGGTTGTCACACTGAAACACCCTCCGCTCTCATTAGCAGCCTTGCAGAGACACGGTGTGTGTGTCGTGCACACTCTGTGTGAGATAAAATGAAGTAGTTCTCATTTCAAAATGGACAAAAGATGTTTTAGAAATGAAGTTTGCTCATAAGGCAAGGTACTGGACTTCAAATCCTACCTTCTCCACAGCAGGGAGTTGTTCCTACAAGCAGCTGTGTCACATCAATACTGCAGCTGCTTCACTGATTGTGTAGAAAGTGGACCACGTGAGACGTTCAGTAAAGTATCTCCGGAGGGATTGCACCTTTTGGCGTAGTTTTTTTTTCTTTTTCCTTGATAATTCATATAGCAATTTTAGTTTCCTGTGATATTTTATTATTATTTCCTATCTACTGTACCTGAGCACTTACAGTACCTTATGCAGTAGGTTTTAAAGCACTTGATGAGCTGGGCCCAGTATGACACAGGATATCAGCACATCTTCAACAACAGTTACGCCTCACACCAAACACTCAGACTGCTACGCTCTGATGGATTGATTATGGATGGTCTAGATAGATCAGGGGTTTTTGTGAGATCATGGGGGAAGCAGCAGAGACAAGCATCAAGTCTGATCCGAACGGTTCTGAATGACATGGAGTGCAGCTGCTGGCGGTGCTGAACTTCAGACTCGGCCCTGCGGGAGGCCGGCTGGCTCTTTTGCCCCAAAGAGTTTTTGCCCATGGCTGACTGTCTTTCTTGTTTGTGGAATCTGTAAATCCCGGGATGAGTTTACTGCCCCTCGGGAAGGTTATGTGTGAAAGGACCTCATTTTCACTGGCTGTCATGTAGAGTACAAAATACTTTATGCAGCATCTGAGTCTTCATCTGTGGCAGAGTTAGATGTTTCTGTTTTCCTGTTACGGACTTGGAGCACTTAGCTTTAGTTTAGGAAGCCACACTTTTACTGCAGGCTGCGTGGAGTTCACGTTAGATAGAACGTTAGTTAGATCGATTCGGGGATAAGGTCTTTTTCCCCTGTGGGACTCCACAGTAAAGGAGGTCTTGTGCCGAAGCAGAGGGGAGTCTCGCAGAGCTTAAACCTTGTGTCGTGTGTGCTGTGAAGTCCACACCCTGCTAGTCTAGACTGCTTGAAATGTCATGGCTCCTCTCCTGTGCACTGTGGCCAGGGGCCTGTATGAGCTCTCCTCAGCATAGAAGCATTGCCAATTTAAGCTGTAACAACGGTGGGACATGTACTTCATTTCAGCTTGGGATGAATTTCCTGTCAGTGCGAGAGTGCGAGAGCTGTTCTCATTACAGTTTTTTTAGGCTGATCAGAAAGACAGGGGAAGGCCCAAAGCATCCTAACAGAGTTGCCTCATGGAAATGTACAGTACTCGGATAAGAACGTCAATTTTATTTGCATTGAGAAAACAAGGGGGTACTGTTCTATAGCACAGGAACAGCTCTAATGAGGCGTTCACATTAGGGCGGAGCGGGGGCACTGTGGCTGAGGATCTGCGCCTGTGGCTGGAAGGTTGCCGGATCAAATCCCACGGCTGGCAGGGGAATTCTACTCCCTTGGGCCCCTGAGCAAGGCCCTTCACCCCGCTGTACAATGGCTGACCCTGCGCTCTGACCCCCAGCTTTTCTCCCTGTCTGTGTGTCTCAGGGAGAGCAAGCTGGGGTATCCTAGTGCAAGAAATTGTATATGGCCAATAAAGTGATCTTATCTTACTGTTAGCTGTTTCTGTAAATAAAAATGACGTTCTTATCTGAGTACTGTACATTTTCATGAGGCAACTTTGTTAGTATGCTTTGGGCTTTCCCCTTTCTTTCTGATCAGCCTAATCAAACTTCCTGCTGTAACAAGGCCCGTTAATTAACCATTCTGAGACCCAGAGTTCTGCTATCAGTGGAAACAGCACTTAATCATGTCATGGAAAATATGTACAAATAGTATGAGACTCAGCATCACACAAAAGGCTTCCAGTGTCAAATGTCAACCCTGCTGTAGTCTCACTGTTTGGAGACATTTTAATTTTGTTTGATTCAGCTGTTGCATTAGTACTGTAACACACAGTAACTGTTTGCACACTGTCAGGCCCTCAGCCACAGTCACACCACGATCAAGCCCACAGTCAGGCCCACAGCCCATGGTCAGACCCACAATCGGGACAACAGTCAGACTTGCAATAAGGCCCACAGTCAGACCAAAGGCCCACAGTCAGTCCCCCGATCAAGCCCACAGAGCCACAGTCGGGCTCATGGGAGCCATCAAGGCTGTGACTTCACTCGAGACTCGTGCCCACCTGCACTGATGCAGCCTGGGAAGGACACCTGATGAGGGCTGTCTGCTATTCCAGGAGCCACAGATTAGAGGTTGTTAAGAAATAAAGTTAAGAAAGGAGTGGTGTTTCTGTAATCTCTGCAGCCTGACCTTGGACCCACTTGACTCCCAGAGCTGATTGCTTCCTCTTTACAGGCAAACAGTGTCCCAGATTTGCCTACAGTAACTGAGGCCAGCTCAGCTGTGGAAACCCGGTTGCGATGCATCTTTAAAAAGCTGCTCTCTGTCTGTGGCTTGTTCTGTTGGGGGTGTGGCTCCAGTTGTTTTTTAAATATTCAGTACAGAATGGTGCAACACAAAACTTCGCTGTTGTATTTTACTGACCAAAACGATAGTGCCTAATTGTCAGGGGAGCCAAAACGATGCAAGGCAGTGCAGCGACAAAAAGGGCAGGGCTTCAGCAGATGAGATTCGGATTTTTTTCAGGATTGTTGAAATGATGACTTGACAGTAATTCTCCATTTGGCAAGATTAGCCCTCCCAGCTATGCGATCACAGTGACATCTGTGTTGAGTGCTCTCGTGAAAACCAACCCTCTTCTGCGGTCCAGAGTGCAATGTGTTTCATTTCTTCAACATGACATTATGAAGATATAAGGAGCGCTTTTCGGGTCTGGAAGGGATGTAGGTCACGCATGCAGGGGAGCAGGAACTCTTTGCTATTGAAATCGCCTTGGCTGGAGGGGCCTGCTCTATCTTAATCAGTCGCCTAGCTTAAATTAAGTCACTTGGCTACATGTCGTGTTTTACCCCTCAGAACTCACCTTGCGTTTCCTGAGTGAATAAACCAGGCTCAGTCACGATGCAGGACAGGGAGGCACAACTGTTACCCTCTGGTGGAGTTTGTGCTCCTGTGTCAAGCAAGAGCTGGGGGTGACCAGGGCTCTGCTCTGACGTGCTGTAGGAGGCGTCATTACCTGAGTAGCAGAGGGGTTGTGAAGTGGCCTGGGCTCGTCTGTGGTGGCAGTGGGTATGAAGACCCCCGGGGAGTCCCGAATATAAAAGGCCAAGTTACGCTATGAAAAGGAACTAATGGGAAAGGTCTATGAGGAAAGCACCTCATTGCTTGAATCCTTGCAGGATTGCGGGGTGTGCGCTTCTCTGCCTGCCCCAGCCATGTGAGGTGAAAGCTGTCTTGACGCCAGTTCAGCCAGACATTTTTTAATCGAGCGGACGTTGTGGCTCAGTAAAAATATCTGAACTAAGAGAATAATTATTCAGATTTCTCTGGACGCCAGTGTAAAAACAGAACTTTCTTTTCTGGCGAAATTAGTGTTCCTCGTGTGTATTGTAAGAAAATGAAGTGTCAGGTATGACAGAAGAGGCACCGTGGCCAATAGGTTGTGTTTCCTTCTTTCTTTCCAGTGTGGAATGAAGCTCTACTTGTTCAAAGCAGCTCCCCTTAGCTCCAAAATCTGTAAACTGGGTCTGCAGGAAGCTCGTGGAGTCACTGGGACAGGGCTGTCAATCCAAGCTCCTGGAGGGCTTAGTACAATCTGCTGTTTGCTCCTGCTCGACAGTTAACCTCATTATTTCTGCAGTTAGACATTTCTAGGATTTTTCTTAAGGTCTTTTACACTGGACTCCTCGGACGATTCACTTCTTTACAGGTGCAGCTACAAGTAAAGCACCTTGGAGCCAGGCTCAAAGTCCAAGATTATGCATTTAACTAACCCTTCGCTGGGCTAGGGGCCTCTGCACCAGGACATGGGCCTTAGCTGTGAGGTCACCTGCCATCTCCTGCCCCCAGTGTTCGCTGTTGTGGTAAATGCTCACGGTACTGCGGGTCTTACCCTGGGCAGGGCTCGGGTTTCCAGACCCTGTATTTGAGTGCCTGTGGGTGTTTGGTATGGGGGTTTCCCGGTGTTTGTCGATGAGTATCCTTTCTGTGCCAAGTGGGGAAGGCATCCAAGCATTTCTGACTGAAGCCCTGCCAAAGTGCAGATCCTGTCGGAATTGGCTCCACATCTGTTAGCCCGCGTGAGTGCAGATACTTTAAATAATTTCTCTCATGAGTCCCAGACATTTTGCAAAGATTGCAAAAGACAGAAACAAAATGCACAGCTAACTGCACTAATTGCTTTCTCCCATTTCCTAACTTTGTTTCAGTATAACCTGCACCATCAGTGACATGTGATGTCATGTTTCTGAAATGGCCGGATATTGCAGATGACTGCTAGCCCCTGTTACTCAGACATTTCCTCACACCAGAATGCATTTCACAAGAGAGAAGCCTTTGCAATTAAGAACTTGAAACCTGGGTTAATCGTCATTAGCAGAGCTAAATTGCTGTTCCTCTAAAAAGCAGCAGGGCCCTGGGTCTTGCTTATTGTAGCTAGTTCAGACTATCCTAGTCCCATCGCTGTGATAAACCTTGTAAGTGCACATTTTAATGTTTAATGAATTCATATCTATTCTAATAATACAACACAGGAAATGTGACAAATGAGAGACCACTCAGCACATGTAGATCTTTTGGTGGCTGGTTGCTTTTTGATCAGAGGGTTTCATTCAGTTGTCTCTTGTAGGTCTCAAGGCTCAAAGAGCCCCAACAGCATGGCTGGCCAGCCTGGACAGAGTAAATTACTGGAAATGTTGTTTTTTTTGTGTGAATCGGAAATGTCATTATCAGTACTGTCTGAATGTTACCAATCATGCTCCGACTATTTGTTTATGGGTCCAGGTAATTGATTTTGAAACTACTTGTCAGACCCTTGCCAAATTAATTGAAAGAAAGCAGTTTGAACAGCCTCTGGAGCACTAAAGCAATATGTGCTGCCCCTGTTGATCTTATCACTGCTATTGACTTCCCCTTCACCGTGACACATCCCTGAGGACAAAGGAGAGAGCAGACAGAGCTCTCCAGAGCTACAACACCAGCTGCCTGGAGAAGCCACCTTCAAGAGCTCTGTAAAAATTAAACAAAAATACAATTTAAAAAACAATCAAAAGCATGGTATGGCCCCATACAGCAATCTGTTAAGCCTTCCTTTTGGTCATAGATGGCAAGTAATCTGTCCATACATCCTGAAATACAGGTCACACCCTGGACAGGACTCCAGTCCATCACAGGGCACACACAGACACACACACTCACACACCCTGGACAGGACTCCAGTCCATCACAGAGCACATACAGACACACACACTCACACACCCTGGACAGGACTCCAGTCCATCACAGGGCACATACAGACACACACACACCCTGGACAGGACTCCAGTCCATCACAGAGCACACACAGACACACACACTCACACACCCTGGACAGGACTCCAGTCCATCACAGGGCACACACAGACACACACACACACTCACACCCTGGACAGGACTCCAGTCCATCACAGGGCACACACAGACACACACACACTCACACCCTGGACAGGACTCCAGTCCATCACAGGGCACATACAGACACACACACACCCTGGACAGGACTCCAGTCCATCACAGGGCACACACAGACACACACACTCACACACCCTGGACAGGACACCAGTCCATCACAGGGCACACACAGACACACACACTCACACACCCTGGACAGGACTCCAGTCCATCACAGAGCACACACAGACACACACACTCACACACCCTGGACAGGACTCCAGTCCATCACAGGGCACACACAGACACACACACACTCAAACACCCTGGACAGGACACCAGTCCATCACAGGCCACACACAGACACACACACACTCACACACCCTGGACAGGACACCAGTCCATCACAGAGCACACACAGACACACACACTCACACACCCTGGACAGGACTCCAGTCCATCACAGGGCACACACAGACACACACACACTCACACACCCTGGACAGGACTCCAGTCCATCACAGGGCACAGACACACACACTCACACACCCTGGTAAGGACTCCAGTCCATCACAGGGCACACACAGACACACACACTCACACACCCTGGACAGGACTCCAGTCCATCACAGGGCACACACAGACACACACACACTCACACCCTGGACAGGACTCCAGTCCATCACAGGGCACACACAGACACACACACTCACACACCCTGGACAGGACTCCAGTCCATCACAGGGCACACACAGACACACACACACTCAAACACCCTGGACAGGACACCAGTCCATCACAGGCCACACACAGACACACACACACTCACACACCTTGGACAGGACACCAGTCCATCACAGAGCACACACAGACACACACACTCACACACCCTGGACAGGACTCCAGTCCATCACAGGGCACACACAGACACACACACACTCACACCCTGGACAGGACTCCAGTCCATCACAGGGCACACACAAACACACACACTCACACACCCTGGACAGGACTCCAGTCCATCACAGGGCACACACACACACACTCACACACCCTGGTAAGGACTCCAGTCCATCACAGAGCACACACAGACACACACACTCACACACCCTGGACAGCAGTCCATCACAGGGCACACACAGACCAGGGTGAGGTTTTCCCAGAGACCAATTAACCTACCAGTGTGTCATGAGACTGTGGAAGGAAACCCTCCAGAGCACCTGTAGGAAACCCATGCAAACACAATGCAAGCAACTGAACCCAGGGCCCTCCACGCTGTGAGGCAGCAGTGCTAACCACTGCACCACCGTGCCTCCCTTCTCAGTCGCCAGTATTGCAAATACTAGCAGTCCACATGGTGAGTGCCCTCTTTCATTGTGAAGTCGGCAGCCCCTCACGGTTTGCAAGCATTTTTCTCAGGCCATTGGCTATCTCAGCGCTCTTGACTTGATTAAATGAGCTCGTTCTCCCGAGGGAAGCTGTTGTGCTGGCTGGCTTGTTTTATACAGTACACTGACGGTTGAGTTGCATGCTTCTGAGCCTGACCTGCTGTTAAGCCTGCGCTGTTCTGTATTACTCTGTAATCCAGGTAGCTTCTGCAACATGAAGGTTAATACAGGGCAATTCATCTGTCCTGTTAACTCAATGCGCTGATGTGCGTGGTGCCTGTTATTAAACATTAACGGCTCCAGAGATACAGTGCTGGTATCTACAGGCAGCATCAGAGAAATGGCGCGCAACTGATACTGCAACTCCGCTGGTCTTTCCACATTATCTCGATTACCCACTGGCACTGTCCTCGCTGCAGAAACACGTGAAGTGTTCCAGCACGCTTGTCGTTTCAAGCTTTATTTTTAAATTGCTAGTGACTTATAATAATTCCTTACACTTCTATGGCACTTTTCTGGACACTCCACTCAAAGCGCTTTACAGGTCATGGTCCACCACCGCCGGCTCTCAGCAGGGAGGAGAGCAGAGTGATGGAGCCAGTTCAGAGATGGGGATTATTAGGAGGCCATGACTGGTGAAGGCCAGGTGGAAATTTGGCCAGGACACCGGGGTAACACCCCTACTCTTTTTGAGAAATGCCCTGGGTTTTAATGACCACAGGGAGTTAGGACCTCGGTTTTTTCATCTCATCCCAAGGACAACGTCTTCTTAGTATAGTGTCCCTGTCACTAGAAAATGTCGACGTTGTTAGGCTTTTTCTCATTTTTGGGGAAAAAACTTAGAGTCTTCTAGAAATTTTTTCACATGCTTTTGTATCAGAATTGTGTACCGAGACTGGCGTTCTCTGCGCTGTGTTCTTGAGTCAGGAGGGCTTTTTTCCAGCAGTGTTTGGGTTTTAAAAGGCTGTACTTACTGAACCTTAGCTGGCAGCTGGAACGGTCTGAGGGGATCTAGGAGTGCTAATGGATTCTTTCCTGCTTGCAGTAATGGCTCTCTGTACAGTTAAGGCCTTGCCCGTTTCTCTGTAGCGAGCTGGTGTCGTTGTGGGTGTTCTGAGCCAGCATTCTTGTAAGCGATACTGGTTACTGGAGACAGCGGATGTTCTTCTCTCAGTGACAGCTGCTGTAATTAAAGAATGGAACCAAAGTGGATTAAATAAGACTCCGTGATAATAAGCAAAGGGAGGGGGTTGTTATCAATTTGTCTTATTCATGTATCTTTTTTTTTCGGTGTGAAGCAGCTTGCCAGTACAGGCAGGGGAGATTCATTCGTGAATGTGGGGGTCACCGTGTTACAGGAATAACATTTTGTTGAGCTGTGTTTTCCAACACATTGTGTCCTTCTGCAAACCACCTGGAGAAGAATCACAAGTGTACTGGTTAGCACTGCTTCTGCCCATGTCTTGGGGTCCCGGGTTTGAGTATAGCCTGAGGTACCCTGTGTGTGGAGTTTACATGTTTCCCTCCGTCCATGAGGTTGAGTTCCCTCCCAGCCTCCCAGGGTGTGTCCGATTGTTTATTCGGTGTCCCGGTGTCCGGGGCTGGCGTCCCACCTTGTGCCCTGTGCCTGTGGGACAGGCTCTGGGATGCCTTGAATCAGGGGCTTCCTGATAATGCCTGGGCTTCTGCAACGTGTGTCAGGGAAGCTTCCTGCTCCCTCTGTGGACAGTGGGCCGTGCGGGGTGTGGCTGTCCAGGCCAGACGGATCACAGCGGCCTGCTGCTAAGTGGGCTGCAGGGTTTGCTTGGAGAAAGCGGACTGATGGAGAAGCAGTAGACTGGGTGGGGTGCTCCGTGCCAGGGGGTTTCAAATGCAGCTCCGACCTGTGTTGCTGACTCATACAGCCTTAACAGCAAAAATTATCAAGATCCCCCCCCCTCCCCCCCACACACACGCGAACTGCACGGATTTCCTGAGTATTCTGCCCATCCGGCCTTCTCCGCAACACCTGGCGCAGGAAAGTTTGCCCTCCACCCTTTGTGTGCCTGTGACCCCGGACACCACGCTGCTGGGATCTCCTGGGAAAAAGCCCCTCCGATAAATAAAGGGACAATGCAGACCACTTTCTGATGACGCGTTTTGTGTATCTGATGTAACCTTTCTCGTTCTGAAGATGGCTCTTGCGCCTTAAGGGCTTGCTCCTGGTCGTGAGCTGTCTTGAAGCGCACCGGCTGGAGAATGACGGATCTGGAAGCCAGCTGACGGAAACAGGGCGTCAGCCTCCTCTGCCGCCAGGCTTTTCCAGACCTCCTGGAGCTGCACCCTGGCAGCCTGCGAGAGTGCCCCCCCCCCTCGCCCGGAGTCTGCTAGCCCTCCAGCCACCCCTCCACGAACCCGTTTTCCCTCAAGGCAGTGGCGAGGGAGGGCTGATGGCTCTGTGAGTGCAGTTTGAAGAGGGGAGTTCCCCCTGGAAACCTCCAGGAAGGCTCTGTTGCAGGAGGCCTCCTGAGGCTTATTCAATCAATAAACGCCCTGGGGACAAAAGGAAATCACTTCAAAGTCCCCTGGCGATTCTTTTTTAGTTTTTACAACACAGCTTTAATCTGTGACCGTGTTTGATTTGGAGCAGCAGAATGCTGATACGGGCGCAGGTTCACCTCAGCACCTTTGTTGCGAGCTCTGGTAACCTTCATCAAGGACTCTGAGCTTCCCGGGGGGACATTTCTGTGCTTTAAAGAAAAGGGCTGGAATAATAGTACAGTATGCGCAGTGGTGTTGTAGGAGACTGGACTGGACTCCCTGAAAGACAGTGCTGCACATTCCTTCCTCTCAGGACAGAGGGTCCGGCTGAGCTGTGGATGGATCAATTGAACTTGTGCAGGTGTGCAGGCGCAGGAACAGGAGCCGTGTGATGTGTGCAGTAGACAGGCTGCAGGTCTGTACAGTAGGGTCTAGACATTGGTGAAGGTTCAGTGCAGAGAACTGTCACAAATAGCTCAATTCACATATAACAAAGTCCACATATATATGTACACATATTCACATATAACTAAGTCCACCCCATACCAATGCATAATAGACTGCAGTACATAGTATGTATGGTTAAAAGACACAAGTAACCCTCCCTTATATGATAATTAAAGCACCAATGCATTGACTTTAAGTTAATTTAGGTAACATTGATCAACCTAAAGAAACAACACATCCAGCCTGCACTTTCTCTCTCTGCCCCTGTGATCAGCTCTCCTCACTGTAATGAAACCAGATATAAGACTGTCAGAGAGCCTGTACAGCCGCCTCCGGCCTGTCACTCCCCACACTGCTGACACAGAACCTGGAGCATCGGTACAGTATGAAAACAAGAGCATGTTGGGGTGCGGGTGCTGGGCAGTGGGTGCTTGGCCAGGGGGCAGGGAGAGACTCTCACTCGCTATCTGCACTCGTCTCAGGACCCCAGTCTGTTGTGCTGCTAATTTGAAAGTTGTTCTTAACGGCCTCTGGCTCGGTTTCATCCCGCTCTGCTCTTACGAGACACTGTCCACCTGACTCAATCACAACTAAGCAAATTTGCGAATATTAAACTTGATGTGCAGACCCTACTGTATATACTGTGAAGCAGACCTCCGCGAGGTCAGGCCTGAGAGAACGTACCGCTCACACAGCTCTGGTGTGAACAATGTCAAGTTGATAGCGAAGGAATGGCACGCTGTGGAGTGCACTGAATGTACTGTAGGTGAGAGGTTACTGGAGAAAACAATTGATTCTTACATGAAAAACGACAAGAAGACTGAGGCTTCTGTCTTCTGCCCAGGCAGCTGTCCCACTGCTGGTTTCTGTTTCCTGTCCAGCCTGCACACAATTCCCATGGGGTGTGTGTGAGACCCGGCAGCCGAGGTGTCTCATCTAGTTGGATTGCAGCTCTCTTTAGCTCGTGCACAAGGAATTCCAGTTGCATGAGGTGAGGTTTTCTGAGGTGGTTCCTTCTGGAGCAAGGCGTGGCCCACGATGTCCCCCCAGCGTGCCTGCCGGGGACGAACCGAGGGGGTGCATCTCGCCCCGGGCTGTGCTCTGACAGAGCGGGCTTCCCATTGACACCAGATCCTTATCGGCTTGCCGCAGGATAAACCTGCTGAGCAGGCCAGCCCAGTATCACCTCTGAGCTCACCTTTATCAGATGCTTGAAATAGTTGTAGTGCAGCACATGAGGGTGATGATCTTGTCTTATTCTTTTCAAAGAAAGACTGTTTTGCAACGAGAGGTGAAGGAGGACTGCTCTGTACTCTTTGCTTTAATCAGGTGAGTGTCGGTTTTAGAGACTTCTGTTTACCTTTAGTCTGGTTGTCAAGAGAACATTTCAGTCTTGAGACCAGGAGTGCGGGTTTTTATCCCTTCATTCATCTCTTTCTCCCTTCTCTCATCTCCCTTCTCCCATCACTGGGCTCCCATCTCCCTTCTCCTGTCCCCAAACTCCCACTTCCTGGGTCTCTTCCAGCCTGTCCTGTTCCAGAATTTAAAAAAAAGCCACCCTGCTCCTGGTGTGGATATGGTGGGGTGAGAGTGTGTCATTGTGCTGAAATGAGACATCTCTGTGACTGTGGGTCCGACCTTCAGCACTCTCAGAGGGACCCCGCAGGAGGCAGGCGCCCCGGTCTGTGTGTGCCTGGTGTTTATGCACACGCTCTCCTGCTCAGAGCCCCTGAGCAGATCGTGGCGGCGGGTTGCAGTGCATTGTGGTGACTGATGGAAGAATGAGGAGGCTGGCATTTGGCAGCCTGCCTGCCTTCCGTCTTCAGGAGCCCGATGTTGGCAAATGCTTTAGCCTTAAAAGGCGTCCGTTGATTCCAGCAGTGCCAGACCACCTCAGCAACCGCTTCAGTGTGGCTCAGCTCTGAGGAGCACAAGCCCGTGCCGAGGCAACGTGTGTGTTTCTGCAGTGTCTTGGAAAATATCTGCAGCTATTTTGATGCCGAGGAGCCTTGTAGAAGACTATTCTACTGTACCGCAACAAAGGCATAGTGAAGAGACCAGCAGCCCAGGGGCTGGAATTCCTGACGGCTGTACTTTGCAGCCACCCGGAAGTCTGACTCAGACAGCCCTGGCTTGACAGTGTGATACGCCAGCTGCAGCACTAGAAGAAATTGACAGAGGGCCTATTTGGGGATTTTCTCAGTAATATTGTAGTATGATTTTATACAGTACCAATCGGATTTCTTAGTGTTATTGGTTGACCCTCTTAATTCTTGGTGGCTAATTTCTCTTAATATTATCCTCTTAATACGTGTCTCTTAATACGGAATGTTTTTTAGTCACGATGACTGTTTGGGTGACGAAGGCCAGTCTGCTCTGTGTTTCACTGAGGGCTCAGTGCTTGTTTATCCAGACATGAATAGAGCCCTAGGCTGTTGTCTCGAAAGAGCTCATTCTGTGAGTCAAGCCATTTCCCTTGGGAATAAAGATGTTCTGTGGCGGTGACAATCTGAGACTGAACGACAAACTCAGCTGTGGCCGATTCAGAATTTTCAAATGCACAACCAAGCATTACATTAGCAAGTCAATTATTTTTAGCAATGCTCACGGCTGCTGTCCGTTTCCTCGGTGTCTCTACCAACTACAGGGAAGCAGACTGTTGCTGTTCATTGGCCCAGTAATGCTGCTTCAGGATAATCTTCCAGAGGCACTGCGAGGCTGACCAGGGTATACAAAATAAAACTCTTTGCTGGACTGGGCTGCCACTGTGTCAATGGTAGTAATGTCTGCTCTTGGGCTCCACATACAGTATCAATCAGTACTCAGTATTCTCTTATACTGCATCTAAACTGACATAAAGGCCGGTGGAATGCTGATCAGTTCAACCGATCTATAGCTAATTTAATGCAAATGAACTCATGAGCATGAGCACTCGTACATGAGCACGAATGAAGAACATTCACTTCTCAAAACAGGAAAGCTGGCTTCTTGATTAAGTTGTGTAGGTGTTTTTTTCCTATGCCAGATGTGCGGTCGGTTTTAAAAGAATATTCTTTATAGAATGAGAAGCTCCTTGCGTCACATCCTGTGTTCTTTTTGATTGACTTTTCCAGCAAAAAAAAAACGTGTTCTGGCCAGATGTTTCAACTCTGAGTGCTGGAGACATTAAGAGTCAGAGGAAGGAAATGAACACGCCCTGATCTGCTCTATACACCCTCACAAGAGGCTTACTAATGCAGCCCAGGGTGAGAGCAGGACATGTCCCTCTATGATTTCCTTTCTGGCCAGCTTTGAAAGGCTCCTCAGAGGAGATAGGTTGTATTTCCAGGAATAGTATGCAGCCTATTGAGTCCCTCACTGGCACTGCATCCGAAATGAAGCTTCATGTCTACACAGGAGCCCCGAAGCACTCCTGGAGCTTTGTTCTTCTGCCTTGGATCTTGCTGTTCCAAGAGGTGCTCTGTTGGTACAGTATCTCTGGAGGACAGGGCTAGGGTCTGTGCCTTGAGGCCTGGCCAGGCCTTCCTCGACGAGGATGGACATGCAGGACATTTTCCTGAAGGACAGTGCTGACGGCTGATGTCCAGCAGCTAGCAAACTCAGAGCAGCGCGGCCATGGGCATCAAGGGCTCTGAGCCCCGAAGCAAGGTCGTGGAAGCACATCGCCAGACTGCCTTCATCTTGATGTCTGCAGTCGCGGCTGGCCGCGTGCTGCTAAACGGAGATATCACTGCTGTTTCGGTACCGGCGGTATCCGACCCCCTGTCGTCGCAGGCTGCTGCTGGTCGGCCCCGTGGAGACAGAGGCCATGGGGAGGGTCTATGCTTTCCCCTTCTCTTGCAGGCTGGCTCCCTTAGGGAAACACAAACAAAACGAGATGGCACCTCCTCTTGTTCCCAACTCAAAACTGGCACCAGCCGCCCGAGGCTACTGATATCCTTGTGCAAAGAGAGATTTCTGTAGAGTAAATGAATTTTGCTTTTAGTAAATAGGAGATTGCAGAGTACGTAGCAATGCGGTGGTAAGAGGCAATGACGTCTGGAGATGTCAGAACACACAATCTTATAAACCATCTTCATTTTTCCTACAGCGGTAATTGGTAGCAAATCTGCTATTATGTATTCTCATAGATTTAAAACAAATATGTCTTCAATTTAACGAATCGTTATGCCTATATTGGCTTTCAGTGGTCCAGGATTTCTGAATGGTTGTGTTGTCCAGTTGAGTGGACGTACTTGGTGCCCTGGGCACTGTCCAGCAGTGCAGCTCTTGATCACTAAGAGTAACAGCGCAAGGTATGCAGAGAGAGAAGGGAGGGAAAGGCGTGACTGGAATATTGGGTAAATGAGTTTATATGGACTTCATACAGCAGAAAGACTCTCGTTTGTAACCTTGTTTTTGTTCTTACGATGTCCTGATTAACAAATGGCACCACACTGTGCAGCAGGCTACTGACTGAAATCCATTTATAGATGTCCTTTACAGGAGATGTAGGGTAATCCACGTGATCTGGTGCACTATGGGGATTGAGCCCCTAACAGTCCACAAGTTTCTTCTTTGATGTTGAAGGTCTCCGTTTCTGTTGAGTCACATTCGTTCCAGTGTATTGTGTTATTACTTCTCCCATCAGAGACGTTTTCTTTATCGATAAAGAGGTGACAGGACAGAAAGAAAAGCGAAAACAGTGTTAACCCAAACCCTAACCCTGATGTTGTGACTTCGTGGTGAGATTGTACTTTTCCCCTGATGTGTAGAGCTTTCATCTTGTTTTCTAATCACTTCATAAGTATCAGGAAGAATTAAGAGCAGAAAAGGGCATTTTAATGAAAATATCTTTTTTTCCATTATGTTATGTAAAAAATATGTTTTTTTTACTGTATTTTATTGAAGAGGACATTCTCACATTGTCTTACGTAGGGCAAAAATGTGTTTTGACACTTATAGGCTAAAATGAATTTCCGAATTAATACCATGGTGATATTTAAGGCTTCATGTTTCCATGTGAGCTATAGGATAGGGCTTCACTGTGCTTTTAGCAGTTTTGCATTTGCAGCCTGAGGCTGAAATTCACATGTATAGAACCCACAGCACACTGCACTCAGCACTCTGCAAGCATTCACAGAGCACAGCATGCACTCAGCACTCACAAGAGTGCATTTGCAGCAGATTTTCAAGCAAGAAAATGTGCTTGAAATAGCTTTGGTCTGGCGATTAATGTTACCCAGGACTTACCCAGAATTGTACCATTTTAAGTACAATTGCCAGTGATGTGTAAAAGAGATAATATCAAGCTACCGGTCATGGTGTGTCCTATAGTTAAAAAGCAGTTACAATAGTTTAGCAATGCAAGACATTTCATATCTTTCTTGTGTTTAATTCTGAATCTTTCATGTTGTTGCATGATAAAGGTAAAGTCTTTATAGAAGGACCTGACTAGATCAGGCACCGCGGGTACTTCAGATCAGGTCCCGTCAGCCCTGCTGGCTCTAGCGTGTGTGCAGACTGGAGTGGTGGCAGGAAGCTGTTTGCTGCTGTGGGGTTCCTGTGTGCTGTAGTGACTCACTGTGGACCTGGTGGTGAGAATCAGGGCCGCAGGAGCTCAGCTCTGCCTGACTGCCAGGGGACAGCATGAGAACAGTCCCAGCAGCACTGCAGCATCACACAACACACACGGAATCATTGCCGAGCGATTGCTCCTTCATCTTAGATGTGATCTATTCACTTTCACATCAGAGGAACTCATTATTGATTTTTTCTCACAGAAAAAAAAAATGTTTTCTCCAAATACAACAACATAAAAAAGAAAGACAACGTTTCGCCCACCCCATGCAAAAACCTCTCTCCCGCCCTCCTCAGCGGGTCAGTTGTCCTGGTTTCTACCTAAGGAGAGCAAAAGTACAGCCCAACAGCTACAGTGGAGACCCCCTGCTACAAGGCTCTGACTGCACCACCAGTGCTTCCACTGTGCTCTCTGTGGCATCATGGCTCCTCAACAGGGACCTGATGGGTCCATACAGAGAACATCAGACTGGACCCAGCACAGCCAGGACCAGGACTGTGGAGGCCCTGGACTCAGACCCACAGGCAAATCAGTTTCTGATGAGATTAGAGTCACCGTCCAGCAGAGTCAGAGTACCGGGTGCAAACCGGGAACAAGGACTACAGTATGTTGAGCGTAATGGACGGACAGGGCCTTGTTTCCTGACCCTTACCGCTCTGAACACTGCCAGACCACGCCGAATAGTGCCAGCAGCGTGCTGGGGGACTAGCAGCTGGCTTCGTGAGGGGTCAAGCTCAGGCACAAGGCTTGATGGACCTTCAGAGGATAATCATTTTACACTTAAGTAATGCACACTAAAACCATTGAGGTGATGAGCAGTAAAAGACCCTCTTTTAGGGGGAACTTAAGCAAAAAATATTTGCGTAACACAAGAACTCTGAAACAGAGTTGGTTGGCAGTTGGGCAGAATGAGAAGAAACGAGCGCAAGGCATCCTCTGTGCTCCAGTAACACAGATTTGAGGCTGCCGGAAGACTGCTCTGTGGAGTCAGTGTTAATAAGGTAAGACGCATGTGAGTTAATTATACTGTGCAAGATGGGGTTTCAGGAGACTGAAGACAGCTGCTCTGAATCTCAAGGTTGTCTGTATTCCAAGGTCCCCTGGTAGATCCATGTCACAAGTGACCCAAATATCGTTGCTCTCTTTTTGACCTATTTACAAATCTGTGCACTATCGGCTAATGCTGTTATCTGGGCAATGAGGGAAAAGGACGTATTAAAATCTGCAGTTAAGACGGGTCCAATACAAACCCTGGATATTTCTGCAGAATGATCTCGTATTCTTCTTTTGTTTTTTTGAATGGATTCTAATTTTTCTCAGGCGGGTACATTAATCTGGTGTCCGGCTCTCGCTGTAATCTGTGCCCAGGAAAGCCCAGATTCAATGCACAGATCTCTCTCTGACATGGCTTGTTTAGGAATCTCAATGTTTCAGGCCTGGAAAATAATTCCAGCTCTTGTTTATTTTAATTCTGCAGCAGTAAAAAGGAACTCAAGACACTACCTCACCAAATCATTTCAGCTGTCGCCTTAATGTCCCTTGTTTTGTCCAAACGCTGTGATAGCAAGGCTATTATTTTTGTGTGTGGGCATAGAGTGGTCGAGTTTTCTCGTACAGAGAAATAACACTAACACAATAACACTGGCAGCCTTGACTTAAAGATAAGACACAGCAGACACAAGCACGGTGGTATCCAGTCTTTGTGCTTCCTGCAGGGCTTGACATAGACGATTGCGCTAAAGGCTGTTTATAAGTCTATTATCGCTGCTATGTTATGAAATTGTGTTCTGTGTTGCTTGTTTTGCTGGGGCAGTGCTGACCTCAGTGTGTGCAATGGAACAAGTCGCTGATAGTTCAACAGATGTAAGGCTGCGTACGAAAGATGTCTCCTTTAATTCTGCGGATGATAATGTAGGTGTGCTTTTGATAATTTCTGAAAAAACAGAGAAGCACTTGAGGCATCCTGTTGGGTTTTTCGGAAATTCTCCCGGCTGAGCATTTCAGACTAAAATATGTGCGGGACAGGTCACGAGATCACGAGAAAGAGGATCACACTTCCTGTAGTCAAAATGATCATTTTATAGAGAAAAACAACGATACAAGGCGAGAAAGCAAATTATCGGACATGCTGGCACCAGGACAGGGCTGTAATACATGTGATAAGATCCCAGATGTCCCAGCTGGTTTCCACACCAGGATAGCAGGCATCCCAAATCTGAGCAGTTGATTTCTGGGGGGTAAGGGGGGGGGGGGGGGTCGTCCCTTCCGTGAGAACTTGCAGACCCCCTTGAAAACAAATCACAGCTACTGTGTATAATCGAATAATTCGCTGATAGATACTATAATAAGATACAATAATATATTTGAAATACACTATAGATAGCTCACCAGTCCAGCTGCATAATCTCACTTTCTTTTCAAACCTTCGTTTGTACAGAAATGCGGCTCTGTACATATTATATTATATCATTAAATAATTCGCTGATGATTTTTCGGACCGGGGGTGTCGCCAACAGAAAACTTTGGGAGCGGGGAGGTGATTTTTGGGAGATTACGGATCACTTGCGGGAGTCAGGGAGGAGTGAGCTCTTCTTACAGGTTGAAAGCAATCAATAGGCACTGGAATGTGCTGAGCCTGATTCTTCAAGTGGAGATTAGTATGAAATGAAGTGATCATTTGGGTATATTCCTGGATGCAGTATTGACAGCCTCTGAGAGGCAAGAAGCACTGACCTTACGTTAATGTTTTCCTTTGTTGGTATCATTAAGTGCCTCCTATAAGGCCTGGGAGCCTGGCCATCACTGCCCCAGACACAACTGGATTAATTGCTCTGAGTAAAGCCCAGGCACAGCACAGTCCATTGCGTTCTGGCCATTAGCGAACAGATTGATACCATTAAAAGTCGATAAAAACATAAAATAAAATAAAAATGCGAAGGCTGTAAATCTGAACGTATAGACCTGGAAAAAGGCGCCTCCTGCACCTCCCAGGCAGACTGCTGCAGGATCCCGTGCGCCAGCGTGTCAGAGCTGGTTATACCTGGGAAGCGGTTTTCCAGCTGGAGTGGGGAATTCCTGGGGCTCCCCGGAGCCGTGCGGTGCGGTGGTCAGGGCGTGGGCCACAGGGGAGAGAAGCCCACCCTGGAGGGCTCTCCTGCCTCCTTCTTTCTCGGACCTGGTCACGCCCCCCACACGGTGGTGGAACAGGGGAAACTCTGAAACGGCTGACTCATCCCCTGCAGAGATTTCAGTTTCAGTTTGTTCTGGTTTGGCACGGTCGTTTCGGGAATGCCCTGATTCATTTTACTGCACCCAGCTTAACCCTGCGGTGCTTTTTCGCTCTTCAGCTGCAGCACTAACTCTGTCATTTGCAGGTATTTACTTGATCATAAATACACAAGTCTCTGGGTTTGTACTCAAAAGGTTGTGGATTCAAATTCTGAAAGAGATGTGGTTTTTGTGCCCTTGAGTATGGTGGCTCCTGCAGATGGCTTCAGCACATGTAAGCAGCTTTTAGCGACCAAATAAATATTAACATTCTGCTTTCGCATTGATGTAGCAGCTGGCCAGTTCCAAGCAATTTCAAAGTCCTGCTCTGAAACTGTTCTGTTGTCTAGCTGAAAGGGTTTTTTTTTCCACATCCAAGGGTAGAGCAGATGAGATTGGCATAATTAGGAATTTAAACTTGGCTGATTGGGTTTTAATTGCATTTTAGTCGTCATTTAACATTCTCTTGCTCGGAGCTCTGTGAGCACTGTCCCTCCACTGCCGTACGCCTGTGAGGCCAGGAGAGTCTGGGCCTGTCTGCTCTGCCTGCCAGAATCTCAACAGGGCTTGGAGCAGTCTGCTGAAAGACTCCCGAGAAGGTTCTCCTTAACATAATGGGGTTATTCCGAAACACAGAGCTTCTAAATGCTGTTCTCTATACAGCCAGGCTCAGGGTAATTGTTCACATTTGCAGAATTGTGGCACTGCAGTTCTTTTAGTGTAGCAATTCTTTTAATTGGACCCTTAATTACATGTTTTCAGTGAATAACCACACTTCCGTGTTTAACATGATTAAGGCAAGTGAAAACTCCTAACTGTTTTTAGTTTGAGAGCTAAAATAGAATTACTCTATGAGTGTTGCTGCACAGTCACTGGTGTAGAAGTGTGTTCAGGTTAGGAGAGCTGTACAATTGGTCTTGCAGTGCTGGGGTCCTGTGTGTGTTAAGGTCAGGATAGCTGTGCGATTGCTCTTGTATTTCTGTGGTCCTGTGTGTGTTCAGGATGGGAGAGCTTATGATTGCTCTTGCAGTGCTGGGGTCCTGTGTGTGTTCAGGATGGGAGAGCTTATGATTGCTCTTGCAGTGCTGGGGTCCTGTGTGTGTTCAGGTTAGGAGAGCTGTATGATTGCTCTTGCTTGCAGAAAAGCAGAGCCCTTCTCTCTGTGTACGCACAGTGCTGTCCTTCACCCCTCTGAACAACCTGCCCCACCATGTTGTTCAAGTCGGTTTCCTGGTTCCCTTCAAGAAACAGCTGGCTTAGATCCTGGGATGAATTAACGACACACTACCAGACAGGCTAGATGGGTCAAAAAGCCTCTAATTTGTAATCAAAGGCAGGTGCGCCCTATCCTACCCTTTGAAAGAGTCATTTCTTCACCCAAAGAGTTGTGGGAGAATGGGGGAATGGAATCCTGGATTCTTGAGAGAAATGGCTGGATGAGATCCTGGGGTCAAGTAGCTGCTAGCTGCCAGCTGGGCTGGGTGGGCCTGTTGCCCTCCTGTCGTTGGTGTAACGGGAGCCGATCCAGGCTCCCATGAAGCGTAGTTCAGGACCCTATGCAGACGGTATAATCCGGAAGTAAGTGGAGAAGGACAACAGGGAAAAGACGTAGAGGATCAGGACGGGTTGACAGACAGGGGGGCGTGACGACGGTGATCCGGTGCTCGGGGGGCGTGGCGCAGTCCAAACAGTCCAAGGGGGAATCCGGGGCGCAGTCCACGGTCCAGGAGCCATCCGAGACGAGACAAGCAAGGTTAAAATCCGGACCGGGATCCGGAGCAGGGACAGGGTCAGGGACTAAAACCAGGGTAGCGAGGCCAGGCGCTCCGAGTCCCAGTCTCAGACGGTCAGGACGTCGTGATGAAGCCGATGCCGTCGGGTCTCTCCTGGACCCGCTGGTAGGCGGGCTTCCGGGCGTCCCTCTCCCAGTGCTGAGCCAGGAATAGCGGGAGCGGTGGGCTTAAATAAGGAGACAGAACAGGGGGCAGGGGCACATAATCAACTAAAATACGAAAGGGCCAGAGCGCCCTTAAGAGGAGGGATGACAATGGTGACAGCTGGTAACCTCTCCTGTGTTGCTTGTGCACAGGGGCTCTTGGGAGCAGGCCGGGATCAGGATGACGGAGAGACAGAGCGGCATGGCGTCCATCGCGGACTACTATGCAGGCAAGAACGTGCTCATCACGGGGGCCACGGGCTTCATGGGCAAGGTGCTGGTGGAGAAGCTCCTGCGCTCCTGCCCTGAGGTGAAGGCCATCTACATCCTGGTGCGGCCCAAGGCTGGCCAGTCCATGCAGGAGCGGGTCCAGGACATGCTGAAGAGCAAGGTAAGAGACCCGGCCCAGTCCGACCGGTTCCAGGAGCTCACTCCCGTGTAATAAAGATGCGCGGAATCTGGTACTGAATGAAATACAAAAGGCAAAAAAAAAATTTAAAAATGACAAAAACATCAGTTAATTCCTGGCTAGTTTTTGTGATTCACAGGTTCCTACAATGTACAGTATGATACTGAAATAACATACATAAGGAGGCATTTTTTGCAATAAATGTTACAATATAAACCCCATTTATTTGTGGCTGGCCACATTTGCTTTCATTTTGCAGAATTAGTCCGAAGTTTTGGGATATCCAATTTACCTTCCAGTTTTTCTGTGTATACCTCCGGACCAAAATGATCTAATATTGTCTTAATCCGAAGGGCAAACATGTGGATTCCATTCTCTTCTTGTTTTAAACAGCGCAGAGTACCCTGAGGTACAGTATTTGGACATGTGTTGTACTACATCAGAAGGTGTGCTCTTTGGTGTCAAGTTGGAAACAAGCAGGACTTTGCAGAAAGGAGCAAAGCAGGTCTAAACTCTTAATGTTTTGTGGTTTTTCAGCTTTTAAACTTTTATGCTAGGCGGACATGAGCATTGCCACAGGAAGAGGCTCGCTCAGCCTTTTATCAGATTTTGTAAGCGTATGGAGATGTGTGGCTTTGCGTTTTCATGCTGTGGCACAAATGAGTGAAATAAGGAGGGATTCCCACCAAAGGAAAGGTCTGGTCGCAGGGTAGCGGTCTCGCGCTGTTCAGTCCTTGAGGGACTCAGAGGGCAGAGGTGCTCCTGTCTTCAACGCAGGCACACGCCGGGGGCCTGGTTTCCAGGAAAGTGACCCAGTCACTGTTTGTTGTTCATTGGTCGTTTATTGTCATGAGCAATTTCACATTTCAGCAAACCTCCTGATTTATTTGACAGGCCTCACTGACCGTACTGACTTCCCACGTAGCCCGAAGTCAGGTAGCCCTCTCTGTGACCCCAGTGGGTGCCTTCATGGGTTTGGCTCTGAAAAGAATCCTTTTGCGGAAAATAAGAGGTGAACAATCTGTGAAAGAAGGGCTGCGGCAAACCTTACAGTTTCGATGGGAGATGTGGCCTATTTCAGCGATGCCACCTCTCTCTCGAGGCTTAATCCCCGGCCTTGTGTAACTCCTACAGCAGGCCTGTGTATAAATAGCCTCTGGAATCGCGTCCTGAGGAGGCGGTGTGAGGTCAGGTCGCGGCCCGCGGCCCGCACTGGGGGGACGCTGGCACACTGACGGCGCTCCAGTGAGCCGAGCTAAGCAGGGCAGGGCCCCGGAGTGACCTGCTTTACAGAGGCATCCTTACTCAGGCAGGGGCCACAGAAGGCTTTACAAGCGCCCTATGTTGTTTCTATTGTTTTTGTTTGGGAATTTAAGGGAAAAATTTACACATGCTGTGAAAAGCCATGAAAACCTGCCGTGCGGGATAAAGTCCGAGCTGGACTGAGATATATACGATGAAAGACGCAGTTCTTAAACGAAAAATGGAGAAAAAGATTGCCATGAATGTGTCTTGGACTCAGTACCTTAAGTGCATAGAAAAAGGGCTGCAGTTTTATAATGCACCTGGTACTTACAAGTCTCTGTTGTAATAGTGCTCCGTATCCCACCATCCATATGAAAACAGCTCAGATACGCCACAAACTCCAGCGCAATGTGCTTGATCAATACGTTAAAAATCACGTTAGCTGTAGTGCAAGAATGCTGTCCCTATTTTTTGTACCAGCGGTTCATGTTTAATTGCCGCCTTCTAGTTTTGAAAGTCCAGCACGGGAGAAACACAAACAAGCAGCAAAGCCTGCAGGCTGACTTTAGACTGAGCGATATCAGAGACATCTCTCTCGGCTCTGCTTGTTGTAGTTTGTAAACAGTTTTCTCTGAAAGAGTGGAAATCTGAAGAATGAACGCAGGCAGGAAATATTCTGTGCACCTGACTCCCATCTCCATCTCTAATAATAATAATAATAATAATAATAATAATAACATTCCTTACACTTACATAGCGCTTCTCTGCACACTCCACTCAAAGCGCTTTACAGGTAATGGGGATCCCCTCCACCACCACCAGTGTGCAGCCCCACCTGGATGATGCACCAGTAAGCTCCCCACAGACCAGCTCTTAGTGGGGAGAACAGAGGGATGAAGCCAGTTCAGAGATGGGGATTAGGAGGCCATGATTGGTGAAGGCCAATGGGAAATTTGGCCAGGTTGCCAGGGTTACAACCCTAATCTTTTCTAGAAACGCCCTGGTATTTTTAATGACCGCAGAGAGTCAGGATCTCAGCTTTACGTCTCATCCGAAGGACAGCGCCTTTTTACAGTATAGTGTCCCCGTCACTATACTGGGGCATTAGGACTCACATAGACCACAGGGTGAGCTCCCACTGCTGGCCCCACTAACACCTCTTCCAGCAGCAGCCTTAGCCTTCCCAGGAGTTCTCCCATCCAGGTACTGACCAGGCTCACATTGCTGAGCTTCAGTGGGCTGTCAGTGGTGAGCTGCAGGGTGATATAGCTGCTGGAGAGGTGAGCCTCTCCAGACTATTCTCTGAGCCCAGACACTTCCTGTGCCACACCTAAAACAGAAAAAGACACAGGGATTAATGTAACCAAATACTGAACACAACAGATTATAAACCAGATGTGCTCCGCCTATACCGGCCTTGCAGCCAAGGCAAAAATGTTTGACTTTGCAGTAAAAAAAATACATAATGATTCGATTGAAAGATTTCCACGCCTAGCACGTTAATAGGCACACAAGTGAATTTCAGCATTGTCTTGTAATGTGGGTGTGCATTCCTGGCAGCTGTGCTAGCGAATTTTGCAGACGGTTTTGGAATATTGATGATCTTACCCCATCCCAGCGGCACTGCGCCCTTGGGCAGCCTGGTGCACGCATCACACAGAGACAAAGGTCTTCAGGTCCCGCAACCAAGACAAACAGTGGAGCTCTACATGCAGACAGGGTTTAAAAAGGAAACAGCAGGCAGATTAGGTGGGAAAGGTACGTGCATCTTTGACATTCCGACAACGCCAGATTTTTTGTGGTGCTTGAAGTGGGTCCCACCCTTAATGTGCAGCACAGTGAGATCCTTTGGGATGAAATGTGCTCTGCAAATGCAATGAATGATTATGAAAAAAGAGGCAAATGTTGTATGAAATTTAGAGTGGAGGTTTTTTTTAGAAGCACTTCAGAAAGTCCAGAGTGAAAGCCTTTGTCTCCTTCTTACAGGTTGTACAAAATCTGTTTTAGCAGAACTTTCACAGCAGTTTGCACTTCGTCAGCCTGAACACTAGAGGGCGTAACACATGAGGTGCCCAGGCATGGTTCTCCCTCACCTCAGGGTACACGCAGGGCCCCCTGGGGGCTGGACTGAGCCTCAGTGGTCACTACAGCAGGGAGAGGCCTGTACAGCGGTTTGTGACAGATGCACATTTCAGTGACGGGCTGAGTTGGTGGGGCTGGGACCTGCACGGCGCCACAGCGCTTCGTCATCTGATTCTTCCACTGGGCACAGCAACAGTCCAGCAGGTCCTCGAAACCACTCTTCTGAAGCTTTTGAAAGACACTGACACCAGGAAATCACCTGGAGTACTGGGAACGGATGGAACAACCCCTGCCTCCGCATTTTTGTCAGGGAAATATGGACTCTTAGTTGCCTAGCTCCTGCCTCAAAGAGATGTGCCTCCTAAATGAAAATGTAAGAAAGTGTCTCCAGACATCTTCCTCCTGGTCAGAACTCTTTCACAGGGCAGCAGCAGGAGCAGCAGTCCTGCTCTCTTCTCACAGGGCTTGCCATCCCAGTGATTATGAAGCAAGGCCCCTGAACCGTCCTCTAGGTGAGACCCGTTGCCATGCACAATGTGGAGCTTTTCTGTGTCATGTGACCTCTGCTGTCCAGCAGGGCCCCTAGTTCAGGGCTGACTTGCTCCTGTCCGCATTGCACCATGGACCAGCTGGTGCCACTCCAGTCCTCCATGCTGTGAGCGCCGTGGGGCTCCTGCTGACCTCGGACTCGCCGCGGCCGCAGGGAGCCTTCTGGGATGGCCGAGCGGACAGCGAGAGCGCTGGGGAACGGGGGGGGGGAGCAAAAGGAAACAGTTTCGGGATTTGTGCTGACAGGAGCAGCTCGGAGGAGGTAATGAGGTGTCACCCCAGGGCTGCCAGACAGCAGCAATCACAGGAGGCAGGCAGGCCCTGCATTTTGATCACATCTCTGCCCCTTCTGTCAAACCGAAAGCGCAGCTGAGATTTCCTTCAGTTTGTATAAAGCAGCACTCCAGCCCTGGTACGGACAGCTGCAGGAGCTTCTGGTATTCCAATTCCACTTGGATCAGTTGTTGGCTTTATTATCCAAGATTAATGTACAGTAATTCTCGGCCTCTGAATGAAGATCCTGAGGGACTGGGAATCACCAGGAACCGGACCAGACACTACAGGTATAGATTATGCTAAAATCGTCTGATTCGTCCCAAGTGCATGAGGTATTTTTTCAGTTATTTTTAAGTGAAACCTCAGCTCCTGTTAGTCTTTTGTCCAGCAAGATCACAAGAAGTGTACCTGAAGAACAGATCTTCTTTTTCATTTTAGCTGGAAATGAAATCTTTAGTTTCTGAAACCTGCTCCTTAGCAACACCTTCAGGCACTGTGACTTAAATATTAGGGCTTAATGAATGATTTTGACTTTAATATTAGATATTAAATATTACTTAAAGCACAGAACTAATTTCCTTCCATAAAAGCAAACTTCCACCATGACAATCAAACACAGGTGCAAAGCACTTCATTCACAAGATTTCTTTTTAACTGTGGTCTGCATTGACCAGATAGCTCAAATTGTTTGAGCGGTTTACAATTCCGCACAGAGAAGACCTGTTTCTCTACTAATGCTGTTTCGGGTTTACAGCCCTCTGGGGCCACAAGATCAGTGCTGCAAACCAGTAGCGTAATGATATTTTACATCTGGCACTCTTCACAGTATAGGGTCACTTAGGAGTGGACACACAGGCTAAACTGGAGCTGGTCCAGTGGACACCCAGGTTATACTGGAGCCAGACCAGTGGACACTCGAACTATACTGAAGCCAGACCAGCAAACAACCAGGTTATACTTGCAGACCAGTGGACAACTGTCCTATACTGGATCCTGACCAGCAGACAATCTTGCTATACTGGAGCCAGACCAGTGGACTCCTAGGCTGTACTAGCCCTGCACCAGTGGACAGCTGGGCTTAGCTGGGTGTTAAGTATGAGGCTGTGATCGGGGCTGTATTGAAAGATGAGGCAGAATACCCTCCCTTTTCCTGCTGCTCGGTATCAGTTCGATAACGGTGCACCGCGAGACAGAAAAGGCCGGTGTGCTAACCTCTCCTTCTGTACAAGGGGCCCGAGCTTCCAGAGATCTACATCATGTGTCAGTTGTAGGCCTAGCATGTGAAAGCTACTGTCTGAGCTCCTTCTTCAGCATCTCATGTTAATTTCAGTTTTCTAACGATGAGGCCTAAATCCTTCTGAAACTCCAGATGTAGCAGGAAGGGGAACTGTGAGTTTGTCAAACTGGGCCAATTAAAGGTTTTAGGGGCCCTGAGACTTTTAATCCCATGCTTCCATATGGTGACAGGGCCTGTCTGTATTTAAGGGAAAGCTGTCCTTCGGGTGGGATGTTAAACCAAACTCCAGGTCCTAATTCCTTGGTCATTACAAATCCCAGGACACTGTTTGTAAGAGGAGAGGTGTAAACCCTGGCATCCTGTCTAAATTCCACATTGGGCTTCTAAAATTTAATAATCCCAAATTCTCTTAATAATCCCAAATTCTCTCTCAATTTAATCGCTGAAGAAATGTCTCACTCTCCCCCCTGTTGTGGTGTGTAGCAGGGCTGCTGCTGCACAATGACTGCTGGGATCGCTGAAGAAATGTCTCACTCTCCCCCCTGTTGTGGTGTGTAGCAGGGCTGCTGCTGCACAATGACTGCTGGGTGTCACCCTGATGGAGCTGCACTATGACGGTGGATGAGCCGAGTTCCCACCTATGTGTAAAGTTCTTTATGATACTTTGGGATGATAAATGTGCTATAAATGCATACAACTATAGTAGCAGTTAAACGGCATTTTAGGAAAGGATCTTAGGATTTTACGGAACAAGTATAAAGACAGGTGGCACGGTGGCGCAGCGGTTAGAATTACTGCTGGCAGTGCTGGGGCCCTGGATCCACTTTCAGACCCGTCTGTGAGGAGCTCGTATGTTCTCCTTGTGTTCACGTGGGCTTCCTCGGGTTGCCCCGGTTACCTCCCTCAGTGCAAAGATGCGCTGACAGGCTAAGTGGCTTCTGTGAAGATCACCGGTGTGAGTGTGTGTCTGTGTGTGTGCCCGGCGATGGACCAGCGCTCCGTCCAGAGGGAACCCTGCCTTGTGCCCGTTGCTTGCCGGGACTGGCTCTGGCTCTCCCGCGATGGGTTTATAGGTAGAAAAATGGATGGAAAAAAGCATAAAGACTTAGGGCCAGAAGAAATGTGCTGGAGGTATATTTGTGTTCCTACCCAGCTCAACTTTCAGTGACAGTTACAGGGCCTATATACACACCCTTTCCAGAGTAACACATTGCGTGGCCCTACAGCCTGATCTCAGTCCAGTCAATAATCTGGGGAATGACCTGAAGGTTGCTGTCGGTCAAGTGTCCCATCGCAGTCTGACTGAGCCGGAACCGATCTGTGGGCAAACACACGGCCAAATCTAGACGCGCTGCTGGACGTCAGTACCGACCTTTCCTCCAGGTTCTTACTCACAGTGAGACCACTTATCCACCCCAGTTTTCTTGGTTTTCAATTGTAATTATTTCCCAGAATGTTATTTCTTGTTTTTCTCTTGGAGGAGTTGTCAGTAATGTCACTAGGGACTTGTGAGAAAAGGTAGTAGCTGAGAGAGTAGGCGTCCAAAATCCTAGGGGCAAAAGGCAGTATGCGTGGTCGGGGCAGGCAGGCTTGGTCAGGATTCTGGAGGGTCAGATTGAGAGTATACTAATCCAAAAGATGCTGGTCAGAGACAAAGTCGAAGCCGGAGACAGAGCTGGGTCGGGTATCCAAAAGGCAGGTCAGAAAGGTATCCAAATCCAATAACCGCTAGACAGAGACGAAGACGTAGCCGAAGACGAAACAGGGTCGGTATCCAGAAGTCTGATCAGTAAGGTACGCGCACAAGAGAAAGGCTAAATTCGATCTCAACGGCGAGCGAGGACTGAGAGGAGTGAGAGGGTATAAATGGAAAAATGGGCGTGAGCAGAGCTGATCCTGTCCGAGGGTGTCCAGTGTGCCTTTATAGGACCTGCCCAGCTGGGGCTCCTCAGCTGGAGCGGTGCGGAGCGGTGCCAGGGCGGAGCGGTGGCGCTGTGGCTCAGGATCTGCGTCTGTGGCTGGAAGGTTGCCGGTTCAAATCCCACGGCTGGCAGAGGGATCCTACTCCGTTGGGCCCCTGAGCAAGGCCCTTAACCCCAACTGCTCCAAGGGCGCCGTACGATGGCTGACCTTGCGCTCTGACCCCCAGCTTCTCTCCCTGTCTGTGTGTCTCATGGAGAGCAAGCTGGGGTCTGCGAAAAGACAAATTCCTAATGCAAGAAATTGTATAGGGCTAATAAAGAAACATTATCATTATTAGCTGGAAACCAGGACAGCTGGGCAGACTACTTCTACCAGGGCTCCGCCTCCACACTGGCCATGCCCTCGCCTCAAGCCACGCCTTCTAGTAATCTGGCCATTTCCCCTGAGAGCACGGGGCTGAACTTCGAACAAGCAGGGGCTCTCACCACTAGACCCACACAGCAACCTGTTATCAAGAGCGGTGGATTGTATCTGACACCTTACTCTGAGACAGAAACAAGATAGCCCCTGCATGTAAGCAATAGGGATTAGCCTGTGACTCTGACAATGCAAGCCAGGTGCCTTAGTAATTGTTTCTCAGAAAAGAGCTTAACGTAGTACAGTAGGTGTTCCTGAAGGTTTTCATTTCTTCACATGGAGCAGCTTGTCTGTACTTGCTTCAGCTTTAATTAATGATATGGGGGGGCTCGCTTCTCCCCCAAGATAATTACTGTAAACCTGAGCCCGGCCAGAGCTCGGAGTGCGTTTGTATCTCTGTACCTGTACAGTCCTGAGGAGGTGCCAGCCCTTCTCTGCGAGGTGTGGAGCCCTCACGTAAAGCTGTACATGTAGGAGCTCCCTGGCCTGGGACTGCGATGTTACTGAGGGGCAGGAGTAGATTACGTTTCCCTGTGGAATCCAGTCCAGTCAATTTGCGCGGAGTGCAGGCTGTATAGACGGGGCCTTGAAGCAGCGCCGGGCCCGCGACTGTGAATAATTGATGCGGTATCAGGATGCGGTCTTTTCATAGGCCAGCGTGATCCTGATTGAGTGTTTCCTGACAGGGGCAGGCCCTACAGCGAGGGCTTCCCTACGGAGCAGTGTCCACTGCCCCAGAGAGGCCTGGCATTTCTTCGGATTCAGCCTCTCAGTGCTGTCCTCACTGTGGACGTTCTCATCAGAGGATCTGCTAGTGTCCAATCCACCAGGATTAGCTTGCTTTTGTGGATGGGAGTAGTTACACTCCTTCTTTTTGCTTTTACCCGTGATCTTTAAATTGAAGCGGATCCTTCTTAATGACTCTCTGGCGCTGTGCTGCTGAGACACTCACGGTGTCCTGCCCGTGTGGAGGAAACTGTCTCCTCACAGACTCCTCCATTGTTCGTGCAAGTATCTTTTTATAAAATAAATGCCTTTATTTTTCCTTGTTTTTCTCCCAGATACAGTATGAATGTCTAGAGTCTGGTTGCAGAGACAGTTTTATGTGCTGATTTCACTGTCAGCCAGTGTTGCAGCAGACCCCTCTCTTTGTACAGAATGTCTCTCAGTACAAGCGATGGAGAGTCGCTGTGGGTATGCCACATATATCAGCCCAGCGACGAGCTGTTTGAGACAACTTGCTCTCCCTGAGACACACAGACGGGGAGAGAGAAGCTTGGGGTCAGAGCGCAGGGTCAGCCATTTATACGGCGCCCCTGGAGCAGTTGGGGTGAAGGGCCTTGCTCAGGGGCCCAACGGAGTAGGATTCCTCTGCCGGCCGTGGGATACGAACCGGCAACCTTCCAGATCCTGAGCCACAGAGCCACCGCACTGACTTCAGGATGTAGGAATGATGTTGTTTTTGGATTGTTTGTTTGGTTTATCTGACACAGCTGGTGAGAACTGGGCATTGGCGCTGCTGTGAGAAAGTTGACAGAACCAGCACTTTCCAGCGCTGTCAGCTGACCAGGGCTTTCAGATGTTAGTCTTAATTCTGTGCATTGCCCCACTCTGCTGAAAAGAAGTGGCTTTTGGTGAAGGGAGTTTATTTTCTACAAAGGTATTACGATTCCTGCCTGTAATGGATTAGGTCAGGGTTTTGATAAGAACCTCGGTGTGTTTTGTGTTCCCTTGCATTGCTTTTTTTATTTCATAGGCAGAGAGCAGGACTGATCCGTGATGAGGGTGCTAAGCAGCCTGTGCTCTGAGCTGGTCCACGCAGACCTCTGCTGCTGAGCTGCTCCCTCTCTCTTGAGAAGAGAAGAGAAACCCTGTGGTCTCTCTAAATCTCACCCTGGCGCCGCCGGTGCTGCAGCCCGTTCCTGAGTGACCGCGCCTGTTTGGAGTGATTAGCCTCAGTGGCAATGGGCTTTTCTGTTAGGCAGTATTGGAAAACACTGGAGCTTTTTTCTCATTTATCACAATTGCTTGGTTTCTCTCGTTCTCTGCTCTCAGTTAGAACTCTGTTTTAGCCCAGCCAAATGTGTTTCAGGTGCAGTAGCACCTCTCAAAAGCCTACGGTTTCTGGGATATGCACACAGCACACCATGCAACAGGAATAAATATATACAGTATACTCAGACAGCAGGGAGGCATGCAGTGCACCTGCAGTGACTGCTAAGAAAGGCGTTACTGTTTCATTATCTCTCTGGTGTCTTAACAAGCAAAAGAGGTGAGAATGCTCTCTCTGTGCAGGGACTGACTGCCTGAACACCAGGAACAGGCAGTAGTTTTGCTGTACCAGTGAAGGCACTGTAAAACTCACCAGTTTAGTGTGTGCATTTTGAAACAGATGCCAATAGTTTTTGTGTTTTGGGACAAAAGCGGAAGTTTATACGATTCCCATTTCCATGTGGGTGAAGATCTTACAATAAACATGAACGTCTTACCTTTGAGCACAGTTAGTCTGCCATTCAGTGGCGCTGCTATAAAGTGCACAGCCCATCTGAAATGAGCTGTATTTGCTTTAATGCGTGTTTGGATCTACAGTAACACCTGCAGATGGGTTTGCGTAAACATTGGAAAAACTGTCGATCTTTACAGATTGCAGTTCTGCTAGGGTGGCGTTTTAGTTTCCCATTTGTCCAGAAGGCGAGAGCGGTAATTTGTATGTTCTGTCAAATCTAAATGTGCCATCGGGATGCAGCGCTGCAGAGAAAAGGCGCTTCTGCAGTGGGATGGGCACAGCACCAGCGGATTCAATCTGTTGGGTTTTCTGGCGATGGGAATGCAGGCCTAATTTCACTCAGAGTGTACCTCCCAAGAGGAGGTAGGAGGTATGTGTTGCATGTAATTAGGCTGCAAATTGACGCCTGTTTGTGTAACAAATTAGCACATTAGATGTCTCCACTAAAATGAGTAATTGAGCTGCTACCAAGAACACCACTCATGCTCTGTGGGGGGCTGTTTCTTCATAATGACCCTCCTGCAGAGCGCTTCTGCGCTGGGCCTGCACTCTGCTGCTCACCTCCCCCCTGCGCCTCAGGCGTTCAGAAAACACACTGAACAGGACAGTCCCGCTGCGCCACACCCAGCTTGAGCTTGAACTGCAGCACGGAGAAGCGCTCTTAACCTTTCGAAGCCTTCAGAACTGCCGCTACCTCTTGCGGATTGCACAGAGGGCGTGAGCCCAGGCAGTGGATAATTCCTAATCATTATAATTACTAATAATTAGTTATAATCATTCAAAATTATAATACATATTATAATCACATATTATTATATATATTATAATATACATAACATATAATATAATATCTATTATTACAATTGGTTATTATAATAATATTATAATTATTATTAATTATAATTAATAATTGTAATTCCTAATCATTATAATTCCGATAATATTCTGGAGTGCGGCTTGTGTTTCCCAGCTCACCAGCTTGTGTTGTTGCAGTTCCCGCTTTTTTCCTTTGTGTTGCGGACCTTCATCTTCCATGGGCTCTCATCACCTCTCCACAGGTATCGTCCCCTGAACGAAAGCCACGCAGTTCTGGCGCTACAGCAAACGGTACAAGCGATCATCGGTCCAAGCAAGACTGTTTCAGCATTCCTCCCCACCCCCACTCCCGGGAGTCCGGCAGCACGGGCCACTTGCTGCTGAAATCATTTCTTTGGCCGATTTACAAAAACTGGGGTGGGCACGCGAGCAGGGGAAGGAACCGCAGGGAAAAGCACTTGCAGGGAGGCAGAAATCCCAGCCTCAGTGTAAACAGGGCTTTCGGCACTTTGCAAGCCTAGTTGGAGCTGCTGGGAGAGGTGGAAGATACAGATCGCTCTACACTAGCTGGCTTCTTTCAAGGAAGGCTGAACGAGACCAACTAACTACCAACTAACTACCAAATGGGCGAGATGGGTCAAATGGTCTCCTCTCGTTTGTCACCTTGCTTGTGTTCCTACTCCTCTAGATGGGTTTTGTTTCAAGAGGAGCTCAGGGCAGCAGGGGCTTGCTGCTTCATGGCTGACCGAAGCAGCCGAGCGCCGAGCGGCACCAGCAGTCTGGGTCAAAGGGCACATCGGCGAGCGTGAGAACGCAAGCCATCGCTCTGCTGCAGGAGCAGCCCAGACCGCCCCTGCAGTGTCAGACAGGGTGTCCGAGACTGTGGGGTTATTTGTGTTTGTATTTGCATTCCGATAGGCAAACAGTTAACCGTTACTATAGGCGAGTCATCCGTTCCAATTATTTAAATCTGATAGGGAGAGTTTCTTTTTGGTGGTAAATATTTACAGTATGAACACCTCCACGTGGAACTCTTCTTGTCATCTTGTCATTCTCTCCATTTGTGTTATGTGGACGTGTAGGAAAAAAAGACTGAAATGATCTCAAGAGCATAATGCAAAATGCCATTTAATATCAAACAAACGTGTATTGTCTTGTTCCCAATATGAAACTGCATTGAGCGAGGCGGGATTAAGCTTTTATCTGCATAAGCAGAAGCTCTTGCAGACTTTACATTCTCTTCTGTGTTCCACATTCCTAAACCTCAAGATTATCCCAAAACAGCTCGTAACATGTCTTACTCGTCATGGTCAGCCATGAAATAATTCTACAGATTTTTGGACTCAAACTGAGACACACAGTGTGTCTCTTTTTAATAATTGCTTACACTTATATAATGCTTTTCTGGACACTCCACTCAAAGCACTTTACAGGTAATGGGGATCCCCTCCACCACCACCAGTGTGCAGCCCCACCTGGATGATGTGACGGCAGCCAGAGTGAACCAGTACACTCCCCACACACCAGCTCTCAGTGGAGAGGAGAGCAAAGTGATGAAGCCAGTTCAGAGATGGGGATTATTAGGAGGCCATGACTGGTGAAGTCCAGGGGGAAATTTTGAAAATCTCTTTTCAAGAAACACCCTGGGATTTTTAATGACCACAGAGAGTCAGGACCTCAGTTTTATGTCTCATCTGAAGGACGGCACCTTTTTACAGTATAGTGTCCCCATCACTATACTGGGCTATTAGGACCCACACAGACCGCAGGATGAGCGCCCCCTACTGGCCCCACTAACACCTCTTCCAGCAGCAGCCTTAGGTTTTCCCAGGAGTCTCCCATCCAGGTACTGACCAGGCTCACACCTGCTGAGCTCCAGTGGGTTGCCAGCTGTGAGTTACAGGGTGACATGGCAGCTGGCTGTTAGGATGAATGTGAGGTGGGGCTGGGCAACAGCAGTAGTATCTGTTGCTGTACTGAGGCAGCGATGATCTCGGACTGGTTCTGAACCAGCCTGGACACGAGCGGCCCATAACCTAGTGTGTATCTGTCTCCACTTGCCTTCGTTTGCAAAGCCATTGACACGCACAGTTGCAGAAGCCAATTATCTGCAACAAAAACCGCCGGGGCCCCTCTGCTGTATTGCTCTAGGTCTCTGTCCCAAGACGGGAGAAGTAACCCAGCCTGAGGAGATGGCAGGCTGGGAGCTTTCAGACCTTGTCCCCCACCTGCATGAGGAGAGCATTAGCCCAGGTGCTGCCTGTGTTACCATCCGGAAGGCCCCTTTGGAGAAAGTAGAAGTTTGTCCAGAAACGTGGGTCGGGCCAGGGTCAAACACCAGTCAATCCACAAAGAAAGTTCAGGGGAGAGAGACAAAAAAACCCATAAGTCGACAAAGGAAGCAGTCCACAATAACCAAGTCAAGAGCCAGAAGACAAAGCCAGAAACAAGCCAGGGGTCAGAACCAGAAATCTTGTGCGGAGGGAACAGGGACCGATGCAGCTCTAGCTGGGTAAAACCCAATCCTGAGCAAGGAGTGGAGTGTCAGGCTGGTCTACGTAGGCAGGTGGAAGAAGCTGTGTGTGATTAGTTCATTGGAAACCGCACTAGAATGTGAAGGAGATGATTGAGGGCGGTGAGCTCTCCGGCTGCACATGTCGCAAGGCAAGCGGACAGTTTGGGCTTGCTCTGCTCTCTAACCCACGCTCCTCTGCCCTGTCGACAGCACAGCACCGCCCTCCCGCTTGACGGACGGGTGTCCTGAGCCTTACACTGCAAGAGAAGCTGGGGCAGGCTCTTTCATACTCCTGTTTAGCCAATGAGATGCTGTGAAAAGCGATAGCAAGCTTGAAGTCAACATGCGGATGGAGGGACAGGGATGCTTAGACCTTGCCTTACGAAAGCCCCACCTGTGGCTCCCTTGGCCTGAGTGGGTTCAGCCTGTCTGTGTAGAAAAGGTGCAGAACTGCAGGGTTTCAGTTTGTTGAAAGCAGGAGATCTGTTTTGCGAGGACCTGCTCTTGAACTTTGGGATAACCATGGAGAATGTGGTGTTATCCAGGCTATAAAAATGCTCTTAAAAAGCACGGGAAAGGTTTCAGCTGAGAGGAGGCCATTAGGCTTATGTAGTCCAAGCGTAGTTAGTAGTTAGTTGATGCCAGGATCTCCTCCAGCTGTTTCTTGACGGGTGCCTGCCAGGGTATCAGCTTAACAACATGGACAGGTAGCTTGTTCTAGACTCTCAGAACCCTTTGAGCTATGAAGTGTCTCTCCTAATCTCAGATTTTAAATGAACCTCCATTATGTTTTACTGTTAATTCTGAATAGATACAGTATGCTGTTTTTTTTTCTGGCATTTCCTGGAAGATGTAGCGGATGCCAGCATTACCACCTAAGTTGCTGTGTGGTACGTAGCCTCTCCAAGATCAGCCCTTCTCATTTTATAGACTTTTTATACGTTATATTAATTTGTTTTCTGCGATGGACTGGCGTCCAGGGCGTGCTCTTTGTTGCGACCTGTGGCTTGCTGGCTCCCCCGTGTCCCTGTATTGGACGAAGCGGTGAGAAAGCGGGCGGGTTTATACAGTGTGTTTTACTTACAGCCCTGCGTGGGCGCCAGTGCTGAAAGTGAAAGGGCGGGGCACTTGTCTGTCTGTCTGTTTGCGAGGGAGGAAGTCGGGGAATGCGGCGCCTGCGCGCTGTGTCTGACTGGAGCCCGCTGTGTGTCGCGGCTCATGCTAGCACCCCTGCCTGCGGTGCGAGCACGTTGCTTCAGTAACAGTCTGCTGAATGTCACTCATTCCTCCCGCTGCCTCACAGCGGCGACGCTGGGGACCCGGGGAGACCTGCCACTATCGCACATGCTGTGGAGGTTCACCAACGCAAGCAAAGCAGCGCCCCGTGTTTGTGTTTGTGTTTGTACACCCGCTGTCGCTGCTGGCTTCCTCTGCAGCGCACATGTGCGTGTGCAGGGTTCAAACTACAGTACGGCTGAACAAAACGGCAAGGAGTTGGAGATTTTAAATGCTCGCATGCTAAATAAATGCTTTGCTGGTTTGAAGTAATGTCCAGATGTTTGACTGGGAAAGCACTTCCTGTCTTAATAATTTTTTCCAGCTGTCGGTGCCACTGTGCACTTTAGGATACCTGTATCAGAGAGCAGTGCCTGACTCTGGATGCCAGTCATTTCAGTCTTCCAATTACCGGCTCAACTGGCAGAGTGAGCCGAGACTGGCCGCTTTCGCTTTCACCTTTGTGACTGAATCTTTGCTGCCTGCCTGATATCTGCACTGGTTAGCACTGCGTGCTCCTGTAAGGTCCTGTCTTGTTCTATTAGATATTTTTGATAGAGCACTGTTTCTGTCACTGTCTTCACTGTAACACAGGTGTGTGAGTCTCTTGGCGAGGTTGTTATGGTAAAGGGGAACCTGTTCTCAGCTGACTTACCAATTCAATTAAAATTAAATATATTGGTATTTTTTATTTACACAGTAACTGGGCACAAGATTACACATCCTGTTTGTTGGTATTGCGCCTTAAAAAAAGCAATGTATTGATTTTCTAATGGCACTTGATTGCAGTGTTGTCATGGTCAGGGAAGTTTTTGCTGTTCGTTTTTTTTAATCTCGTCCTTAGTATTTTTACATCCTTAGCACCTCATCCTTAGTAGTTTGCTGTGATTACAACACATCCTTGTGCTTGTGTCTAAATGATTTTTTGTTTGAATGCGAAGGCAGCTGCAGGATGTCAGTGTGGCCTTGTCTGAGCTGTGCCGGTCTCTTTAAAGAGAAAGAGTCCCTTCTTCCTCTTGTAGATTTTGTAAGCGGTTACTCCTCCCCTTCCCTGCTGTCACTTGAATTTGTGCATCTTTCAAAAAGCATCCCACCACACAGTTAAGTCAGAAGCCTTTAGACTGTATTGTGGCAAAACCAGATGTTATGGAGAAAAGCCATTTAAAGAACCCAGTTAGGTTTTAATCAGAGAGCCTAACTGGCAGGCTTCCTTTCGACATCAATCCTAAAATTAAACTGTGGAGCGTTTTAGGAACAAAATGTTTTCCTCTCGGTGTGTGCGATAGCCGCCAGGGTCCTGCTGCTGTAGTCTTCAGGAAGCACAGGGGCGTGGTGATGAGCACTGCTGCGTGGCTGCTCCCGGATCCTGGGTTCGATTCCAGTTTGAGATTACCTTCAGTGTGGAGTTTGCATGGTCCTCCTGCTTTTGTGTAGGTTTTGATCAGGAGCTCCTCTTCCCTGTCACTTCTCACGGACATGCAGGTTACTTTGACAGTCTAAACGACTCCTTTCCAAGGGGATGTAAGCCCCATATGACCAATGCCTGCTACCAACAAGAAACCAACGAGCTGAATGACAAATTTCCAATGTGAAACAATTTCCATCAACAATGGGGAGAAATGTGCCCCACAAAGTGAGTGAGGGGAAAAAAGGAAGTGAGGTACAAGCTCTCCCCCTGAAATTATTTATTGGGTATCAGGGCATTTCTAGAATAACATCTGCTAAAATATGAAGTACAGTGTCAGCGCTCTGTAAAACTGTTAGGAGCTTATAAAACTATTATTCTCTTTTCAGAAAGATCTCATTTCATTTTAAAGTATATAGGCTGCTCTGTGCTTCTTCAATGGCATCCCTGTGCACTATTGTCCTAGTTTAAAAAAATATCTTGAAATAAAAGAGCTAATTCATTATCATTTACACACGATACTAACATATGGCTGTCGCTGAACTGTGGTTCACCAAATGTGTATCGATCTCACTCTGAAATGCTGTGTTCTGCAGCCAGCGAGCTGATGGTGATGTCTTTCACAAGACGCCACCCAGCTGAGAGTCAAGCAGCTGAAAAGGTAATCAGACATTTCAAATGAGCCGGGAAAGGAGCTTCAGGTGCAGGGAATTCTACTGTTTCTTCTCTCCCAGTGTAAAATGCCCTGTGTGATTTGTATATAGTAACTGTGCTTTTGCACATATTTTTGGTATATAATGAAAATGAGGGAGGTGATTGTGGTTTTAATCAGTGGCAAGTCAAAGCGAAGAAAGGGTGAGAAAGCCAGCATGTGTTACTGACACTGGAAAGCCAAGCTCTGCTGCACTTTGTGTGATGACGTGAAAATACTGCATCTTCTCCCGGGGGACAGCAGCAGACGGAGCAGCACCCTGCCTCACTGCAGCCCTGTGAGCGCAGCTCTCTGCTGCAGACACAGCTCAGTGAGGAGACTCCAGCTGCCTGCTCCGGCCTGCCTCTTCCTCAGGGCCACAGAAGTCAAAGCTCTGGACTTGCAGGCAGACAGTATGTGCCTTATGTCCAGGCCCCTGGGATGTATTGTTTTAATTGCCAGTTTAGAAGAGGATGTAAAAGCAGGGCCATTACGGTTACAGGGATAAATGCCTACGGATAATTGCTTTCCATACTTTCTGGTAAACTGGCATAATATCGATAGGAGGTCTGATTTAGTGTTTTTGCAGTGCTCATCCGTTCATACTGATGGACAAAAAGCTGAGTGATCTAAAGGCGAGTTCAGTCTCTGTATGTTTCTGATCAACAGCTATTGACCAGGCAGTTTCCCCTTGTAAGGGATACTCCTGTGAGAATACTTTTTCAGATCTGGCGCTTGGATATTGTTTTCACGTACTGTAAAATGTCAAAAGAAAAAAAATGACCTGGCTGAATTCGTCAGTATTGTTAAACCTTGACTCAGACACTTAAAATAGTCCTTCTCATAATTTCATGTTGGAGATGGGTCAGCGCTCGTCTTTCTTGGCTCTTCTGCAGATGATGTTCAGGCTGTTGCAGGACCACTGCACACACCTCCAGCGGGTCTGTTCTTTCAGACTGTACACACATTGTTCAGACCCAGGGCCTCACAGCCAGGCTATTCACGCCCGAGACCCAGCAGCGGGCAGGAGCCAGTGCAAGGCTGGCACGATGCAGACTCCCTCACAATAGCTTTTTAACATTCGCTTCCTGAACTTTCCTGAGCCCTTTCGATATGGACACCACCCAGACCCATTCTGCCTTCATGTAGCCTGTTTTTTTCTTTTTCCTGTAACAAAAAGCCCCACTGTGCTTGCAGAAGAAAAGGCCCAGTGAAACACAGGCGTCTATTCACCCACACATCTGGCGTTCTGTTTGTCTTGTGGTAGGAAAAGGTGCAGGTTGGTGCTGCAGAATCTTTGCTAAATATGCTTACAGCGCGAGTGGCGTCAGACCCTTCAAGAGTGGCCGCCCGTCATCTCAGAGTGACGAGAAAAGAGAGAGGGAGGGCTTCCTGTCTTTACGAGTGGTTATGGTGATTTGCATTTAATGCAAACAATTGGAGCTGAGCTGAAGGAAGAGGCTTGAAGGGGAACCAGGTGCGAGGGTGTGTCACATGGCACTCTCCTGCGCTGGCAGATCGTGTCCGGCGCAGCAGGCGGAGTTCTGCCCTGTGATGGGGAGCAGCAGCACGTCGGCGCTGAGATAAGGTCGCCCACTAGTGTGTTCGGACAATTGGTCTTTATAAAGCCTTTCAGTGTTTTCAGTTCTCGCTCTAAGACACAGATTTGATGTTTTTAGGTTCTGCTAGAAACATGAGCAATGAAGTGCCGGGGATAGGGTGTCATGTAGAAAGTGGCACAGAGGGCGAAACTCTCCCCATGAGAGCCGTCGGGGTGAGGTACATTACTGTGATTGATCGGGACTGCTGATCTGCCCGAGTCTGGCCTTGAAAGACACACACACACCCTTTTTCCCGGGAGACCCCAGGCACCGACCGGCACAAGAACTCACATGTGCACACCCTCGGACGAAAAACACACAGAGCCGGATTACAGGTAGCGGCAGGAATGCACCATGGAGACCACTGGCAAAATAAAGCTGCAGAGTTCATCTGGTGCTATTCAAGAGGGTAACGACCATCCTTATTTCCAAAGTGGGACTGAACTGGAAAAGGGGACGGCCGTTTCAAAAGCCAGTTTGAAATATAATGTTCTGCCAGGACAGTATAAGTGTGGAAACCTGTTGCAAACTATAGAACCGAATAAGAAAAACAGACTATTTTGTAGCATATTATTTTGATCTTTCTAGAGCGAACAATAAGCATATGGAACTTAGGCAGTAATTCAACTTGGAAATAAATGCGGTTACCAGTCTTGGATGGGACTCGTTGGTTTGAGTTTTCCCAGAGATTAAGGGTGGAAAATGGGCTGGAGATCCTGAGGGGACTGGCTGCTGCCTGGGTCTGGTAAAATCTCACCATGCATTTAGAGGGAGATGTCACTGATTTGAAAAGCTGTACTGAGATTTGCTGCTAGCATTAAAACTGTTCTCTCAGCACCCTATAATATTAAAGACGGTATCAGGTTGAGTTAAATGAAAATATTTATGCTATGCAGAAAATCCAGATATCTTGAGGTTAGCTCTTAAATTACACCGCAGGTCCTGGAGTCCTGTTCTGGAGTACCTTGTCTCTTCTGGTACTTATTCCAGTTCAATTAAACAGTTTGCTTATACTTTTTAAACAGTTTCAGTTCTTGAACAGTAGACGGAGGTTAGAATTTAGCGCGAATCCTGTGCCTGAAGTTGGATACCCTCTGTCTTCTCGGGTTTATTGTTTGAATAGAACTTACAGTATGTGTCCATGCAGCACTGCGGAATCTCATTACTGACAGTGTCTCTCCCACCTCTGTCTGCACAGCATTAGCTGATAAACAACACGAAAACTACAGGAGAGCAATGGCTTAATACCAGGCAGATTTTAGCTCTTTATATTTTTTAAAAATAAAACCCATAAACACATTATTTGTAAGGCCTGAGTGCAGAAAACTGCTAGAAATCAATCAGGTGCTCAGAATTAAAGGATCAATTAAGGGATCAATAAATCTAATTGGTTATGGAGCTCAGCTGAAGTGAAAACGTGGGGGCCAGCACAAGGAAACTCCACATGATCCTCCTTGATTATTAATGCAAAAAACATTCTCTTGAATATTGCCTAAAAGTGGGAGAAACGTCTTGTTTCTTTCTCAGATAAATGAATGTTTCCATTTTGTAATGACCGGCACACATTCTGAGATTCACATCTCCTAAGAGGCGGGGTGTGCTTTTGTCTGTGGCTTGTGGCCTGGGCTTGTGGCCTGGGCACTGCGCCGCTGGCATGCAGCTGTGCAGGGTGTTTGTTTTGTTGCCTAGATACATCAGACCGAGAAAGGAAGTTGATCTGAGGTCATGAGGCATGTACTGTAGCTAGTGATGGCTGTCGCGAAAGCAAAAAAAAACAGGAAAAAACTGTTCTGGAATTGGGTAGTAACACGTAAACATAAACACGCTGTCCAAACGGCAATGAAAATATAAACAAATTAGGTTTTTGCCGGGGAGTTTCATTACAGTGGCATTGATATTACTGCTTCATGCATGATACAACACTTGTTCTACAGTGATACATTACTTTTACACTTTTTCGTGCCCCTCGCAGATGGTTTTTTGCTTTGGGGTCTCACCATGAGTCTTCAGCTTGTGTCCTTGAGCAAGCCATTGCTTTCTGAGCACTCCTGAGGGAGCTCCTGTTGTTGCTGCTCAATATTAATTTTCAGGCATACCCACTGCTGAGCTACCAGTCCTGTGCAGGGCACAGCCCTCCAGAGCAGCTTTCTGAAGAAGGATAGATGAAGCTAATAGAAATTTTAGATTTTATGACTTTCCCCTCGGCACCCATAAATCTCTGACAGCAATAAGGGCATCACGGCCAAACAATTGTGCTGAAACCTGTTTTCTATCACAAAGCAGTAAGACTTATCGTTCCCTCACTGTAAAGGTGCTTTTAGACCCTTTCGACTGCAGCTTGCTCACTTCCTTCCTCTTCCCTGCTGATTTCAAAGAGCAGCTTGTTTTTAAACATTTCAGAAGTAAACACTGTCGCGGGGCTGGCAGACAGAAGCTTAAAAGGTTTCTCCTGCGGTAAGTGTTTTGCTGCGAGATGAGGGGCAGTATGCCTGGCTCAGTGTCCCTGGGGCAGTATGCCTGTGTCAGTGCCCCTGGGGCAGTAACCCTGGGGCAGTATGCCTGCGTCAGTGCCTGGCTCAATGTCCCTGGGGCAGTAACCCTGGGGCAGTATGCCTGGCTCAGTGTCCCTGGGGCAGTAACCCTGGGGCAGTATGCCTGCGTCAGTGCCCCTGGGGCAGTATGCCTGGCTCAATGTCCCTGGGGCAGTAACCCTGGGGCAGTATGCCTGCGTCAGTGCCCCTGGGGCAGTATCCCTGGCTCAGTGCCCCTGGGGCAGTATGTCTGCGTCAGAGCCCCTGGGGCAGTATCCCTGGCTCAGTGCCCCTAGGGCAGTATGACTGGCTCAGTGCCCCTGGGGCAGTATGCCTGCGTCAGTGCCCCTGGGGCAGTATCCCTGGCTCAGTGCCCCTGGGGCAGTATGACTGGCTCAGTGCCCCTACGGCAGTAACCCTGGGGCAGTATCCCTGGCTCAGTGTCCCTGGGGCAGTATGCCTGGCTCTGTGCCCCTGGGGCAGTATGACTGGCTCTGTGCCCCTGGGGCAGTCCCCCTGGCTCAGTGCCCCTGGGGCAGTATGCCTTGGTCAGTGGCCCTGGCTCTGTGCACCTGGGGCAGTCCCCCTGGCTCAGTGCCCCTGAGGCAGTATGCCTTGGTCAGTGGCCCTGGCTCTGTGCACCTGGGGCAGTATGTCTGCGTCAGAGCCCCAGGAGCAGGGGATCGAGGCCTCAGTCAGCTGTGCTTTTACTCAGGCTGTGCTTCAGAGGCCTTGATCTTGTATACAGAAGTATTTAAAGAATGTGCATCTATATAATCAGTACTATTTCATAGTAGAAACGCAGTGTACTTAGGGCTCTGTGTGCAGAGTGGTCTGTGACATGGGGCAGTATGCCTGGCTCAGTGTCTCAGTGCCCACAGAGTGGTCTGTGATATAACGTTAAAATAATTCCTTGCACTTATGGAGTGCCTTTGATACCAAAGGACTCAGAGCCATTTACTTATAGGAGGGGACCATTTCATCCACCCAGGAAGTAGATAATTTATAATAACTTATTCACTTAAATTAATTTGTGAAGCATACAGTATACAGACAGAAGGTGTTCGGAGGGGGGGGGGGGGGGCTGTGTCAGCGTGTGTTAGCTACAAGAAAACAAGAAAAGGTTAATTTCACACTGAAAAGTAGAAAGGAGAGGAAGTAAGTCTATAGGATATAGTGTATACTGTAGATAAGTACTGGTTCTCCATATGCTTACATTTTGCTAGAACTGTTCTAGATAATGTACAGTAATGCCAGCAAACTGCTGCTTCTCCCTGTTCTGCTGGCAGAGCTGTCATGTTTATTCCTTACAGAGGTCTCCGTGAGTGAGAAAATAAGACAGGAGAGCATCCAGAGTTTACGTGTTTCACTGCCCCTGTGCATAACAGTACTGCACACAGACATTCGTGTTACTGCTGCCAACAATTGTGCTGTTCGATAACAGTTTGGCTCCGATAACCAATATAAATGTCTTTGAGTTCCCTCAGCTGTCTAAGCCTATACATTTCTACTGCAGTTAAGCATCATTGAATTTCTGTCAAGGTTTGCCGCTGAAACCATATTTTACCGTCTGATGCGTGGCTGGCCCTTATCATTCTGCGCTCTGACGTGCATTGTGGCATCCCCACAAGCTCATCTAGTTTCAGAAAGTTCTTCTCTTCTCGTCAAAACACCATCTCTCAGCACATTGTGAGCTGCTTCTCCACAGCACAGAAGTGCCCAGGTTGTCCAGCCTAGTGTGTCTGGGATGTGTTGTTTAGTCTCTATACAATAAAACACATTAGGCCTTTGTGAGAACTCTTTAATGTGACTGATGGTGGAATGAGTTCCTGGCTCTGACTGCACTTGGGCCTGTTCAGAAATATTCCCCGGTGCTTTGTCTAAACACATTTTGACTTGAGGGGAAATGAAGTCCAGTTTTAGGAGAGGAAAGGTTTTCCAGAACCTGTTTTAATCTCCTCTTTCTACAAGTTCCTGTGAGTGCCTGTTAGGGGTACACCCTCGTGTGAGTCACCTCAGGATCTGCTGCGTGCTGACGGAAACATGCTCACACACAGCAGCGGTACTGAGCACAGAGAATGTTTTGCTTATTTTAATCCCAATACTGACACACATTGACCCTGCTGAGTAATGCAAAGTGTTATTCAGGGTCAGATCTTCAGTAGAATCTAGATCCCCTGGAGAGCCTGTATGTAGTGGCTGACTCCAGCAAATCATTTTTAATAACCTAGGTCTTTCTAATCATTGTATTTAAAACCATAATCCCAGGGTTTTCAGAGACTCAAAGAGTGTCTGATTAAAATAGGTATTCCACACTTTGCTTTTCACCAATTTCATGAGAGAAGTAGCTTAAATAAACAGCTAGGAAAGTACAAGTTAAAAGGCAGATTTGGTGAAAGAGAAGACGATGCGTAGTGACGTGACTGTTTTGCTTGGTTGCAGCTGTTCGATCGGGTTCAAGAGGACAACCCTAACTTCCACAGCAAGATCATCCCGGTCAGCAGCGAGCTGACCCAGCCCGGCCTGGCCATTAGCCCAGAGGACGTGGGAAAGCTGACTGCTTCTATCCACATCGTCTTCCACTGTGCAGCCACCATCCGCTTTGATGAGCATTTGAAGTAAGAACCTGCTTTAATTCACAGACAAGTGCGGGGTTTTGCATGCAGGTGGTAAAAACAGGCAAACTGGGTAACACAGAGCTAGAAGCTAGAAGAGGCTACTGGTGAAAAAGACTTGGGCTTACAGTACATCTCATCATGTTCTTTCCTAGCAGAGCTATGATCCAGGGCTGACTAACTCAGAGCAGTTCTTATTGACTTCACCACCAGCTGATATTAAAAGGCTGCTTTGGGTTTCCATTTTTCCAGGATTCCTTCTGTTTTTATCTTTGTATTGATCATGGATTCAGATGCTGGGGGGAACTGGGAGTTAGGTCTCTAGTCTTAACAAGTCTTTATGTTCTACATTGACAAGACAGAAAGTACAATATAGCTGTGCACTGTGGGCTTTAATTTGTCTGGTATTGCCTAGATGAAAGTAGAGTATTTGTGTTAACCCCCTTGAGAGAATGAAGTGTAGGGAAGGTTTGTGCAGCAGATCTAATTCAGAAATTAATTCAGTTTCGGGGAAGCTGGCTTGGAGGTTAGCAGGGCTTCCTCACAGCTCTTGGGCCCTGGGTTCAACTCCAGCCAGGGTACCTTCTGTAAGGAGTTTGCATGCTCTCCCAGTAGCCCCATTGGTTGTCACCAGATGCTCCAGTTTCTAGGTGCTCTAGCTGAGCTGGTGTCTCTGAATTGCCTGGTGTACTGTATGTGTGTGTGTGCACTGCAATGGACTGGTGCCCAGCATAGGATGTAATCCCACATTCAAATGAAGAAGTGGCCACAGAAGATGGGTGGATATTTTAGAATACAACTTTAATGAATGATCCCAGGATATCACAGCTGGTATTGGTCAGCTCGGCGGAGTTACGTGTCCTTCTGTACTCCTCTATACCTGCACACATGTTCAGAATCGTTTACTCTTACAGCAGGAGAAACTCAGCTCAACTCGGCTCTCACTCGGCATTAAAATATCTTTGAAACTGGCGACAGATCTCTGCTTGAGAAGATAAATAACTTCAAGGGACGGATTTTAAAATTTATGAGAGAGGTGAAATGCCTGATGATCTGGAATATAGGAAATTCAACAGCCAGGATGAGGACAGAGTTGGAATCTCATTTCTTTCACTGTCTTTGTTCCCAGCCTTGGACAGAGATATTGGAACTCCATTGTACTAACAAAAATTCCTGTATTAAAAAAATTGTCTGTGAAACAGTGGCTTTTATTAGAAAAGATCAAACTTAGTTGTAATAGTACAGAAATATTCCCTCGGAGGTTTGATTTCCACTTCAATAAAATAGAACATCTGTGAGCACATTCCTTTGGGAGACTTGCTGTTCTTCAGGTTGGCGTTGGTTTCTGTAACAGGCTCTGTACAGTACATTTATTGACCTATTCCCCGAGATTCAGCAAATTGCACTGCAGCAAGGTTAACTCTTGTTATTTCTGAGTGTCAGCTCTTGAGGAAATTGGCCTGAAGCATGAAGCTGGCAACCAGCGTTCAGAGCTGTTCAGAGCAGTGCATCATGGTATTGTGTGCTGTCTCTCGCTCGTGCTTGGGAGCAAGAGAAACAAGGATACAGTCCAAGCACTACTGGATCCACTGTAGGAAACTGTCAATGCAAGGATGTTGGATGTTCCTTAGCAGTAATTAATAGTTTCTTTCAAACAAAAAAACTGATTTGGAAGTACAGTGCCTATAAAAAGTATTCACCCCCCTTGGACTTTTTCACATTTTATTGTTACAGCATGGAACCAGGATGGATTTAACTGAGACTTTTGCCACTCATCAACACAAAGTACTCTGTAATGTCAAAGTGAAAACAAATCTAGAAATTGTACTAAATTAATTAAAAATAAAAAGAGAAAATAATTGAATTCATAAGTATTCACCCCCTCCCAGAGTTAATACTTGGTAGGACCACAGCTGTGAGTCTCTTTGGGTGGGTCTCTATCAGCGTTGCACATCTTGACACTGGATTTTTTGCCCATTCTTCTTGGCAAAATTGCTCGAGCTCCATCAGGTTGGATGGGGACTGTTTGTGAACAGCACTTTTTAAGTCATTCCAGAGATGCTCGATTGGACTGAGGTCTGGGCTTTGACTGGGCCGCTCCAGGACGTTAACCTTTCTGGTTTTAAGCCTCTCCAGTGTGGCTTTTGCGGTGTTTCAGGTCATTGTCCTGTTGGAAGATAAATTCTCTTCCAAGTCCCAGTGTTCTTGCGGATTGCAGCACGTTTTCCTTCAGGACTTTTCTGTACTTAGCTCCATCTATTTTTCCTTCTATCTTTAAATTTTCCAGTCCCTGCTGCAGAGAAGCATCCCCAAAGCATGATGCTGCCACCACCGTGCTTCACTGTAGGGATGGTTTCTCAGTGTGATGTGCTGCGTTAGGTTTGCACCAAATAAAGTTCAATTTTGGTCTCATCAGACCATAGAATCTTCTTCCAAATTGTTCTTATCTAAGATGTAGAATAGCCAGTTTTATTGTAACTTACACACCAGTGGATGTGATGTGGAGTAGCAGCGTCTCACAGACTGTTAGAAACCGAGAGGCTTTGTTCTAAAGTCTTTCCCACAGGCGTGATCTCAATAAACCTACAAGACTTAAAAATGCATGGGTCTTTATAACATTGTGCTGTGGCTGGTGGCATTTTGAGTTTTTCTTTGTGTTTTAGTCCTTGCAGAAAAAGAGTCAGTAATAGGCCTTACCAATCTTTTGAGCACAGAGAACAGTCTGCATTTGTCCAGAATGGAGGCCAATTTGTTTCCATTGTCACAGGGATTCTTTAAAGACTGAAGTGATTTTAAAGATTCTTGTTTTTGTTACCTATTTGTAACATTTTGTTATTGTACAGTATATGTTAAAGTCTCTATTTACATGCTGGTATTAATAATCACTCTCCCAATCAAATCTGTAACACAACACAATAGTCTGACTTGAATACAGGGTCATTCAACAGGAATTGTGAAGAGTTCATCACTGTCAAACATTCTCTGCACACAGTTATTATGTACCAGTACCAATGTTTTTTATAATTGAGTGTAATTGATTTGTAAAATCCACTTATGTCTCAAAATGTTGTGTAAACAGAAAATAAAAATATCAGTGATATTTTCTCAGATATTTCGTCGTGTGTTGCTAGGAGCAGCTCTGTGCTGAATGAAGCTCTTCGGTGAGATTCTTTAAAGGCTCCCCATATTTCCCATAAACCCTCTCTGTGATGTTGCCGCAGATCCTCTTACAGATCTGGTGTTTTATGTTTGGAAAAAGCTTGGGAATTCCTTCATTAATTGGCTTGGCTTGGCCCAGCGCCAGAGAAGGCAGAAATGAGGCATTCGTTGCTGATTAAAAAAGCCTGTTTACAGTCAACATGATCAACTGTCAGAGGAGATCCAAGCTGTGCAGCAGTGCTTCAGCCAACACCCTCTTTTCCCTGGTATTATTGATATTAGTGTATATTCTATGGACCAGAGTATATATTATTGAGTAATTTGCAATGTTTTTGTGAGTTTTGAGTCTTGTTTGGCAAAAGATACTGGAATTAAAAACCAAAATGAGATATGAGATATGGAGTTTTAATTGTCTTCAGGTTCAGTGGGCTTCCAGTGAGTTTATTATTGCTTGTGGTGTCACATTGAATGGACTAATGTCAGGCCAGTTAATAGTGTGGTTTAGTATTGACTTTGTACTCCAGAGGAAATTCACCTCTACTACCACAATCTCACGATCTGATACAGTATCAGGGCATTTCCAGCTGCCCTCCCTGGAGTCCATCCCCTGAAGTGGTTTCTGGGGCCTGCTGGCAGACAGATCATTAATCAAATTTAGTCCGACACCTCAGTCTCACACTGCCTGTTACTGTTGGTCATCCACAGCGCTTATGAAATGGAGGAGTCTAAATATACCACTGATTCTCGGAAGATGGATGAGAAAGCATTCCCCTTGTCTTTTGCTGAGCCTGAATTATCAGCCAGCAGTGAATGGAGCCCTCAGAAAACTAGACCTGCCAGCATTAATCAGATTTACCACTACAGCCAATCAAAACATTCCTGGGACAGCTTGGTAAATGCTTTTGTTAGTGCCGTGTGTAAGAAATGGCCAGATATTCTACCTTCTTGCTAAGCGATATGAAACAGCAGTGGAAATCCAACCTCTGCTGTGACACACTGTAGATGTTTATATGACGAGGGCAGTGCTCTTACCTCTGCCGGGATCTGATTCCACTCGGTCGCAGGCTTTGAAGGCACACGCATGCACACACAGCACCACTGACCAGACAGCAGGCCACTCTGCCCTACCAGGAGACCCATCCTCTGCCACAGCAAGGTCGTACGCTGTCTAGATCGCAGAGGAGACGCTTGAGCCCTGTTACATTTAACTAGTTTGGAATAAAGTGTGAATGAATCACAGCTTTTTTTGAAGACCAAAGGTTTAAGGTAGGACTCTTTTCCTCCCTTTGCTTCTCTTGCCACTGACATCTGGGGGGCTCTTCTACACATTATTGACACCATTGACGTTCTTATGTAGTCCTGACCACCGTGGCATCTGATGGGTGTTTCTGTGCTCCTCAGGCATGCCTTGCCGGTGGTGTCTGATGGGTGTTTCTGTGCTCCTCAGGCATGCCTTGCAGCTCAATGTGATTGGAACGCAGCAGCTCCTCAGCCTGGCTCGCCAGATGCAGCATCTTGAGGCCTTTATTCACATCTCCACCGCCTATGCAAACTGCAACCGGAGACACATCGACGAGATCATCTACCCCCCTCCTGTGGAGCCCAGGAAGCTCATTGAGTCTGTGGAGTAAGTGTCCCCTGACCTGTCCAGCAGCACGGGCCTCCTGCTTTCCCTGACCGCCGGCACAACGGGAAGGAGGAGGAGCGGCTGGGGAAAGGATTGAGCCATCACATAAGGAAAGAATGAAAGAAGATCTGCTTTTCCATACAGAAACTGCAGTAGTTATTTTTCTTCAAAGCGTGTGTTTCAAGACTGTGTAAAGCACATGGACAGTTTTTTTAAATTGCTCATTTAACCATTCTTTAGCTTAACATGATCATGTGTTTTTCACGTTGGTGTCAGCCATGCCAAGGGAATCCTCGTTTATGCAGAGACTGAACGAGTTCTGCCCACAGTCCTTTGCACAGCAACAGGCACGCAGTGAACAGAGCACACAAGCACGGCGGGTCACTGGGCTGTGCCAGGCACGCTGCCATCTAATTCAATTTAATCTGGCTCTAGCTCTTCCGAGTGTTGTATTGTGGGAAAGCCAGACTGTGTGCACTCGCGGTCACACTCTCAGTCCCCACAGCCCCACAGGTGAGACAGGAAGCAGAGTGTAGCCCCTCTCAGGCCAGCCTTTCTCTCCGCTGCTGTCCATGTGGGGAACACAGGGCAGAACCCCTCAGGAAACCATGCAGCTGGTCAGATTCCATTCACGTGACCTGCAGCATCATCCAGTCGAAATTACTGTAACGTCCCTACAGTCCATTTCAATTGCAGATTTATAGATTGTGACATGTTTGAGTTTTTTCTTTGAAGAAGAACTGCAAAGGATATGATGGCAAACTGCTCGTTTCTACATGAGTGCTCCTGTTCCCTTGACTTGCACATGCCTCACTGTTATTCATGCTCTTCCCGGGTTGACGTGGTTTGTCACCAGGTGCTCATTTTTTTCTCCTACAGGTTATCCCCCCGGTTTTCCTTCGCCCCTTGGCTACTCTAGATGATCCCTTTCTGGGGAATTTTGTACTTGGGAGGTTTAGGTCTATAGAGAATTGGAACCAAATGAGTATGATGGTGCAACAGCTCTCCTCTCATCTGTGACCATTCTGATTAGCATAACATACACACGATTGATTATTTGCATGTTGTAATGGATGGTTCTGAGTTTTCACTTTGCTTAGGAGTGTTTCCAGCAGTCTTGCCATGTGTGTGGGTGTAATGATTACTGGTGACGTGTAGGTGATGTTCCCTGCTCAGGTGGATGGATGAGAGCATCATCCGAGACATCACCCCCCGGCTGATCGGGGACCGGCCCAACACCTACACCTACACCAAGGCGCTGGCCGAGTACGTGGTCCAGCAGGAGAGCGACAAACTCAACATCGGCATCATCCGGCCCTCCATCGTGGGCGCCAGCTGGCAGGAGCCGTTCCCGGTGAGTCCCGCAGCGCTCTGTGCAGGCGGCAGGGGCAGCTCAGGGAAACCAGACCGCAGCAGGGGCGGGCTTGGCCTCGCCTGTCGGGAAGCCCTGGGTCAGCCAGGGCAGCCGCTCACAGGCAGAGAGAGAGACAGCTCCCCCTGGGGGCCTCGGGATCAAGCCAGTTCCCCGCTGCTGGAGGCTGGACTCTCGGGCCAGTGGGCGTGGCGCTCAGCTGGTCTGTGGGCTTCGAGCGCTGGGCGCTGGGCCCAAGAATCGAATATCCAGCTGCAGAGCGACAGCTTCGGTGCACTACCAGGGGTGAGATACAGTATGATGAAATCTGAAGGGGATTAACCCTTTGCTTAGTGAGAGTGGAAATCCTGTCTGGAATAGTGCTGGCAGGAGCCTCACGCCACTGGCAGCTTGTCCCCGTTACTGCTGGGGGAGGCGCTTTGGCCAGGAAAGAGCCTACTTTTTGTTTCTCGTCGGTAAGAACACCTGATTTAAAATCTCTTGTCTTCGGATTCCGGTTGCACAGCCATCCCTTAGCCTCAGACACTGGGGCGGTTCTCCTTCCGGCCCGGCTGCAGGTTCGAAGAGCTGGGCGGCCAGGTCCTGCAGTACAGGCTGTGCCGCTGTTGGCTGAAGAGCCGCTGCCTTTCCCCATCCTCACACCATCATCCTTCCGAGGTCCAAGAGCACTGCGCGCAGACGAATGTTCCTGTGTGTACGGCGGGGCGGGGGGCTGCAAGCCGTGGGACAGTGGAATTTAGGAGTCCCTCAGTTCTGATAGTAGGGCCCACAGCAGTGTGTGATTATTACAGTCTGTCGCATCAGATAAGCTTTTTGTTATGGTTCAGGCTCATGGAACGAGGGGCAAAGAACAGCAGCGAGACTCATTTAGATGGATATTATTCATTGGAGCCGGAGCTCTGTTTCCCCGCAGGGCCTGCTGGCTGCGAAGTGCCGCTCAGTGTGCCGGAAGAGCCTGGCAGTTTGTGTGCGTGTCTGTTCTGGTGCGCGGCCGAGGTGACTCAGAATGGCTTCTGTATTGAAGACGCTCTCTGTCGTGATGCGCCCCGGCTGACTCCGCTTCGTCTCCTCGCAGGCGTGGGGCCCCGTGTGTCTGTCCTGCGGCTGTCAGAGGGGGCTGCTGGGTACCAGTGCGGGTTAACGTCTCGGCACTCCAGACACACACACTGGCGCTTTCCAACTTGAGTCAGAATCCCTGCCTGTTGATTTTGATGAGATTTGTTGATTGCAAGGATTTCACAGCATTAAAATACCATTGCTTGACGGCGGTGCCGTTAATTCAGTGTTTTGGGGATCTCAGTCCTATTTTGTGCTTGACAGATGATCTCACCGAAGGAGGGCAGGGCAGCCGGCCAGCTAGCCTGCCTTTGAAATCCTTCGGCGTGAGGACCAGAACAGCGACAGGGCTAAAGACATTGTAAAAGACAGCGCAGAGTTATATTCCAGTTCTTAGTACCTCTAAACCCAAACGGAAGCAATGCAGTGGTGCCGGGTCCTGTCCCAGCCCCCACAGCTGCGACGTGTGCAGTCTATTTCCAGCTGAAATCTTCCTGACGCTTTTAATGTTCTTGCCTGTGCAGTGTATTTCCAGCATCAGCAGATTTTTTTTTTTGAATACGCTGTTCCTGGCCTGCTGTGTCAGATCTGTTTCCATCTCCCGTCAATTCTCGAACCCTCGGCGGAGGCTGGAGGGAGCGGCGCTCATTACTCTGGCTGTCGCGGTGACCCCCGCAGCTCGCGGTGACCCCCAGGCTGGGGAAGGCACAGAGGAGCTCGGTCGCTCGCTGAGGGAGACCAATCTCAGGCAAAACCCCACTACTGCAGCAGGAGTCTTGTGGGGCGTTGAGCGAACGCCTGCCTCTTAAGGACAGATTTTGAACCCTTACTTTATTCACCAGCAACAAGAGAGGGAAGGAGGTGCTCGGAGCAGATACGAAGAGAAGGGTTGCTGGTCCCACCCAGTCCGAGCCCGAATCTTCCTTTCTGCTGCGTCATCAGATCCTAATGCAGATGACTGATTAGACTCTGGCGTAGTTGGAAAACTAGTCAAATTCACAAAAGACACCAACATAAATTCAAAAGCAATGATATTAGATGAAATTCGGGACTGGGCCAACACCAGATGACACTTCATGTAAACAAGGGTGAGCATGCAGGGAGGAACACATGAACTATAAATATATATAAGATGGGAAACACTGAGCTTCAGGCATTTAACTATGACAAAGACTTAGATTTATGAATAGACTCATTATTTACTTCTTCTAGACAATGTGGGAAAACAATAAAAGGGCAAACTGAATGTTAGGGTTTAGAGTCAAAGCAAATCAAGGGATATTACAGTATGTTAAAACTATATAATGTATTAGTAAAGCATCATTGAGAATACTGTGTAGTATAGTGGTCACCACATCATATGACAGACTGAAGGAGCTGAAGATTTTTAGTCCTGAACAGACAAGACTGCAAGCATATGTGATAGAAGTATTCAAAATCCTCAAAGCACTGACAAAGTCTGCCTAGCAGACGTATTTAACATGTGGAAACGACATGAAAGTGCCTTTAAAACTGGGAACAAGAGACACTTCTTTACCCTGACTCGTGGGATAAGCTACCAGCCACTTTGTGAAAGCCTTTATCGCTAATTGTTGTAGTGTGGCAGAGGACACAGCTGTACAAGTCCCTCCTAGCTTCCCAAGGACCCTCATTGTAAGTCAGACAGAAACGCCAGACTCGCCTGGTTTGACCCCCCGAAATGTCTACATTCTCAAGGACGCTGGTCAGACTTAATTGAAATGTTTGGGATTATCTTCAGCGGGCACAGGCAGACATGGAGATAAAGCACAGGGCCGGTCATGTAGCCTGCAGGGAAGGGCTCCAGCTGGGTTTAGAGCTTGACCTGGTGGGGGTGCGGGGCTCTGCTCTCCAGACAGGCTGTCAGCTCCTGCTACCTGGCTCTCTGCGGCTCGGAGGGCATGATTCCTGCCAGCCTGCACTCCAGAGCTTCAGCGTGCTGTCGGTGTGCAGAGGAGAGAGACTGCATCTGGGAAAGTGAACCTGAATGCGCTCCTTAGCACATGAGCAGAATATGTTAATGTTGTATTGGAGTATGAAGATCATTAACAGTAAATCCCGGGACAAAAGTACTTTCAATCAAGATATTCTGTCCTGGGTGAACAGTGGAAGATCTTTCATGGGCATTCTGCACTATGACACTAATCTGTTACTGGATACCAAACCTCAGATGTGAGCATTGCTCGGTATTACAATCTCATTATCCTGCATCCTGGCTGGATATCTTGAAAATAATAAAGGTAACATATGGTGATGACCCTCTGCTGCCTGCAGCATTCATTGACACTAATCCCTCATCAGAAAGCCACAGTGCACATGCCCTTGTTATATTTCCCAGAACAGGTCTGCTCACTCTGACCACTGCATGCACAGTATTTAAGAATACTTATTACATTCGCACTGCCTACCTGCGCCGGTAGCTTTGCTGGGATGAGCAGGATGAAAATCCTCTTCCTGAAGATCAAGGACACTAAGCCATAGCTGTGTAATTAGTTGGGGACTAGTTTCATGTAAGTTCGACTCATAAAAAAAACAGTAATGGATAATGAGTGTTGTGAATGAAAATATTTACGCATGACGAGTTTAGCTGTTTGAACGCTGCTTTACATAAGATCTGGCGTGGTGCCACCTTGGTAACGTTTGAATTGATTAAGAGCCCTGAGGTTTAGATAGATACTTTATTGATCCTGTGAGGGAAATTGCAGTGCAACAGCAGCTTTACACAGACAACACAGCCACAGTGTAACGAATGATACAATAATAATAATAGTACAATACATACAATACAATCAGTACAGTGAGGGGTGCACTAAAAGAGTTACTCACAGTCCAGACACACAAAGAACAAACTAGAACAGAACAGTATGCAGAAAAATCGTATCAGCAGCAGCATCTGACTGAAAACACAGGTTTTAGAATTCACTGATGGCACAGTAACCAATAATTCCTGATGACCCAGCAACACATACAGTATGTAAAAAATTGCAATTTCCCTCACGGGATCAATAAAGTATCTATCTAAAAAAAAACTGTTTTTAGACTTACTTTCAAAGCGGTTGCAGGTAGCCTTAGATATTTTTTTTCAGAACGTTCCCCCAGAAAGCCAGTAATTCAGGCAGTCGTCTCAATGCTGAAAGCCGGGGACAGGGGGTGTTCCTGCAGCTGTGCTGGAACAGAGGTGGGGCTATTTCCACAGGCACATGGCCAGAGCCCACAAAGAGACATACAGGTGTCGAGGCAGCTCCTCTGGTAGGAACAACACAAGCCTACTGCTGTAAGCAGCTCTCCTGGCCATTGTTTACCACTGCACCTGCGTATATAGTGCCATCACGCAGTTAGGAATACAGACAGAATTGAAACTGAGGGATATTTAGTTCAAATTGTATATCACACTAGTAAGACCTCTTTTAGAATATCACGTACAATTTTTGTCAACACATTACAAGATATATTGGCCTCTTCTCGGTAGTATCCCCTCTTAAGCTCTTCAGTATTTGAGAAGAAAAAATCAGTGTCTTCAGTACGTTCCTCTAAACCTTTAACTCCTACATACTGTACATTGGCTTGGCTCTAGTGGAGACCAGAAAATCTGGTGACATACGGAACAGCTCTTTCAAAAGTGAAAACAGCAGAACGTTTCTGTGCTGCAGCTCTCTGTTAGCCATCAGCTTTCCTGAGCAGATGATTTTTTTATGTCCGGCAGGCAGTGATTTCAGTCTGAAAGAAGAGATTAGAGTAATACTTTAGCCCTTCTTGGTGTTTAACGTCTTTTCACATTGTAGTGCCTAACTGCAGACCTGAACACCCCAGGCGCTGTCAGCATAGACACTGGTCTCTTACCGCGGTCTTGTCTTGTCTTCTCCAGGGATGGATCGACAATTTCAATGGGCCCAGTGGAGTTTTCATTGCGGTATGTACGCTCATCGTACGTTTGTTCACGTTTTCGTGATCGACCTGTATGTAGCATGCGGAGTGTTGGTCTGTACCTAGCGGTACGTAGTTTCTGCTGTGTGGAGTATGAAGGCGCAGTGGGTGTGAGGGGGGCTGAGAGGACTTGGCTGTGAGCCCAGAGCACCGCTGGGGCTGACACCCAGTGAATCGTTTCGTGAGTGTCTTCTGATCACAAGCTTTCTTCCACACGCAGGCGGGAAAGGGGATCCTGCGCACCATGCGTGCCAACAACGACGCAGTGGCCGACCTCATTCCTGTGGACGTGGTCATTAATCTCACGCTGGCAGCTGGCTGGTACACAGCTCTGCAGAGGTAACCAGCTACCCACAACGCACCTGGGCCCTCGTCCCGGAGCTGCCTGTCTCTCAGTGGGCCTGTGCTGAGTCCATTCACACTCCGTTGCTCTGCTGAAGCACTGTCTTGGAGCATTTCACACTGAGTCTATAATTTTATTCATCAGATTGATCATATTGATCACCAGATCACCAGTTCTGTCCAACCAATGCAGTGTGGTTCAGCTTCTTGTTCGCTTTATTAGTGCATGACAGTCGGGGCACGCGTGGAGATGATGCTTCCTTGGCCTGCCTGCTGAAGGCAGCTCTGAGCTTCAGCCCCCCTAGTCCTGCTGTCATATGAGGATCAGGGAGGGGCTCAGACCTGCACCCGATCAGACAAAACCGTGTAATCGACTGCACTGTCTCATGAAGAAGACCTGCGCCATCCGAACCCCGTCGGGCGAGCTGAAAAACGTGGGTGTTACACTTTCGATCGCGGAGGTGAAAGGCTGAATCAGAGGGAAGGGGCGGCAGGGACCAGCAGGAGCGCAGCGAAGCCCGAGATCTTTATTTGGGTTGGGAAATTTGCAGGGCATTTTGGCTCTGAGCACCGCTGTGGTCTGTTCCACACGCTCGTGTGTGGAAATAATCCGGGCTCAGAGGTGCCTCTTACTCTCACACTGCATGATGTGTGAGTGGGCATGGATGTGTGACAATGAATGTGTGCGTGAACATTCGTAGGTTTGGAAATTCTTGAGGGAAGAGTGCCCTCAAGCTATTCCCAAGCAGCTGACCATGGACACTGTGCTGTTAGACGAGCTGTCCTTCAGATGAGAAGTAAAAATCGTGTCTTGTCTCCTCAGTTATTAATGATCCCTTTGCACCGTTCATAAGGGTAGAGGTGTTAACCATGATCTTCTGGTTAAATTCAATCTGCTTTTGTACAGTCTGGCCTCCCTAAAGTTCCCACTTAATTCAGCTGGTGAAGCAGTTTCTCTCTTCTCCACCTGATCTGCTGTGCAGTGAGGCTGCTGCGGGTCTCTCAGGTGGGGCTGCTGGTGCAGAATGGCCTCTGTGTGTCTCCCAGGTGGGGCTGCTGGTGCAGAATGGCCTCTGTGTGTCTCCCCCAGGTGGGGCTGCTGGTGCAGAAAGGCCTCTGTGTGTCTCCCAGGTGGGGCTGCTGGTGCAGAATGGCCGCTGTGTGTCTCCCCCAGGCGGGGCTGCTGGTGCAGAATGGCCGCTATGTGTCTCCCAGGTGGGGCTGCTGGTGCAGAATGGCCGCTGTGTGTCTCCCAGGTGGGGCTGCACTTCAGTGTCCCCCCACATGGAATCTTTATATATTGGTTTACAAATACAAAATCTGTGGTCCTTTAACTGAACAGGGATTTAACTTTAGAATTCGTTTGAAAAACACAGCATGTGGGTGCAGTATTGCATTCTTACCCTTTAAATTCCTTCTGAATTCTAGAGGAAATTATTTCTTAATTCACTTAATCCTAAAACCAAAATTCATGGCACATAATTAAAAGGGCTCCCCAGGAGACACATTTTTGGTAACACTGCTCCGAATCACACGGTGCAGTTTGTGGCAGGGGGATTGTTAAATGTGTATGGGCTGTTTCTAGGACTCTGATCTTTTCTTTGTCTTTCCAGACCAAAGTCGGCCCTGGTGTACAACTGCACAACTGGGGGGATTAACCCCTTCCACTGGGGGGAGATCGGTGAGTCTACTTCTGTCTAGAACCGTGACGGAAATGCAAATTTTTTTAAAAGTAGCAAAAAATGCATTTGCCCAGTCGTGCATTTCTTGTTTATGAACCCTTTTCAGACATTGAGAAGACAGATTTATAGAATTAAAAAATATTTTAAGATATTGAAAATTAGATTCCCATGTCTGTAAGATAGCTGCAATTAGGTAGGGTTAGGTAAACCAGGTTATTTAAGAACTGCTTGAATGTGCTGATTGAATCGATGTTAAGCAGACAGTTAATTCCAAAAATTGGTCACTTGGATCTTGGAGAAACAGGAGGAATCCTGAAACGCTGTAATATTAACTAAGAGAATGTCAGGGACACGTGGTGCAGCTTTTGCAGCTGCAGGTGCTAATAGGGTCAGGCAGGGTACCGTTACTCCCACTGTCAGCAGGAAGCAACGCTGCGGACGCTTCTCTGCGTTTGTGCTCAGGGCTGTGTTGTATTCAAGATGTCCAAGTGGGGAGCTGCGTCAGCATGTTTTGGCTGCAAAGGAACACGGGAAAGTTAATTCCACACTGATAAGGAGGAAGACAAATCCCTGAGTTTCAGCTGTTGAGCCTCCTTCAGGGAGAAGCCCTGAGATCTCTGTTCGTATGGCCCGTTCCTTGTCAGTGCACAGACCAAAGTACAAAGTTTCAGTGCGCCCAGCGTGATGTCTGAGCTGCGACAGAACCCCGTTCAGCTGACTGCTGGAAGACCTGTCCCGGGACACTGAAAGGTCCTGATCGGCGAAGAACCCGAGAGGGGGTCTCGCAGAGGACGATGTCATCAGGCTCTCTCCCTGATTCCAGGCAGTGCCGGGCTCAGTGCCCTTTCACCGTGAGCTCACGAGCAGACTGCGGTGAGCTGCTTGCTGTCGCGTAAAGGAAGCAAATCCTTGATTTCCATGAAGAGCTCAAGCAGACTGCCGAGATGCAGCCTGTGCTCTCGTCTCTGTGATTAACTGGGGCTTGTCAGTGCGCGTGTGACGCTGCACCGGGCAAATGAGCTGTGAAATCTCGACAGCACGTCTCGTGTCTCGGGAGCCCTGCGGGGCCTTCGGCACAGTGACATACCTCCCGCTTGCACGACGTGCTGGAGATCAGGCTCCTCCTGAGGGTGACCCCTCGAGCCTTCTTGTATAACGGTTGATCGTCTGCTTCACGTCACTTTATTCACTTTGTACTCGACAGCAGTTCAAAAGGCAAACGCCACTTGCATAAGTCGTCAGACTGATTGAAACGGAAACACTGAAGGATTTATACAAATCCCCCATTAACAACAATTACTGTGTTTGTCAATGGCAGTGAAATCAGTAAGCTGACTGACTAACAGGCTGTAATCCCTTGTAAATGAACCCCTGAGGCCACAGCAGCAGTAATGGCATTACACAGCACAGGGGGATAAAGGAAGGAAGATCTAGCCTACTGTATCTCCTAGCATGGGGTGAGACGATTCAGGCATGAAAAACAATCAGAAATGCTGTGCCGTTTTGTTTTCTCATTTGCTGCTGTTTACAAACCTGGCTGTGCTGTGCAGCTCTGCGTCTCTCTGCACTGATCCCCGGCTCAGGACACTGCCGCTGTGGAAACCGAGCCCTTAGCTTTGCCGACATCAGGGTTAAAATCACACACAGCTCCTGTCTGTCACCCGGCTCGGATGGCGCGGAATGAGGCTGAGAAATTCATTCCTGGACACGCGTCGCTCCCAGCGACCCCGGACACGCGGGGAGGCGTCCACTCACCCGCTGGCTGACCTCTCCTCGGGCGCCCTGTGACGGGACAGTGGCTGGGAGAGTCAGTCATGTCGGGAATGCCAGCTAGCTTATACGCGCGACCTCTTTCTCTCGGCGCGCCACAGTAATGGAACATGAAAACCGCGACCAGGACATAGAACAAGCGCCGGAGTTTCCTCTCCCACCAGCTTCCTCCCCGTCTCGGCTCATCTGCGCTGAGCTCAGTTCTAATCAAGGCAGACACTCCTCCTGAGGTACAGTAATTCAAGAAAACAGGCACAACTAAGAATTCCAGCTCTTTCTTCCCAAATCTCGCTGTGGGCAGAACTGAAGCATAATCCTGCTCGAGCAGAAGGTCAGACCAGGGGTCATCCCGGGACCCTGGAGTTGGGAGACCACGTTGTCATGCGCCGGCAGCCGGCACTGTGTTTATAGTAGATCCGCTTTTCCAAACTGCTACATGTGATCTAAACATAATTCATACAACATTTTGCCATATTTTAAGTGTGAGGTGAGACGTACAGTTTATATACGCACAAAATACAAGTTGTATACACACAAAGATACAAGTTGTATACACACAATATATCATTAGTTTGACTCAGAATCTATATTTTTCAATCTCCCCTGTAAAGGAAATGGCAGGGTAAGAGCTAAAAAACCTTATTCATGTGAGATACAGAAGTTCAAAAAATGAGTCCTGCTCCTAGACATACACATAACAAAATATGAAATAGGAACAAGTAAAGGTTAATTCCAAACTGAAATGCAGAAAGGAGAAACAGACTTCGGCTGTTGAGCCCTCTTCAGTTCAGTGAAGCCTAATCCCTGAATTCCATTATTCAGCCGTTTTCTTCTGTAAAAGAGGGCTGTGTGCAGTACTTCTGCAGTCTCCTGCAGGGAGAAAGCAGTCTCACTACACCCCTTTCCCCTTCGGAGTGACACAGAGCAGGCGTTCTCAATCCTGGTCTTACTGTAAATGCAGGCAGATTGGTTTCTTTTTTCTGTTTCAGGTGTTTCTAATTTTGTCTTTCAGCACATACAAAGTTCTCATTTTTTATGCATCTAAAGCTCAGTTATTTGAGGTAGTTAGGTGTCTGGTTTTAGTGCCTCCAGACAATGCCTCAGTAACTCCTCTTAGACGTTTCAGCATAATTTTGCTTTCTGCCCATGTTCAGATTCTTTGTTAATGACAGATTAATAACCGTGTAATTAATTTTTGTGTGTGCATGACCACTCACAAAATACAAACTGCGTTTTTATAGACTGTGAGCCAAGAGGAGTGTTTTATGCCAGCCTTATCCAGCTGAGATCCAGTTACACTTACACATCTTTTGTGGTCCCACTAATCAATAAGACATAGTCTTCAACCACATTAGAAGGATGTCCAGCTTCCTTTGGAAACAAACCCTTTTCCACACACGAATGCTCTTGTGTGAAGAAGATGAAACAGATATTTAAGTTTGGTCTAAAATATTTTGGTGGGGTCTGTAATGAGACAAGCAGCAGGATAAGAGTCATCAGTCTAGGGAGAGGACAGCACTGTGGCCTCACATACTCGAAACAGCAGACCCAGCTGCAGGGCCAGGGGGCGCTGTTGGAGTAAACTTCAGAGAGCTTCTCTGTCCCTCTGTCCAGAGAGGCGGACCGTGTTACGGCGTGGCGATGCTCAGGGGGCTGCTGCAGTGCCGTTCAGGTCCCAAGCGCTTGGGCTCGGGGAGTTCAGCAGGCTTCCGAAGGCAGAGAAGCTCACCGGACACAGCCGTTGAGCCGAGAGGAGGAGGGCTGCTGGCTGGTCGCTGGGCGAAGTGCTTGTAGAAGCTCGTTGGAAGGGTAGGGGCTGCAGCAGGCTGCTGACTAGCAGTAGACTGGCATGGCCACAGAGACTGGCGGCGAGCTTGCGGTGACTGTAGCAGCCGCCACGGGGGCTGGCTGCTGTCTTGTAGCTGACTGCAGGGGCTGCAGAAGCGCCATTGGACGCTGGCTGCTGACTTGTCAGCGTGGCTGTAATAGTAGCGGTAGCCTGGTAGTTGCCGTTGCATGGCAGTAGAGTCTGGCTGCCGACTGCGGTAGATGACACTGGACTGACATTCGTATTCCGAGATTCTGGCAAGTTCTGGGATCTGTGCTCCTAGGAAACACTGCTAGCACATCCCGTGGTGAACATGTTCAAGTAGGGAGCTGCAACGGCTGCAAAAAAGGTTTATTCAATGCTGACAAGAAAAGAAAAGAGAGCTGTGGAGCTTTCTTCCTTTGCAGTGGGAAATATGGCCACCACAAAACTGGATGACTGAGTGCCACGTTAGTAGGGAGAAGTTTAAAATACCCAAGCCACTTGAAATCCCAAGTGACATTCATTCGCACTGTTGTCTCGTTTTAAGCAAGGGGCAAGGGGTCAGATCTGCTAAGCAAAAACTTAACCGTCCCGGAGAGTCTAGGGCAAATGTGTGAAAGTGTACAGGGGCCTTCTGCCACAAGAACAAGCGCTGAGGCTGTTTGTCCTGCTGTGTTTGTGCAGAATACCATGTCATGTCCACCTTCAAGAGGAACCCCCTGGACCAGGCCTTCCGCCGACCCAACGCCAACATCACATCCAACTACCTGATCAACCAGTACTGGATCGCTGTCAGCCACAAGGCCCCGGCTCTGCTGTACGACCTGTACCTGCGCTTGTCAGGGCAGAAGCCCAGGTAAGACAAGACCCCTCTCAGACCCCACAGGAATCCCCATAGCCACCCAATCCTCTAGACCAGTGGTTCTCAAACTGTGGTACGCGTACCGGCAGTGGTACGCGGAGTGCCGCCAGGTGGTACGCCAAATGACCCTGGAACTGTGTCGTGTACGCTGAAAAATCGGGATGGGTTTTCATATTTTGTATTTTGTATTTTAAAGGTGTCGAATACGCAGCCTACGTACTGCGATACAGTGCGCGCTAATACTTCAGTGGACACAAGAGATGCTACGGATGCAAGTGACCAATTGTATTTTAAAAAAGCTACTGTATCTCCAGCAAATAGGGAGGAAGGAGAATGTGCGGGATTTTGGAACAATGCCAAGTTGTAAACACAGGAATGCATAGAAATACGTGCTACAAACGCTGGTAATCTTGTGAGCACAGGAAAGCGTGATAGATAACAGAAAAATATTTAAGAACTGTTCTAAGTTAATTTGAGAAAAATACACCGAGTGTCTCTGTGTTTCGCTCCCATGCGCATGAAATAAAAACTTTAAATAAATACGGAAATAAAAACGGAAACGTGGAAAAATGCAAGCTTGCGGATTGCTAAAGCAGGTAAGCTACACTATTTTTGAAGAACCGTATTTACCGTTGGCAAAAGAGCTGACACGTATTATGTGTGGAGAAAAAGCTGCTAAACAGCTCGACCTGCTGCCCCCCTCCCCCTGAAAGACACAGTCACTCAGAGAATTATTGAAATGAAGGATTATATCAAAAGTACACTGATAGAGCGCGTTAAGATGAGCAGATGTTTTTCACTGCAATTAGATGAGTCTGTAGTCGATTTGGCCAATTTGCTCGTTTACGTTAGATACGAGTTTGAGGGTACGTCCCATGTAAACCGCTACCAACAGGAACTACAGGAGAGCACTTACTGTATATCAGCTTCTGAATGAATTTATCGAAGAGAATGGCATCGACTGGATAAAATGTGTCGGAGTTTGTACAGACGGTGCTAGAGCAATGACAAGCCGACATGACGGTGTAGTTGCACGAATTAGAGCGGTTGCTCCAGAAATGAATGGACGCATTGCAACATCAACCGCGAGACCTTTGCCGTCAAGAAAATGCCTGACGATTTAAAACCTGTTAGACTCTGTTGTGAATTGTATCAAGGCTCAAAAAACGAATTCACATCTGCTTTGCTCGACTAAACAGGCTCACCCCTCTCACTGAAATGGTGCTGTTTTATGAGTTGTTGTTACTGTTTTTTTTCTGTAAAACACTTTGAGAAGCCACCTTTAAAGGCGCTATATGAAATAAAGTTTATTATTATAATATTTATCATATGTATGTGTGAGTGTGTGTGCACGCGCGCTCATGTTGGTCACTGAGAATTTCTGGGGTTCCTATGAGATGATGACTTGTAGGTGGTACTTGGATGCTTTGGTTGGATTAGGGGTGGTACTTGGTCCAAAAAGTTTGAGAACCACTGCTCTAGACCAAAAGAGTGTCTCTCTCTGAGGATGCACAGCACACCATTTTCACAATACGCATCAGGATGAATCTTTTAATGTGACGACCATGAAGTATTAAAGTACTGGCGTGTCATGAAGCTGTAGGGCTGTAGTTCTCAGCCAGTGCTCCAGCAACCCCAGGCGTCCTGAGAATCTGTACAAATTGCACATGGAGGAGCTGAAATGCTCCTTCTGACGTTCATGGCCTTGGTTGAAAGGCATCTTGTGAAAAAGGGGAATTCTGGGAGGAAGAGGCACCGTGAAGTCGCAGGCAGCTGGCCTTCCCTCATTCCTGTGTGTTTGCTGTCGCCGCAGGATGATGAGGATCTTCAACCGGCTTCACAAGGCCATGATGCTGCTGGAGTATTTCAGCAATCAGTCATGGGAGTGGAACTCCGACAACATGAACATGCTGATGGGTCAGCTCAGCCCCGAGGACAGGAAGGTACTGCAGAGTCTGTGGGCCAGCCTGGGCCTGCCGGGGAAACAGCCCCCTCCCCGCGCGAAATCTCTCCTGACAAGAGAGCAAATGGGCGAAACAATAGCGGCAGAAGAGTCCGTTTTGGGTAGCTTTAGGTATATCTGGTACATCTGCTGTCCCGTTCATGGACTGAAGGCTTTGCAGGAGTCAGAGCTACATGAAATACTGCACCAGTCTCCCCGATTCCGAGCGGGCTAGCGTGGACTGCTCCGGTTTCTCTGGGCTTGGTATCAGCCCTTAAGGTTTTCACAGTACTGTCACGCCCAGTACACCTAGAGGGCGCTCTACGTCTGTCCTGTTCCAAGTTCCCTGTGATTGTTCATGTCTTTCTGGTGTGTCTTGTTGTGTAGCCTATTTACTTCCTGTGTCTGCTCTGCTCCTGGCTCAGCTTGAGGGTTCGGATGTCCTGAGACCCGCCTAGCACCAGGTCACTCCTGTCCATGGCCTGATGGCTTAGGTTTCTATACGGCATTTCCTGAACAGCTGAGCCCGGGCTAACCCCCGTCTCGCCGCTACGCATAGGGTCTTTTTCGCTCTCCTGCCACTCCACGGTTCGTCCCTTCCGACATCCGTGACAAGTACAGGAGGAATTAGTTCTGTTGTCTTTCTTTTATTCTCTAAACAAAACCAAGGCCTACCTATCCACTCCAAATTATAATTTTCGGCCCTCGATATAGCTTCACTTTAAGTTTGTCTGGTGCTGAATAACAGACATATTTCCTGTGGAAATGGTTTGTGACTTGTATGATTAAATTTGACTTTCGGGATATATGTTTTGAATGAAATTTATTTTTTTCCCTCTTTTAGTAGTATTATTTCAAATGGTAGTGTTCCTTTATAAAATATAAACTCATCCAACCTTTGTTCTGATCCATCTACAATTCCTCCAGATGGCAGAGGGAACCTAAGGTTAATGACTGGGTAGCAGAAATCCGAGCAACACAAATTGATATATTTTTAATGCACATTTTTTGTGTTCAAGCCAGTACAAAAGAGGGCTTGTGTGTCGAGCAAATGGATTCGGTTTGCACAGAAGCATGATAATGCAAGAGAACGAATTCAAAGGAGGCTGCACAGCTCACTGAGTCCAATCTGTGGCATTTGTGATTCATATACAGGTACAATATCATTCTGCACGGCAGTGTGGAGAAAAATATTTTACCAGGCAAGTCAATTAAGAATGCTTTCTCATTTAAAGGAAAGGCCCTTGACCCGTCTATAGAGCAGAGCATTGGCCTGGAGCAGTTTGAAAGCAGTGTCTTGCTCAAAGATACAGCAGTGTCCCACCTGGGGATTAAACCCATTTCACTCCAGGCCAGAGTCCTAACTCTGGCTCGTATGAATAGGCTTAATTTAGAGCTGCCTGTCTCCCTCTTTATGAACTAGACCTGCAGAGACTGCTAGCAGGCCAACAAGGAATGAGGTTATAGTCAGTCAGTTGAGGTCAAACGAGCTGGACACTTCCTGAGCTGTAGTGCTGAGCTACAGCAGACACATCTGCCTAAAGCACAGATGACTAATTTTATCATTTAGAACCTCTTGTGCAAGCTGTGAGTCCCAGCAGAAGAGAAATAGTGCAGGCAGTGCACTAACCTAGGGTATCGCTACATTTTCTGCAGTGTTTCTGATTAAATTGGTTAGATCCTGAGGTAAAACCTGCCCCCTAACACACCACATAATTATTTTTTCTTCTACAGACATTCAATTTTGATGTTCGTCAGCTGAACTGGCCTGAATACATTGAGAACTATTGTATTGGCACCAAGAAATACGTTCTTAATGAGGACATGTCTGGGCTCCCTGCTGCCAGACAGCACCTTAAGAAGTAAGTGCAATTAGATTAGCTGTGGAGAGTTTATTAGGATTATTAGGACACTGGTATAGCAATCTCAAAGTTATGCAATACAGTTACAGCCTTCCTTGATATGGTGCTTAGAAATTTAACCTGTGGCTTATGATTGCAGTAAGGTATAATTGTTGTATACCTGTCAGAACCTACTCATTTTACTAACCCTTTTTTAGTTCCTGATGTGTCTGTATTTTTTTGAAGAAGTATCATCAGACAAAGGCTTTTAACAGCTTTTTCATAGGTTGACTGTTGAGCATCTTACGGTACAAACTCTGCGATACACTGTCTCCTGTAACCTGGGGAATTAAATTGATAGATGATATTTCTTGCATTAGGAATTTGTCTTTCCGCATACCCCAGCTTGCTCTCCATGAGACACACAGACAGAGAGAAGCTTGGGGTCAGAGCGCAGGGTCAGCCATTGTACAGTGCCCCTGGAGCAGTTGGGGTTCAGGGCCTTGCTCAGGGGCCCAAAGGAGTAGGATTCCTCTGCCGGCTGCAGGATTTGAGCTGGCAACCTTCCAGCCACAGGGGCAGATCCTGAGCCACAGAGCCACCGCTCCGCCCAGATTTGGATTTAGATTTAGCCGATGGTGCTAAAGCAGGAAAACCGATTCCTTTGTGGATCTGTTGTTCCACACCTTCTTCACATTCCCGCCTGCCTGTGTTTTGACTCTTAGGCTGAGGAATATCCGCTACGCCTTCAACACGATCCTGGTGGTGTTCATCTGGCGGATCTTCATTGCCAGGTCCCAGATGGCGCGGAACATCTGGTACTTCGTGGTCAGCCTGTGCTTCAAGTTCCTGTCCTACTTCAGGGCCTCCAGCACCCTGCGGCACTGAAGCCTGGGGGGGGGGCGCCCCGGTCTGCCCCTGCTCAGCTACTTGGGGTACCAGCAGTGCTGCCCCACCACTGGGGCCCAGGGGCGCGCTCAAGAGAGAAGACACAGCCATCAGACCTTTCTTCCAGACTGCACTGCTTCCAAGTCCTGTTTTCTTTTAATCTTTCAACAAACCTTGTCCAAAAATTTTTTATATCCATTCTTTTTTAAAATATATATGCAACAAATTTCATTGTGTGATTGTTCTGTGCGACTATGCCCGTGTAATTAGCCTAAACCCAGTTATGATGCCTTGAAGTGGTAATGATTTATGGGATACTTGAATAACGACTCTTTGTTTTCCTAATGGGCTTTCTTGTATCCAAAGCTGAAAGCTACACTAGTCAAATACGGTTTGTAAAACTAATATCACTACGGCGTTTAATTTTTCAGTGTTGTTTAAACCAGTGCTTCTGGATCCATCTGTGACACCGTCCACCACCCTTCCAGTGTGAACAAGAACTGGTTACTTACTGCTTTCCGTCTCCTGCTCATTAAACCTGCACCTAATGTGATGTTTTGGAGGATGGAAGTTTGACATATCAACTTGAATCTAGATGAAGATGTGTAAATATTCAAAGTTCTATATTATTGTTTATTTACAGCACCAAAAAAGTTGTTTTTTTTCCCCTGCCTTGGAGGATTCTGCAGGGTGCGGTGACTGCAGGCCGGGCTCTGAGGCTGTGGTTTCACGTTTCTGCTTATTTGTCTGGAATTGTCCACTTCTTTCTTTTCCTTTGTAGACAGCAGGCTTAGAACTTCAGAAGTATTATTGCATCTGAAAGCTCTCCGTTGTACCTAGTACAGTCCACAGTACAGTGCTGTTAACACTTCCACCCGCAAGGAGACACTCTGTACACCTGCTCTTCACACAGGGAGATAACACTGCAGATGCTTGGCCCATGTGTTGAGACATGAGTTATACAAGCTCAAGCTGAGCAGACAGTGATGGAAGTACGCATAGGCAGCAGTCTGTCTGAGACCTCCCTTCATCCACACTGCATTAACTCTTCCTTTTAACTCTCCAAAGAATCCTATGAGATGCTGAAGAATCAAGTAGGATCATTTATTCTCAATACTGGGCTTACAGGAGAAAACTAAAGTTGTAAGATTTCAAATCAACCCAGCTCCCCCGCTAATGAAGATGTGAAAATGCCTGTAAGCCAGCAGAGTGTCTAAAAGCCTGCTCGCACTGTTTCAGAGTGTGGATTCGGTTCTCAGGCTGCTACCAGCTGTACATTGCTCCTCCTTTGAAAAAAACCTCATTTATTCCACTTGGCCATGTCAATAAACATGACAGAAAACATGCTAGTGCGAACACCATCCTGCTTCATCAATCCACACACTGGACAGTGAGCAGAAGATCTGAGAACTCAGTGGCAGATAAGATCTCCTGTGTCTGATCTTAAATAGAGGCAAGACAAATAACTGCATCTGGCACAGAAACACGCCCAAGGCCTCTGCAGCCGAGAAACCTGAAGAATAAACGCCAGGCAGTGACGCTGATCACGAGAAATAACAACACAGAAAGAAAATGATTTCATCCTGTATGCACTTGAATGAATTGAGATCCAAAAGAAATTGAACTAAGACATCTGTCTTTGAAAGTCTCTGGAACATGTAGCCAGCATTCGCAATCTCGCGTGAAGCCTGTGCCAGGGCAGAGTGGGAACAGCTTGAGCAGCTAAACGGCAAGTTCGCTCGGTTTTCAAAATACCTTTATTCCTGATTTGAATTTGTCATATGTGATAGTTTTCTATGCACAAGAAAATACCAAATCGCTTATTTTCCTTAAAAGGACATGTTGGTATGATGCATAATGTTATAGAATAGTAACACGTATCTATGTCAATAACCTGGTCTTTTGCTGTTAGAATAATAGTGTTGGGCGTCTCTCACACCTACAGTAACATTTTCCTGCATGTCCACGAAAGTTATGAAAGACTTTACCGTCTGCTTTCGGCATGTCTGAAACGTCCAGTACCCTCACCTCATTATCTTGCCCGCAAGATGTTAAATTCTGGCAAGGAGACAGGAAGGAGGAATGCCAAACACTGGCGTGCAGGATGGGGGCGCGCGGAGCCCCCCCTGTGGGAAACACAGCTCTGCCTGTCCCTCTGTGTCGTCCTGTACAGCTCCTCCTCTGGGCACGCAGACCAGGTCGTCTGCCGCTCCCGAACGTTCGCCATGACCGCTTGGTCGTGCCGGGAGCTGAAGACTGGCTGCGGCCGAGCGCCCCGACGCGGGGCTCCGATGCCCTGGGAGCCCCAGGCCGCACTCACGAGGCGCCTGGCTTCAGGCCGCCATGAATCCGCAGCTCCAAGACAGACAGGCCAGGGAGCACGAAGACCTGCTGAGTGGCGGATTTGGGAAAAAAAAAAACGACAGGTGCTTTCTCACCAAGTGTGAACATCACGACGCAGGCCGCAAGACCTTCTGAAACCCCAGAGTATTCGCTCCTTCTCACTGTGGGTCACTTGGGTATTTCCGGCAGCACTTGCTGTCTTTAGCTGTACGTAGTGCATTGAGCCCAGTTCACAGGTGAAATTACACCATTAAAGCATTCCAGACCACAGGCATATACTAGAGATTTGAATGAGCTGACTTGGGACATGCAAACAGGTTCTGGTGTACAGCTCATGTTGACAGGGCCCAAGAAACAAGCCTGGACTTCGCACAGTGAGGCACAGGGCTGGCAAGGATGACGCGGTAGACAGAGGAAATGATGCACATGAAGAGCATTCCAAGCTGGAGCCATTTTTCTTGAATCTAAGAGGAGCACCAACTGTCTTAAGAACACCTAAAAATGGAGCAAATTCAATTCGAAAAGCATCGATGTGCTGAATCTCCTATTTGCCAGTGTACTGAAATGCTCGTATCAATACTGCCAAGGTTAGCCGACTGGCCTCCAATATCTCCACCTTTCAGTGGTCTTATCTTATAGGTTTTAAAGATTTATATTTTCTGAGGTATTCAAATGAAAAAATAGGGCTTGCTCAGCAGTGGAATGCATGCTGATCATACAAGTATGTTCAACATTATGGGTTTCAACTGAAAAAAATCCACTGTGGACTATGTAGATGCATGCATTAGACAAACAAAATGGAGCAATTTTTATTTTCAGTTCTTCACCAATGGTTTGTATGCAAATAAAAATCACTCCATGTTCAGTCTATTGCTTGGAAGAATTATTATACTTAATCCACAGATTTAAACAATCTACCAATATTATTGAAGAATGTGTCCAATTAAAGATAAATTAATTTAATCAAGCCTGTTTTAGTCCTTTCATCTTAAACTGTTACGTTCTGTTTTGTATGTGGGGTATCTTTTTTCTATTGGGGATGAATTTCACATTGAAAATTTTGTTGATGAAAGTTGTCTGATTAAAGAACAGTGTTTTATCTCTAGAAAATTAGAGCTCTGTCACTGAATGAATAAAAAAGTTAACTCTTTGTTGTGGATTCATACTGTTTAAAAAAAACTCAAAGCCATTCATATTGTTACTAAAATAATAGAAAAGGGTTCTTTTATCCACAAACATGGTCAGTGTGAGAATGCGCGTTTTGACTAAAAATATTGACGTTTCACAAATGTGTAAACATCCTTTGAAAATTCAACAAAACGGGCTGTCCCTGGAATGGGGTGATTACATTTGCAGGCACTGTAACCAGTCTGCTTTCACAACTGGGAGAGTGACATTTTTCTAACAATCCATAACCCAGAGGTGCCAAGGGATGATTATAATGCTGTCATTTGTGTCAGGCTTCAGTTAAACAGAGAAAACCCAGTTTTAAATTGTTAATAAAGTAATTTAGTAATAATAATTATTATAGTTGCTTACACTTATATAGCACTTTTCTGGACACTCCACTCAAAGCGCTTTACAGGTAATGGGGATCCCCTCCACCCCCACCAGTGTGCAGCACCCACCTGGATGCATTATTGTTAGTTAACATGAAAGTTTTAAACAAGGCTAGTGATCTACATGTTTGGAGTAGCTCAAGTCTCTAAAGCAGGGGTCAACAACCAATCCATCGCAAGAATGTTTGTCAAAAAATAAATGGGCTCTTTGACTGTTTACTTTTTTCGATAGCCTAAAACTTCATTCAGATCTGTGCATGTAATGTCATACATTTTACTGCCCTTGTGTGTGTTTAACCCTTGTCGAATGGGTTGTAAAAGTCTCTTCCCCGAGTGCTGGCTCACACTGGGGGGAAAAGGCTGCAGGAGCTCTGTAAATAGAGTGCTGTGTGTGTGAGCTGCCCAAGACCGGTCTCTTGGTTATTGCCGCACGAACCTCACACTCACTACAGCCCATAGTGGAGCGAAACAGACTGGCCGTGACAAATTCGCCAACAGTTTGATAAGTCTGCTTTCCTATTTGATAGTTGTAGTGTTTTAAGCGAACATGACGAAGCAAAGAGACCGAAAACTTACCGTTACCACAAGGAACACGAGCATGATTATTTTTTTGTAGTTTCGCATTCACATCTGCAATGATAGCGTCTACGCGAAAAGGGGAAATATAGAACAACATTTCAAAACTGCACACAAAACGTATGATGTCGACTTTCCCGCTAAAAGTGAGTTACAGAAAAGAAAAGTGGAAAAATTAAAATCTCAACTAGCAGCAGTCGGTTTTCACGAGGCCTAATACAAGAGGGAAGGCGGTAATCCTCGCATCGCTCTGCGTGAGCCACGTCCTGGCTAAACACAAGTCATTCAGGGATCGAGAAGTCATAAACGCGATTGCTGAGGCTGCTGACTTGCTGTTTGGGGATTTAAAAAACAAACTTTTTTGGCGAGGTTCAGACAGCTATTGCCTGAAATCAAAGAGTTTCTCAAGTTGTCTTAACACGATGAATATGAACAATTAGCGGATGACCAGTGGCTTCTGGATTTAGCCTTCCTCACAGACCTGACTGAACTGCTGAATGAGCTGAATGTCGAGCTGCAGGGACACAATGAAAATGTCATCGACATGATCAGCAGTGTCAACACGTTCAAAAAAAATGACAAGTGTTCTTAAGTAAGCTTCTCAGTGCCAGTGCTCACATTAAGGTAGGATATTCTTTTTTTCTAAAATAGGGAACATTACTTGTTCACTGTAGCATGAGTCACTTGTTTTTATTTGCTGTCATTTTAGTGATGGGTATGGTTATTGTACTGATGTGTCCACAGTCTGTTTTTCCTATACCAGAGCTTCAAATTCACACCGGTAGATCGTGCTGGACTGGCAAATGAAAAGGTAGATCTTACATTAAAAAAGGTTGGGCACCCCTTCTCTAAAGGCATTCCCCAAAGGGAATGTGGCCCAACTCCGAACATGCACAACAACGAAACTCAAAGATGTCGACACAAAACTGCATCCAGAGCGTCAGTGTGCACGTCCAGGCCCCAGCTCACTGCACTGCCTATAGGCACACGTACATCTGAGGTCCGTCAGTTTTTAGAAAAAGCCAACTTAAAGGCATTCCAGTAATATCCAGGTCAACACTACAGCCTTCCAGGGGTAATCCACAGTGGATCGAGAGCGAGCGACTGGACCAACAGCAGCTCGAACAAGCCGAGCTCCGGAAGATACCCACACAGACACAGCCCCACACATGCTGATACAGGGTCCGCATAGGAATCCACATTTCACCACTGGCTGCACCGTAGTGCTCCACCAGAGCACACTGGAAGGGCATGAAGATGAGAAATCCTAGTGTGTTATACAGGCAGGGAAGACAATACTCACAGAACTCAGGTACAGTGTTATGATAATACCAGAGACTCCAGGAGCCACTGAAGGGAATTTCTGCATTTAGTTGTGGACTGTTAGCACTGCTATACTGCTACTGTAAACCAGGGGGATACTTCCAATTGTATTTGAACTGCACTGCACTATATTGTTTTTAATGCTAGGGTATTTGTCTGTTTTTGGCAATAGCCATGAAGCGTATCTAAACTGACTGTATTTGTATTGCTTTACCTGCCTGAGCTGTAACACAAGAAACTTAAGTTCTAATGAAACAGTGGGATAACTGGAAAGGAAACTCTGCATTTATATTAACAGAGCACATCTGCACACAGTGAGGCTGTGAGCTGGGATCATGAGGCACACAGACACACGGACACAGGCTCTCGCCCTCAGAGGTAACTGTTGAGCAGCTTCACAACTGGGGAGACCTGCCGCCCCCTGCTCTAACTAAAACACCACAGCAGCTGCTCCACTGGGGTCTCCTGGGTCTGAAGGGCTCAGGCTGTGGAACTGGGAACTCACCCCCCCATCCCAATCCAGAACTGGCCATAGTTCTGGATTCCCAAAGCCCTGGATTTGGTGCTGAATCCGGAGTCAGGCTGCACACAGAATGAGTCCAGGTTTGCCTTGATTGCATTTGTTTTGGAGCATTTGTGACAGGATCCTTGTTGCTATGGGGTATCCTCAGGCTGATCAGATCAGAGTTCAGGGTCACCCTCAGAGGGCACTCTGTGGATCTGGGAGGGCAGGAGTGATAAATAAACCATTTGAAACAGGGGTCCTTTTGCTGTACACCTGCATATTGATAGTTCAGGCTTGTCTGTAGAAAGTAATCGGGAGAATGGAAGATATAATCATTTGTGGTTGCAAGGGAGAGAAGACACACCCACTTTCCAAGGGCAACAGCCTCTATCTACATGTTGAGGATAACTACAAAAACAGAATGAATTAATTCAATTCATTTGAGCCCTCTTAATCTTGATATATCTCTGCATTCTCAGGGCACTGAGGTCGGGGTCACACAAAAGACATGTAATCAGTGAATTCTTTAGAAGCGCTTGAAAGTAAGACATTGATCGCACTTTTACATGATCATGGATTTACAATTTGGACATAACCAAATGAAGAACAACTGGTTTATTACTATAGAAGTCCTAAATAAAGGCTCTCAAACATTATATCATATCACACCTCAGACACCTCTGGGAAAACTAATTAGAAAAACGTTTTTTGGAGTGCCTGCCTCTTGGCAGCCATCTGACAGGAGGGCAGTGCAAGGACTCCAGGACAGGAGTGATGTAATCAGTTGTATGTGACCTGGTCAGGATTAAGGATGTCCATTTTAAACGCGTGTTAATATATGAAGCATAGGTTTGGAGACACCCTACAATTGCGTTGCAATAGGTAGAAGTATTAGGGAGCTATCTGACAGCTGCACTTTGTTTTGCAAAGTACTTTTGACAGAAAAGGACGTGAAGGGAGACCAGACTCAGAATACCCTACACAGCTGACTGATCACCAGTTGTGAAAGCTACCAACCCAGGGAGGTGTGAAATGAAGGGTATGGAGACTATGTTAACTTCTGACATGATAAGGCGTCATTCTTCGAAAACTCAAAGAACTCTTCCTCATTCCGGACTCATATTGTCATAATAACCTGTCAGACGTATATACAACTATTTAACGTCACCTGTGCAAACGTATCTTCAAGACCAGACAGTCAAGAGTGGAAACTGGAGTGCAAAAGCTGAGGTGAGTGAGTGCTAACAGGTTGGTCTGGTCTATGAACAAATGTACACTGCTGAGGATCTCATTCAAAAAAATATTTTAAGATGGAATGGCGATTATTTACTTTTTCACTTTAGACATGTAAAGCAAACCTCCTCTAATAACTACACTCACCGCCCAGAGCACCCAACCCATCCACAGCACTTCAGAGCCCATTGGAGCAGCAGGCTGGACACTGTGGGTTGGGCTGCCGCAGTTTGGAGGCTGAATGATGGCAACAACACAAGCCTTGAGCTGTAGTCTATTGTTAAGAACATATACATTTTCAAGGATATATTAAAGAACAAAGACAAAATTTAGAACATCTTATGCAAATGATTACATTTTAAAGCAACTCTTTATTGTGCATATAAAATCAGACTAGATTCAAGGTGAAATTTTCATTTTTAGAGGATACTTAAAGGGGGTGGTGTGGTGGTGCATGGGTTCAATTCTGAAACTGGGGTGCTGTCTGTGTGGAGTTTATATGTTCTCCCTGTCTTTGCATGGGTTTCCTCCAGGTGCTCCAGTTTTTTCCCAAATTCCAAAGACATGCTGGTACTGCAGGTTAATTGGCTTCTGGGACAACTGACCCTGGTGTGAATGTGTGTGTGTGGCTGTACGTGCACTGCAATTGGCTGGTATCCATTCCATGGTGACCCCTGCCTGATGCCCGTTGCTTGCTGGTATAGGCTCCAGCTTCCCCACGACCCTGAACTGGTTAACCCTGAAGCGCTTAGAAAGTGAATGAATGCTTGCCAGGGCAGGCTCCAGCTAAGCGAGTAGAAAATAGGCGGATGGATATTTTAAAAATTGGACTGTTTTCCCCACAGTATTAACAGCTACGGATTCTCTCCATAACCTTACATACATCTTAAATTAGAACTAATTTCGACGATAATCACCAGATTTTTCCCGTACAGTACATTACTCTTATAAAAAAGTATCACCTTTCTCCAGTAGTTCAAGGAGCTCAGTAGTTCACCTTTCTCCAGATGTCCTGCATGGGCAAAATAGGGCTGTTTTACAAAAATTAATTATGAAGCTTTTGAGACTAGTTTCGTCGTTTTGCCTCAGGCCATTGTGTTGCTGGGGAGGGGCGGACAGAGATAAGAGCAAACCATGCCATGCCCCAGCCCACACTCAGAACACAGGAAGGCCACCAGCGACTGGAGGCCATTTGACCCACATAGCCTGTTTGGTAGTTGGGATACTTCATCCCGGCCAGCTGTTTCCTGAAAGAAACCAGGGTATCGGCTTCCACAACATGGGTGGGCTGCTTGTTCCAGACTCCCACCACTCCTTGTGTAAAGAAGTGCCTCCAGTACTTGGGTTTAAATTTATTCCATAAAAAGGAACGGAGTCATAAAAGCTGATAGCTGAGGGTCAATTTAGCAGGAGCTCAAAGGAAAAATGCAATTAAAAAAGAAAAGGAGGAGGAACTTCTTTACACAACGGAGCTGTGGAAGTAAGTTCAAGTTCCCCAGCCATGTTGTTGAAGCAGACGCCTTGGTTTCTTTCAAGAAATAGCTGGGTGAGAGCCTTGCATCAGTTAACTACTAAAAACTCAAAGGGTTACAGAGGGCGACTGGCCTCCTCTCGTTTGTAACTGTTCATATGTTCTTATCTTCAAGTGCTGCAGTTCTCAACCTGCATGATCCTGCTTCAGCAGAACATGTACATGTCACTACCCAAGAGCACAAATCCGTACCCTGGGAGCCGGAGGAAGTGTAGAATTGTTGTGGGCTATATAATTAATGCTTGAGAGAAGACATGAGGAACTCTTCCTCGTGTTAGATAAGGAGGCAAGTGCTTCAGTGAAGACAATAATCTTGAGGGACGTGTGCTCCAAATGTGAGCAATACGTCTCTGCTTCACACCGGCTTCAGAGCACACTGCTGGTCCAGGAGAGACAGCCAGGGCACAGAGCTCCCAGTCCATCACCCTTCAGGGCAGCCTGAAGGACAAGCAACTCGTTCGCTCACTTTTACGGTCCCATATTTGGACTCATTTTATTTAAAATAAACTCACCCAAGAAGTAAGCGTATTGAACTCCCTGGCTGGAGGAGGAGGAGGCTGGACCCCTGTGGAGTGAGGTGACCAGGGGGCCGCTGCAGGGGCAGGAGGAGGAGGGGCGGCGCAGGAGACGAATGTGGGGGGGGGGGGCTGATATACAGTATTTATGACGTCAGAAATGATGACAAATTACCGACAGCTGAGATTGATTGAGCTGGGCTGCTCTCATCACTTCCGATTTTTCGCATTTCGAAATATCCTTATGATACAAATGCCAGTATGTCTTGAGCAGGAGCTCATTTTCAAGTGCATTCTGTGTTTATTCCCACACAGCCCAACCCCCAGTCAATCCCCAGTATGTGTCCGTGTGTCTGAGCAATTCTGGCTCTTAACCAACATTGCCTGAACTCAACAGGGCTGAGCCGTGTCTTTGATCCCTTCTGTGAGTTTACATTCCTGGGCCGGGGTGCTGGGGACGAGACAGGCAGGGTGTTTCTGCAAGGTGTAATACAGGTGACGAACACAATCTGACCATTTGTGAGTGCTGAAAACTATATACAATAGATTGAGATAGATAAGACTTAATTGATCCTGAAGGAAAATTATATCAGTCCATTCATCAGATTGTTCTCGGTCATAACAAAAACCTTTTCCACTGTTTGTTAAAAACTGACAAGTGCGTGGTTTCTGCCTTGAACACGTTTCCAAAGGTCTGTTCCCCCTTCTGCGGAATGCAAGTACTGCATCATTTGTTAGTCTTTCCACGAACTGGTGCATTTTTACTGCTCTTCAAATACCTAAACTAATACCTACTCCTTTCCTTAGTGGAGTGCTCTCCCAGGACCTCCGAGCACTTGGGATGGTGCCAGGGGTTCACGTAGTCAAGACACTGGAGGCACAGAACCCTCTGCCCTCCTCACCACGGGGAGACCCTGGCTTGAGTATCTCAGCCAGAGGAAAGGGTGACCCCTGGGGTGACCCGTCCAGCACCGTCTCCACCTGCTGCCCTTTTCCCCTGGAGTTCTCCCGACCTCGGGACTGACCGGGTCCAGTCTTGCTGAGCACGGGTGGGATCCAAACTCAGGGATTATACTGCATTTCTCCTACATCTGCCACGTGTTTCCATGTCCTGAGGAGGGAAATTCAGTTGTTGCTTGGGTCTTTTCCTCAGCCAAGGTCAGACCAAGGCCGAGCTCTCATCTCCTGGACCCGGCAGATTCACTGTAGGCAGCTGACACTGTCCTCAGGTGAAAGTGTAGTGTATTTGATGTGCTTAAAGCGTTGGTGAAAACATCTTTTTAACAGGATCCCCAGCTCAGAAACCCCTCGGCAGACAGAACACCCCTTTCTCCAGTGCTCTGGAGAAGAGAGGAGCAAAGCCCAGACCTGAATCTCTGCTCTCCCAGCTGCAGGACCTGAGACACAACTGAGCATAAGACACTGTGCTCACCTGTGTTGGTGCGTGTGGTGTGTTCAGGTGTGTTGATATGCGTGCAGTGTATTTACATGTGTTGGTGCGTGTGGTGTGTTCAGGTGTGTTGATGTGCGTGCAATGTGTTTACATGTGTTGGTGCGTGTGGTGTGTTCAGGTGTGTTGATGTGCGTGCAGTGTGTTTACATGTGTTGGTGCGAGTGTGGTGTGTTCAGGTGTGTTGATGTGCGTGCAGTGTGTTTACATGTGTTGGTGCGAGTGTGGTGTGTTCATGCGTGATCATCCAACTCGAACAAGCTAGTTGGGGTCTGTAAAACGAAGAGAGCTGTGTAACACAGTCTCTGTCTCCCCCTGCTGGTGCAAGAGATTAAGTTACACGTCAGTGTTTTCAACTCGACGTCTTTGCCAGGATCAGTTACCTAAAGCAAGGACGATCGAGCCCCTGTTTTCCACGGGAGCTTAATAATCGTCAGATGATCTATGGAAAAACTTCCATCCATACATACATTTTCTAACAGATTCCTCCAATTCACGGGGGAGCCGGAGGACGTACCGGGAAGCAATGCGCACAAGGCAGGGTACACCCTGGACGGGACGTCAGTCCATCTCAGGGCAGATACAAACACAGACACGCCCACACTCACACCGGGGCCAGTTTTTGCCAAAAGCCAATTAACCCACCAGCCTGTCTTTGGACTGTGAGAGGAAACCCACGCGAACGCGGGAAGAACGTGATTTTGGAGACTTCATTCTGAAATGCGACGTTAGCAGTTCGATTAGACTCGACGAGACCGAGGCGACCTGTTAAGACCGTTTGTCGGAGTAAACCTTGGTTTACAGCGGCCTCTGGTGTTCACCCCGCGTCAGTGTCGCTGCACCGCGGAAGCAGGTGACGGAATTGGATGCGTGTGCGGCTTCAGAAAACACCTGGAAAAGACGGAATAGTTCGCGCTCTTACTTCTAAACCTAAACCTTAATACCAGCTAGCATCGCTTTAAACAATGATGTTCATTAATGTCATTATGAAGTCTGGAACCAACAGATTTTCCTTCTAGAAGAAATCGTGACACGTAACCGATCGCGCTTACAGGGGGTCTGTGTGGAGAGTCAGTGTCCAGATAGTCTCATACAGTACACAACCTATTTCTAACGAAACACCTGTAAGCTGATCAGAACTCCGTTCCTTAAGGGCTGAAGGATATTCAGATTTTAGTCCCAAAAAATGTCTGCAACTCAGCTGCAGCAAACTGAAAGCTGAGTGCCGATGACTGAGGATGATCCCGGGGTCATAATGCAGTTCCTTACAAAGTCCGCGAATTATTTTTTGTTGAACCTAATTGACTGGAGTTAACACGTCACCTGCCGAGAACCTGTCCTGAGTCTTAAGAAACGGGTGATTCGCTGGTTTACAGGCAGTTTACTCTTCCGGAGCGGGCAGGGCTTTCCCGGTGTTTCTGCAGTCTGTATCAAACCATTCTCGTTTCACTTTATTTTTTTGAGGTTTTTGTTTTTATTCTTTTTAGCTTTGATTTCAAGGCTAGTTTTTCCGAATATGTGCCAGGGATGTGCTCAGTGTGGCTGTTGAGTGCAAAGGAACAAGTAATAGGTTTATTTCATGCTGAAAAAAAGAAGAAAGAGAACACAACGTTTCGGCCCTGGAGCCTTCTTCAGGTGTGAGAGAGACAGGGCCAAGTGGCATAGCCAGTGCTCATAGCCATAGGCCATAGACAGGGCCAGACATAGCCAGTGCTCCTGGCTATGTGCTCAGGCTCTGTGGCTGGTTTAAGGCCAGACTGCTTGCCGGGCTGTGTCAGCGTGTCTCTGTGCTCTTGATGTGACTCCTGAGTCCAGATCAGTGGAAGTGTAGTCAAGTTACACTGTTAACACGGGCTGAGCTGTACGCAGACCGTCCCAAGGGGTCCCCTGTGGCCCAGCCCTTGACGGAGCTCTAGCAACCCACGCGTGGTTTTGTGTTTTCACTGTCAGGGCTGCACGTATGTGAACCGATCTGTATGTGGTACGGAGAAGTGATTGATTATATACACAGTCCATTGATTCCCTCACTGTAGCAAGGCGCTTCTGTATTGGGAAACGCAGACTGCACACTGGAAAACCTCGATTGCTGATGTTTCTGTCGATTTTGACTCTTCTCTCTTCACAGGCTGTCAGTAGTGACTTGAGCTCCACTCCCTCCAGAGTCTCTGCGCCAGTGATTTGGGTTTTTAACGGAGGGCTGCGCTATGATCTGCTTGTAGCCCGGGGGACACCATGTCTCTTGCAGTAGCATAGACACTGTCTCCTTTACATTCTTAATACACTCGGGAACTGTGCTATGCTCTTCAACCAGAAAAAAAAAACAAACATGAACGTGCATTTTGTGAATTTCCAAAAATGTCCATTAATGTGGAAGTAAAGCTTCAACATACTGTAATCTCCTTATAAAATAAATATTTTGCGCTAATGGAAAGGGGTCCGCCCTACTCCCCCCGACTTGGAGAGTCCAGTCAAGTTAGTCTTATGCGTCACCTGTTTGTAATTAAACACCTGAAAAGTTAATACCCAGGACTCCTTTCCCTTAGGGCTGGCGGACATTCCGGGCTCCTGTCGAGCTGTGTGGGTCAGCTGCATCAAAACTGAAAGCTGCGGGCTCACCAAGGATGATCCTGAGGTAATTACGCAGCTCCGCACTAAATCCGAAAGTTTGTTGCAATTGACCCTAAATAACTGAATTTAGCGCACCACCTGCTTAAATGGCGACCGAGAAGTTGTCCAGAGTCTTTAGCAACGGGTAATTTACTGGTGACCCACAAAACCTGTAATATTGGGGCTCTCCGGGAGGGAGTAGGGCTGGACACCAGAAACTGCAAGCAAAAGTAAAACCGATAATAAGGAGATTTTTAACCGAGGTGTGCGGACGTCACTGGTGCCACAAGAACAGATGAAAACGCCGTTTCCTGTTTGTTTCATGCAGAAAACTGAGCGTTCATTTAATCTCGTTGTCATAATGAAACTCGTCTGATCTGCTGCGCCTCGTCTTTAGTCTCAATTCGTAAGTTGACTTCTTTTATATTATAATTAAAAAATGAAACGTTACGCTTTTTAAAAAACAAGCACTGGCATACTCGCCGATGCGGTTTCACTTTTCAGAATGAAACGCGAAATTGAGTGGGATTTTAAGTTTCTGTGCTGTATCGGCAAGCGAGATGTATTTTCACTTGGCACTTTGCTTAGACGGATAAAACAGGTTGTTTTCCCGATTAGTTCCGCTTTTCAGCTAGTTCGTGAAATATTGTGCAGTGAAGGTTTACAACCCAGATCTTCTCCCAAGATGTGCGAACCGGGGAAGTTTAGTTAAACGTCGTTATTACAGTAGCTTGACATCCTGTGACGCTATACAAATACTGTAGCTTTAATTCATAATAAAAGGAGGAAAGTTAATCCCGGCTGTTTTTACAGAAGACAAGGACCCCTGGGTTCTGTAGTCTGAGTGTGTCCAAAGGACCAGGCTCTTTATTTTCTGTGAACTACCGTGGTGTCGATAGCGGAGAAGGAACAAAAAGTGCTGACGGAGAAACTCATAAAGTAACTCGCATGTTTACAACATCTCAATATCATGGAGATAAGTAACATTTCACAGGTTCCAATAAAAAACAAACAATATAAACAACGCACACTGAAGTTAAGGGGTCAAGCTTCTTCATCTTTTTATGGTTAATTTTTGTTTTATTAGATCTTTTGTCATTCGTATCTTTATTTTTATGTGTAAACGCTTTGGTTAGTCTTGATAAGCGATGATAAAGTTCATCAATAACAGACAGGAATGTCTGAGGGGAGGAGAGGGCAGCGAAAACCAACAAGCTTTCACCCCCAAAAGGTAATGAAATGTGTTTCAAATCAAAATATGTCCCTCTTTGACATGTTGAATTGTTCGAAGTGTACACATTTTGTGTTTTGATTGTAAACACATTTCATTACTTATTTTCTGGTTGAAAAGTTTCTTAACACTGTGCCTATCTGACTTTGGGTGGTGTTGTTTCCCAGTCTGAAATCATGGAATGTGTTTTTTAAAAACTGGTATAGTTGTCACCTGTTTACAAATTTGGGGTACTTTTTGCTGATTCAGGGAGATGTTGAAAATATAATGAAACATAGCACTGAGTTGCTCAGTACCTGCCCACTGGTGTTATCGGGTCCGAGACGTATCCTGACTTATGTTTTCTTGAAATTGTTTGAAACACATGGTTTATCAAATTCAGCCTTGGTGGAAGCAGCGAGCTTCTCTTTAAATCCCCTGATTTCCACACTAAATAAATGCTTCTCAAATCAAAGATAAAAATAATTTAGTCAGTCGGCTCTGTGTTAGTGGTAAAGCCATCAGTCCTCACTGTGTTTCTGGAGCGTTCCCCTCTGTCCTGCAACCCCACCGTAGTTTTCAGTCCATGCAGTTCTCAAATTATTAGAGCTGAGTTCGCCTTCGCCCTAATTTCCATCTTAACAGGCCTGTTGTGAAGCAACGTACTGTACGTGGAGCACAGGAGGCTCACCAGCGATTTGTTTATGTCATTTGAATAAACTTAAACAGGCTGGCGTGCAGAACAGCACGGTGCTGTAGCACGAAGCCAGGGTTCTGTTGTTACGAGTTGGCCAGTCCACAAATTGGTAGAAACTGTTCAAAGACTTTCTGAGGTTGCAGTGGTTAAATCACCTAGGATCAATTTACAGTAGGTGCGTCGGTGGGTAGGGACTGCACAGCCCGACTGACATTACAAAAACGCTGTTAAACGCGTGTTTCATTTGCTTTTGGATGAATCTACACATGGGCTATGAATATGTGTGGGAATCATCAACATAAACGGCACAATTCACTGCTAAAGTAAGAGAAAACCACTGATTATTCCTTGTAAAATAAATTAAACCTATGAGCTTCATGATCATTTTCTTCCCCTGTAACAGGCACGATCCCAGGAAAGGCAAAACGCGTGGCTTGTTCTTGTCTCGCTCGCTGCTGGAAGACCATGTCCGAGTGCTCTGTGCACAGAAGAAGAAAGCAGCTGTTGGCCCTGCTGTGGGTCCTCGACCTGGCGGTCATGGCCCAGCTGCTGTTCAGCCTGATCGTTGAACGCGGGGAGTTCGTACAGCTAGACGAAGCATTCATCAGCCCATACGGAATCCACCATCATCAGGCGAATCTCTCCCCTGCAGGTGACTTGCAGCACAGCGTCTCGAGTCCCATGCTCTTTATAGCCATACTGTGCATTTACCCAACGCTCGTGCTCAACCTGTTTGCCACGATGAGTCTGGCATTTGGGATTTATTCTCCGGACAGCAGCTCCTGGGGTCTCAGTGTGGCCCTTCAAGGCTCTTCAAGCGTCCTGATGTTTGCTGGCATCTTGTTTTTCGTTGGTGCCACCTGGGAATATTTTCACCTGTCAAAGATTACACTCTCCTTCATGCTGTGTGTTTGCCTGTGCTTTGAGATGGCGCTGGGGGCTTTCGTATCCTGGAAATTGAGAAAGTGGAATCAGCTTAAAGGCAAGAAGAAGTAGCCCATACTTCCTGTTCTTTATACTTAAGGCAATGCTGGGCGGAGATTCAAATTTTATAAGGGCTTCTGTTTTATCACTTTCGCCTCAGCATGTAGCATCTTTTATGTGTTAAATCCGTTGCTGCTTTATTTGTGTTTATTCCAACAACATGAAAATCATATTTTGTTGTAAATAACCAATCACAGAAAGAGCTTTCTCGTGAGGGTGAAGAGCAATCAGGAATGCATGTCTGTTCAGGTTGCTGACTCATTCTCATCAGTCCACAAGAATGACCAGCACAACCTTTCTATTTCAGTGGTAGACGACCATAGTTTAATAGCAAAAAAAATGTAAAGGTGTTTACACAATACTGTACACCATTCACAGGCACTGTATAATGCAAAGGCAGCACAGTAATATTTGACCTATTGTGTTTTTTTGTTTTGCAAGAAACTCAATATGTTCATGAAAATGTATTTAAGCACTAAAAACTAGACCAGACAGTCTGGGAAATTGAACATCTCCATTAGTACTTTTGGTACTTTTTCCTAGTTAGAAGGGCTGTTGGCTGCCAGCTGTAATCACCTTTCTATCCCAGGGTCTGCATCTTGTTACTCATGTCTGGAGAATGTAGTGCCAGAACCAGCACAATCACTACAATGTTTTTCTGGAATTGGAGAATCTTTGTAAATCTTTCTTCTTCCCCAAGTACAAAAAATTGCTAAAATCAGGTGTCTCTAACAATACAAATGTGCAGTACAGATAGAAAAACATCATCATGTCACTTTCAATAAATGCTCATCCAATTCAGGGTCACTGTGGCCCAGAGCTTATCCCAGGAAGCAATGAGAACAAGGCAGGGCACTAGTCCATCGCAGGCTAGACTGAAACACACACTCACAACAGCTCTGGGTGAATTTCCCAGAAGCCATTTAACCTAGCAGCATGTCTTTGAACTGCAGGAGGAAGACAGAACACTCAGAGAAAACACACAAAACGCTGAGTCACTCTCTCACCCTGGGTGAACAGCAGTGAGATCCAAGAGCTGGCTTTTTAAAGCAGCTTTCGGTAAAGCAGCTCAGCAACAATTAAGTGTGTTGATTTTGCAAAAAGAAACCACCACTCTACCTCTACATTTTGAGAAGCCTTCAACAACCTGCACTTTACATTCAGTTACCAAGAAAATACAAAGGGTCAGATTCATAAGTCTTCATGCCTAATTAACCTGTTGTTTTTTATTTCAAATAAGGAAACAAATGACAAAAATTCAGGAGTGACAAATCTTTCAGGATATTAACGTTAGGGTTGCAATAAGATGTTAGTCTTTTACTTTTATTTTGGAACGGTAGAAGTTTGCATTTTCAATATTAAAAATCAGATGGTGAAGTCTTATGGATCAAAAGGCTGTTCCGTAACATACCTGTTGCTTTTTTTTGTATTTCTATCTTGTACAATTTGGTAATTTGAATGCTCTGAATTGTAATCTGTTTAAAGATTTAAGATGAAAAAAAATGTTTCAGTTTTTTTGTGTGTAATGTGCTGTCAAAAGTATGAGTTTATTTTCTTTCACGTTGCACCTTGTTACACTTCTCCTGATATATTCCGAGCATTGTGCATGGCTTACTCTCCCATGACATGCCTAAAGGGAGCCGTTTATTCCTTCGCACCTCCGCCTGGACTCAATGTGGACAGATGAGTGTTATGACGTTGAGCTACTGTAGGGACAGGAGGTTGTACTGCCTAATCAAATCAAAGTTTATCTATCAAACGCACAACAATACGGCGTGCAGCAGCAGTAGTTGCTGGCAATGAAATGTCTTTTCTGCGAGCTCACAAAAATCACAAAAGTGAGGTTATGAAAATAAGGTTACATCATAATAGATGTAATAGAAATTGAATAAAACTCAATATGAGTAGAGCTGCTATGTATCCAGGGTGTATGCAATATATACAGTACAAGTAGTGCAGTTATGCTGAATACAGTGAAAACTGTGTCCATGTAGCCATTACGGGTGGTTTGCTGAAGGAGCTGCAGGTTGGCTATTTAGCAGTCTTATTGCCTGGAGGTAGGAGCTGTTCCGTAGTCTGTTGGACCTGGACTGAATGTTACAGCCAACACACCAGTCCGTTCCCTGGAGCTAAAAAGCCAAAGAGTCGGAGAAGACTACTGCTTGCAGTCGAGAAAGGACTACCTCTTGGAAGCATAAAACCAAGCAAGTTTTGGACAGAAGAGACCAGAAGAAACTTTTACCAAACTGATAGGCAGATTATAAGGAGGAGACAAAGTAACTAGATGCTCCAGAGATCAGCACCTCATCTGGTGGAGGTCTTGTCATGACCCAGGTGTGCATGGTTGTCTCTGGAACGGCTGCATTCATCATTATTGATGATGAAAGCAGTATAGGTGCAGGTGTGCACAGAAATGTTTCATCTCAATACACCATATCTTATGCTCTGTATCCATTATTGTTGTTGCTTTTAAAAAAAAAACCTTAGTTTAGTTAAGCAAGACCTACCTTTTCTGAACCAGAGACGATCCTCTTGCTACGAATGCTCCAGCTTCGTGCTGATAATTGTTTCCATAACCTTCCGTGTTACTGAAGTCTAACTTGTCTCATAAAGGCAGTGGTACTCCGAGTATAAAAGAGTCGCTTGAATACTATAGACAGCTCAGGGGGACCAAGATGCTGATTCCAAACCCATCAGAGGCTGATTGGAAACCACATATGGGGCGGTGTGGTGGCTCTGTGGCTCAGGATCTGCGCCTGTGGCTGGAAGGTTGCCGGTTCGTATCCCGTGGCCAGCAGAGAAATCCTACTCCGTTGGGCCCCTGAGCAAGGCCCTTAACCCCGACTGCTCCAGGGGTGCTGTATAATTGGCTGGCCCATGTTCTGACCCCAAGCCTCTCTCCCCGTCTGTGTCTCACATGGAGAGCAAGCTGGGGTCTGTGAAAAGACAAATTCCTCATGCAATAAATTGTATATGGCCAATAAAGTGATCTCTATATAGGAGTGACTGGTCCAGACCTTCTCTTCTCACTTCTCACTGACCTTTCAGTTTCTTATAATTGCAGAGAGCTTCAGTTCTCAGCTTTAATTAGTAAACTTCTGACTTAGCGTATGAACACAAATGGGCTTTTTCCTCTGCTGAAGCTGCACCACAGGACAGTGGTACTGACTAGCTGGTCTGTTTTTACAATGGGAAACGCAAGTCAGTCCCAGCTCCTGCTCCTGTTCCGCTGCAAAGACACCATCGAGTTCTTATATTCAATGCAGAAAACTGCAGATTGGCACGATAAAGGTAGGAATAGTATTCCTCTACATAATTTTCTGCAGGATCGTAAGACAGAGCCATGCATCACTGATGCAGAGTCGTGTTGTTCCAAGCATTTTAAGAGAGAGGGTTGCAGCCGTTAGTCAATACTGTTCTCACAAAGTTCAAGAAGAGCTATCTATTTAGAACTTACAATTGAGGGATTTGAGGTGAAAAAATGTTAAACCTTAAAATTCTAGACTGTCCAATTCACTCAGTTCCCTTTATTACAAGCTTGTGATCAATTATAAGACCTGTACAGCTCCGATGATTTCAGACACTGCTAATACTATTCTGTTTGCGAAGTTAACTGCAGAAGGCTTGGACATAATATTCGTATGAAGTCATTAGACCAGGAAAACAAGTATTAGTTGGTATTTTAGGTTTATAAAATGATGCATGTTGCACACCCTAAATGTGACCTATTCACACATTAAAACTACAAGAACAAGTTGACTATAAATAAATGAGGTGGGGTAGTCCCAGATTCCTGAGTGTAACACTGTTTGATAATCTTATGCTGAAGAGAGAAGAAAGAAAACAACGTTTCGGCCGTGGAGCCTTCTTCAGTTGTGAGAAGGCTCCACGGCCGAAAGGTTGTGTTCTCTTTCTTCTCTTTTCAGCATGGAATAAACCTATTACTTGTTCCTTTGCAGACTACGCATGCTGACGCAGCTCCCCACCTGAACTACTTTGATAATCTTATACCAGTGTCAGATTTGTGGCAAAGGCCAGGTATCGCTCTGCAATTAGAAAGGAAACTCAAGTAGAGGGCTAGTGCCCGTGCACACACATGCACGTGGGGACAGTGGGGGAGACACCGAATAACCTGACCAGCAAGTCACTGGGAGGTGCACGGAAATCAGAGTGGAAGGGGAAACCCCATACAAGGCCCGGGAGAACATGCAAACTCCACACAGAAGGTGCCCATGCCAGAACCAAACCCAGGGTCTGTGAGGCAGCTGTGCTTGATCTTGCACAGAAAGGCCTCCGCTTCAGAGTTTTGAACTGCTCGTTTTATTTTTCTTTGTTTTCAGTCCTTGCTCTCTGCCACAGTTTATAAAAAGGAGACACTCGGGCTCTCTGGCACCTCTTGGAACAGTTACTGTACTGAAAGGTCAAAAGACTAAGCAATGACACAGCACTATCAAGCAGTTAAAGTTTTGTATTGGCAACAGCTAATCGCAGCTAATCATATCTAGACAGTTAGACAAAATACATTTCTCTACCTCTGCTCTATCTAACTATTGTAAAACTGAAAATGAGATATCCAAGTACAGTGAGCAAACAAAGCAAGCAAATCACATCCAATATTACCATAACATTGTAGGTGGATGCGGGACATCGTATGGGGAAAACTGAAACTTAATCAAAAGTAACAGGCATTAAGACAATGAAAGTGTTAGACAACCAGTAAACATGTGAAAGTGACTTTAAAAGCCTTTAACCGAAGGCAAACAAACAGATAATTCCATGGAGCAGCGAAGTGTGCCAAGTGCACTAGGGTTTCAGCATCTTGATCTCTGTGCAGTGGAAAAACACCTTTAGAATAGAAGATTCCAATCAAGTGAAATTCATCACGAGCCCTTCTTGCTCTTTTCCCTGTATTTACGAGGGCAGCCTTCATGGTGCTCTAAATTGCAACCTTGTTTTTAAGTCTTCCGTTCAAGCCTATTAAATTTAGATCAGGATTTAGGACAGAGCGATCGTTCACAGCTCTGCGAGTTTTTATTTTTTAACTTGTTACAGCACAGCAACGTCAGGACCAGCGCCACACACCGCCCTGGCCTCTGGTGAAACAGCTGTGCAACAGACCTCCACAGGCCGGGAGCAGGACAGGCCCCTGAGGAGCAGCCAGAGGGGCTCTATAGCACCAGCCCCACCTCAGCACTTACCACTGTCGTCTCCTAATCCAGCAGTTCCCAGTCCTGGATGCAGAGGATACAGGAAGTCACAGCGCAGGTCAGCGAAGGTTTGAAATGAGTTTAAAATTCATTACGAAAAAGGCTATTATCCAGAGAACACTTAATAAGACACACACAAGGTGTGCGCTCTGAATCCAAGTGGGTTTATAGTCTGAGTACAGCTCTGGCCACTCTCTATTACTATTACTGCCACAAATAAGTGTTTAGAAGTAATCACTGCACTGCATGGCACAATGGCTATTTCTGCTATCAGAATAGAAATATACATCCGTTTTATCAGCGACATCACGTTATGCTCTCCTTTCAGTTATTCCTGAAATGTCACCTCCAACAGGTGTCTGTAAATTTAGAATGAATGTAGATGAGGTCAGGATCTACACGGAGGCCCACACAGCTGCTGGTTTTCATTCCAGCCCAGCTCTCAGTTACACACACGGACCCCTATTTTACTTAATAACAGGATAAATTAGAACTGTTTGGCTGGTTTCAGCTCTTTAACACATTAGAGGTAATTTGTTAACAACTTCCTTTCGAAAGTAAGATAAAAGCCAGACTCTTGAGAAAAAAAAGCTGCATATATTATAATCAAGCAACTTGTTAGTTCAGTTAAGGCTTCAATTAAGTAATTAAGATCAGCTGGATTGAACAATAGCAGGTGTGTAGGCCTCCAGGACCAGGATTAATTAAGAAAGAAGCACTTCTCTCCCAGTTCTGTAAACAGGCACAGAACTGCACATTGCACATTCCACTAGCAGACAAACATGAGAGGTGTTAATCACTGATGCACCTGTTGGTTTTCTCTGCAGCTCAATCTTCAGATTACTTGATTTACATATGCATCCACACCTACTATGAATACCTTGAAATTTGTTTCTCAGGCTATTTATATTGTTTTATACTTTAGAATAAATTATTCCTGTGGAAAGAGACAAAAGCCTAATGTTCTTTCACGTTGTACTCATTGAAATATACAAATACCACCAGCAAGAAGAAACTAAATCTTTACAGTTGACAAAACTTTTAATAAAATACTACTGCACATGATCAACCACACTTTGTATTATACCTGTACAGTATTTAAATCTGGCCAGAACAGAGCATCCCTGGGTGTTCTGTGATCATTCAAAGTAACAGCAATGTCTTCTCTCACAAAGCCCACAGATATAGTGCTTTGCCATTCAAAAACCTGATTCCTGAATCAATCACAAACAGGCTGCCACCAAAGTCTCCTTCCTGTTTGATCTATCTGCTGTTCTTGTCCTTCTCCTGTATCATGTGCTGTTAACTACTCTATTCTTTTTCCTTTTATTGCTGCATTAAAGGAAATAAGAAGCACAACCCAAACAGCCGTACTGAAGAGAATACCCTGGACGTGAAGAGACGCACCCCTGTGATCAAACGCCCAGGAAGAAAACAAAGCAGAAGCAAACACATCGCTCTTCAGACAGGTGTGCTCCATGTGCACCATCCAGGGCCTGACACAAACCTTGAGCAGAATTACACAGCAGGCTTGTATTTACACCACAGGTGAAAGAACTGCAGGGATCTGGCACAGTTCCACTATACCTGGAGGTGCTCACGCTAGGGCATTAGAGCTCTAATGGAAGGCACAGTGTTTAGCATTGCTGCTTTGCAGTGCTGTGGCCCTGGGTTGATCCAGACATGGAATCTGGAAGACCTCTGGGGGCTCTGGTTGCCTCTCAGAGTCCAAACACATACTGGTAGGTTAACTGGCTTCTGGGAAAACTGGTCCTGGTGTGAGGGTGTGTCTGTCTGCACCTGTTGCCGGCGAGATAGGCTGCGGTTCCCCCACGACACTAAAGTGGAAAAGTGGTCAGAAAATGGACAAACATTCTCTCTGTCCTAGGGCGTTGGCTTTAAGGCTCAGAGCAACATCAGAAAAGCACGGCTCAGGGTGGTCACCACAGTGCAGAGAGAGGTAGCAGTAAGTAACAGACTCACCAGAAACCTCCAAGTATTTGGTGGCCACGTGCATTAAAACAGCATTTAAATAACAGACATTTTGAATCGCATGGAAATTTTTCTGCATGTTTACAGTTTTCTATGTTCTTTGACCCTGCAGGATCAAAACAGTCCTGGCAGATCCACCCAGCGGGGCCCTGTCCCAGCAGAGCGATTACCGTGGACGTTTACAAAGGACTTTGATCGGTTTCCCCAAGTAAAGGTCATGTGAAGAAAATTTCTCGCACGAGCCTGAGAGGATCGTCTTCAGAATCAACTCCCTGACTGTTCTCGCCTGGCTGCGTCGTCTCCGCAGGGGCTGGCTGGCCCATCTGCTCCGCATCCTGTGGGACCCTCTGGCCCTCTGTGACCAGCTGTGTGTCTGTCATTCGGACCCTCTTTTTATCTTCTGCTTGGCATCCTCCACTGTCTATAAAGGGAATGGTTTCTTCCTCTGCAACCACATCCAGGTCCGATTCAGACACATGAGACCTGTCGCTTGGTTCTGAGGCTGCCAGGTCCTTCTCCTCCTCCAGGTCCGAGTCTGAAACCCAGTTTCTCTGTTCTTTCTTACAGCTTCCTGTTGTGCTCTCTTCAGGCGCTTTTCCCACCAACGCTGGGCCCCTCCTCTGGCAAACAGAGAAAAGGAATTGTCCCAACATTCACATCTGTTTCCTAAAACCGTGTTACACCAACACACGTACTCCCTCCTCGCAAGCACCCACACAGGGAACAGCTTTGGATTAACACCCTAATTCCAATACATTATTTAATGTACATAGTGCATTACATTAAAAGTTTGAAAGGACTGGAGTGCTTAGTATAGTAAGGTCTCCTTTCAAATTTTCCTGTGTGAAGGTTGCTTTTTTTCACAATAAATAAAGCAGAAGAGCATTCTGACACAGAGGAAGCTCATCTCAACATGCATCTTTGTTCCAGATTTCATTTTATTGAACAACACGGAGCTCCTTAAGCCTAAAGGAAAAGCCAGGCAAGGCTGAATTTCCCCTCCTCCTGGACTGCTTGCGATAAACAGATCATGTGCAGATCCTTATTTTTCAAAGAACATTATCAATAAATGAAAACAGTATTCTTAAACCAGCAAATAGTTTTCTTCATGCAAAACTATTTTCTCTATGTGCACCATTCATTCTGAGAACTCATGCCAATCTAATTCAGAACTTCTGCACCAATGCAACCACGTTCTACCTTAATGCCCACTATAGCAGTGGGTAATTCATCTTTCAGATCTTCCGCTGTACGTGGGTTATCATTTAATGGGGATTCTGCAGCCATGACATGGGGCATAACGATTTAAAATCAGGCTCCCAAGCTGAAACCTCTCAGCTGACATCTGACTTGAACAAGGAAAATAAGATAAGATCACTTTTTTGGCCATATACAATTTCTTACATAAGGAATTTGTTTTCTTCGCATACACCAAATTGCTCTCCATGAGACACACAGGCACACAGACAGAGAGAGAAGCTTGGGGTCGAAGCACAGGGTCAGCCATTTATACAGCACCCCTGGAGCAGCTGGGGTTAAATCCTTGCTCAGGGGCCCAACGGAGTAGGATTCCTCTGCCAGCCGTGGGATTTGAACCAGCAGCCTTCCAGCCACAGGCGCAGATCCTCAGTCACAGAGCCCCCCGCACTGCCTCCACAGTTGCACCACTCTGCCCTAGTAAAACTCCTCAAGTTTACTGCCCTACAGGGCAGGGCAGTTCTGTGAGTACGACTGCCAAAATGTAACAGATGACTGGACAAGACCCGGTACCTGAAATTCAGACTGATCGGATCACAATTATCAGGAGGCTCTTGGTGATCAAGCACAGAGCCCCATGCAGAGCTCCAGAGACGCCAGTTCTTACCCCAGCCAGGAAATCCAGGGCCGTCTTCACCAGCTCAGCCTCATTCATGCAGTATACCGTGACCCTGAAAATGGGGACAAGCCAGAAAACTCATTCACCGTAAGATGTATTCGTAAACTATCCCGGAGGTTTATTTTTTATTGAAGGAAATATACAATGAACGTGTGTCTCCATATGCATCACAGAAACCCTTTCTTTTTCCATCACTGAGTGACTCCTGCTCTATATCACAAAAAAAGAAATACAGACTTTCTACATTTAGTGCTGTGCCCTGTCCAAGTCTTAAAAAGGGCATCCGTGGTGAAACACCTAGGCAGTCCAGTCGGGCAAAAACACAAAAGAGCAGGAGAAACAGACTTTTCAAAGAATCGTCCTCAAGTCTGTACCCCCTGTCGACTAGATCAAAATTCCAGTGTTGTACCTGCCTATTTTACCACATTTATTTTGAAAGAAAGAGCTTGACTTACAAGAGCCTTATAGTGAAATATAATAATTATAACACCTGAAGAAGGCTCCACGGCCGAATCGTTGTGTTTTCTTTCTTCTCTTTCCAGCAGGGAATAAACCTATTACTTGTTCCTATGCAGCCTACGCATGCTGATGCAGCTCCCCACCTGAACTACTGTAATAATTATAATATATATAATTATATAGAAAATCAGCAGTCCCATGTATTTAAAGTATCCAATCTTACAGGACTGGGGGGTACCCCAAGACAATCCTAAAGAACTTAACACATAGGAGGGGACCAGTTCACCCACTGCTGAAGTGCAGCTCCACTACACAGCTGACCAGGTACAAAGGTGAGAAACTGCTTCACCAACGTTTAGCCATTAGCTCCCCTGGCTCTTACAAACAGTGCCATGAGATCATTAATGACCAACAGCAGGGGTGGGAAAGTACCTAAACACAAACTAAATCAGCTCGTTAGTGGCTTAGTGAGACCAATGTAACAACTTCCCCTGGGCCTTCAAGTGCTGCTGCTTAAGAGACCCAGCGAACCTGCGGACACACCAGCCCTCTAGGACCAGGACTGAAGATCCCTGTCCTTCAGCACAGACACTGCGGTACAGGAAGAAGAGTGCCACCTACTGCTCTGCCAATGCAGCACGCAGCACACAGCACTGATGGCGATAGGCAGGTGGACAGAAACTGTTTAACAGTGAAATTATATAAAACCGCATGTATGAAAACAGTTCAAAATAAACAGGACCGAGGTTAATACCTCATACTGAATTACAGTATCCGTGCATTGCTAAGACTAACATGACAAACACACAAACGAGAAAGGCTGAAAATTAGGAGGTCATTCAGCTCCTCTGGCTTATTCGGTAGTGAGCAGTGAACTGATTCAAATATCTCAGCAAGCTGGGTTTTTAAAGGGTATCATACGGCCGGGCAGCTCGTCCCACACTCCCGCACACGTGAGAGCAGCTGATCAGAAAGAAAACGCCGAGCTCACCTCACCTCTCTGCTCTTTTCCTTTTGCCCCTCTGCGGGGAAGGAGCCCCGGTCTCTGTCGAGCCTGCCTCCCTCTCCTCTCTCCTCCTCACCATCCAGGCCGGCAGAGCCCGCCGGCGAGCCTGCATCGCTCGGGCGCCTGCAGACACACACCCTGGCCGGCCCCGTCAGAGGGCGGGTGGCTGGTTATCCCCGGCTGGTATTCTGCCCGTTGCTGAAGCACAGCAATGACTAGTGTGAACGCGCTCTCTGCAGCGTGCAAAAGGCACTTGAATCAGGAGAGCATTTCAATTGTGACTAAGAAGCTATATATTTTTACAACTCGCCGAGACATTTCTTATTTTAAGTCTGTTCATCTCCAAGGGGAGTATTGCATTCAATCGTGGAAAGATCAGAAACCAAAACTAAAACTGCAAACTCAATTTAAGCTGTCTTGTGATTTTTAATGTGCAGTCTGACAATGGTCACCCTTTCAAACAGGTTTTGATAACTAGTTCACTGTTAAAATATTTTGTTTCTCACAGTATTAAAAGGACTTTGATTTACCGAATAGCTAGGTTGATCGATTTTACAATCTGAAGACAACAGCTACTATTGTATTTTCTAATACACCTATAATATAAATTGCAATATATCGTCTCTAAACTGTAGATCTAACTAGTTTGTAAATTCTCCGAATTACTCTTCTCTTCCTGTTGATAAACAACACATTGTACTTCCGGGATATCTATGGTCATTCAATCTACTTCTGGACTATACAAGCAATGCATGATGGGAATTCAAAGGACTCCAGTGACGTGTTTCTGTTTACGTGTGTAACGAGTCTTAATCCCTAGTACAAATCATCTATTTTTCGATCGAGTGAATTTCTTCACAGAATTCACTACGATTTACTGAGAGGCATTCCGACTTTAATAGACACATACCCTTGTTCTCTACAATTGATTTTCCTATCTGCGCGGTCTGAAATTACTGATTATTCTTAATATAATTAGCTGGTCGTGCTTCACACAAAGATGCAAGCTTTTCAAATACATTAACCTATTCATTTTGGTGACGCTGTTTAGATAAAGTGTTAATTCGTGTTTTTATATACATATATCTATCCCTCTGTAGCCTTGTTTGCCACTGCCACTGGGGGGCGGTGGTTCTTTAGAAAATCACAATACTGTCTGATCAATAATGTTAAGTACAGATTAATTATAGCGCTCTCAATAGCTGTGATAGTTGAACATCATAATAAGTAACTTCACCGTTCTTCTCACTGTATTATATAGTGTATAATGTACAGCAGCATTTCCCAGTCCCTGTCCTGTAGGAACTGTCTCTATCCCAGCGCTTCCCAGCCCCAGTCCTGTAGGAACACCGTCTCTATCCCAGAGCTTCCCAGCCCTGGTCCAGGAGGAACACTGTCTCTATCCCAGCGCTTCCCAGCCCTGGTCCAGGAGGAACACCGTCTCTATCCCAATATCTATCCACTAACTGCCCTGCTGTGTAAATGGGAAACCAAGTAGTCATTGTGAGTTTAACAGTTCAATCAGTTGAACATTACAGCAGCTTAGAACAATGCAGTCTGCCCATGGAACTACAGAATTAATGCGTCAGCCCTCAACTCATACCAGGTAAATGTTTACAAGGGTCCAACCAGCCAAGGTCAGGAATCTGTAGTAGACACACTTTCAAGAAAGGAAAGTGACATTTCAAAATAAATCAATTATACATCTTCTAGACAATGTGGGAAAGCAATTAAAAAGCCAAATGATGTGATGTTATTTTAAACTTGCACAATCCGCTACTACGATCTCATTTAGTGTACTGTGTTCACTTTCTGGTCACCTCATGATAGAAACGTTATGGCTGCTCTGGAATCCAGAGAAGAGCAACCAGATACATTCCTGCGCTGAACCCTTTTCATCTGGAACAGAGCACCGATACAAGGGTCAAAAACCCTCAACGTCATCGACAAAGTCAACACAGGCAACTGCTTCAGAGTCAGCAGGGAAACAAGGAACAGAGGACACAACAGGAAAGCACAAAGAAGTGACTAATAAACATTACATAGTATTAAATTGACAAGACATGTCCCACAGAAACCCAGAATATTGGCCCTATAACCTGAGACACAGTACAACACCTTGACAGGACCGCAAGAGAGACAGCCTGTGTCCTAAATTAAAGAAAACAACTCGGCACTAAATCTCCTTTCCTATAACCTGGATGCCCAAAAGAGAATGGGAGTCTATCTCCCTATTCTAAAGACACATCGGCAAATTAGGAGAGAACATTTTTAGCCTGAGAATTTCCAAAGACAAACCAGGCAGCGAGCTGTTGAAAAATAGGTTCAAATTCTGTAGCCAGAACCTGGTGTCCAATACTGATCAGAACAAGATTCTCTAGCCTGGCACACAACACAGAGTAAGAGACAGGAGATGGTGCTCCTTCTGTCTTCTTTTTGTCCCTTTATTCTCTATTCGATTCAGACCCGTATTAGCAAGACCAATGAGTTATAGTGCTGCCCAGGCCGACAGAATCAACACAACATTTACAGTACAAACTCTTTATTCCATCTCTCTTTTATGCTGGGCTCTAGGTCTGATGAAGACTTTAATGTTTTACTAAGAAAGTGATTAACTACAGTAAACCAGAAACTTCCCTTCAATCCTCTTGTGTTTAACTGACACTGGGTAAACACCTCCACTGGAATTCAAATTCTACCACCGTAAAATACTACCAAAAGCATAAAATGCATAATCTTTTAGTTCAGGATCTGCACATCTCAATTTCAAATAAAAATACTATAAACTAAACTAAACTTAAATACTTAGGGAACTTGCACGTGAGCCCCAGGTGGGCATTTCCTGACTGAGGGAATGTTTTTCCTCTATCTACTCAAACACAGAGGTGCCCAGAGTCACTGTCCCATCATTGGTCTGAACATGACTGAACATGACATACCAGGTAAAGTGTGTAGCTCGCGAAAAATAACAAAACCTGTGCAAACAGCTCAGTTCTTGAATATCCTAAGGTTATACTCAGCTAACTACTGTACGTCTAGGAAGACTATTTTTAGCTCACTGTACTGTTTCTTTCTCTTTGCTGGTTTTCCATTTCTCAGCCTCAGGTAAACCTATTTTTATCTTGCTGTTTCTTTAACCAGTGGTTTATTAATTAAATGCTGCCTGTTCATGCTTGTCTGTGTTGTTAAGACTCCACTTGCACAGTGGAATGGTTTTTAAGGAGGCAAATGCTTATGCCATCAAATATTTTAGTTTGTATTGTTCTTATGCAGTTTTTGCTGACATTTACGATGTTTAATCTTTGAAAATGTTCAGTTGCGCATTCAATTATTTAAATCAATTTTGATTAAAATATTCTCTTTAACAAATGTGTAGATGTAATTTGATAATCAACAAAATGGGATATCATTGGAAGGCACATTAATACTTTGGCAAAGCTTGCAACACACAAGTACAACACAAGTGGACCCCTGGATTTTAATGATACTCAGGGGTCTAATTGTGTTGCACTCACAGTGACTATTGAGAATAGTGTTCCTCTAGGACCAGGGCTGGGAAGCACTGGGATAGAGACGGTGTTCCTACAGGACCAGAGCTGGGAAGCGCTGGGATAGACATGGTGTTCCTACAGGACCGGGGCTAGGAAGCACTGGATAGAGATGGTGTTCCAGCGGGACCAGGGGCTGGGAAAAGCTAGGATAGAGATGGTGTTTCTTCAGTACCTGGAATCACTGCTGTAGGGAATAGGTTACCACCAATGTCCAGAATGTATTACTTTTCTGTAAATAATGAACAGCACTGTACTCTCAGGTGAGCAGTGACAACTCCCTAAACTGCATTAGAAACCCATCACAAAACACACCCAAGACACTCAGTCCTCATGTCATATTTTAACATCCATATATTTTCAGGTGGGGAGCTGCGTCAGCAGGCGTAGGCTGCAAAGGAACAAGTAATAGGTTTATTCCCTGCTGAAAAGAGAAGAAAGAAAACACAACGTTTCGGCCATGGAGCCTTCTTCAGGTGTTATAATTATTATATTTCACTATAAGGCTCTTGTAAGTCAAGCTTTTTCTTTCAAAATAAATGTGGTAAAATAGGCAGGTACAACACTGGAATTTTGATCTAGTCGACAGGGGGTACAGACTTGAGGACGATTCTTTGAAAGAAACTCTGTTTCTCCTGCTCTTTTGTGTTTTTGCCCGACTGGACTGCCTAGGTGTTTCACCACGGATGCCCTTTTTAAGACTTGGACAGGGCACAGCACTAAATGTAGAAAGTCTGTATTTCTTTTTTTTGTGATATAGAGCAGGAGTCACTCAGTGATGGAAAAAGAAAGGGTTTCTGTGATGCATATGAAGACACACGTTCATTGTATATTTCCTTCAATAAAAAATAAACCTCCAGGATAGTTTACGAATACATCTTACGGTGAATAAGTTTTCTGGCTTGTCCCCATTTTCAGGGTCACGGTGTACTGCATGAACGAGGCTGAGCTGGTGAAGACGGCCCTGGATTTCCTGGCTGGGGTAAGAACTGGCATCTCTGGAGCTCTGCATGGGGCTCTGTGCTTGATCACCGAGAGCCTCCTGATAATTGTGATCCGATCAGTCTGAATTTCAGGTACCGGGTCTTAAAGGCTGGGAGGCCTTTGTTCTCCAGCTACATTACCTTTGCCTACTGCCTTGTCTCTCTCACACCTGAAGAAGGCTCCACAGCCGAAACATTGTGTTCTCTTTCTTCTTTTTTTCAGCATGGAATAAACCTATTACTTGTTCCTTTGCATGCATACATTTTGTCATCTAAAATAGCATTTTATGAAGAATGCTTTAACTTCTTGAACACTTGCCTGGAATCACAGTTAACTCTATGATGTCTTAAAAACAAACAATGAATCCACTATCCACACATTGGATTCTTTCCAGTGGATATTTCTGCTTATGGAAGGGGTGGCTTCACCATTGTGTTTGATACCATTTAGACTGAGCGTGAATCCAAAGCTTTGACTGAAACACATCATGTTTCACACATCAGTGCAACAGGTAGGTCAAGTGTCATTAAACAAAGTATTTTATTATCTTATTAGAATGAATTAAGGAGTTATTAGTTATGGAAGCTTCTAATCGTCACTAAAATAAGAGTGCTTAAATATTTTGATCGGTATTGAAATGCTCACTCAGCTCTAATGTTAAACCACCTCTCCTGGTACACCTGGCTTCACCAGCAGACTGTAAACACAGCTGCAGGAGAGGTTGTTAAATGGGGCTAAGAATACTACATAGCCTGTAGTTTGACACATCTACCTCCCTGAGAGAGAGATGACGCACTCTATGCTGAAATGAACAGGAATGACAGCAGCAGGGCTGACGCGTCCTCTCTGTGTCATTAGAAGATGGACATGAGCTTAGTTATAAAGTAGGCCTTGATTCAGCTCTTTCAAGAGCTGAGGGAAAAGCTGACCTTCAGTAAGACAGAACGAGCTAAGCCAGGCTCAGGGGCCATGTGATATACAGCAGTCACTTTGTGGAGAGAATCTCCTCAGCTCAACCAAGAGACAAATAAATGGTAAATTCATTCCACAGAAGTGTGTTTGAGTTTGACAACAGCAGGCTTACAAGTTCTGTAACAGATCTCCCTTTTTGTGCTGTTTTTCATTAATTTCAATAGATCAGCTTTACAAATCACAATCACTGAGAAGAAGTTAGATAAGACAACAATTGACCGTTTGGTTTCACAGTTACTGACTGGAACATAAAGTGAAGGTTTAAATATATGTTTAAATTTTTCTTTTCAAAGCTTCTGAATCTGAAAAGCTGAAGTACAGTAGTTTTTTATATTATGAATTGCTTTACTATAAATGGAGTAGCTGGAGAAAGTGACCTACAGTATATAAGGATTACAGAGTTTGGAGTTTATTTACTGTAGGTGTGAGAATTTGCACTCCGTCTCTAGCTGGGAGGAAACCTTAATGAAACAGACAAAATCAGGAAAACCGAGACTGGGCTGATCGTGAACTGGTCGGACCAGTTGTCTTTGCTGTTATTATTTTGAAATATTTGCTACTGACTTGTTGTTTCAAAGAACTCCACCCACATGCTATCTAACATCTTCCAGCGTTTCTTCACCATCTCTCTCTCTCTTCCTCTCTCACTCACACACTCCCCTTGCCTGTGCACTCCAGCAGTATGTAGTACGTAGCAGACAGCAGCTGCAAGATGAATTTCAAAGCAGAGCTGCTCAAGTCCATCTGGTACGCCTTCACATCCCTGGACGTGGAGCAAAGTGGAAAGGTCTCTAAATCCCAGTTAAAGGTACGTCTGATTTATTTTTTACTTTTAAAAGTGGTAGCAGATTGGGTCTATACTGCCAGGAAATCTATGTGAAGTGAAAAGCTCATTCAGAATAGCAACTTCCTGCCTTCATCAACAACACCTATGCAAGCACCTGAAAGTCCCAGCTTGTCTTGGGCTTCTCTCCCTGGAGAGATTGCACAGGACCCCCAAGGCCACCTGCTCTTCATAGGCAAGCTGGGACAGGGTGAGGCAGAGAGAGGTTAGAGAGCTGGTTCTTCATTTCTGCAGTTGCTTTTGCTTGTTTTCTATATCTTTATTGCATCAAAGTTGTCTGCTTCTTGTTGTTTATACTGGTCGTATCTTTAGTACACTCGAGCCCAGCTCAGAAAATAAAAAAACACCAGTGGTGGTGTTCTGTCCGTAATGGAACCAAGGTGTGTGTGTGTTTGCGGAAAGAGCAGAGGTCAGAAGAAACAGAAAAGTGTAAAAGACAGGCCACGAGTAACTGATTTTGGCTGACCAGTACAATTTTATATTACATATGCTACCACAGAATATGTTATTTAAACTTTCTGTAAATCAGTTAGTTTTAGGAAACAAACTCTCTCTGTCAGATCCTTCTGTTCCCAGTCTGTGTGATGCCCGATCGTTATTTTATTTTCCAAACAGCTCACAGTAAGCTACTCACGGTTTATCATTGATTAATAAAACTTAAATTGTGCTTCCTCCATTTGCAAATTGATGGAACGTCATCTGTCTTTGAAGAGGTCCATGAACGTCTTCCTTTCGATGTAAAACAGAAAGGAATTCAACTTCCTGCTTTGCTTTAGACCTGCAAGACCATCCTGCCAGGACCTAAAGGTCTCTTTGCATTAACAGCTCAACACCTGCAGCTGGAAAGAGCTGTTTAACTGCCCCAGTGGTTATTTCAAGTGGGGCACTGAGAACTGAACTGGAACAACGATATGCAGACATAGCAGATCTGCAGGATGGGGGCTGGGCAGGACTTTGAGCAGGTTCAGTGAATGGTGACATGCTGCGCACTGTCATTGTTTTAACGCACTGCCTGAGAATATTAAGAGGGTCCAGCGGTCAGGAGTCACTTCTTCGAAGTGATGTAACACAGATAAACCAATAATATAAAGACAGGGGAAAAAACTGTGATGATACAGCACATTGGTGCAGTAGCTAAAAAGAATCAGCACAGAGATTCGATGCAGGTTTTCTCTGTGGGGAATGTAGTCTGCACGCAGTTTAAGTCTTACCAAGCAATGCAGCCGATTTCTTCTCCAATGGAGAGCTGTCCTTCCTGCCAGCGACTCTCACACTGGCCATCAAGCAACGGCCACAACCCTGCTGGGTCCGTTCGCATGAAAGTCACTGCAGATGCAGATATAGAGATGACCTTACTAGAGGAAGTGTTCGCAGTGTGAAGAAACGGGAGAAATGTCACTGACTTTATCTCTCATGTGTTAGCTTCATGTGGGTCCTGCAGTCCCTGAGACTCCTCGATAGGACCCTGTGGCAGAGCTGCTCAGCGTGCCAGAGCCCCCAGCATTCCTTTCCAAATGGCTGACTTAGTTTCTTATTTTAAAATACTGCTCTAAACAGGGTGCACTGCACTGACCTTTCTAACACAGCTTGGTCAGCTCTGACCATCTATTGCTTTTTATTCATTTGACGTACTTATTTGGTTTGATTATTTCTGTTCTGACTAGGGAAATCACAGTAATTTTAACATTTAAGAAAAAAATGAAGCATTTTGGTCTGGTAACAGTAACAGCAGTGAGTGTTACGAAGTGTTAGGAAGTGATGGATATCTTGGAGGGATAATCACCAAGATGTTTATCACTAACAGGGGGTCTGTGGATGGTGAGTTTCACCTCTTGATATTAGTTTCTTTGTGTTTGTGACACATGGTCACTCTTTGCTTCCTACTCTTTGTATCCTACAGCCAGCAGGCCGGTTTCCTACGTCTATCATGTCAACATTATTAAATAACTATTTTAAAATCATCTGACAGGCTTGCAGGTCCTAAGTCTGTAAAAAGGTCTCTGAGATGCAGAGTCAACAAGCAGTTTGGTGCAATTTGGGTCCTTCAGAAATGTTGACAGGTTTGCTGCTCAGACCCTCCAGTGTGGCAGAGCATGAGAGATGTGAATGGTTTTCATGGGAACTGGTTACTTTTCTTGTGTTCTAAAGATTTTATCATCAGGCTTGTTGCATCAGCATGTGCTGTCTCTGCTGGCACTGTGCTTGATAGAAGCAGTAGTGTGTTTTCTGTTATGTTTTGTCAGTATCTGTGGTCACGAACAGAAATATAAACGGCTGGTGCAATCTTCCTTTCATCCCCATCCTTCGTGGGGAATCAAAGCTAATATTTTCTGGCAACTATTTTATTGTTTGTCTGTTTCTTTGTTTGTTTAAATCAACACAAATTCTAGATGCATAAGTAAAATGATTTACTTATGAAAGTATTATTATTGAAGTAATGCTACAGAACACGTAAATAGGTTGGTACAGTGTCTTGTCTGAGACTAATTTGTGAAAAGGAAAAACACAGAATTTCTGTTTCCACATCCCTCTCAAATCTTCCCTTTGCAAAAAGGAGTAAACCTAGCAGAGAAGACACAGAAAAGGGACCAGCAAAATACAAACTGCACTCAACAGTCTCCAGACAGCAAAATAAAAACTGAAAGGCCAGTCCTAGCAGGTTTCATCCAAGCAGCCCCTTTGTTATAACAGATTCAAATCTAGGGTGTAGAAGGGAAGCTCAAGGTCTCAAAATAGTTCAGAAATTGTAACAAACTTTAAAAAACGTTATGGTGAAGCTACATGCGTACTTGATTTTATCTTCGTTTCTCCGAGCCATTGAACCGGTGTGGGTGGGGCAGCTTGTTTCCAAATTGAAGAGGATTCGGCACCTTAGAAATGGAGTTGCACAAGCCAGGCTGTCAGACTGTAGTTCTGAGAGGGTGAGGTCGACAGCTGGCACACCCGAAAAAGCAATGAAAGGAGTGGGTGCCATTTCTAGATGAGTAATTCCTGAGAAAGCACCCCAGATGGAGGAGCGGAAATGAACCAGTTCAGGACCAGACCAAAACACAGGCATGAGAGTGGCAGGAGCTCGTGCACATCTGGGTCCGAATTAGGACGTATTTCACCAAACTTAGCTTTCAACATATGTGAGGTATTGTGTAATTTTAAATTTTATGAGACCTTGCCTGACACAGATGGAGGAAGAGTGAGCCCAGGCTAAACTGGACTTTCACTGGCCTATTTGAATAAAAGCTATCGTGTTGTAAAAAAAACTTTTAAGGTGCTTCGTTGCCCAATTGGGAAGTGTCAATTATTCATGTATATCGGCTCCACCCAGTCACTCCTACACAGCCCTGGGAGCGTTTGAGGCATAGCAAGCTGCACAATGCCTTACAGGACAGTCAATAATAATAATAATAATAATAGACTGCATAGCTCTAGTGCAGGAGTTCTGCACTCAAACTCCATAGCTGTGACCTAATGCTTCTGGTGGGGAAGGCATAGTCCCATGAGCTGTAGTAAATAACCTTACACTTATACAGCTTTCCTGGACACTCCACTCAAAGCTCTTTACAGGTAATGGGGATCCCCTCCACCCCCACCAGTATGCAGCCCCACCTGGATGATGCACCGGCAGCCAGAGTGCACCAGTACACTCCCCACACACCAGATCTCAGTGGGGAGGAGAACAGAGTGATGAAGCCAGTTCAGAGATGTGGGTTATTAGGAGGCCATGATTGGTAAAGGCCAGGGGGAAATTTGGTCAGGACACCAGGGTAACACCCCTACTCTTTTCGAGAAACACCCTGGGAATTTTAATGACCACAGAGAGTCAGGACCTCAGTTTTATGTCTCATCTGAAGGACGGCACCTTTTTACACTACAGTGTCGCCATCACTATACTGGAGAATTAGTATTTCCAGAGGGTGAGCACCCCCTACTTGCCCCACTAACACCTCTTCCAGCAGCAACCATAGCTTTCCCAGGAGTCTCCCATCCAGGTACTGACCAGGTTCACACCTGCTGAGCTTGAGTGGGCTGCCAGCTGTGAGCTGCAGGGTGATATGGCTGCTGGCATTGAGTCATTGCCGATTGGTGGAGCAGGGAGTCTCTCAGTGATGTCACTGCCTGGCTGGCCAATCACAACCCCACCTCCAGCAGAGTTAAGCCACTTTTCTGCCAGTTAGGAAATACATATTCGGTTGGTGAGATGACTCAGGATTGAAGCTCAGAGCCAGTTCCTTTTTTTAAACTGCAGTTTAAGGGTGGAAATGCTATCCCTCAGTAAAGTGTTCTGCGAGGCAGCTGTGCAGCCAATCTTGAGCAGCGTTGCCTCTTTTCAGTGTCAAAACAAGTAATTGTAAATGCACTTTCACTTAGTTCTCGCTAGTGCCCTCTTGTTCGTGTTTCACTGCTCATTCAGATGTCCTCTGGGGTGATTTAGTCAGCGCCTTTGAGGACTTTGAAAATGTGTATCAGCTGCCCTTGTAATCTTCCCTGTTCGAGGCTAAAAAGGTTTAGTTTCTTCAGCCTGTGTGGTTCAATCCCCTAATCCCCAATGTATCTGGTTGCTGTTCTCTGGACTGATTCCAGAGCAACAATATATTTTCTATAATGTGGTGACAAAAATTGTACACAATATTCTAAATGAGTGCATTATAAAATTTTATCATGAAGTCATGTGATTTAAATTCTATGCTTTTAACTATACATCAACATTTTGTTTAAATTTTTAATCGCTTCCTCACGTTGTTTTGGAGGGGGAAATGACATCTACATGATGACCTACGTCTTTAACAAAGTACAGCAGCATCATCAAGGGTGCTTGCTCTACCTTGCTATAGTGGGCCATGCAGGCTCTGATGAGACAGGGATTGAACAGAGGCCAGTAGCTCTGATTTTTTAAATGGGCTTTGCGGGCCAATCGCAACCTGTCAGTTCGACACCCCTGGCTTAGGGGATGGAGTTGATTTTCAAAGCCCGCTATAGCAAATAGCACTACTTTAAACACTGGCTAACGACTTATTCTACCGAAAGGACACAATAAAATTGCAGCATACAAGCTAAAAACTGTAAATCAAGAAATAACGATGCAGAAGGTTTGTCATGAAAATCAGTGTGAAGCATATTGATCCCAATTCTAAATATAAACAACCTACAACCTAAGTCAACGATGTTATCTTCAGCCCATTTTTTCCGGCGTTCAAAAATGGTTAACAGATCGTTGATCTAGCAAGTTTAAAACCATGTTTGCCTTTTTGGTGCCTGTTATCGAAGTTTTCAGAAAGTCACATGTAATCTTAACGGAATACACTTCATTGCTAGAGATTCATATGCTTGAGAGAGGAAATGTGCCCCAACAATGTAAATGTGTCTGGCCACTAATGCCTTAATACGGAGCAATAGGAGGAGCCTCTACAGTGGCGCGGTGGCCAGCATTGCTCCGTCGTGGAGCTGGGGCCCTGAGTCTAATTCAGTCTCTCACTAATCTCTCTCACTAGACACCAGAGACGTCGCAGCTACCTGACCGTGGGTTGGTGAGAGCAAAGCGGTCACACCTCAAACACTCAAACATGTAACTACATACCAGACCAGCTCTCCCAGTCCATGAAGTTCATGTAGGGAGCTCTGTCAGCATGCACAGCCCAAACATTGTGTCTCTTTTCTTTTCCTTTCAGCAGGGAATAAATCTTTACCTGGTCCTTTGTCTCCCATCCCATGTCTTGTGCTGTCAAATCCTTAATCACAAACTGCGGTCAATTAAGCAATTAAAGTATCCATTCCGGAATTAGCTTGGACTGGATGGTCCAACATGAGCTGTAAAGGGCAAGTTTGCCTGGCCCTGCATGAAGTTAAGTCTTGTTCTGTATTTTTCCATAGCTTAGAGTCAGCGCAAGAGCACCTGATACATTACACATCACTGCATAAAATCACCAGGTTACGTTGTCCATGCATGGCTGTTGAGAGCTTTGCAAATTAGAACATGCCCTTCGGTCCAGCTGTGTCACTGGGCCAATGGTTGCTACAGTAATTGTTCTCTCCTGCCTATCTTGAGGGGTCAAGGAGAATTTGCACATTAGCACAGTGGTGAGTATGCCCTCTGTCACGCTGGATCCTGGGGTTCAATGTCCGAAGAGAGGGAGCAGCTGTTTGGCGACAGGAGCAGGGTCTAAGGGTCAAGGATCTGGCTTCATAAGGGGAAGGTTGTGGATCCGAGTTCCATCTGGGGTGCTTCTGTTGATCTCTTGAGCAAGGTACTCTGCTCGCATTGCTACAGTTGATTGCTCCTACTGTACTACTTCTACTGAATGGGTCTCCAGGCTGTCATTGTGAAACAGAATGTGTTCCTATCTGGTTGAATGGAGGTGTTCAGACCATGGCTGGGCTGTGTCCTTCACACACTTTAATCCTGATGAGGCGTTTTTACATTCAATAGCTGCAAGTATGGATTGAATGTCTTGACATCATTTAACATTTACCTTAAGCTTTCAGATATCGAGGCTGATAAATGCAGTAAATCCTGTTGAAGCAGCGCTGTGTTCCTTGTCATTGTGTGCAGGTGCTGTCCCACAACCTGTACACCGCCCTGAACATCCCCCACGATCCCATTGCCCTGGAAGAGCACTTTCGGGATGACGATGCCGGCCCTGTGTCCAATCAGGGGTACATGCCATACCTCAACAACTACATCTTGGCCAAGGTCAGAGAAAACCGTGTGTCTTTTGTGCCACTGTTTCTGTATCACTGAAACTTTGCAAAAATATCACCCGAGCACCCACTTCCATCTCACATTGTCAATGTGATTTGCCTCTTCAAGTCAGAGCTAAACTGTGTTCAGCGGTAGGCGTTAAGAGAATCTGATCCCTTGATCTGATATCTCAGTATTGGGAAATTACAGTACTCAATCAGATAAGATCTACAGTAGCTTGTACTTCATCTTGAAGGAAACCTTGGAGTTGCTGATAGCTCAGTCCTCAATGTGAAAACAGGATTATTGAGAACCCAGGTTATTTTTACATTCAGTAGTAAGGTCAAGGTGACGTGCTGATATGTTCAGTGTATATTGAACAGGAAACACACTTCTTCTAGAAACAGTATTGAGAGGAAACAAGAGAGTGAGACATGAAAGAGGTTCTCACTGGAGTTACAGGGCAGGTTAATGGTGTACACAAGCACGTACGAAAAGTTACAAACAAGAGGAGGCCGTTCAGCTCATCTAGCTCACTTGCTTGCTATTAGATGATCTATCTGAGGATCTGATTCAGCCATTTCTTGAAAGAATTCAGGATATTAGCTTTGATGACATGGCTGGGTAGTTTGTTACAGATCCCCACAAGCCTTTGTGTAAAACTCCTTCCTGTTCTCAGTTTTAAATTCACAGAGTTTCCACTTGTGTCCTATTTTATACAGTATTTGTAGCTCATGTTTCCACTCCTGCCTCTAAAACTCAGTAGTTGTCTACATACAATACCACCTGCTGCGTGTTTGCCTAGTCTTGAATTCTGTCCAAATGTTTTTGAATTTCCTTGGCTGCTTCTACAGAGTTTGCTTATCCTCCTATTTTGTATTGTCTGCAAAGCTCTGTAGTATAATTTTCCAACTATACCAGTACCTAGATCATTGATATACATGAAGAGCAGTGGTCCTAATACACATCCCTGCTGTACTCCGCCAGTGATGTCACCAGAAGGAAATTTCACTCTTTCTCTCTGCTCTGTGTTTTCTGTCCATTATCCAGTTCACAATCCAAGCTCACGCATTACCTGGAATGCCTCGGGCCATTATTTTCCCCGTCTTTAATCGTTTATGAGGAACAAGCCTTCTGAAAATATAAATATACCACATCATGTTCTGTGTGTGTTATTACTGTAGTTAATTGTTCAAAGAGCTCTAAAATATTAAGACCTACCTTAATCCATGTTGACTTTCCCCCAGGTTCTTACTTCTTCCCAGATAATTCTTTAGTTTAATTCAAAGTGTACTTTAACTGGTAGAATACCAGCAACCCCTGCATATTTGTTAATCTTAACTAAACTGAAACACTTCCTCTTCTGTGTTATGATTAAATACAGAACTCTGTCTTTCTGCGGCCTGAGTCATATCGTAGATGTTTTTTTTTTGCTAAGGACCTGAGTGAAATATTCATATAATAAATATCTGTTTCGGTGTCTAAAAGTCCTCCATCTTTACCTCTAGCACATTAATCCCCATTATTATCCTACAGTAGATATATTTTACTTCATCCTTTTTACTTTCCTTTTGCTATTGTAGTGCTGAAAGAACCTTTCATTATTCATTTTTAGCCTAAAATGCAGCATTCCTTTCTGTTTCTCTTTTGGCCGCTCTTATATCCTTTTTGCCTGCTTGAAATAGATGATGAATTAAAGTGAGCAGATTGCAATGAAGTGCATGTGTGCCTTCACGCCGTTACTGTGTCTGAATCTTTAGGGGGCTAAATGTTAAATGCGGTTAAATGGAACAGCCAGTGTTTCTGAAGTGCAGATAAGGATGATGGAAAGACATGTCAGCAATAATATGCACTGTTCCTTTTTGACTACATGCCATGTGTGGGTCATTGCTAATCATGAGCACTGCGATGTGTTCAGGAGGGAACAGGAAAACCAGATTTACAAAATCCACGGAGGTAATGTAGAGTGGGGTCGTTTGAATTGCACTGGCCATATAGCCCACAATCCTTTCTTAGGACATGTTAAAGATATTCCAGTTGGATATTCCCCCTGCCCTTGTGGGAATATGTGCTTTTATCTGAATGTGACGGAATGTCTCCTTCATCAGGCCAGAGAGGGGACCTTCAACAAGGAAGCCTTTGATGACCTGTGTTGGATGATGACGTCTAAGAAGAATTACGACACAAACAAGCTGGGCATCCTCTCCAGCAGAGACTGCTTCAGACTCTTCTGCCTGTTCAACCTGTTGTCAGAAGACACCTATCCCCTCGTCATGATACCAGATGAGGCAAGGCAGATTGTTTCATTGGTTACAAGCAGGCATTGACATGGAGAATTGAAAAATTTAAAAGCGTAAACGGTCTCGGTCGAAATGATTTCTGAATTTTCACATTTCCCTCACTCAGTTCTCTCTCCGTTCTTGGGGTACTCCTGGCAGCTCATGACTGAGTCGGGTCTCCTGATCAGCCCAGGATTAGATCAGTTTTAATGTGCACTGTTTACCCACCCTCAGCTGCTCCCACAGGGCGTGTGACACTACTGAGCATCAACAGAGCTCTGACGCTGGTGGCAGATGCCAGGGAGTTGAGGTTAGTGCCCCACATGAGAAGGAGCAGGCTGTGCTTCTGTGCGCCAGGAGAGTCCCCAGGCTGCAGCAGACCTCAAAGAGCCCACGCACCCTGACATCTCGCTCCACATCTCCCTCCACTGACGTGGGCCGAGAGGGCTCATGCGCTCGCGGCCCCCATGACTTCCTCCTCGGCAGAACTGGTTTCCTGTCAAAGCAGATAACCGCAAAATTCAGCTGATAGAATCTCTGGTCTCCATGGAGACATCCAACAGGCCCCCTGGGTTTGAGAGCTGTTGCCCAGTGTGCTGAGTAGTAATCTAGGCTAGCAAGGGGGGCATCAAACAGCCAGCAAGGCAGAGATCTCCTGAAATGTATGTTCTCTTCACAGGTTTTGCATTTGCTGGATAGATTCAATTGCCCCGGTTAGTTTTTACAGCTCTATCTACTGTACGTCTGCATCTATTTCTACATCTATATTTAAGGCACAAAGGCAGAGTGGTTAGTAGTGCTGCATCCAGGGCTCCTGATCCTGGGCTTGCACCTGGTGACGAGAGCCTGTCTGTGGGGAGTGTGCACCTTCTCCCTGGGTTTCCTCACACAACCCAAAAGCCGTTCAGGTTATGCTGCTCCTCAGTCTTCATGGTAAATGAGAATTTACTGTGAACAGGCTGGTTACAGCAAGGATTATTAGATGGACCTACTTACACATTTGAAGCACGCTTCGTTTGCAACCATGTTACTCATTAGTCCATTGAGAGAACAACTCGTCTTGGAGTACGTTTCAATAAACAGCACGTGTCTTGGAGCCATCTGGTGTAAAGAGCCTGGTGCAGAAATCTGAACTTAACAGGTGCCTGGAGCACTAACGTCAGGCTGCTCACAGAAAAAGCACAAGGCCTCTCTTTCGGAAGGAACAGAGAGAGGGGACAGTCATGAGCAGATGCACCCCAACAATTGTACAGCTGAAACAGAGCATGGCAAGACAGGGGTCCTGCAGAGGTGGGCAGAGAGAGGGCATCCTGGTGGAAACCGGAGTCTCAGATTCCCAGTATTAATTCCCTGGTATTAGGGTTTACACAAAAGACCATGCAGAAATGGAGGATGTGCGCTCTATTTCAAGGTGCTTGTTTCCTCTTGAAAATGGTTAGCACCAAAATTCAAGGGCAGTAGGTGCAGCTAGCTCCATTCTCTATGAAGGGATGTGCCTTCTGTGCAGTGAACCGGTGGGGGTCATGGAGGTCACCTGTTTCTCTGGCACCGCAGGTGGAGTATCTGCTGAAGAAAATCGCGGGGGCCATGAGCCTGGAGTGGAATCGCCAGGAGCTGGATGCATTCTATTCCCTGAAACCCGAGCTTCTAGAAGGGATGTCAGTCTGGACCTTCCTGGAACAAGTTAATTCTGGGAAACTGCTCCACGTTGAAAGCATTGAGTCTTTTAGCTTAGCTCTGGATGAGATCTTCCAAGAAATGTACCACAACGTGTTGAAAAAGGTAAGACGGTGGACCACAGAATCATTGTATGAGGAGAAACTTAAAATTAACATTATGGCTGTGCACAGGGTTTGCTCATTATAGAAAAGTACCGCCAAAGGTTTAAATCTGTTTCCTTCTCCTTCTATGGTTATTTCACAAAATATATTGTGCAAATATACCCATTAAGCAGGAAAAGGGGCACAGAAAGTTCAGCAGGAATGTTAGCTTTCTGAAAAAGAACAATAAAGAGGGCTTGTGGTGCGCAGCTGCTTGACAGTTATGGTCACAAAGCAGAAAGGGAGTGTTACTGTGAAGCTGTGGTCTCACACCAGCTGTAAGTGGCTCTGTAACTCCTTGGCTGGTTTCCTGGTCACACAATGAGAGAGCCTGGAACAGACTGAACTTGAGTTGTTTTCACTGGACAGAGCCAAGGCAAGCTGCCAGTTTGTTCAAGGAAGAGTAGACGGTCTTTTGGAGAGTCCAGCTCTGGTCACACATGTGGCAAGCAATCCCACTGAGGAAACAGATCGCTTCGGGGGGCGGCTGTCCAGTCTGTCTCTAAGGGGCTGTGCTCTCGTCCTCAGGGCTACATGTGGAAGAAGGGACACATGCGGAGGAACTGGAACGAGCGCTGGTTCGTGCTCAAGCCTGCCGGCATCCTGTATTACGTCAGCGAGAACATGAAAGAGAGGAAGGGAGAGATCCCGCTGGACAAGACGTGTGTGGTGGAGGTAAGCAGGTCCCTTCACTCGAGCGGGTCTTCACTAGAAGGTAATTTCACAAGAATAGATCTTCCCGTGAAACTCCATAAGGCTCCTCTCTATGACCATGAAGAACCACATCCTCCATAATAGCTTCTAATCTGTTCATAGCAGACCCTTCTTCCTCCAGCAAAGAAAACTGATGGTACTCTCTTTTGGACCTTGAAACCCCAGGTCAGTGACATGGGGCGCAGCTGTCCCAGGCTGTGGAGGTCATTGACCTGCAGTAGGCACCTGGCAAGGGGGAGCCTCAGTGAGATGGAAGGTTTCAGGACTGGCAGGTACCTCTGTCACAGAAGTCAGTGATGTTCTGTGCCGTTCACATGGTCTCTTTTAACTACCTTATCAGTCTGGTCACTGGATTCATTAGACCAATCCAATACTTTCTCCCACTTTCTTCAATGCCTAAGAGAACTATAAGAATTGTGCATCCCTGATCGACAGTCTCATGTTTCAACAAGTCTTTAACAGGAGAATCACTCATATCTTACTTCTTAGCTCCTCAGTGGAAATGTGTGGAATCAATTATTGGTTAAACATAATGAAAGAAGATACCCTGTATACTGAGCATCCAAACAAACTGAACACTCTTTGGTTGCATGTTTTAGCAAGAAAAACATATCCAGAATTTGAATATTGAATACATGTTTTTGGCAGCTTTCTGATATAACTGATCAAGATACACTGGGGTAACTTTGACTTTCGTCATGAAATCACCTCATCGGCAAGACAGTCAATTAGGCAGGAAATGACAGGAAAAGAACATCAATAAAGAAACCAGAAACAAGAAAGGAAACATTATGTCACACTTCTGAAGAAAATAGCATCATTGTGCCTTCAAGAGAACAAGAAGATCAAGATGGACTAAGCCATGGCACTGTAGCTCAGTTCCTGATGCGTCCACAGCCAGCAATTTCTGATCTGTCAAGACGTTACAGTTAAAAAGAATCCTTGAGAGATTGGGAGACCATGAGTCCTGAGTCTTCACCAAGGCCGACACGTCCTTTTGCTCACTCCTTGTGATCGTTTCCACACTACCAATCCCACGGGTGCTGGTCACTACAGTCCACACATTGGGGGCTTAACTGGGAGGTGGTGCCTCCACTGTTGATGTGTTGATGTCTACAGCCAGACGACCAGAAGGGGGCCCAGTGTTCACCAGCGTTCATCAACACAGAGAGAAGAGCAACACCTGGACTCACAGGCAAGAAGACCAAGGACTCTTTAGCAATGAAGCAAAGTTTTGTATACATAACCCTATAGGACAATGAGGAACAGACTTGAAGACTAAGAGGGGACCTGTTTCAAGAATTCGAAATCCTCTCAGACAGTGTCAGCGACTTTCTTCGGAAAGAACTGTGAAAGATGAACTAGAGGGAACTGGTGAAAACTAAATGGATGTGCATTTAAAACAAAAAACAGGAGGCAACATGCCATGTGGTTGAAACGGGTACCCTGACTTCTTTCAAGAAACAGCTGGATGAGGTCTTTGGATCAATTAGTCGATAAATACCATACTGGCTACATGGGCTGAATCACCTCCTCTCCCTTGTAACCTCTATAATGTACTTATGATTGGCAGCAAGCGTGTCACTGATGTGCAGAATGATACACTAAATATTGTGCACGACAATAACTGGGCGGAGTGGTGGCACTGTGGCTCAGGATCTGCGCCTGTGGCTAGAAAGTTGCTGGTTCGTATCCCGCGGCCGGCAGAGGAATCCTACTTCGCCCTGAGCAAGGCCCTTAACCCCAGCTGCTCCAGGGGTGCTGTATAAACGGCTGACCCTGCGCTCTGACCCCAAGCTTCTCTCTCCCTGTCTGTGTGTCTCAGAGAGAGCAAGCTGGGGTATGCAAAAAGACAAATTCCTAATGCAATTGTATTGTAGAAATTGTATATGGCTAATAAAGTGATCTTAACAGGTCAATCAATAGAGAGGGCCAAGTGTGATGGTCTAGGTAGGAATTAGTAGGAACTACACTCTACAGATCTCTGCTTGTGATCAGTGGTTGCCGGACTGCATGGGTCTACATTGATCAAGTCCTGGGAACTCACTTGCTTTGTTTCCCTTCCTGAGAGCTCATCCTGATGGGACAGCATTGTAGCAGGACAGCACACATGTGACTCGTGTAAAAACAGCTTCCTGGCAAGATAAAAACAAGTTCAAGTTCAAGTTTATTGTCATTATACTCATATACAGGTATATGGTATAACGAAATGCTATTTAGCTAGCTCTCAGACGATACATAGTACAAAAAAAACAACAACAATACAATTGTATAATAAAAGAAAGACAGAGACAACAGGGAGTGTGCAAAAACAACAACAGGCAGTGTGCAAAACAACAACAGGCAGTGTGCAAAAACAACAAAAAGGTAACAGGTAATGTGCAAAAACAACATCAGATGTGCAAAAACATGCATGAACAGAATGAAATAAAGGGATAGAAATTATGGGGAGTGAGCTTTTTGACATGTATGGTAGAGGTAGATTTCAATGTGTGTTTGAGTTTTTGGTAAGAAAGAAGGCACTGTGAGGTTCAGATCATAGGTGAGAGGTGAGGTGAGAGTGAGAGAGGCTGGGAGTTTAATAGTTTGATAGTGCGGGGGTAAAAACATGACTGTTGACTAATGACTATTTGTGGGATGGGCTGGGATAATGTGTGGCATCGTGGGATGTGTGCCTCTGAGACCAGTGAACAGGCACACGCTTGTCCAGGCTCTGCAAGAGCAATAGCGCAGAATACAAGAGGACAGCATCTGCAACCTGGTGCAAAGCATGAGTCACAGATGTACATGGTTTACATTTACTGTGCAGTATTGTTTCCAGTAATGACTACACACACTACTAGCCTGTGACTTTTACATTAGATATTCAGGTAAGCAAGCTGTTTATGACAAATGTTAATCAACATAATGCCTTTACCTATATAATATCTGAGCTGTAGAATATCAGTGTCTGTGCTTTAAAAAAAGACTGCCCTTTTCCAGATACCTTTTTGAACTTATTGTAGTTATAAGTGCTAAGTTTCTTTTGGGGTTCAATATGTTATAATGTACTTGTTAAGCATTTTCTGATTTCAATTCAATAAGACTTCTCCATATGATTTAGACTAGGTAAAAGATACCTCAGTTTTTTGACAGAAGCACTTAGGGACATCCTTCTTTATGGTACAAAACAGTTATGCTATTCCTTTCCTATCACCAGTCATCAGTTGTGTGAATCCCCCCCACCCGTGCCTGTTTGTATCTGAACCTGAGCTTTTTTCCAGTCCATTCCAGACAGGGAGGGCAAGCGCTGTCTGTTCTGTGTGAAAACGGCCACCAGGAGCTACGAGATCAGTGCGTCGGACCAGAAGCAGCGCTTGGAGTGGGTGCAAGGTGAGGAGAACATGGCTCTGGAGGTTTTTATGAACTGCAGAGTGCGTTCCGGCTATCGGCAAGCCAGCGCAGGGCAGCGCACGGACCTTTTTCTGATTTTGTTTTGTGGGGTTTTTAATGAAAGTTCGGGAGGAATGAAGGCAGCCGAGCTCATTCGACACAGCTTCTGCAATTCCCACTCATTCTGAGGTGAGCAACCGGTCTCCGTATATATCAACGTCACCCTCTCCTCTTCCTCGGTGGTTTTCTGCACGGCTTGTTTTCGCGTAGCCCAAATCCGTGCTCCCTTCTCATGGATCTGCCAATCTGCTGCTCCGATGAAGACCTTTTCGGCAGTGCAGGGGACTCCCCTGGCCCCCTCGTCCAGTCCGCCCGCTCCCCTTACCTCAGTCCCATCGCCTCCATCATCCGCCGTGCCACACCAGCGCCGCTCATCTCCCGGCCAGTCCTCACATGATCCAACTCCTTGCCGAAGACTGCGATCCGCCGTCGTAGTTCCTCTCTCATCACAAACCCAGCCTTCCCGTTCCTGTACGGCAAAGTCTCCAAATAACCCCCGCTTCTCTTGAGGATGTCCCTGCCGCCGCGCTTCACGCACATCGGCTCCCCCTTCTCCCGAATCATCTCTCGCGATTTCCAACTGGACCGTAGCACGCCTCCAGAGGATACTTCGAAAATATGGCGCCCGTTTTAAAAAAACGCTTCCAAAAAGCTCCGTTTTCCCTGTACCTAACTGCAGCCCACACAAAGGAAACCTCGGCGCCCTCTGATGACATCACCCGCGCCGCTGCCCCTCATCCCAACGTGAGGACCCCGAGGCCGCCTGCGCCTCTGCCTTTCGAGTCTCCTGTCTTGTCTTGTTCTGGTATATCCGTGTCCATGTCTCTTCCCCAACCAATCCCTACCTCTGCTGGACAACTGGACCTAGCCCCTTCCACTCAGCTTCCTTCCCTAAACTCCTTGCTGCTGAGTCCAAGGCCCCAGGTTCATGCCCCTCCCTCACCCCCTTCTTCTCTGCTTAATCTAATTTCTGCACACTCCTCTGTCTCTGCCTCCGGTGTCCAACATGGCCCAGGCTCCGCCGGCTTGGTGCCTTCGGCCCGGGTTTCTTTTCTTTTGGCCCCTGCTGCTGTCTCCACGGCCCAAAGGCCATCCAGTAAATGAACCTCAGCTCAGCCAGCATGTGGCCCTTGCCCTCCCCCACCCCCTGGTGTCCAAGATGACTTGGCAGCCTCCTCCATTCTTCACGCAGCCTTCGCCCCTGCTTCAATTCCTCCTCAACAGTCCTCGGCTTCAATATCCCAAGCCACTGAGCTTCAGGCCCCAGATCTGTCTAACCCCTCCTACCACAATCTGCTTTCTGCTCATCTTCCCTCCCCATCTTCTCCCATCCCCAGTGTCCAACACAGCATCAGTCATCCCATGCCTTTGGCCCTGGATTCCAATCTCCCCTTTACAAGGGACTTTTCTCTCCGAACAGCCATTCCTCTTCCAGCTCCTCCTTACACGTTAAATTTAGTCCTCCTCCCATCCCCCTTTCACTCCGGCAGCAAATTCTACGAGGTGCAGACGTCGATCTTGCTCACCTCTCTTCCTCCACTTACAACTCCAATTCTAGAACGGTCGACTGCTGCATGATCTCCGTTACTCTCAAATCTTCCGACCCTCACTCTGCTTCAGTCCTTAGAATTTCAGAGTTCCTTCACATTTGCAGCTTCTGCGGCGAAGCTCATGCTCGCTCTGCCTGCCCCCGTCGGCCCTTCCACACTTGTTCCACTTTCAGCATTCCCAAATGACTACTGGCTTATCTGTCTACCCCAATCGGTATCCCCGCTCTTGCTTCCGAACTGCTCTGTCACCCCGACCCCTCTTCCACTCACATCTTACTCGATGGCCTTTCCTTCAGGTTCTCACCAAGCCTGTGCACACTTCCTTCTTCCCCTGTCTTTTGCAAAAATCTGCAGCCTGCTACCGCTGATCCCCAGTTTGTTGATTCCTTGCTAGCATCCAAAGTCGAGAACGGTTTCATGATCAGCCCACTTGACTCTCCCCTATTCCCTGCATACCGCATCAATCCCATCGGTATAGCGGTCCATGAGTATTCCAGCAAAAAAAAAATGCCTTATAATCAACTTGTCAGCTCCTCATAACTCCCGCGTGCCAAGTCTCAATAGCCTCATTCCCGGCTCAGACTTCTCCCTCCACTATGCCACAATCGACCACGCCATTTCTCTCATCAAAATCGCAGGTCCGGGTGCCTGGCTCGCTAAGGCCGACATCTCTAGCGCCTTTAAAGTCATAACCTCTCGACCCAGACTTCTGGCACCTCTTCGGAGTTCATTGGCGGAACAAGTTCTTCTTTGCAGTCCGCCTAACTATTGGATGTAGGAGTAGCCCAAAAATGTTCGGTACCTTAGCTGAAACTCTGTGCTGGATCCTCTTGAATAACTATAAGCTTCCCTTTCTCGTCCACCTTCTCTACGATTTCCTTACCATAGATTTTCCTCACGCCCCACCTGCAAGAGACGCAGCCCCCTCAGTTGGTTTCGAGGCTATTACCAAGGCCAATGGTTTGTGGCCCCCTTGGCCTCCCAAATTCTCTTCAATCCCTCTTGCCGACCAGTCACCGGCCTTATTCGAAATATTTCCAATTGTCTTTGACACTTTTCTTTGGGGCCACAATTGGAAACAAATCCGTCCTCGTTCATTTGGACAACTCCACAGTAGTTCATATAATCAACAAAGGAAGGTCTTCATCCCGATCTATCATGAAATTTCTCCGCCGCCTTAAATGGATTTCTCTCGCACGCCAATTCATCCCCGTAGCAGCTCATATTCCAGGCCACCTTAAGGAGATAGCTGACTCTCTCTCACTTTCAATTTAAGAAATTCAGGAACTTGGCACCAGATGCAAGACCGAATCTGTGCACAGTACCTCCTTATTTGGAATTTGTGTTCCTCTGAATCATCCCTTCCATCGCTATCTCCAGCTGGCCCAGCGAACTATCCTCTCAGGGATTGCCCCTCAGACTCTCAGTTCTTACTGGACGGCCTAGAAGGGCTTCCAATCCTTTCATCTCTCCTCGAACATAAAATTCCCTTCTTTCGATATTCTCACCATATCATCCTTCGTTTGCTATTGTAGAAACTCACTCAAAGTACGGGTATCCACCACCAAAGAATACCTCTGCGGCATCCACTTCTTCCATAAACTCCTTTTCGGCACGACTTGTCCATCCCTTATCCACCCTCAAATTACTCTCCTTCTTAAAGGCTTTCAGCGATCTGAAAAACCGCTTCCGAACCGACGCGCACTACTTACCTCAGACATCCTCGAATCCTGCATCTACGTTCTCAGGTCTGGCTACCACTCACCCTGGGTCGACCGCACTCTCGAATCTTTATCCTTGCTAGCATCCTTCGGCTTCCTGAGATGCTCCGAGCTTACTGCTGCTTCCACATCCTTCGATCCTTCTTCTCAACTCTGCTTATCCGACATCTCTATCTCATCTTCCGATGCACTGACCTTCTATCTCAAGAAAAGCAAAACCGACCAACTCGGGTCCGGCACCTTCATTTATCATTTCAAACTCCGTTCCTACATCAGCCCATACGAGTCTCTATCTCTTTGAGCACATCTTCGCACCCCTGCCGGAGCTTTACCTACTGATCCTCTGCTCGTAAACGAGAAGGGCCGAATCGTGACCCGCGACTGGTTCCTCTCTCGCCTCCACGACGTCCTTCTAACCGCTGGATACCCCCCTGAACGATTCTCCTGGCACTCCTTCAGATCAGGGGCCGCTTCCTCTGCCGCTCGCCAAGGCATCCTCCAGTATCTCAAACAACTCGGCCGCTGGTCCTCCGAGGCCTATCACGCATACACTAACACTAACCCCGGTATCCTCAAGCAGGCACTTTCTCTCCTCGGCTGAATTAGTTCAATAATAACTGGGGATCCCGCTTGGTTCTTTTGGGGGCCCTATCCTCCCCCTCCAATGGCTGGGAGGTTGGCCCTCAGCCAAGCAGGTTAAGCCAAGTCCTCACATCCCAATAAACGATTCTAATTTCTCCCAACCTTTCGGCTGCTGTCATTCCTCGGGAAATTTTATTTGCACTGGTGAGCTGAAACAAAACAAAAGAGGTTGAGCTGTGTGGGTGGAGAGGTGGAAACGGGCAGTGGGCCTGACAGCTCCACAGCCACAAAAGAAGAAGCTGCAAGAGTCTGACCTTCATCTGAGCCTTTCTTCATGGCTTTGTGTAAATGAGATGCAGATCACCAGTCCCTGAATCCCTATCTGGGATGCGCTGACCCCACCAGGCCAGCCGGCGCCACTGCGAAGACACGTGGCGGTTTCAGTGTGATGCGTCCTCTCGCCCCCAGCCATTCAGACGGCCATCCGGCTGCAGGCGGAGGGCAAGACGTCTCTGCACAGGGAGCTGAAGCTGCGGCGCAGGGAGAAGCGGCAGCAGAGCCCCCAGACCAGGGAGGAGCTGCCTGGCCTGCAGGTCCTGAAGGAGGAGAGGGAGAGGCAGGAGCATGAGCTGGAGCAGCTCGTCAGGGTGAGGAGAACGGGCAGGCCAAGTACAGTCCACACCCATAGACATATACACAACACACATACACACCCATAGATACAAACTTCCAATCCTTCCACCTCTCCTCTAACATAAAATTCCCTTCTTTCGATATGGTGAGAATATCATTACACACACTCACCCATAGATACACACAACACACCCATACATGTGATGTGTGTGATGAGTGCAGTGGTACAGTGTGTGATGTGCTGTGTGTGATGAGTGCAGTGGTACAGTGTGTGATGTGCTGTGTGTGATGAGTGCAGTGGTACAGTGTGTGATGTAATGTGTGTGATGAGTGGAGTGGTACAGTGTGTGATGTAATGTGTGTGATGAGTGCAGTGGTACAGTGTGTGATGTGCTGTGTGTGATGAGTGCAGTGGTACAGTGTGTGATGTAATGTGTGTGATGAGTGCAGTGGTACAGTGTGTGATGTGCTGTGTGTGATGAGTGCAGTGGTACAGTGTGTGATGTAATGTGTGTGATGAGTGCAGTGGTACAGTGTGTGATGTGCTGTGTGTGATGAGTGCAGTGGTACAGTGTGTGATGTGCTGTGTGTGATGAGTGCAGTGGTACAGTGTGTGATGTGCTGTGTGTGATGAGTGCAGTGGTACAGTGTGTGATGTAATGTGTGTGATGAGTGGAGTGGTACAGTGTGTGATGTGCTGTGTGTGATGAGTGCAGTGGTACAGTGTGTGATGTGCTGTGTGTGATGAGTGCAGTGGTACAGTGTGTGATGTAATGTGTGTGATGAGTGCAGTGGTACAGTGTGTGATGTGCTGTGTGTGATGAGTGCAGTGGTACAGTGTGTGATGTGCTGTGTGTGATGAGTGCAGTGGTACAGTGTGTGATGTAATGTGTGTTCTGTGCTCCAGAGGCAGCAGGAGCAGGAGCAGGAGCGCCGCCTGCAGGAGGAGCAGGAGCGTAAGAGGCAGCTGGAGGTACAGCGCAGCCTGGAGAGACAGCTGGAGGAGGCCGAGAGGGTGAGTGCATCTGGGAGCACAGACGCTCACCCATTCACACTCACTCACCCAAACTCGCACTTGCTCACCCAAACACACGCTCGCTCACTCATTCGCACCCACACTCACTCATTCACAATCCTAAACTCTTTTTTGCGTGATCGCCCCTCTGTGATGGCGCAGGTCCGTGAGAGCATGGCAGCAGAGATCGCCCGGAAGGAGCAGGAGGCTCAGGGCCAGCGCCGCAGGATCGAGGTGCTGGAGCTGACCCAGCAGAGCCTGGAGAGAGCCCTGAACGCTGAGATCCAGGCCCGGCTGGAGGAGGAGACAGCCCGGCTGGAGCAGGAGAGGTCAGGCGCTGGGGCTTTCAGAACCCCACTCTGGTATTGCACAGGCATAGTGAGAAAGCTTGGTTCTGGAGCACATCAAAATTAGTCTTCATCTCTCTTAAAGAGGCTTCTCTTTCACATAGAATAATACTCACAATTATGTACTGTAATTGCTCTTTAAAGAAGAATAATGCTTACAATGAGCACGCAAGTCTGAACCACTGAGATTGAAATGAAAGAACAGTAAAATGAAGACAGAAGCAACTAATTTCCAACCTGATTTAACAGCTGTGATAGAGAGGTGGTCAGGATGGCCTCCTTCTTGATAAGTTCAGTTACACAGACACCAGGCTCTCACCTGTCCTCAAAAGCTATAAAAGTACAAAAGGGCACAAGGCTCGGTAGCAGAGAGGTCAAGCACAGACAGCCCCACTGTCTGATCATCTGTCCTTTTTGCAACCGTGTGCGCCTTTGTTTGTCTGTGTGCGTTTGTTGTGCGTCAGGCTGCTTAGTCAGGAGGAGGAGAAGCTGCAGCATCTCAGCCTGTTGAAGCAGGAGCAGGAGCTGCTCTTACAGCAGGCCCAGCTGGAGAGGAGTATGTTGGAAGCCGAAGTGGCAGACAAGGCCCAGGCCTTCGAGAAGGCCTCCCAGGAGCTCCACAGGCTGCGTGAGTCGCGAGAGAGGAGCAACCATGACCTTCAGGTGAGGGCCGGAGGGGCGCGCACACACACACACACACACACACACACACACGCCAGGCTGCAACAAGTGGTTACAAAAACAGCACAGAAGGGAAAAAAAAAACAAGAAAATGATTTCTCTTTCACGTGCAATATCTGACAACCTTGCACCTAATTTCTCTTCTGCCTGTTGTTTGGTAACATTAGTGTCTTGTGTTGTTTTTGCACTATTATCACTATTATTTGTGAGTAGTAAGGATCTTGACAGGAGCTCCATTACTTTCCCAAAACTTGCTTGCGTCACTATGAGACCAAGGCTCGATCACCATGGTGTCACGCCAGTGACATACAGGCCCAGCAGAGAAAAGCCCTCTGTTGCTCCCTGCTCTGACTCACAAGAGAGTGGCACTTATGCCATCACATGCAAGCTGGCAGTGCTGCATTATTGAAAACACCAGAAATGTTTTTTCTTTACCAATAAGACCAGTTGAAGTGTTGGTGCCTTTGTTTGCAGGCAAGATTATACATGAAGGAGGCTCATATCCACCTTTTGACATTCTCCCAATGGGCAATATGTTGTTTTTATTTTTACCATACTTATCCTTAATCATTTGTTTCCACAAAACCGAAATCCCAAACTCGATTGTTCAAATCGACGTTTCAATTTCATTTCAGTTTTTCATGGAAGTTCTCTTGTACAAGGTTTCTTACACCAGCTGGCAGATGTATTACTCACATTGCGTTACTATAATTCCAATAAAATCCACTCACATGTTGGCTGCCTCAGGTAGTTTTTATACAGTTCATTCCCAGTACATCTGTCTGCCTGCTGGGTGTTTTAATCAGCAAGGTCTTCACGTGTCCTGGTCAGCTGTGGCCTCAGTTTAATATCTAATTTTCCATGAATATAAATTAATTTTGTTTCAAGCACATTTTTTCTCACCTGTCTCAGTATGGATCTGGCCTCTGTGTTCCCTAACTTTGTCACCCTGTTCTGTTCAGGTCCTGTCTCAGGGCAGGGACCTGCTGCTCGGTTTAGCAACACTTTCTCAGTGTCAGGAGCCACCCTGAAGTGTATTTTTGTCCTAATACAGTACACGGTGATAATTATAAACGGATAAGGAATTTCATGAAAAGGGCAACAGGTGACAAATAATTCTGACTTTTTTTTTCTCTTAAACTGGCAGGTGTTTAATGTGGGCCTTATCCACTTCCTTTGCTTGGTCTGCTCTTTCTGCCTCTGACACCCTGTACTTGCCCTCCCCCTGCAGGTGGCCCAGAAGAAGCTGCGCAGGGCCAGCCGCCATGTGAAACACTGGAACGTGCAGCTGAACCGCCTGATGCAGCCCATCGCACCAGGAGGTGAGGCAGGTCTACTGCAGCCGTGGTGCTATCAGTGTGCATCGCCTAGTATCCAGATCAATCCGCCCGTGTAGCAGTCTGACTCTGGCCTGGGGTCACTGCACTTTAAACAGACCCCTGCTGTTGCACCTGACATCTCAAGAACAGCTGAAAGGTGGGGATATCGTCAGGAATGGTCTCTCATAAATCCTCTTTCATGGGGATAACATGGGGTGACCAGACTGGACTCGGACTGTAAATCCCTCTAACACTGCTGGAGTTCAGGACAATGAGGGAGATACGCCTTGTGTGCGTCTTCTCCCAGGGTCCTCTGGAAGTGGCCACTTCCTTCACAATTAAACCCATCTCAAACCTTCACTGAACTGTGACTCCTTGCATCCCTACAGCAGCACAACCAGCTCACCCCACTCACCGACAGTAACGGAGAGATAGACACAGCAGTAGGGAATGGGACTGCCACTTACAAATAAGTGTTTTCCAGCAAAGACACATTCAGTTTTAGAGGAGGAGGCCCTTCAGCTAATTAGCTAATTGACCTTGAATGAAACAAGGGAATTGGCTTCAACAGCATGAATGGGAAACGTGTTTCAACCTCCCACCCCCATTTGTGTAAAGAACTTTCCCATATGTTTCGTTTTAAACCCATCTGTGTAACGTCATTGTCCTCCGGTGTGAATTATTTATTAATTTACTTCCACCTGCGCGCGCAGAGAGCAGTGCCAAGCTAACACTCTTCTCCGCTGTGCCCAGACCAGCGCCAGCAGGCACAGAGCAGGGACCCGGGCACGCCGTGCAGGAGAGGAGCCTTCTCCAGCAGCGAGTTCATCGCCAGACGCTCTCCCGGGCACAGGCCGGTCTCCGAGTGCAGCACTTCCTCTGAGGATGAGGGGCTTGAAGAAGACCTGCAGAAGATCAGCCTTTCAGGAGCCAACAGAGGAACGATGGAACCCAATGGACAAGAGCACTAAAGAGGGATTTCAGAGTGGTACCCCTCTGTGTCCACCGTGGGGTGTCTGAGGCTTGGGAGCTGATGCTGCTGAGTATCTTGACAGGCAGGAGGGGTGGCTCAGGGACGCCCTCTGCAACGCTGGCACTTCCAGGACATCAGCTCTGCGGGTTCGGGCTGCTTTCGGGCGTTTGATCCAACATCCATGGGAACGGTGCCGACGCCACGTCCGAGCGCGTTCATGCAATCGCGATGTTTCCTGCGTAGTTTTCCCAACCGGCAGCGGGCAGGAGGCTTGTCTGTGACCCTAAGGGTCATCCCAGGGCTGAGAGCCAGCTACAGCCATGAGCTAACCAAGCCAGCAGCCCTCGGGCCCCTGCCTTTAGACAGGAGTACAGGCAGCTGTTGTACACCAGCCCGTTGTAAAGCAGATGTGTCAGCTTGTCAGAGCTTGTACGGATGAATCTTACACTTTGTTGGAGATGCATCTGTGGGGATAAACAACAAGCCACTTACAGGAGATAAGACATTTTCAGTTTGTCAAACAGCACACACTTTTTTTATAAGAACTGAAACATGCTGTTCCTATAAAAACAACATTGCATCACATTTCCTAGCCTGTCTGGTGATGGAAACCCACCTGTGTGGCCTCTTGTTTACCTGCCCACTCAGGTTAGTTAGTTAGTTAGTTAGTTGCCTTGCAAGCCAAACAGTTCCGTCAGCAACAGTTCTCATCCTTGCTAATTTAATAACTTGTACAGTACATTGCGAAGAGATCCCTTTTCTATTCTTTGAGCTTAACGAAAAAGTAATCGCAAATACTCTCTGAATTCAGAAGACAGACTGGGGTTGAGCTCTCTGTAGCTGAAGACTCAGGAAGAATATCATCACTTAACAGAAAACAAGAATACATCAGTATCTCATTATACTGACAGCCACTTTAAGCCTTAAGTGTTTTCATGAATAAGAAATTAATTAACACATTTTGTAAACTATTAAAGAGATTTTTTTTTACTATAAGTTTGTCTTTGAATTTTTTGGTTTGGTCATGAAGTGTACTCAATATTCATTTCAAGCTTTAGTATTCCGCTGGGGGAAATTGTCTTTATGCCACAATCCAATAGAACAAGGAAGACAAACATTACCAACAGAGAAGACAGTGATGGGGGAGATAAGAGTTACTTTACTTTCAGAGAGAGATTGCAGTGAGGATAAAGGACTTGTTGAGTCTGTTACTGTTACACCTGGGGAACAGAGCTGTCTCCTAGACAGGAGCAGTGTAAATTCACAATGGAGGGGTGAGACACACCCTCCATAAAACTCTTGGCCTTCTTTGAAATCATTTTGTTTGCAGAGGATTTTAAAGTTGATTATTAAGTTATTTTCACTAATTTTCCAAACCTAATACAAATAATTGTCCTGATGTTGCCAAACTGACAAGAGAGACGGTATGCTAAGCCCCTTTCAATAAATGACTTGTTGAAAAGAATTAAAATAGTTGGACATTTCTTGAAATAGCTGACTTCCTAAGCCAGTAATCTGTCCCTTTTCATAAATGTAACAACATTTGTCCCATCTCTGTTTTGTGTTTATGATCAGTCCCACCTACGTGTAGTCATTAACAATTTCTACAGACTGACCATTAATTACAGTAGGTAGTAGCATTTTTCCTAAAATTAATGACCAGTTCCAGTGTTCTCAACAACATTCATCTTCATAGCAAACTCATCACACCATTTTGGGAAACTCTTTTAGAATGGCCCTTTAATAAGCTGGCTAGGGCTGTGTCATCAACAGATGTGATGAGATGTCTAGCTGTGCTTGTTCTTGCAATTGTTAATGTACAGAAATGTACAGCAGGGGGAAGACACAACCCTGTGGTGATCCAGAGGAGTGTAGTGAATGTCAGATACTGTGCCTATTTCCCACACCTGACGTGCTGAGACCTGTTTGTTAAGAACTCTAGGATCCATATGATCAAGTTACTGTTTGAACTGGAGTTACAGTATGTGAGGGTTTCTGTGCAAGCAATGGTGATTGTATTGTATCAGAATCAGAGGAAAATGAACAAATAAGATCCTTACGAATGGCTTTGCTTGGTCAAGATGCTGATGTACCAGATTTAATGTTGTGGGGACAGCATTGCCGACCCCCCTTCTTTCCCTGTGTGCGAACTGCAGTAGGTCCTGTGTGCCCTTTGTGATGCGTTGCGTCACGATTCTCTCCAGACTCTTCAGTGGGGGAGATCTGTGGGTTAGGGCCTGTAGCTCACTTCAGATCTTCAGCTTGGCAGTTTGTGTCATAGTATCATAGTCGAGTTCTTCCACAGAGAGGGGATGATTTGTAAATTTAAGGACATTTGAAAAAGCAAACTAAAAATATTGCACGAGATTGCAAACCCCTTCCACACACCATACCTAGACCCGCGCTTTTCCTCACACTAATTCCCCTAAAGCTGCCAGCACAGCTCTGCAGTGTTCATTTGAATGAGCTCTCCTGATACTAGGAGATCAGCCCTACTAGCAGAGATGTTTGTGGGTTCATATCAGACAAATTTAAATAATTTCCAATTTAACACAGGTACAGTATTAGCTTTACCTTCCTGAGAGATATGTCCTGCCATGCCACTCTGATATCACCCACAACCATGATATTGTTTTTTTCCCCTGTCCTTAGCTTTCTCACTTTTCACCTCTTTCTGCCTTGTCCTACTGAGCTCTGTGTCCCCATGAAAACAGCAAAGTATGTGTCTGGGACTCTTGGTTACCCAGTGTTTATTACTACTGCCACACAAACTACAATCCTGCCTTGAGTCCTGTGTCCTCTGGGGTGATTCCAGCCCATCGCTACCCTAGAGCAGGGCTCTCCACCCTGGTCCTGGAGAACACAGTCCTACCAGTGAGCCCCGAATCAGATGTTTTTTAAAAATGAGGAAAATCAACAGGTTATCGATGAATTAGCCTAGTGATACATTCTTAAACAATGTAAAGTAACTACCTTGTCTCTTGTCTCTTTCTCCTGTAACACTGCTGTACTCTCTTCCCTTTTGATGATGTGTATTGTCATTGTGTTGTGTTTGACTGTGCCGTAAAACAAATTTCCCCTAGGGGACAATAAATCTTGAATTGAATTGCATATGTAGTTCAGGTGGGGAGCTGCGTCAGCATGTGTAGGCTGCAAAGGAACAAGTAATAGGTTTATTCCATGCTGAGAAAGAGAAGAGAGAAAACACAACGTTTCGGCCGTGGAGCCTTCTTCAGGTGTGGTTCAAATTACACACCTGAAGAAGGCTCCACGGCCGAAACGTTGTTTTCTTTCTTCTTTTTTTTCAGCATGGAATAAACCTATCACTTGTTCCTTTGAATTGAATATGTTCAATCAAGGGAACATTCATCCTCGAAGGCAGAAGGAGTTTTTTTTATCTTTTTCCCCGAATGTGTTCTTAGTTACGTGATTAAACAAACCTCCTGTTGTGTTAATTAATCATTGTCAAACTGTCCCAGGTCTCTGACTAAGCGCTTATCTGTGAATACCACTGGACTGCTGTGATGAAATTTCTCTGCTGCTACAGATGAAATTGATACATGTGGAAGGAAATGTAGTAATAAAGTCGAGAAATTATCATTATAATTATATTTTTTCAGATATTCATAAGAGTAATTGTTTATAATTACATATTGCATTTCATACAGTATAGAATTTTTTTTGTAAAAGTTAATAGCTTCAGAATATTCGTGTCGTTTCAGACATTACAGTAATTTTACCATCTTTATACAATCTCAGTATATTTTTTCTGGGTCTTTTATTTTAAAAGAACTTGAAGTCCCAGAAATCAATGTTGTTTTTCGTAGTCGGTACCCGGAGGAAGGAGTGAAGAGGCGCGGCATCTACGTCACTGCTGGGCATGCGTGAGCAAAACAACATGGCGGCGCCCTTGGTGACTCTCGTGGGTAAAACCTACCTGAGGTAAAGGGAGATTTTACGCTGTGCAACCACATGAATACTTAGTAAGTAAGTAAATGCATTACTGCTCTGGGGGAATGAAGATGATCAATTATCCCTTGAAGGTTTCAGAACGTTCCACAAATCTTTTTAAAAAAATAATCTTTTACAAACGTATCCTTGGGATGTGAATCGCGGTTAATTATTCATCAGGTGGCGGAGCCTGTTTTAAAACTTGTATAAAATCTCTTTCTGGACAGGGAGGCGACACTGAAGGCTGCCCTCCTCGTTTTGGCGACCCAGGAGGCCCGCAGACGCGTCTGTCACAGACATGCGGTGGTGGTGCAGGGCTCTGTTTCTGCGGGCAAGAGCGACGCCCGGGAGAGAGAGTCTCGGGTCTCTCCGAGCGCTGTCCGAGTGCCCTACAGGTCCCGTACAGGGCGGACAGCCCCCGTCCGCGGCTGAGCTGCTGGACAGCGCCGAGCTGGGAGACGGGAAAGCCAGGAGGAAGCCCAGCGAGTGCTCGGTGCTGCTCTTCCCCGGCCAGGGCAACCACTTCGTGGGGATGGGCCGAGGACTTACCCAGTACCAAAACGTCCGGGACATGTTCGGCGCCGCCGAGAAGATCCTGGGCTACGACCTGCTGTCCCTGTGCCTGAACGGCCCCGAGGAGGAGCTGCTGAAAACCGTGCACTGCCAGCCCGCCGTCTTCGTCACGTCGCTGGCGGCCGTGGAGAGGCTCAACCACGAAAACCCTGCTGTCAGTGTCCCCAGTTAACGGTACATTTACTTCCTCCACTGAGCGGCAGTGCGCGCTTCTGCTCGAGTTCAGTGATGTGTTCAGCATGTGTACAGTTTGGAGTCTTAATGCTGAAGTTTCCATAATCTTCAGCTGTTTCTAGCGGTGAAGGGTTTGTACGGCAGCTGTAGAGGTTTTGCTGTATATTTATTTCCACTTGAGATTGACACGAGGCTTAATTAATTAATCTGGCTGATGCTTTTACCTGTTTACACAGCCTGGCATCGTACTGCAGAACTCTCAGTGAAGCGCCTGTCTCAGGGGTACGATCTCAGGATCACTTTATTGGCCATATACAGTTTTATGCATTAGGAATTTGTCTTTTCACATGCCCCAGCTTGCTCTCCATGAGACACACAGACAGGGGCCCAACGGAGTAGGATTTCTCTGCCGGCTGCGGGATTTGAACCGGCAACCTTCCAGCCACAGGCTCAGATCCTTAATCACAGAGCCACCACTCCGCCAGGAGCTGTACTCCTCCACGGTACTGCATCAGAAAGTGTATTTTAGAAAGGGCAAGCCATGCTGCTTTTCTTATAAGCCGGCAAAGTGAACTTGTTTTTAATAATTCCTTGCGTTTTATATAGCGCCCTCCATCCCGAGGGACCGCAGAGCCCTCCGTACACAGTAGGGTGATCAAATTGTGAGGCATTCCGCACCGGCAGCCTCACTACACAGCGGAGGAGAGAGACCGCTTCACCAGCCGAGCTCAGGGGCAGCTCGAGGGAGACCAGAGTGGGGTTTAGCCAGTTCACCTGGGCCGACGGCTCTGCGCGGTTTGGAACAGAGCTGTGGGCTGTGCAGCTTTGACATCTCATCTGAGGGCGATGCGGTGGTCGGAAACGCACGGGGGGGATTTTCAAATTATAGCACCAGTCGTTTTTACAGCGGGGGAAGGTCGGAGGTGGAAGCTCACCCCGTGCGCTGTGCGGGAGACGCGCCTCCGAGCTGAGCCGTCGGGCTGTCGTGTTTTCCAGGCCATCGAGAGATGCGTCGCCGCCGCCGGATTCAGCCTGGGGGAGTTCGCCGCCCTGGTGTTCGCAGGGGCGCTGGATTTCGCCGAAGGTAAGAGCAACGAGACGATGGGGGGGGGGGGGGTTTTAGCTCACCGTGTGCGGTGCGGAGGGTCAGCCACTGGGTCGTAACCCACGACGTGCCGTGAAGCCCTCCCGGGCAGGACCGCGGTGGGCTCGAGAGCCCTGAAGCAGACGAGCGCGGCTCCTGGTTGGTTGCAGTGCATGTGGCTCAGCTTGCTTCCTCTTCCTCAGGGGCTCCCAAACAGTGCTAATACACAGTGCGGGAAAACCAGCTACACAGCTACAGCCTGAGGCTATTAAACACTAATAATAATAATAATAAACACTCCATAATACCACAGGGAGTCCAACTCGCAGTGCGATGTGAAACGAGCGGAAACATTCCTTTTCTCGCTTAACGTAACTTCAATAAGCACGATCCCTAGATCTTTGATTGGATTGGTCAAAATATCCTTTTTCTTCGGCATTCTTTGGAACAACGTTTTACTGAACGTTGATTTTTCTAACAGTTTTAAGAAAACACTCTACGAGCATTTGTAGATTTGAAATAAAGAAGTGGCAGCTGTAAAAGAACGGCAGCAATAAATGCAGTACAGCTTGCAGCACTACACTGTTTTTTTGGATTTCTGCTACATTGATGCAAAGCTTGTGCTTTGAATATGGGTTTGTTGAGAGACGTAGGTCAGAACTCTACCAGAAGGCTACCTGCGACTGCTCTGGCTGGGCATTGCTGCAACGCTGATGTTGTATAGTCACATTTTGCATCAAGAGTACCAGCCGCTCTCTTTTTTTGACCTGTGCTGTGTGTGCATGTTCTTAGGTCTGCGATTTATAGGAGAAATGCCCCTGTCTTGTAGTTTTTGGAGATGTTATAATGGACACAGCATTGGTTGCTATAGTCAAGAAGGTTACAATACAAGCCAGGTCTCAGCTGGTCGAAGGGTAGCTTACTTTAAGTCAGTACCTTATCAGCACAGATAAAGTAAGTCATTGTGGACAGATTTGTGTTATTGTTTAGAAACAAGGAATTTTCAATACTGAGATAAAACCTTCAAATCTGTTGTTACAGAGGCCCTAGTTAAATAATGACTAACTTGTATACAGTACATTTAGAATGTGGATTATTTGTCTGTAGTTAAAAATAGCATGAACAGAGGAGAAATGAGGCTGTTTAAATAATTTCAATGCTACAAAGAACAGAATGGAGTTCAGTCACAATTCTGCAAAAAAGTCTGCCTTTATTATTTTAAGGTGAGATGTTCCCCTCTATGCTTCCTCGTAACCTAACCTGTGGAGGTGACCTCTTAAAAACCATTTACGTTAAAGACTTTGTCCTCGCAGTCTTTAAGATTTAACAGCTAGGGTTACTCCATGGTTGAGCTCAGTTGTATTCTGTTGAACAAACGGCTGAGTGGCCATTTCGGTCCACTCATCAGCTGGAAACATTGCTGTGTGTTGACTCGGTTTTAATAACTGCGCATTATTTCCGGATCGCCAATTCCTTTCTCCCTCGCTGCAGCTCTGTACGCAGTAAAGGTCCGCGCCGAGGCCATGCAGGAGGCATCGGACAGGATCCCGAGTGGAATGATGGCGGTCCTTGGGAAGGCGCAGGCTAAATACGGCTACGCCTGTCTGATGGCCCGGGAGCACTGCGAGAGTCTCGGGATAGAGAGCCCGGTGTGCTCCATTTCCAGCTACCTCTTCCCAGATGGCAGAGTGATCGCAGGGCATCTCCAGGTACAGCTTTTTGACAAAGCTTGCACATAGGCGTCTGCCACAAAGCTTCAGGTCAGAAGTGATTATGTAGTAAATTCTGTTATGTATTGGGATTCAACGTCCGCGCAAGACAACTTGCTCGTAATGTTATTATTTAAGGTCAATGATGAAGCAGATTGCAGGTAAAATGGCCTTGAGGTTTCAGCCAGAAGTGGAAGATGGTTTCCTTCTGCAAGCCGATTGTGTGAAAAGACAGGAAAAAGCTTGTGAATTTAATATGCACAGTCCTGAACTTTATCACTGATGCACACGTCATTTTATGTTTTATTCAACCAGTCAGGAAAAAATAAATCCACATTTACCGTGATGACCCACTGACGCAACTTTGCATTTGCTGAAGCAGCATGAGCATGAGGCACTTTACTCATTTGAACCACAGCAGTTTCTTACCTGGGATTTGAACCCACAACCTTCCGGTTATGAGTCGGGAGATTGAGGCACTCCCCTCTGTACCTCACTGTCCTCTCATGGCTTCACAGCATGTCGTGTTCCTCTCCTGACCCCTGGGCAACCTCTGAACATGTTCTTCTGTATAATACATGGGACAGTTTGGTAACTTTTATAGATGTAGTGGTGCTAGGAAGTTTGTGAACCCTTTGGAATTTTCTGAATTTCTGCATAAATTTGACCTAAAATGTGATCAGTCATAAAAATAGATAAAGGGAACCCAATAAAACATATAACTCACAAAAGGATATACTTTTTCATTCATTTATTGATCAAAATGATCAAACATTAAATGTCTTTGTCGGAAAAAGTACGCGAACCTATGCTTTCAGTAACTGGTGACTTCAACCAAAAGTTTACAGTAACTGTTGATCCGTCCCGCACAATTATCCAATTATCCCTTTAACTGAACTGATAATCCTAGAGGTTCACATACTTTTTCCGACAAAGGCATTTAATGTTGGATCAGTTCGATCAATAAATGAATGAAAAAGTATATCCTTTTGTGTGTTGTTTGTTTTATTGGGTTCTCTTTATCTGCTGTTATGACTTAAATGAAGATCCGATCACATTTTATGTCAAATTTATGCAGAAATTGAGAAAATTCTAAAGGGTTCACAAATGTTCTAGCACCACTGTATGTGCAAAACAATACTACATATGTTACTTGTTGATTCCTTGCATCGACCCATACAACCCTGAACTTCTTAAATGTGGAAGGAAGTTCCTTTGCAAAAGATGTGAGGAATTTCCCTGTCTGGAACGTTTCACGTTTGTGAGAGCACTATCAGGCCAGCCACAGCGGTTATTGACCTGTTGTTTGTTTGGCAGGCTCTTTTGAACATCCAGCCAAAGATTTAAACTTTTTTTGTTTTAGAGACAACTTTTTCTTCTTTCCAGGCACTGGAATTCTTGCAGAAGAATTCGAGGAAGTTCAGCTTCCTCCGCACAAAACTGTTGCCCGTAAGCGGCGCGTTTCACACCGCGCTGATGGAGCCGGCTGTCGAGCCCCTGAAGGAAGTCTTGAAGAAAGTGGAAATAAGGAAGCCGGAGATATCCGTGTACTCCAACGTCGATGCCAAGAAGTACATGCACAGCCAGCACATCCAGCGCCTGCTGCTGAGGCAGCTGGTGTCCCCGGTCAAGTGGGAGCAGACGGTGCACGCCATCTACGAGAGGAAGCAGGGCGCCGAGTTCCCCGAGACGTACGAAGTGGGCCCGGGAAGGCAGCTGGGATCGGCGCTGCAGAGGTGCAATCTGAAAGCCTGGCAGGGTTACAGGCACATCGATGTCGTGATGTGACGTTCCCGCCCCACACTGGGAGAGCTCCTTTTCTTTACCTGGATCCGTTTTTGTTTTTGTTTTTGTAAATCCTCCAATCCTCTTGAAAATGATCTACAAGCGTAGGTCCCCGATGGGTGTCATTTAATTAAATTTTACCATGTTAAGTTTTATGATCATTGTTAAATGAATTAATAATAGTGTTAATTTCTTGTATATAAAAGCTCCATGTTGCTTGGAATGCATTGGGGTTTTTTTCTTTGATATGCATTCTTTACAAATTCCTTCCCCTTTGTTCGGGGTTAAATTGCTTAATTCCATTGAGTTGCAGTTCAGTGAGCTGGGTAAAAATACTGTGTGTGTGCATGCTGTTCTTTGGCCAACTTTACCACTGCTTTATTAGAAGGTGACTGTTGAAATAATGATGGTGCATCAAGTGGTATTTAATGCTACACAAAACTGTCTTGAGACTCAGCAATATACTTTTAATTATCTGACATTTGCACCTCGCATGGACATTCAGGGCTCCCATCCATAAACAGACTCTGCAAACTCTCTTGCGTTTCTCACCCCAGAACAGCTTGAACTCTGTCCAGGAGGAAGTGACAGATGTGTTCCACCTATCCGCACACAAAGGGTCAAGCAAACGCATGGTCTAAAGTAAACAGACTCGCGCTTCATGTAGGAAAGAAGCCTGCTTAGCCCTTTCAGTGACTATAGTGTTATTTTTTAAAGAGAAATGAAACTATTCTTTAATTAAAACTAAGAAAATAGCTTTTACCAGAGATCCAGAGAAATGTCCCATTTTATTTTTAACTTGAGTAATTTTCTAATGGAAAGCTGCACAACTAGAAGATGCTAAGAAAATGAAATGGTTTGGTGCAGGAAGTATAAACAAAAATATCCAGAAATTCCAAAAGCAGACATTACAATGTGTTTTTTTTTATTAAAGTTATAAAATTTAGTTTTGCTTTACAGAAGGAAGTCCTGCATTCCTTTTAATTTTACTACAGACACCATAAAATACATAAAGGTCACACAAAGATACAAATATATCTAAAAAAAAAAATCTTTCAGCCAGTGAACCAGAATTATAATTATGTAGACTGTTAACCAGTAGCAGCCTTTCAGAAAACTCATTTTCTTGCAAAGATTTAGAAAAACACAGTGGCCCAGCACTTGGAATTTTAATACACAAAAAGGAAAATAAAGGAATAAGGTAAAATTTAAATAAAAGCATTAACCTCCTTGCCGCTAATGCTATTCCAAAGTGTGTCAGTCACAGACCTGCTTGTGACTCTTCAGTGCAAGTGTTCTCCCCGCCCCGGCCTCTTAGAGCTCAATGCAGACAGCCGCAGCCAACAGGATCACAGCGAGCACCCCCGCGGCCCAGCTGCTGCAGGCGTGGCTGGGGTGGAGGTGGCAGACCTGAGACCCAAAACGAAAGAAGCATGAACAAACGAGTGGTCACTCTGGGGAGCCAAGCATGCTCCCTCACTTCACACACCCCCCTCCCGCCCGTCCGCTCTCTCCGGGACAGAGAGAGCTCTGTCCACTGCTGCTCCACTCCTCTCCCTCGTGCGCGGTTAACCAGGTTTCTGCAATCCCAGTTCCTGTTGTATCCTGCATCTCCTGTAATTTGTTTTTCCGATACTAGCCTCTAGGCAAGAGCACTTAATTACCGGATCACTTGTTTTGTTTTTTTGTTTCTCCTTCTCCCTTCTCTTGGCACGGTAGTAAAAGCCATCGCTTTGCACGACGACGACGACATCGTTTTGAAACGACATCGGGACCAAGTGCCCCGAGATTAAACGTCACTGCTGTGCCTTTTGAATGTACGTGTGGGTCAAGATGACCAGCACTCTCACCCAGCTCCTCCATCGGCTGCGTCTCTGGGCTGCTGGAGCCTCTGCTCCCGAAACCAGGCACCTTTTGATCATTCCGAACACGGATCTTGCGCCCACAGGGAAGCCAAAAGACGATCTTCTAAAATGAATCAATTTTAATAATTGCAATTGGTCAAGACCAATAAAAGGTCTTGATTTATTCTATAAACACAACTGAAAGATACATTTGCAACCTCAAAAGCATAAAAAATTTGTAGCAGGGTGAGATGTGTTCCATTGTAGATGACACAATGACTGAACAGTAGAGATTTATTCACAGGCTGTAACTACTCTTGGGCCCTGCGTTTGATTCTGGCCTGGGAGGCCTAATTGTGTGGATTTCTGGTCCTGGTGCTTCAGTTTCCTGCAGCTTCTCAAGGACATGCTCATCAGCAACACAATCATGTGCAAGCTGTAATAGAGTGGTGTCCTGTCCAGGGTGAAGTCCTGGCTCACACTCCAGTAAGAATATCTGTTCGAGTTGTGCAACTTATGACTACAAGCACTTTTAAAATCATTTTTGATGCTTTGCACCATTTCTGCTCACTGAAGGAGAGATCGGAAGAAACTCCGTGCTTGCAGGATGCCTCTCCAGTCCAGTCCAGGAGAGAGGAAGCAGTATTTGGGGGGAAAAAGCAGAATGGAAAGAGATGCAGGGTCAGGCACTGCTTCAGAGCAGTGTCCTGACACAACCTTTTGTTTTATCTGTAGACGGAGAGCAGTAGGTTTGTTGCAACATGATTTGCTTTAAGAGCACTCTTGCCAAGTATACTAATGCACCAACAGCTCAGCACCAGTAGAGAGCGTTTTTCATGCAGGTAGCAAACAGAAACTATAAACACAAAAAAGTTTGTAAACATACAGCCCTCCAGAACAGTGTGTATCTGCTAGTGTCACACTCCTCCCCACCATGCCCTGCTAGCCATGTTTCGGCAGTTCCAGTTCCCACTACTGCTTTAATTACCTGATCACTAGTTTCATTTCTCTCTTCGGTTCCCCCTTTGTGTTTGCTCCCAATGTAAACCTTCATTCTGACTTCTCCTTCCATCCATCCTATTTGTCTCCGATATCCGTCGTGGGTGGAACAACAGAGACGAGGTTTCTCTTGCATTCCTAGCTTTGTAAGCACTGTGAAACTGGACTGCTTACAGTGAAATTTCAGAACATCTCGGATATTTTCCGATTGCATCCATGCAAATCCATCTTCTATTCTATGAGCATAGGCAAAGAGGCAAAGCCACCCTTTCCTCATGGGTCCAGAGTGCAAAGGTTCCGGGACGGATTCTGAATTAACAGGTGTAAATTCCATACAGGTGGGCTCCCAGGAACAGAATCAAACTGGAGAAGACTCCAACTATGAGGGTTCTGATCTCAAAGGCACGGATCGCCGGTCTGAGTTTTTCTTTTTGATGTATACCTACAAACCATTTCTTTGAAACTCGGAGCTTACACACCTCGAAGGCCGTCCAACACGCACGGCTGTGGGCGGGGGGTGCAACAGAATACTCAGGAAGTGCCCACTGTAACGCTGATTGAGCTCATCGCCGATAACTGCTAGCTGTCGCCCAATGTGCTGAGCAGCTCTGTGAAAAGAGAAGACCAGAATTATTCTCCAAAAGAAACCTCTGTGGTTGGCTCTTGACCACCTCATCCTGCAAGTCACCGATCAGAGAGGGTAAGAGGTGACCCATAGGCTGGAGGTTGCCAGTTTAAGTCCAGGCTGTACCACAAGACATCAGTGTCTGGACAGAAACTGCGAGGTGCTCTGTCTGTGAATAAGGACTGGCTGTACCCCTTCACAGAAGCCAAGCCCTGCAGTTTTCTTAATGAGCTCATGGGACAAACGGGTAGAGGCATCTCATGTGCAGTCGGCTTAGTCTTCATCACCGAGTGTCATGAAGTGATCACACACAGATTCACATCGGGTGCAGAAAATCTTAGTAATCTTTGTAAAAGGAACTTATGCCATTTAAAAGCTCATCGAATCATATCGAACAGCCCTGGACAAAAAAAAAAGCTCTCATTTTTCTGTACCTTATTTCCATATCTGAGAGAACTCTTTCTTCTGCTTCGCTGGGGTGGAGCTGGGAGGAATTGCTTTTACAGGATTCTCCTGCTTCGCCGCTCATGGTGCATCCAAGTCGAACAAAAACCCTGCGTCTCGATTTCTCTAAAAAGCAACCTGTTTTATGAAGTGGCCAGTAAGAAGGAAAGGTAGGGTGAATGTATATATAAATGTTGCCATTTCCACACCCCCAGTAGCAGATGAGTGAACACTGTAATACAGAACATTAAACACCTCCCCCCCCAAAAAAGTGTGATCTTCACATTCCCGGTAATTCAAATTAATTCAGAATGTTCCCAGTCTGCTACTGAACACAGGCCTCACGCCAGACATTCACTGTAGCAGATGAAAGCAGAAGGGACAATATGAGGCTACCTGACTGTGAAAGGCCAGCACCGGCACCGACTAATTACTCTGGAAAAGGTGAAGATGATCCCTCTGGAAAACAAAACCAGGCAGAAGGACAAGACAGACATTCAAATGAAGGCAACGGATCTCCCCAGAAAAGGCGGCAAGCACTGGTTACATTTTAACTTCGCGCTTGAAAACCCAAGGGGGCTGGCTTTGCCACAGAGATCACCACCAGAGAAGTGCTCACAACTGGTGACCAGCACAAGTTCATACTCTAAACAGGAAAACATATTCACTTTGCAATTCTTGACCCCAGCTTCCCAGAACACACGTCCTTTCAAAGAGACATGAAATCCTGTTTATGTGAATCCTAAATTAATTAATAAAGTAAATAGAAACTTGATCTTGGCTAAGATTTGCTTGCTGTGCTACGCCGTGCCTTCATCTCTGGGTCCTTAAAACTCCAACTTCCTTTAGAGAGCAGAGGTGACATCATGCACTGGCAAGCAAAGCAGGTTTTGTCATTGAAAGAAAAAAAAAGCACACAGAAGCCTGTTGCCCAGCTCACTGTTGTTTCTCAAAGCAAACCCCTCCAGCAGCCAGCACTGGAGTTCATTCCATAGTTTCGCTATGGGACGTCTTCACACAGCGATCACTGCGCTGTTTCAGTTTGTGCATTTTCGGTTTCTGTTTGGGGGGAAATCAGCCTGCCCCCCCCCCATCCCTCCCCTCACTGGGGCAACTGCTTGCCTGGCGCTCTTTCGGGGTGCACTGGGTGAGCCCCGAGTCGCCTCCAGACTGAAAGGGGGTGTCTGGTCACAAACCTGCAGTGTGACAGGAGCAGAAATCAGACTTTCCGAACGATGTTCAGTTTTCGGCGAAGGAACCAGTGAATCTGGAAGAGGAGGAGTAAATAAACAGCGTTTTGGCTGTCAAGCCTTCCTCAAGCAGCTGACTCCTCCTTTTCAGAGAGGAATTCATATTTATTTGTTCCTTTACCAATGAGCGCTGGGACAACTCCCCACTCAGACCTTAGTTTTAGCTACAGTATAAACACCGTGACACTGTGGTATGATCAGGACACAGTATTGCTCTTGCAAAACACAAGAAAGTGAGAATTTGCGTGACTTCCTGTGGATATCTGCACAGGCCACTCAATACCGGTTTGAGCAGCTGTTTTGTAATCCTGAAAAAACATACTGCTAAAAATATTTCACTTTTTTTAAACAAAATGATCAACAATTACTGTTACTGTACAGTAACATTTTAAACAATTTTTAGATTGTTTTCTGAACCAAGCTAAGTTATACATCTCACAGTGATTCTACATGGGACAAGGTTTTCTTCATTTAAGAAATTCCAGTTGCCGGTTGTCATCATTTTAACAGATTCATACCATTTTGCATTTCTTTGATGGCAACAATGAATGAACTAAGACATTCTTTAAAAAAAAACAGCTGTAAACAGCTATTTGACAGAAAAAACTGCTTTAATTTGTAAACAGGAGTATTGCACGCCAACACTTAGGGGCTAGGCTTTTGAGAATATTACACATCCCAGGGCCAGGGCATGCAAATCCCACATTTCCATTAAGCAAATGACCCAGTCCTCCCCAGCAGAACAACAGCGCTATCGAAGCCGGGGCAGCAGAAATGGTTTCCGTGTATTAACAGCCTCGACAATAAGAATTAATAACCTGGATACTACTGGAGAATGAATCCTGCTCTTCAACAACAGCGCGTCAGTGATCACACCCGAAAACTAAACAAGGCACCGGAGCACCGTGCCGCAGGAGCAGAGCTGCTGGAGGCTGGACCTACACGCGCCGCAGCAGGGAGGGGGGGCTCCGGACGGTCACGCACGGGAAGGCCGCAGTGTGGCCAGGGCTCCCTGCTCGGACCCTTGGGCAGGGTGCATGCCTACACCAGAGGTCCCTGCATGCGCACGGGGCTGCAGCTGTAGATTAAACACTGCACAGCGAGGCCAGAACCTCAACACGGCAAATGCTGCCCACAGGGCGGGCTCGTACCCGCGCCACTCCACCCCGCCGACTCGTCCCGCAACACCTGGGTGCGAACCCGGGTCTCCGGCGTAACGCCGCAGGGAACCAGCTGAGGCCCCGCCACGGGCAGGGAGGGCGGTGACGTCACCCTGTCCAAACTGGCTCCGCTACAGAGGCGTGCTGCTGTTCCTCGTTCCCTCCCGCCCCAGCGGGTCTGAACGTGGACGCGAAGCACGGCTTACCGCTGCAGCATTGATCAGAAAGGGCTCTCACATTCTCCCTTTCAGATATGTTGACGATTGAAAGATCGCTTGTGAAATGTAACGATGAAGTCATGCGTGTAAACGGTAGCCATGTCCCCCAAGAGGGCTCTTCACAGCTCCTGCTCCCTTTGATGAGTTTCCCCATGTTATCTACCTGTACACAACCATAAGTGTACATTGCTGGCTGCTGCGGTCAGCATTATTTCTAGGACACAAATAGCTGCTGACCTCCAGATGAAATCATAACTGGGTGATCTCTCCTCGTGCTGTTTGATACTGGTACACTTTCCCCTTCAGAATTCGTCATTTTTAATAAGCAAGTTGATACGTTTTGCAACATTACAGTTCGTTTGCTTTGTCGCGTTTGGCAGTGTCGTCGTGGATTCTAACGGGCACTGAATGCTCTCCGACTGACACCTTACAGTGAAATACAACTTCCCCTCCGTCCTCAGACAGGCCACCAGAAGCCACGACAGTCGATCTTTTCGACACTGCCTTGTTTACTTCTAGTTCAAACCAACAGTATCCACACCGGAGGGATAAGGCGTATTATTCATATAACATGTACCTGTCGTTTAACATACAATAAACGATAACCTTAATGATCAGTGATCCAAGATGATGATAACGTCTATTTAAATAGAATAAAACTAAAACGTAACCAATCACATTGTTCTTCCGAAATCACCGAACAGAGATCCCGGAATTTGCGCCGCCTGAGCATTGAAAAGCGGACTGAATCGAAGGGTGAAGTCAGAAGATAACACGTTTTAAACCTTTTTGGAAAAAAAATCGTTTAGCTCTGCGGGGCGTTTAATCGAAACGCCGCCTCAATAATGGACAGCAGCCCGCTCGATCCCGGATGATGTCACCTTTCCTGAAAGGTTCCTTTGCAGAAATCAGTCTCGGAAAATACGGAAAAGCTGAGAAAATTACACCGCGACCGCCTCAAAGCAACTTATACGATCCTGTAGGATCAGACTATGATGCCGTGCGCGCTACCTCGATCCATACTGCGGCGTCATGCGCTCACCATTACTGACAACAATAGCAAACAGGTGCTGAAAAGGCAACACAGCCGCTTACCTGCTTTCTTCCCACAGATCCAAGCGGACGCCGCCCTACGACACGAGAAAGAACATTTTATTATCGCGGACAGACTGCGGCAGGGCCCCAGAGGTGATCACGATTCATGTTTTTAGTCACCGCATAAAGAGAAGGTTGCGTTACTTACAGCAGCGTCCTTTAAAACTGCTTGCTAAGTGACTGAGACAGCACCTGGGCTCCCACGACGGTGTCACGGAGTCCACGCCCACGGCAGCACGCTCCGCCAGAGGGCGAGCGCGCCCTGGTCCCGGCAGGCCGGGGGCTGTGCTGCACCGTCTTCTCTCCACTTCTGTAGTATCGTGTCTCTGTAATTCGGACACCGACTATATGCCTGATGCATCAACACCAAGCGATTCATATTAATTTTGTACCTTTTTACACCGCCTGCAGCCCTCTCACCCTGCAGCTCTCAACTGGCAGCCCACTGGAGCTCAGCAGGTGTGAGCCTGGTCAGTACCTGGATGGGAGACCTCCTGGGAAAAACTAAGGCTGCTGCTGGAAGAGGTGTTAGTGGGGCCAGTAGGGGGCGCTCACCCTGCGGTCCACGTGGGTCCTAATGGCCCAGTATAGTGACAGGGATACTATACCGTAGTGGGTGCCGTCTTTCGGATGAGACGTTAAACCGAGGTCCTGACTCTCAGTGGTCATTAAAGATCCCCGGCATTTCTCGAGAAGAGTAGGGAGTTATCCCGGTGTCTGGGCCAAATTTCCTCTGCCTTTACCGTGGCCTCCAAACTCTCCCCCTGTATGACTGGCTTGCACTTGCCCTGCGATGGATTGGCGTCCCATCCAGGGTGTACCCTGCCTTGCGCTCGTTGCTTGCCGTGACATTGTAAATGACAGGACATGACCTATTTATACAGCTAGACAGTGAGACTGCTGCTGTTAAGGGGCGGTTCGGTGATGCAGTGTTCAGTATCATTGCCTCGCAGCACTAGGGCTCTGGGTTCAGCTCCTGGGGTGCTTTCTGTGTGGAGTCTGCGTGTTCCCCCCCGCAACCTGCACTGGACGCAGCGCTGAGGAAACAGGTGGACGCTCCAGCAGGACCTGTGCTCAAGCGCACAACAGCGGTGTCTCAGCCCTCGAGTTTCTAACGGCCTGTGTGCGCAAGAATTTCAAATTGTGCAAAGTTTTCCCCCCACGACAAAAACTTGTGTGCACCAAATTGAGTGGGTGTAAAAACTGTAAACCTGAAATTACTTTTTTGTAAATATAGTCATTCTTGGAGAAGCATAGAGATCCAAAAGACCGGGACAGCGATTCAACGAGCCCAGTCATGGAGACTGAGTGTGGAGCGAGCAGGAGCAGGGAGGTACGACTACGAGAGCAGAGATATCAATGATCGAGTAGCGATAATAATGCACACAGCCAAGTCAGGGCCTCTCGTTTCATGGTCAATTTAGCATTTTTCAATTGACGACTGTGTGTGTTTTATTATGATCATGCTTTTTGGGAATTTAATTTTTTGTGCGCAGTTCAATTTCCTATGTGTGCCAATTTCATCACCTGTGTGCGCGCGCACACGCTCACAGCTTAGAGGGAATATTGGTCTCGGCCATTCAGGTCAGGAATTTGAGTTACAGTGTGATTCGGTGATCAGCTATATCACGAACTATTGTTCTTATCATAAATGGCGTCCTGACCGTTCCATGGCAAAGGTCACCTCTCTAGACGTGACCTTATTTTTGGAGTGGGATGAGCACCAGTCATCTTGGCACAAACAACCACAGAGAAGTCCCGGAGCCAGAAAGACAGCTGAGGAAGAAGGGAAAGAAACAAATGACATTTCTAAAGGGAGTGACCTGGGAAACAAAGCTCGAGAGAGACCCAAAGGGAAGAGCAAGAGCAATAATCAGGTAGTTAAGGACTGATACCTAATTGCTGGGAGTGTAAGATAGATGGTGTTAGAAAATACGACATTACCAGGCAACTGTGAAGGTATTAGAATCACAGAACCCCGGCTCACCACAAATGGAGAAGTAACTGAGGCTCCAGGAGCTGGTGTCATAACAGGATCTTTAAACAGGGCAGAAAACCAGACAAACAGCCAGCAGGCACAAAGCAGTGCTGCTTCAATTCAATGCAAGCGGTATCATCCCCTGGGGGAAATTTGTTTTCTGGCAGAGTCCAACACAACACTACGACAGAAGCAAACATCCCCCACAAAGAGCTCAGCACAGCAGTGTTTCGGCAGGCGAGAGCGGTATTTGACCTTATTTGAGCGTGAGATGGGAGTGGAGTACTTCCTGGTTCTGTTAGTTACAGACGGTGTCTCTCGGATGGGGGTGGTCTAAATTCACAATGGAGGAGGTGTGACACACACTCTGCAATGCTCTCGCCCTTCTTTACAGCTCTTGTTGTGGAGGGCACTGAGGCCAACCTGAGTGATTCTGCTGCTTAATTTCACTATTGTTCCAGCCTATCACATTTAACAGAGTTGGTGTTGCCAGACCAACAAGTGAGACTGTATGTTATAGTATGTTAAAGCACTAAAACACTAAATGATTGATAGACAAGTGTTAAAATGGTGACCTGAAGAAGGCTCCACGGCTGAAATTTGTATTTGTCTTAAAAAGCTGAGTCTCCTAAGAAAAAGGTTTCTGCTGGTATTTTTATGAAATAGTGTCACAAAAGCTGTTGCAACTCAGGTTTTTGTCTAGGTGCCCAGGACCACGTCCACTTATTATGCTTAAACCTGCTATACTTAACACCTGGTAGTAATAATAATAATAATAATAACAACAACAACTCGAAACAGTGAATATCACTTTCTGGCCAATGACAGACTCGCGAGGCTCGTGCGGGACACGTGGGGCACGTGGTCGTGCCGAGCGTCCCCGGTTGCTAGGCTCCTTCCCCGGAAGTGGATGCTCCTGCCCCAGCTATCTTTGCGGGAATCTGACCACCGGGCCCGGTGGCAGCAGGGAGTGCCCACCCACTGGCGAAAAGCGATGAAATATTGCGCTCTGACAGGATGACGGCCCGCTCGGCGCATTGGAGATGACACGCTCCTTCCCGGACCCAAGTGTCGGCTCTTGCTAGGCTCCGCTCTGCTGGGTGTAAACACTGTCTGGCTGTCGCGTCCTGCGCCCTGTCTTCCGTAGTGCGAGCTGCACGACCGAGGAACGGGTAATGTCCAGCCTCTGATGCTCCTGAGTGGGAAAGGTGCCAGACAGACATGCCCAGGTTCAGCGGTCGCTCCGTGCACAGCACGTCCGCGTTGAGTGAAATAGCAAAACGTCTTTTACGTACGACATTTACAGAACTAATCGATTATACACCTGTCAGTGCATGCTCTGGTAGACGTTTCAATGTCGCTAGAATGCATTGTGAAATAACCATGCTTTTTTTTGTCAGTAGTTCTCGTGTCAGTTCCAGTCTGCTTAACTGCACAAAAAGTCTGAATGATTTCTGGTGTTGTATTTGACACAGGCTCACCGTTTATTTGCTCTGGTTCAACAGGCGCCTGCGCCGCTTTTAAACACTCACCCATGTGGTCGGCTGGTATTTTTATTCATATTCTAATGACCAAAATGATATCGACGAAGTTATTCGTCTCCTCGAGAACACTCTCGACTCATGTTTTCGTTGTTGTGAGTTTTATTTAATTCTGCCCGAGTCTCCAAGACCCCGAGTGCAGAGGGGAGCCTGACTTCATTTTCTAGCTGGCTGCTGCCAGTTCAAGCCTTATTTCCTCAGAGGGAAGCTTGTTTGAGTCTAACTCAACAATACAAGCCACAGACCAATATCACCAACAACAAAGTTCAGTCCACAAGTGCTTCAGGCGATAAGAGGGTTATTTGACATTGTCTGAGAGTGAGATTGCAGAGGGGACAGAAGGTTTCCATCTCGCTCTTTTTCTGTGGGTTTGGACGAAGCGTAGAGGCTGTCCATTCCTGTAGTGATGCAAAGCGCCCGTGTCGCAATGCCCTGCCTTTCAGACGCCCGCCAGGAGAACATCATGGCTGGGAAGGTGAAGTGGGTGACGGACATCGAGAAATCAGTGCTCATCAACAACTTCGAGAAAAGGGGATGGGTCCAGGTGTCTGAAAACGAAGACTGGAACTTCTACTGGTGGGTATCGCAGATATCTGACGCTATAGAGAGTGGAAATGTTCATTTCCAATATAGGCCATAAATTTAGGTTTATTGATCTTTAAATCAAGCCATTTCCTTAATTAGATTTTGGAGCAAGACAACGTACTGTAAGAAGGGTAGCGAATAAGAGGAGGGGCTTCAGCCGAACTAGATTGTTTGGAAGTCAGGATACAGCTGGGCAGCTTGTTCCAGACTCCCACAACTCTTTGTGTAAAGAACTGCCTCTAGTACTCTTTTTATAAGTGGTTTCCGTTTATGCTGAAAACAGTTTTTTTTGTCTCCTTCATTGCTATGTCTTAGTTTCAGAAGCATCCTGGAGTGGGCACACAGTTACAAACGCGTTAATCAAACAGAGATCTGATGATGAAGGGATTTACAGATGGAATTTATACAAAATTACAAAGTCATTTTTGCTTTCATCTTTCACTTTACAGTAATATTATGTTTATTTATATAACGAACTATTTAAATTATGAGAGTATAAATGGAAGGTTATACCTGTATATGGAAATATAATTGGTAATAACACAACAGGCGGCTAATAATGCACACAAAAAGATTGCTTCGTCTTCTTTCACAGAATAAAATCAAATCAAGAAGGGGTCATGAATTTAATCCAGACTTGCCAGATTTTGCTAAAAATCTCCGCCTCCTACAGAAGTCTCATTCCCAACACTCATCCATTGTTCAGACGTTGGGTGTTCTTTACTGAATCTGTCTTTTTAATATACATGCCTCTCTATAGCTCTGAACCACTCTAAAATAGCTGACAGTTAATTATGTGGGACTGTTTGTGCATATGTTGCATGGATGGAAAGGCCTGTGGGTTGAAACTAAGTAAGTGCCGCACTCTTATTACTGAGGTCCAGCCCAACCCAGTGCTGAAAGAACACTAACAGTCCTGAGAGAAAATTAAAAAAGACTTTCTGGGTTTGGAGTGAATCCTGTTGTTTAAGATTGAACGTCTGTGTTACATGAAGATGTACTGAAGCCATTATTCTAATTAAGGAGTTAAATGCATTGAATGTTTAAGTGAAACTTGCACAAGGTGATTTATTTCAGTGAAGGCCTAAAAACAGCTGAATGTATCCAAAAAATGTGGCTATTCAACACGCACACATTGCAGTGTTTCAGTCAGGATCAGGGATGACTGTACCTGGTGTGAACTATGACAGCGCTTGACCCCATTATGTTACAGCCTTGTGTTTATGGTCCGTTTGGTCATCTGGAACTTGTCTCATCATGTTGTGTCTGAATCCACATTACATAATGTACTTTTTAAGGAATTACGTATCGCAAAAAAGGTGAGTAAGGCTATTTAAAAACACTTTCTCGGGCAGTTACAGGTATTACACATGTAATAAGAGATAGTGTGTTTATTATCCCCAAAGGGAAATTTGTTTTACAGCTGCAGACATAAAGACACACAAACAAAACACATAAACCTGAACATGAGCAGGGTTATGGCCACAGGCATAAATGAGAACTTAAGCCTGATCGTTTTTAAACGGGCAGATCTGTGTTTGCTTTCTGAGGGGAGTAATTGGAATTCATTAAACAGAGGGTGTGGAGGGTTCTCTAGGAAGGAATCTGCCTTATGCAACACTGGTAGACTTGGGGCGGGGCCCGACGATCAGCACCAGTGACTTTCTGACACAGTCCGTTAATGGAGTCCTGAACCAGACCTGTTGTTGAGTCATCCTGATGGTTCTTCTCTGCTCTTGTCAAATTCTGCTGAACAAGACGAATGCTCTTCACGTTCAGTTCTTGCGCACATTCCTAAATTCTACTAATTTTAAAACAAAGAGACCGAGGGGAGCTGAGGTGGTTCAGATGTGAGGCTCACTGGGCAGACGCAGGACACACCGTCTATCACTAGTCCCTCAGCTGGCCTGGGAGAGCCGGGGACCCCCCCCAGGAGGAGCTGCAGGCTGTTGCTGGGGAAAGACAGTCTGGTCGGCCCTGCGCAGCCCTTTAACACCGCGACCTCTACCAGGAGCGAGCGGTTAGCACGTGATGATGGGGATGATGATGAAGCTGAGGACACTCCTGCTCTGGCAGGGTGTTTTACATTATAACACAAACGTAGTAGTGCTCAAGAGTCTCGTCTGGGTTCCCAAAGTAAATTATGGGCCACTCTCTCTTTTCCACTTTTGTCCCAGGATGAGCGTCCAGACCATCAGGAATGTCTTCAGTGTGGACAATGGCTACCGCCTGTCAGACGACCAGATCGTCAACCATTTCCCCAACCACTACGAGCTCACCAGGAAAGACCTCATGGTCAAAAACATCAAGAGGTACAGGAAGGAGCTGGAAAAGGAAGGAAGCCCTCTCGCTGAAAAGGACGAAAATGGCAAATATGTTTACTTAGGTAAGCACACCCAGACTAGGAAAACACGCCAGTTCTCTCTGAGGCCATGTGCACGCAGCAGTCAAGGGGAAAGCTAACAGAAATGGTGAAGCTTGCTGCATAGGCCTGGGCCAGATCGGCACACTGAGTCAACTTAATCACAAGAAAGGTTACAAAAGACTTGGAGAGGAGGTCATATAGGTCATCCAGCATGTTTAGTTGCTAGTAGCTACTATCTAGCTTGTTTGGTTGCTAGTAGCTAATTAATCTGAGGATCTTATCCAACCAGTTTTTGAAAGAAGCCAGGGCATAGCCTTTGATAACATAGCTGGGTAGCTTTTTTTTTTTCAAAACTCAGCAGCCCTTTATTGAAAAAGATCCTTCTGCCGTTAGTTTTCAATGAACTTCTCTCCAGTGACCCTTTTTGTGTCTTGCGGGTTCATGTTTGGGTGCTGATTCTGAAGCAATCCATTGTCAGTGCCTTTAAAGATTAGAAATACAAGAATCAGGTACCCCTGTAGTCTTCTCAGTTCAAAATGAAAAAGATTCAGTTCTTGTAGTTTGTCAACATAGATCTTTTCTTTAAGTCCAAAGGTGTCTGGGTGCTCTTCACTCGAGTGGTTCCAAAGCTGTGATATCTTTTTTTTTTAAATCAAGATGGCCAATAACTTCAAGATGCACAAAATTCAAAAGGCAGTTTTATTTTATGAAAGTTTAACATAGCATGTCTTTTTTTTTAATTCTATACTCTAAATTTCATTTATCAACTTTTTATTGCTTCAAAACATTGTCTGGGCTTGAAGATGACAATGCTGTGTGCACATACTGTAAATACCAGAAGTCTTTTTCGTAGCTTCCTCATCCTGTTCTTGTAAAGCTCTCATGAGAGCTGTGTGCATGGGTTCTCAGAAGGGGCTGGGATGGCAATCCATACTTTGTCTGGGCCATGACATTTTTGTAACATGCATGTAATATATTTGCTGACGAATGCATCACTGTGAAGTTGTAACAATGTGAAGTTACAAAAATACAAGACTTTCAATAACTGGTCTCCGCTGTGTCCTTTGCTAGATTTTGTACCGGTGACATTCATGCTCCCTGCTGACTACAACCTGTTTGTGGAGGAGTTCAGGAAAAACCCTTCCAGCACATGGATAATGAAACCTTGTGGGAAAGCCCAGGGAAAGGGCATATTCCTCATCAACAAGCTTTCTCAGATCAAGAAATGGTCACGGGACAGCAGGACCTGCACGTAAGTGTCTCGCCTGGCTTGCAGATCCAGTGTTGTTTTTTTCAATGTTGATTGTGACCTTTCTTTTAAAGTTGATATTTTCGATCTCGTTGTGCCTGGGCAGGAACACAGCATTGAGCATTGCAGCTCACCTCCAGATTGTCTACAAGTTCTGAGGCTTACGTGAACAGTGCCTATAGAACGTCTACAGACTCTTACACATCTTGTGGCCTGGCAGTCTGAAATCAAGACACATTCAATCAGAATTTCTTTATTTCTTGTTTTTACACATTGTAACACAAACCCTCCAGTGAAAAGGGCGGAGCGGTGGCACTGTGGCTCAGGATCTGCACCTGTGGCAGAGGAATCCTACTCCGTTGGGCCCTGAGCAAGGCCCTTCACCCCAACTGCTCCAGGGGCACTGTATAAAAATATGGCTGACCCTGTGCTCTGACCCCAAGCTTCTCTCTCCCTATCTTTGTCTGTGTGTCTTATGGAGAGCAAGTTGGAGTATGCAAAAAGACAAATTCCTAATGCAAGAAATTGTATATGGCTAATAAAGTGATCTTTTTCTTCAAAAACAAATGCTCAGACATTCTGAAAATTAGTTACAAATGTAAACCTAAAAAAATGGTCTTGGTAAGTGAACACATCCCTGAGTTACTACCTGATGGAAGTACCGTTTTCTTGAATTATAGCCACAATTCTGTTCGAATAGATCTGTACCAATGTAGCTCACCAAGATTTGGAAGGGTTTGCTCACTGTTCAAGCTTAGTCAGATTGAGAGTGGACTGTTGATGGCCTGCAGCCTTCAAGCCATTCCACAGGTTTACAGTCGGATTGAGGTTAGGTCTGACTGGGCCACTTGAGGACATTTATCTTTGTGTTCTTTAGCGGTTCTGCTGCTTTAACTGTGTGCTTGGGTTCGAGGTCATGCTGAAAGCTAAACTTGCTTCCCAGTTTCAGCTCCCTTGCTCCGCCCAGTTTCCCTACAGTCCTGACCAGTGCCCTCGGTCCCTGCTGCAGAGAAACACCCCCATAACAGAATACTGCCTCCACCTTGCTTTACAGTAGGGTTGGTGTTCTGTGGGAGATGGGCTGTATTGGGTTTTTGTCAAATGTAACATTTTGCATTTAGGCCAAAAACATCTATTCTGGCTTCATCAGGTCGCAAAACTTAGCTTCACAATCTCCACAGTGTTGTTTTTCATACCTCCAGCGAGACTCATTGACTCGAGACTGTGGGCTTTTCTGAGCTTTGGCTTTCTTCTTGCTGCCCTCCCATATAATACAGGCTTGTGAAAAGCGTGGTCCAGCGTTGTGACATGTGCTCACTGACCACTCTTTGACAAAGGCCTGCAAGTCCTTGTAATGGCGAGATTGATTCGAGGTGGCCCCTCTGATCAGTCTTTTCCTTGCTCGTTCATTGATTTCAGATAGACAGCCTGATCAAGGCAAAGTACTGGCGGTGCCTTCCACTTCTTAATGATAGTCTTGACTGTGTTCCAAGAGATATTTAAGGCCTTTGAAATCTTTAAATATCCATAACCTGCTCTGTGTCTTTGCACAGTTTTGTCCTGGAGGTATTTTGATAGCTCTTTGTTAACTGTAGTTGACTCTCGATTATGAGAAACACTATGTGTGATTTGAAAGGCAATTGGTTCCACCAGAGTTAGTTTACAATTGCTGTTACTTGGGGGTGTGGACTCTTATCCAACCCATTTTCTAGGTTTTCATTTGTAATTACTTTTCCAAATGTTGGAGCACTTGTTTTTCATTTAGAGGTTGTGTTGCAACGCTTAAATACAGGTAAAATAAATTCTGATTTAACGTGTCTTGATTTCAAGCTATTAGGCCACAAAATATGTGAGTTTGGAATGTGGTATTAACTTTCTGTAGGGACTGTATGTCCCGTGCTAGGAACTGGTAGGAGTCCTGGTAAATTCAAAAACAATACATTTCGGGACATTTTTAACAATACATTTTTACCTGTTCGAGTTCAAAGTGTTTTTGATTATTGATGTCAGTCAATCAATTTTTATTTTTAGAATAGCTTTTTGGTAGCAAAAGCCACTTCAAAGTGCTTTGCAAGGAGCAGTTGTAAAAAGTACAACAGAACATTTACCGGTGACATACAAGGTATAGTTAGATTTCAGAGTTACAGTCTGGGAAAATGATTAACCAGAGATAAAGAAATTGTTTATAGGCCAACGTTTTACAATAAACAATGCAATGCTAAACAAGATTACAGCTCTGAAATCTCTGTAGTTAAACTCTGAAATCAATAGTTAGAGAAAGAGGTGGTTATGTAAAAATTATTGCCACTTGCTCAAGAAGTATGTTGTATAATTGTATTGTATGTCTTTAATTGTATGAACTCCCGAACCGAATTCGATGCAACTAGTGTTTATGGCAATAAAGTATTGAATTGAAGTAAGAGAATAAAGGAAGGACAGAGGCAATAGCTGTGCCTTCAGTGTCTGTATAGGCTAGAGGCCTCTCTCTACCGTAACTGCAAGAGCCAGACTGCTGGGGTTACAGCTGCATTTAATCCCCTGGGCATTGAAGGCAGGTCCAGATCACTACAGCTGGACGTCAGCAGAACCAGCATACTACAGAGGGTGTTTGGTCCACTTGTTTCCACTCGGAGGTCTGTGGTTTTGGACCATCGGCAGCCTCTTGATGCAGACAGAAGTCCAGTACAGAGGGTGTGGTATGGAACAGCCTAGGTGAGGGAGAGAAAAGGCCATATCGGAGAATACCGGCAGCTGCAATAGGTTTGGATGCACCCTTGTACTGTAGCTTCTCAGTGGTGGTAGATGGTAGAGTGTGTGTGTGGAGGGTCACGTAAGGCCACTGCTGTCTGCTGATGTGGGATGACATCATCTGATAGCGTCTGAACCGCAGGTGGAAACTGGAAACCCTGCACGCGCGCTCGAGCTGTAATCGCTGGGTAGCCTCCAGCCCATTTGCATTGTGTCTGTCTCTTTCGCACCTGGCCAGCCTTTGTTCAGCTACTGCACAGCAGAAGACAAGGGCCCCGTCTGTGGAAATCGGCGGCGTCTAGATGAGCCGCGCCCAGGACCCTGCACTGAGCTCGTGCAGACGCCAAGGAAAGCGGCTGTCCTTTGCTCTGCAAGTGGCCAGAACTTGTCGACTTGTTCTTGTTGGAGAACTCGAGTCTCGGAACTTTAACCTACAGTAAAGTAGTGAAAGGAGTGAAAGAACTGAAGTTTTAGAAGAGAGATAAATAAGCTAACGGGGCTTTTTGTAAAAGCAAGGGGAATTTCACCTATTATAAAACTTGGTGATTTACATATTGCAAAGTGTATGCGGTTTAAAGTATGTATATTAGGATGCTGTTAATTCTTAATCATGATTTTTTTTAAGTTGGTTAATTAAAATAGTCTTAGATCTTTAAATTCCACCCTAAACCATCTCTCAGTCCACATGTGATCAAAGCCTTGTCAACCATGGCAAAAGAGCCAGTGACCTCAACACAATTTACCACTTTGTTTTACTTAGTTGTTTTGCATCTGTTTATTCTTATTTTCTTATTTTACTCTACAAAAGTTAAGAACACAGAAAGATAAGATAAGATCACTTTATTAGCCATATACAGTTTTTTGCCTTAGGAATTGTCTTTTCGCAGACCCCAGCTTGCTCTCCATGAGACACACAGGCACACAGATGGGGAGAGAGTACTTCCCCAGATAAGCCTCCATGGCTCAGACACCTCTGCTGCCACGGCTTCTGCATCTGAAAATGAGTACGAACTAGTGCCAGTTTGACTCAAACAGGCTTTTGCAATGCCTCACCTAAATAAAAACTAAAAACGTTTTGTCTACCGCTGGGCTAATGAGCTTGTTAAGTTTCCAATCCATTCCGTTCCACAGTTTTGCTGCAACCATCTTCCTGATTATGCAGTGCAGTGGTTCTCAATCCGAATCCTGGTTTAGCCCTGCATCTGCTGGTTTTCTCTCTAACTGGGCCTTTAATCACCAGTGTTGATCGGTGCCTGTAATTGATGTGATCACTGGTTTAGAGTTTTTTCTGTACTCAGTCCTTAATTGTAATTACCCAAGTAAAAGTGCAACAACATCTTTTCCAACATTTCCAACATCTTTAGCGCGCAGAACTTCATGCAGTCTCTCCTGAGCTTCAAAGAAACAAGTAAAGGTTTATTCCTTTCTTCTCTTTTCAGCAGGGAATAAACCTTTACTTGTTCCTTTGTAGCCTACGCCTGCTGACACAGCTCCCTACTTGAAACTCTTCTGAGCTTGCTAATTATGAAATTGCTGCCTTATTTCTGACTCAACAGCTGTTTAATATGTGATCAGTTGATGAACAGACACAGATGGGGATAACAATGTATCCATCATCTCCGGCGCTGTGTTCCTGTTTTTTCATGTGTTTTTCATTCAGCTCAAGTCTAGTTGGTTATATTTCTGCTAGCACACCTGTATGAGGGCAGGCCCGAAACTGGCTCATGAACTAGGGGTTCCTTAAATAGAAAATTGAAATAAAGTAGCCTGTGGTTCCGAACTTGTCTGGAGCAAAACCAAAAGACGCAGGGGTGACCCAGGAGCAAGACTGGGATCCTCTGTTTTGAGGCGTTTATCAAACTAAGGTTTGAGTCCAATAAAAAAGCCTAAACCAGACAGCTAAGCAATCACTGGCATCAGTTAGCACTGGAACAACAACCAACAGACACAGGTTTGAGAACCACTTATTTTAATGTGTAACCAGCAAGATTCATAAACTCTGGACAGCTATATTGCCAAGCTAGGCTTGATTATGTGTACATCCAAGATCTACACTAGTTTGTAGACTAGAAGGCTGAACTGAAACGTAACAGAATGTGTTGATCAGCAGGGAACTCGTCTGTGGCCCAGAGTTGTCACCCAGCCTGTTAGTGGTGCTGGACTGATTTTTGTTTGGGACTGTTATTTTTTTTTTTAATCAAATTCCAGGAAGGAAAGGGTTGAGGTTAAGCAAAATATTTTAACTGATATTTTTAAAGGCCTTTTCCTGTGTATAACATCCCCTTTTCGTTTTTTTATCTTTCGCAAACACGTTCATTTCGGGTGTGAATGACATTGCTCGGGCTATTTTGGAAGCCTAAATACTGCGCAGCTAGGAAACCTTCAGAGGAGCTGGGGGTAATCTCTGCTGTCAGGTAGCTAGACACCAAACTCAGTTCAGACTGGCAGCTTCATTACTGTTAACATTCATAAGAGCTAAGATTCCTGGCTTTGATTAACTGAAAATGAAAGCTTTTTTAAATTTTCCACTTGGGGTATAGCTGAGAACTGTGGAGATGTGGGGCTGTTCCTTCAGTGCTTCTTCACCTTTCCTGACACACGTGTTCAGTTGCCTGCCAGCCATTGCTGGACTGAGAAGAGACTTTTGTTCATCTGAGAGCTTCAGTGTCGGCGTGTGTTGGCCGCAAGGGAGCAAGCAAAGGCTAATATCACGCAGAAAAGTAGAAAGGAGAAACTGTGTGTCAGTTTTTTAATTGTGTCTATCGGATGATGTTGCTGTCGGGGAGGGTGTCGTACTGTCCAAACGTGGTTCTGTGGAGAGGCAGGAGGCAGGTCTGCAGCTTCACAGAGGCAGAGGGTTTATTGCCCTTTCAGTTACAGAGGAAGGTGCTATTTGCCAGGGAGAGATAAGGAGAGAGACGGCAGGTGGAGAGGAAGGGGGAGTACAGTCTTCCATAACGCTCCACACTGTGCAAAGCAGGCGAGCGTTAAGGGGGACCCCCTCAATATGGGGTACAGTGGGGAGGAGAAGCTGCAGCTCCTGGTCAGGAGGGCAACAGGACAGTCTATAACTCTAGGGGGTGGGGGAGCGGAACACACTGGGGGCGATGCCTACATTCCTACCGTCCATGTGTGGTTTTACTGTATAAACGATGCTTTCATGTCACGAGAGGGGAAAAACCCAATGGGGTCAGATGTGAGGAGATGGGCGTGGGGCCTGGGGCCAGGGATAGGCAGTACAGCTCTGTCCTCCAGCGCAGCACCGCCATGGTGGAACAGGGGACGGAGTCCTGTTCATGCGAGCAGCGCCTGCAGTTACAGATGCAGAGTCCAGCTCAAAGCCAGCCAGGAAGCCCTGCGCTCTAGACAAGCCTGCCTGGGGTGATTGAAACCTGTACATGAGGGGTGGGGGGACGTTTGCGCTCTTGATTCTCGGAGTGATATGGTATTAACCCGCTGAACTACCGTTTCCTGGGCCTTACTGTTGGTTACTTTGTTATGCTACAGGGCAGTGACGTGTCCCGGTAGGGTGCGAGTCCTGCGGGGGTGTGTAAGGTGCTCTGCCCGTGTTTGTTGATAAATATTGACAAGGCCCGCGCTAGTGCCCATATATGTCCCGCTGTGCCTGGAAGGTGTGGCCTCCTCATCTCTGGGACGTGAGCCGGGGAAGATCTCCCTTCTGAGGCGGCTGCTTTTTCTGCTTTTAGGTTTGTGGCGCCATCTAGTGGCAAGGAGGCGTATGTCATCTCTCTCTACATCGACAACCCCCTGCTCATCGGTGGGAAGAAATTCGACCTGCGCCTGTATGTGCTGGTGACCACCTACCGCCCCCTGAAGTGTTACATGTGAGTATTGCGAGGGAGCGATGCTGGCCCCTGCCACCAGGAGCGCGGCAGACTTGACATCTGTGCCTAAACACTCAGAACTGCAGGACTGCAATGGTGCTCTTCTGTACAAGTTAGGAAGACGAGGAACACGTGTCCAAGCAATGGGTCAGTTAAACGAGCAATGTCCCAGTGAAGGGGGCACTGGTCCTAGAGGGGTGAGGGATCTTTGGATGTTTATTGCAAATGATCTCTGATTTCCTTGACTGAACACGCCACCGTGCTGAACTGATCACAGTTAAATCATTCCAGGCCCTTAGTAACTGATGATTTAAACCTGCTGGACTGGGGCTCTCCAGGGCCAGGGCTGGAGACGGTCCAGTGTTGCAGGATGAGCACAAACTAGTGATAGTGCATATTGCTTTACACTGTGCAGCTGATAGAAAATCATCAACACTAAATGCACTGATCAGTTTGCTGACGGCAAGCTCACTCCAGAGCCTCTTTATTGACCACACAGTTAGGGGACAGTATGGACCCTCGCCCAGGTCTCTCATCCTGACTCATTTCCAGCTCTTGGTCGGCTGAAGCCTGGCCGTTCATAGCTTCTTCACCTCGCCTTTCAGCAGAGCCTCCCCTGCTCCTCCATCATATCCCACATGAAACCAGATTTTCTTTGGTAAAAACCAGTAATTTATGAAAAATCTCATAATTTAATGTACTCTGGTTTTATGCTGTCACTGGGTTATCAGTAATAACAGATATCTCAATGAAATCATTCAGTTAGAACTCTCAAATAATTTGACTAGAGAACTTTATTTACCTGAATTCCCATTGATTTTTGTGGTGTGAGTATTTTGGGGGCGTCTGAAGACTTCACTGCTCTGCTAATGAAAACATGGGATCCCTGTGACTGCTGGCATCTCAGGGAGACCTTCGTCTGTCCTCCAGACGAGACACAAACGCTGGTGTTAAACCACAGGAGAGATCTGTCTTTAGACCAAGAGGCTCCAATCCTGGATATTGAGTCCTGCTGACAGGAGGGGTTTTTAGATCAATTAAATAAATTATTTCTGTACATCTTAATTTCTGTGAGGGTAAGTTAAGGCTTAATTTGACCACTACAGTGCCTCTTGTCAAGTCTGAATCTGTGCTTGATTTTAAGAGAACTAGAAGCCTCAAGTTCTGGATGTGGAGACTCCTGACTCCTGGTTTCGAATGACTGCAAGTACAGCTTGTTTGCCCACATCCTGCACAGTCATTGTCTTAACGAAAGTGAACACAGAGACAGCGATTGTTCAGTTTATTAGCTCAACTGAACAACATCCCTGAAAACTCATCAATTTTGTTTTACCACCTTACTGATATGTGTGTGGGGACCATGAAGAGTTCTGCGTGGTTGTAGCGCTTCGGGGTTCACATGGGTATGCGCCCTCACCGCTGCCGCCTCAGGTCGGCCCCCCACCGCTGGGGACTCGAACCCAGGCCTCCGGCATCACTCAACAGGGACCCAGCCACTTGAGCTAAAGGGAAATCTCCCATCAGCCTGACGGCTGCGTGCCCTGCTATTCACAGGGAAGGGCGGTGACGTCACCGCGCTGGTAAGCCGGCTCGCACAACCCGCAATGGTGACCGTATGCGTTACACATGGTATTGTATTTATTGGATGGTGTGATATTTTAAAACCAACAGATTTATCCATTTAATTTGTTTTCTGTTTTAGGTATAAACTGGGATTTTGCCGATTCTGTACGGTGAAGTATACTCCAAGCACCAGTGAGCTGGACAATATGTTTGTGCATCTCACGAATGTAGCAATACAGAAACATGGGGTAAGTTGCAACAGGGAGAGAAGAGGAAATGAGCAGATAAAGAAATCTGCCTCGTGTGTGTAGCTGAGGATATTGTTATGTATGTGAGGGCAGACTGGACTGTGCTCCTCCAGGCTGAGGAGGAGTAGGAGTAGCATTTATAAAGCTTTACACTAGTTATGGGTACTCAAAGGCAGTATAGCTACAACAGTGTAAAGCAAGTGCCACACAAAAGCAAATACTTATAGTATTATATAATATATAATAATTATGTAGTAAATACCATAGAAATAGCAGCATATACAGGCTGCGTGTGTCCAGTAATGTAGCCACCCAGTTTGTATGTTTACAGTGAATTAGTGCATCAAGTGAATTACACTTTCAAATTAAAACGTGAATATGATTAGTCAAGAATAATGTGCTGTAAGAGTTAACAAAGCATGCAGTTTGGTCCTGAGAGGTCTCAGGTGTCTGCACAGACAAGTAGGGCTCTTGAAATGGCTAAACATGAAGATTAAATATTTTACTGACACTATGCAACTCGACACTGACTATAGGACTATAAAGATATGGAACCAAAAGAACTTGTCAGGCTGAATGGCCTCTAATTTGCAACCTTTTAGATGTTTGATGTCTTGAATGGGCACAGTACTGTCCATAATGCCCACAGTGAGAAGTTCTGATTTCTGTGGATGTTTCACCCACAAGTGAGCAAGAGTGTAGAATGAGCAGGAGTGGAGAAGGTGGGAGGGAGTGTAGGGAGAGATACGAGATTGAAGGCAGGTAAGAACAGATTGTCTGAGACAGGGAGGTGCATGCGGCAGTAAGGAACCAGTGGAGTGACTGTAGTAAAAGAAAAAAAGTGAGAAAAGACAAGATGAGCAGCTCTGGATGGGTCAGCAGGGATGCTATGGAGGAGGCAGTCCCAGTATTCCAGGCAGGACAGTAGCAGGGCCGAGCAGGAGCTGTAGATGTGGTAAGGAAGGGCGAACTCTGCACGTGTTGCTCAATAAGAAGCATGAGGGAGGTGCCAAAGGAGAAACATGTTGAGGACGAGAGAGAGGGTGTGTCAGGAGTGACAGTGAGCTTCGTCGCAGAGGAGGGAGAGGAGGAGGGGGAGAAGGTGCTGCAGATACAGGGGAGCTCAGAATTGAGCACTGCTTTGTCTTTCACACCTCATGACACCTTGTGGTCACTGTACGGCAGCAGACCACCTCAGCTCTGCTGCGTTGGCTCATGGCTGCCGCTCACCTGAGCGAGACCGAGGCCAAGACGCGCCTCCTGATCCAACACTGGATTCACAGTTGTGTCAGTGATGAAACTGCCCAGGTCCTGAGCAGCAGGACCTACCATCACACTGCCACCACCATGCTTGATGGTTGGCATCACGTTCTTCCCTTTGAAAGCTGAGTTTAGCGTTTACCAAACGTACTGTAATGTTCCCCATTGAGACCAAAGAGTTCTACTTTTGAAGTCAGATCTCCCTTTCAGGATGATTACAATCACGTTCATGGTGGGAAGTGGACGGTCAGTAACTTGCGACTTTACCTGGAGAGCACCCGTGGTAAGGAGGTAACCGACAAGCTGTTTGATGAGATCCATTGGATAATGATGCAGTCGCTCAAGGCTGTAGCGGTAAGCACACTTTTTCCTGTTAGTCTCTTTCATTCAAGGGTAGTGCTTATCAAACTTCTATACCTGCCCGGGAGTAACTGACTCTACCCTACCTGTGCTGAGAAAAGGTTTGTGAACCCCTTAGGATTTTCACATATTTCGCATGTTTGAAAACCAAAATGTTATTAGGTATTAACCTAAGTCCTAATAATAGATAAAATTAACATGACGAAATAAATGACACACAGCATAGCAATCTCTTAACATTTATCCTCGAGTGATGCAGCAGTCAGTATCCATGTGCGACTCCCTTGAGCAGCAATGACTAAATGTCTCCTGTAACCGTTGATCAGTCTCTCATGTCGGTTTTAAGGAATTTTGGCCTGTTGCTCCTCACAGAGCTCCTTCTGGTCTGTGACATTTGAGGGCTGCCTTCCTTGCTTCAGGTCCTGCTACAACCTCTCGATGGGGTTTAGTCTGGACTTTGAGCAGGCCATTGTGAAACTGAATTTCTTCTTCTGCAGCAGTTCGTTTGCAGGTCTGCTTGTATGTTTAGGGACATAGGCTTGCTGCACAATCCCCTTTCAGGGATGGATGGCATGACATCCTGCTCCAGAATCTCCTGACACAACACTGGATTCACAAGCTGTCCAGCAAAGCAACCCCAAACCTTCGCACTCCCACCATCCTGCTTGATGGTTGGCATCAAGTTCTTCTCTTTGAAAGCTGAGTTTAGTGTTTACCAAACGTACTGTAATGTTCCCCATTGAGGCCAAGGAGATCGGTGTTTTTTTTTTCCTTGCTATCCTTCCATGAACACTTCTTGTTCAGTCGTTTTCTGACAGCTGAGTTCTGAACATTCACATTAGCCAAGGCGAGAGTGGCCTGCAGTTCCAGGGATGTTCCTCTAGGGTTCTTCTGATGATGTTATAAAGAATTTTGGTAGGACAGCTGCTCCTAGGTAGAACGACTGTAGTCCTGAATTTTCTCCATTTGTAGACTGTCTGTCTGATAGTGGACAGGCGGAGCACAGATCTTTAGAAATGGTTTTGCAATACTTTCCAGACGGGTGAATGTCAATAGCTCTTTTTCTGAGGTCTTCAGACGTTTCCTCAGATCATGGCATGAGACTAGATGCCACACACCTGTATGGTGAAGATGACACTTATAACATTTTTTATTTTTATACAAGGTGGGGCCTCCATATTCAACCTCCAAGATCTACCTCATTATTTAAACATTCTAATTACTTAAATGAAATAGGGGTTCACTTACTTTTTTACTCCCCCTGTACCTTCATTACTCATTTTTTGTTTAATTCATACATCAGTTCATTTAAAGAGACATGGTGTTGGTTACAGTATACCCTATTTGATATTAACATAATTCAAGAAGGCTATTATGGGAAAAACTATGATATTTCCATATTTGGGGGGAGTCAAAATGCTTTTCTCGCTAGCGTACACCATCCATCTAAAAGTACAAAAGCATTTAAAATACACTAGGGGAAGAATTGTATGGGGTGTCTAAATTATTCATGCAAATTATATTGCCTTTGGTGATGACATGTTATGCTATCATTTGTGTTTTGCGTTTGATATTTTGCAAATGTGAATAAAGTATAGTCAAAGTTAAAAAAAAACGTCTTCCAAATAATAACAAAAAAAACATTACATGCAGTGTTCTTGTCTTATGTTGTCATCCTGGGCATTCACAGTAGAATATTCATTTTGAAGGCAAGTGTTGCACTCTGTATCTTCAATAATTAAGATATTATTATGTGCCTGTAGATTGTTATTTTATTACCTGTTCTTATTACCTCTTGTCCTCTGCAGCCTGTAATGAACAATGACAAGCACTGCTTTGAGTGTTACGGTTATGACATCATCATTGATGATAAACTCAAGCCTTGGCTGATTGAGGTAAGGGCTCCATTCTTGACTTATGGTTAAAGTAAAGCTTTTCTGCCACTTCAAAATGCAAGGAAAAAAAGAGTATTTCTGTATTTTGCAGTGATCGTGTAACGTTGGTATAGTTTCAGTTGTAGCCGTTGTATCTGGTTTACAGTAGGAGCAGTTTAGGGTTAGGGCTGACAGTATGTAGGGTTGGTTTTTACATTAAAACCTGTAAAACTGCTGCTATCAAACCTGACCTCATCAAACTGAGGAAGTGTGTGTGTGTAACAGGGTCTCCTGTTCGCTGTGCAGCAAGATGGCAGGCTAATTGAAGGCACTGGTTAGGGCTCTGGTTCACATGGGGTGTTGCTGTTGCCCCCTTGAACAAGGTACTTTCCTCAGATTATTACAGTGCTGTGGAGGAATGGCTGGGGCACTGGGAGGTTGTTGTAACCTTGATAAAGTACCTTAATTCTGATTTTTACAATAGAATGTGCAGCTCTATACAAGTAAGTTACATTGGATGCGTTGTCTGACCGGAAGGTGTTACAGGGAGTGATCAGGTCAGCCCAGTCCATCGTTGGGGTACAGCTCCCCTCTATTTCAGATATTTTTTACAACTCGCTGTTTCAGGAAGACTGGATGTATCGCTAAGGATATCAGTCATCCTGGTTTCTCACTTTTCTCCCTCCTTCCCTCTGGTGAGCTCTATAGGAGTATAAAGGCACAAACGTCCAGATTCAGATAGAGAGTTTCTTCCCACAAGCTGTCAGATTACTGAACTCTACCCCTATCACTGGCTCACACTGGTGTTTTTTTTTTCTAAGATGTATGTTATTTAACTTGTTGTCGTTGCTGCTGCTGTTCTGTGTTTATGTTTGTGGTGTTTGGTGTTTCCTTAATGTCTTTGTATTTGTATTGGAGCAAACATGCAAATACGCATTTCATTGCACTTGTGCATCTGACAATAAACTGAACTGAACTACTCATACTGCTTACAAATATATTTGCCTGATACAGGAAAATGCTGGTATAAACCTTCTCCTTTCAATTATGACCTAGTGAGGCACACAGAGGTGAGAAAACTATTAGGGAACTGTGTTCGTAATGTGGCGTTCTCTGAAGTGTACTTCCAGACTGCAGAGGTCGAGTCCAAAACCCATCTTTGAATGAAACAAACACAGCAGCAGGCTTTGAAGGAAACAAACACAGGTGGGCAAACACCTAGCAGGAGGTGTTTAATGTAAACAAGGGCACAGTATTGCAAGCAGGTAGCAAAAACATGAACTGTAGACGCACAATGGGAATCACTGCGCTTGAAGACGCTGTGTACAAAAAAGAATGTGGGGAAGCCAAACAAAATGTAAGGATATATTGTTAAATTGTAGAATTTAAATTAAATAACATTTGGTTAAAATTGTGCAATGCACTAGAAAGATCTCATTTAGAATATTGTATGAAATTCTGATCATAATATGAAATTGATATTTCAAGTCTTGAATGCTCAGGCTGAAGACTTCTAAGGGTGTGGTAAGTTTCTAGATATGTGGAGATCGCTTACGGACTGTAATTTTCAAGTCCTCCCACAGATTCTCATTAAGGTCACATTAGGATTCAAGTCAGGACTGTGGCCTGGCCACTCAAGAACATTTACTTCATTATTTGTAACGCTAATGTAGCTTTGGCCTTTTCTCATCCCATTTTCAGGTCTGAAGCAGGTTTTCCTTTAAGTTTTGTCAGTATTTTGCTCTCTCTGTGTTCCCGTCTGTCTCGACACTCTGTCCAGTCGCTGCTGATGAGAAGCAGAACTATAACATACTGCTGCCATCATGTGTGGAGTAAGTTGTGTATATACTGTAAAAAATATTAATTGCTACCTCCAAACTGTACCATGAGTGCAAACCTTAAAGCAACAAAAGGTGAAAACTCTGCCGGGGTCTGAATATATTTGCAAGGACATGTATATGTATTTTAGGTCCTTTTCAAATTACAACTAAAAGCTACCCTGGACAAAGAGACTGCTTCCCTCCGGTATTGTGTTTGGGATCCAGCTTCATTATTAGGACTCTCTTCGCGGCTGGGGTGTGTTTGCTCAAAGACAAGAGGTCTGAACAATATCTTGTTCGACAAAGAGCTGATGAATGCAGAGCTGGAGGCATCTGATTAAACGGAGACATTTAATCACTAGTCTTATGGGAAAAATAGTGCCGGCTGCCATGGTGCCTGGGGAGAGCTGGCACTGGAAGTGACTGCAGAGCTCAGGCTGGATGATCGGCAGGAAAGCTCTTGTGTGGAGGAACAAGAGGAGGCCCTTCTGCTTAGTTTAAAGCGCACTTCCCTCTAAATTTCACCCGTCTGATGCAGAAGAGGTCCGCTGGGTTGTCAGTGCCTTTGAGGATTGTGGATACTGGAATCAGGTCCCCTGTTACTCTTCTGTGTTCTGCACTAAAAAGATTCAGCTCTTTCAGCCTGTTAGTTGAGGATATTTGGGCACAGGAATGAAAACACAAGAAAGGTGACAGTCAGCCCATCTAGCCCATTTAAGTAGCGAGAAGTTAATTGATCCAAGGATTTCATTCAGCTGTTTCTTGAAAGAATCTTGAGTGTTGGCTTCAACAACATGCCTGGGTAAATGTCAGTAAGCCTGGTCTCCTTCCCCTGGACTGAGTCCAGTCAATTTTAACATCACATCCTTTAATTTAAATCCTGTCACCCTGTAGCCCGTTTCATTCAGATCTCAGAAACTCAGCAAAGCTGTGCCAGGTCAGTTCTAAGGAAAACCTAAGTTGCTCCTATTGCTAGTGCTGGTGGACCAGTTGGTGGCGCTCTCCCTTCTGTATTTGCCATTCATGCTGCTCTTGGTGTCAACCTTCAGTACAATTTTAAACTTATGTCCTACTTGGTCATTTTTAAAAAGATCCCATGGCACTGTCCGTAGGAGTATGGGTGTTAACCCTGTATTCCTTACTAAATTCCACTCTGCACTTTCACAATACCGCCTCACTTATCTCCCAGATTAATTCAATTGGTGAAGCAGTTTCTCACTTCCTCACCTCATCTGTTGTGTTGTGGGGCTGTTGGTGCAGGTGGGTGCTGCATATTGGTGGAGGATGAAGAGAGTCCTTCTCTTGTACCGTGTACTGTACAGTATAAAGCCTTTTGGGGATTTTTTAATAAAATAAATGCGCTAGTAAAAATCTCATGTGCTATCTTGGTTACCACATTACAAAGTAGATATTGCTGCTCTGGAGTCTGTCCAGAGAAGAGCAGCTGCAGCAGATGCATTCTGGGACTTCAGGGTTCTTCTGTTCTTCTGTCTGACAGAGCCCTGTTTTCTCAACGCAGGTCAACGCTTCCCCCTCGCTGACGTCAAGCACAGCCAACGACCGGATCCTGAAGTACAACCTGATGAACGACACGCTCAACATCGTCACCCCGAATGGAGAAATCCCGGACTGCAGGTGGAATCGCAGTCCGCAGAAGGAAGCTCTTGGAAACTATGAACTGTTGTAAGTGTTGGTCAGAATGTTTTGGTCATCATCACGTGTAGGAGGCAGACCGAGACATGAGGCAGTGGTGGGTGAAAGCCCTTTGGAGCCATGTGCTTCTGGTCTCAGACTGCGACTCGATTAAATCAACACTTTGAGCCTCTCAACGCACTGCTTAATGGCTTCTGTTTGCTACTGGCTCCTAACATGCGCCCACATGGAAAGCAGGCATGTAGCATGAGGTCTGGAATTTGCCATTGCAGGGTTGAAAGTGTGTTTTAAACCAGATCTGAATGCTTTTATGACCTCTAAGCCGTTCACCATAGTTTTCTCACTGCAGAAAAGGTCAAGGCTTCTACAGGTCTGGGAAGAGAGGCCTTGTCCAGATCAGTGGACACTCATTAATGCTCTAATCCCAAGAGTGAAACTTCAAAAGTTCAAACATTTAAACTTCAAAAGAATTAATCGAGGAGTGCCTCAGGAAATGCAATGCTCGTAATTGCTTTTCAATCTGTTGGAAGAGCAAATATTTCAGTATTGCTAAGTAAGAGTGGCACTTTACCTGTTTTTTTTTTTAGAACGATAAAAAAAAGTTTAAATGTTGACATTGCTAAATTACCTTTATTTAGGCATTTTTGGAATTTATCTTTGATAATCGGAGATGTTCAGCTATCAAAGCCTGAAATTCTGTGACCCTTTCTCATGCTCTCATGACTGCAATCTGTGGTGTCAGGTATGACGAGGAGCTGGTACAGAGCGAGAACGCAGACCGCGACCTCAGGAGCCGGTCTGGACAGTCTCTGGGATCCAAAGGCGGCAGGGCAAACAGCATGAGGCCAGGGCCTGCCACGTGGAAGTGACAGATTGCATCTGGGAACAAGGCGCCCGACTGCTTCCGTGCCGGTTCTTCTGGGATGAAGGGGAGGAAATGCAGATCGCAGTAACTTCTAAAGAGGGCCGTGTTTACGTGACTTTCTCTATAATAACAAACTGTTTTGGGTTCACTTATTCACTTGTTTCTGCCACACTGAAAAGGGAGAGATGACCTCAGTCTGACAGGGCAGTTAGTTATTAGTGCATGAAGAGCATGAGTCCAGACCATTTACTTTCTGCATCACATACTGTACTCTGGGTTAACTGCAGCTGCATTTTTAAGTATGTGGAACTGAAACGCTAATGAACACCATTTTTCCTACCCATTTATATATGTTTGCACAGATGGCAAAATGTTACTGTTTTGAAAATAATAACAAAGTTATTTTTCTGTTCAGTACTTATGTCTGATGTATTGAGAAGTCGCTCTATCACAGGTCCAACTGTTACTAAAAGACAGGTGTATAGTTCAGCTTGAAAAATGTGGCAGCAACGTGTATTACCTGGACAATACACGACTGTGTTTGACATTAAGGGTAACATAAATTCAGACTATTGGAAAGGCAGAAAAAAATTAAAGTGGATTTAAAAGGCTAGGGTGCACCATGATAGATTTTGTTGGACGCTGATGCATGAACTAATTTTGTCTCAGTGCACTGTTAGTCAGTTCCTCATTTTTGTTTTCTTTCTTTTCAAGGCCTTGGCCTTTGCTATTGTACCAAAATAGGTTTGTTTAGGAGTTTTATCTATACAAAAGGAAGAGGGTTATTTTAAGAGCCAAGCCAAGGCCGTGCCAGTCTGCTACAGGAATGATGGCGAGAGCCTTGTGCTCCTAAAGAACTGGAAGCACAGTGACTTTCTGCCACTTCTGGCTTGTGGCATTCTGTACAGCTCGCAGGAGTCTGGGCATTGTATCCCATTGAAAGAGCTCTAAGCAAAGGCAGGAGAAATGCTACATTTTCACGAAAAGGGGAGCTGTTATTTAGTGGTGGAGACCGTGTGGGGAAGAGCTGTGAGCGCGCACACGACTACATAAAGGAAGTAGCTCCTGCCTGAAGCCCACCATCTCTGAAGTGTAGACTTGGAATGAGTCCAGGTGGGGAGCTGCGTCAGCATGCATAGGCTTCAAAGGAACAAGTAATAGCTTTCTTCCATGCTGAAAAGAGAAGAAAACACAAAGTTTTGGCTGTGGAGCCTTCACACCCGAAGAAGGCTCCACGGCCGAAACGTTGCGTTTTCTTTCGACTCGGAATGAGGTTGCAGAGTTCCCTAAGACCTCTGCAGTCTGGCTCTAACCTCTCCAGATAGCGTATGTAACGCAGCTCTGTTCCATAATAACGGACCAGTGGCACAATCCTGTGGCCGTGTGTTCGAAGACGATCTTCCTTTAACGTTCCCCCCCCCCGCCCCCGCCCCCCCATGTTTTTGTTTAACTTGTGACCCACCGGCTTTACAAACATCCAACATTTTTTCTTAAAATGCATTAGCAGGTTATCGGGGTTTCATTGGGGTCCCCGTGGTGGTCAGTAAAACTCATGAATCTGGTCTGTGAATTTAGGGCATTATTCAAAGAGCATTGTTGACAGAGCCACCACCCCCACTGAGCCCAACGTGCACTATGGGAACCATACATGAGCCCTGCTGTCCAGACGTCCGCGGGCCTGTGAACTTATTTCCTGTGTAATACTGAATATCTTAAAATGTATGATTGTCTGATATGCAATATGAAAAACCTTTCATACTTTTCTACTTCTGGTGCTTTCTTTGTCTTAACTTATTTTTATTAATAAACTGTTGAACAACAACGTTATTCGAGGACCGAAATGGTCACCTTTTGTATTGTGTGGGGAAAAAAACAGATGCAGCCTTTTGTCTATAAATACAAAACAGGAGAGGAGATACCAGTGTTATTTCTGTTGGCTGGCTTAATTTTACAGTGATACGACACAGCGTTGCTCTAATTCATTATTAGGGTGCACAGTATTCGCTGAAGAATTCCTGTAATATTGATTTTATTTATTTTCCCTTTCATACAATTAAATCGGAACAAAATGAAAAAAAAAACCCGCATACATGATGTGGTCTGTGTGTCTCTTATTAAGACGTGCTATGCATCAATTTGTACTCGTGCGTCTGTTTGTATGAAAATAAAGTCCTGGTATCTCTGAAATGTAATCTGAACTAGTCCAGAAATCCCTTAGCTAGCTCAGAGATCTAATTCTGAGTTGTCAGGGTCATCCCTAAAATAGTACGCTTCTTCTATCTGCTGTTCGGGATGGTTTTAATTTTAAAACGTCCCAGTCTTGGGGAATGCCCGTGTGCGGGGATCTCAACCTGTTCTATACAGTAAACGAAACCCAACTACCGCAACCGATATGCGGAAGTTAAAAAGTCGGGGGGAAATGGGAAATGCTGGCGTGATTGTACTTTCAATTCTCCTTTGTAAGTATTGGTTCGAATTGAAACGTCGAGTTACCGAGTCTGGCACTGAGAATGGGTGGGGAGGGCGCACTGGAAAGTTTTCAGCCTGCGTGTCGCGGGGTGAGCTCTACGGAAGACGATCGTTTTTTAAGATTTACTCAGACAGACCGAAACATCCCTTCTCCAGTTAAAAAGTTTGTGTTACCCCCGCAGTCATCCAAAATCTTCTGCGCCTTTTTATGGACTTTTCCTAGCTATTCGGGCAGCAAATAAGACAAGATCATAGGGCTTCCTGGAAATGGTAGCGTACCGTTACAGCTAGACCACGGGCACGGAAAACGGTGTGAAGGCACAGGTTTTTCCCGGCCTGCGACTGCAGCTCCTTCCTTCGCCTGACATTGAGGAGACCTTGCAGCTCGGCGCTACCCCCAGCCGAGCCTCCACGTGTGTCCAGTCGGGGCCCGGGGCGACGTCACGCCGCCAGAAGAACTTCTGGGTGCGGGGTTGTGACGTCAGAGAGGCGCGCCGCTCCCAGTCTCGGGCCGTGACAGAAGCTGACCAGAAAAGGGAAAAAGCAGGAAACGCCGCAGGAGAGAGAAGCTACGGTCTCGAAACCGCGTTGCTTTGGCAGGGGAAATCGCAGTTTTAAGGTAAAGGAGGAATGTCACGCTTTCCCCCTCCGCTCTTTCGGGCTGACAGTCGCTGTTTGCGGGTAGTTAAGGAGCGCGGAGCTGTAGTTTGACTCGGAGTCGCGGTGCAGGAGGTGAACTCGCTGTAACTGTGTAACAGCCCGGAGACTTCACTTAATCTGTACGTGGGAAGGGCGAGGGGGGTGTTTTATGATGTATTTGATGCATAATGTCAGGAAAGAGCTTGAAAAGTTTTTTTCTTTCCATCGACGGACGGCGAGAACTTTCGAGCAGTGACGGTAGTGCTCGGTGCGGACTAGTCCCTTGCTTCAGACTTTTAAAAAAAAAACTTTTTCTTTTTTTTTTAGTTCTGGGTGTTTTGACAACGTGGAACTCTCAGAAATACAATAATGATTTAAGTTATACTTCCGTCGTTTGGGTGGTGTATAACTTTTCAGGAAATCACCCCGCTGGAAAGGCATTCCTCTATACGTGTGAATAATGACTCTATTCTTTAAGACAACACGCACACCTTCGCTTGTTACTTTAGCGGTTTAACTCTTTAATCTAACCAGCAGGGAGTTACGGGATCTGATTGTGTGCACCAATAAGGGATGTCTGTTTTTATAAACCCCCCGAAAAAAACAGTGTTATCCAGTACTATTTGCTTAATAACGAAGCGAAGTTTAAGCAGGGGGCGAATTCTTCCTCGTAGTTCTTTGCTCTCCTGTTCTGTGTAAATACGTGTGCGGGCTCTTCACGACGCCCAGGGGCATCCGTGTGATAGCGGTGAGGGGATGCCCGGGTCTGGAAGCCTTTAACGAGCCTACAGCTACCCCCTTAACCCCCGCTCTCCGTGAGCCGCGCAGCTCTGTGGAAAGTGATGGCTCGGAGGTGCGCCTGCGGGAGAGACCGGGCTGCCTGACGAGTCTCTCTGTGGGGCGGGTGGGGCAGCTCTCCGTCCTTAACTCGAAGGCTGGATCTTGTTTTCAATGACTAGAAGGCAGCGAGCACGGGAACTGTTTTTTTTTTTTTGTTCTTTGCGCTCTGTTATAAGTAGCGCTGTTTTGAAATAGTGCTGAAAACCTGTTTTACTTTCCAATACCGCCTTCCCATGCGTCTAGTAGGGAACGGTGTGGAGTCGGTGTTAGGGCGTTGGGGATCTAGGTTGTGGGTTCAAATCCCAGGTGGCTCTGTGCCTATTGCTGCAGTAAAGTTCTCTCCTGGAGGAATGTGTGTATATTAGTTGTTTTGGGTAAAAGTGTCAGCCACACTTAAAATGCAAGCAGTGCCTACTGAATAATGCATGCATACTGTAAAATAACACCTTGATATTATTAAAACATAATACCACTAGCATGTCAGAGTATGTTTAGCAGTCTGAGACTGCTTGAGACTGCAGCTGCTCCTTAAGAAATACAGCTACAGAACTGGAAGGTTGTAGGTTCAAATACAGTAGCAGGTCTGAGACCGTTGTTGAGTGAGGTAATTAACTTGGACTGCTCCAGTAAAATGCCCTGGCTGTACAACTGGACACAGAGTCTGCTGCTTTGTATAAAAACCGTTGGCAAAATTGGCAATATTGGAATAGAGTACATGAGGAAGTGTTTAAAATAATGTGACATACAGCTTGATGTGTCATGTTCTTAATACCTAGCAGCTGCAAAAAAGTTCCTGCTTTTAGTGGTTTCTATGAAACTCAAGAACCTTTTCAAAACTTATACAGGAAACCCCGGAAATAGATTTGAGAAGTTGCTCTAGTGTGAAATCGTAAGATTGCACATATTCCAGCACTGTCTTTTGGAGGCCTGTGTTAAAATGTTCATAATGGATTTCTAACGGTTTGCAAAGTAGTGTTGTGATCGGACAGGCTTCTCCGCTTTATTGCTGTGAGTACAGTGTCGGTTCAGGATTGTTGGAAGGTTGAATTGCTGCTTGATTGACCTCATTGCCTCGAGGTCATTGCTGTTCCCTTGGGAATCCAAGGTCTTTGCCCACATCGAATTGACCGTCGGCTCTTCTGGTAACAGCCTCCTTTGGGACATCACGAATGTGTGTTATTGCGTATCAGTTGACACGCATGAAAGACATATTAAACATACTCCCATGGGCTTGTCAGCCCTCGCCTATAGGCGAGACAGCTGGCTTCAGGCTATGGTCCGGAAGCTATCAGGTCTGATTCAAGGTGCCCCCACCACTAGGGGGTGCTGTCCGACTGCCATAGCTGGATGGCATGGATAACCCTGTTAGTGGTCAGGCTCCTAAGAGTCAGGCTGTTTTGCAGGGTCACACCTGTGCCAGGCATCTGCCCAGCTCCAGTCAAAGTAGGGCAGTTTGGAAAGAGACTAGCGACTGTGGACATGTTAGGGCAGAGACAGACAATGGGACTGTCCAGTCCTGGTACTGGAGAAACAGTGTGTCTGTAGCAGGTCTGTCCAGTCCTGCTCCTGGAGGGTCAGTGTGTCTGTAGCAGGGCTGTCCAGTCCCGATCCTGGAAGGTCAGTGTGTCTGTAGCAGGTCTGTCCAGTCCTGGTCCTGGAGGGTCAGAGTGTCTAGCAGGGCTTTCCAGTCCCGGTCCTAGAGGGGTCAGTGTGTGTCTGTAGCAGGGCTGTCCAGTCCCGGTCCTGGAGTGCCAGTGTGTCTGTAGCAGGGCTGTCCAGTCCCAGTCCTTGAGGGACACTGTGTCTGTAGAAGGGCTGTCCAGTCCTGGTCCTGGAGGGACAGTCTCTTCAAAGCACCAGCACCTGAAGGGTTGGGAGAAGCTGTAACATTGGTGCTATTAAATCAATAATGAGCTGATTTAGGTCATTAAAAGCTGAGTTTGGATGAAAGCCTGCAGACAGTGTCCCCCAGGGTCCAGGATTCCCCACCCAGGTGCTCGAGTGTGTGTTTCTGTATCTCTAGGGTGTGTTATTAAAAAACGCATTCTGTAATGTCCGTTCAGAATCTACAGATAGTGAAATAGTAGAGGTGGAAAGAGGAAGTTGTATACATGAGATAAAAAATATTATGACATGAAAACTGTAGTATTAAAAAGTGCCTGATGTATCGTTTTTTGTAAGCCGTTCAGTGCATTCTGGCCCATTCTTACTGAGCATGAGAAGTACTGTGTGAAAAAACAAGTAAATAATTTACAGCAAGATATTTCAGGGATTGTATGTTCTGCCTCACTGTCCTGTGGAGCCACCTTGGTTTAATCGCGTGTTTCTGTTGGAATCGGGGAAACTGGTTTGCTCATGGTGTGTTTTCGCCACTCTTAACAAGTGTAAGAGGACGGCGGCGCAAATCCCTTGATCAGCCTTCCTTAGAATACAGTGAAACCCGAGGAGGGGACTAGCTGAGACAAGCCTTCTGAACAAGGCTCTGTTTGCATTGCGTAACATTCCGACATGACAGCACAGTTCCAAAATACCGTCCCAGTGGAGTATTTCAGCATGTGCTATTTTAGAACACTTGATAGCCTGGAATTAAAAAAAAAACACACATTTCACGTTGCCTGTGAATGCCGGCCTGGCATGAGGGGTAGTTCTGCCGTACAATATCAGATCGGGTCTTAATCAGGCGTATTTCACGGCCAGACCTTTCAATTCCTGAATTTCTCCTGAATGATAAACGTGAGGAAAATAACCTTCCAGAAAAGCTGTGTTTTTGTTTTTTTTTAAAGTACATTTCTGTTTTAATCTCCCCCCCCCCCCCCCCCATACCTTCTGCTGCTGCTTGTGGTGCTCCGGACAGTGAAGGGTGTCGGTGCTCCTTCCAGGTGAGCTCGAGGAAAAGCCTGAGAGCGGGAGGGGGTGCCTTTGTGCCTGAGCTAGCGTGTTGTGTGCCGCCTTCTGTCCTGCAGAAAGGAGAAGTGGGATCTGAGAGAGGAATGCTGTGTTTAGCCTTGTTTATAAGCATAGCCGGGGCTGGTGTGCTGGAGGTGAGTTCGCGGGGAGATGACTCGGGTTGCAGCTGACAGAGGCAGTCGTGGGCCGGTCGCCCCCGGTGGGGGCGGGGTGGGGTTGCGCGGTGGCCACCGCGGTGGTCTGCAAGAGGGCGGGACCCCCGCCCATGCTGATGCAGGGGGAAGTGGGGGAATGACGCGGCTCCGGGAACGGGGGAGCCCGTGTGGAAATACCGCGGCGACGGGAGCGACGCCGTGGTTCACAGAGTCGGCGTGAGCCTGCCGGCACGAGGAGGGGCGCTGCTGAACCCCAGTCCGGCACCCCACCTGTAGAGAGGAGAGGCCGTTACCTGCAGGCAGGTGTTTATGTAAACCGTGTCTCTAATGCCAGCCCCCTCAGCCCTGTTTTATTTGCTGCAGGTTATTTTGAGGATGCCGTTTGGATTCGTTGATTCTCCATTTTTTAAAATGTCATTTTTTTTTTTGTTCACAGATGTATATCACGCAAGGTAATGTGTATTCTGATGTTATGCTGCTCCGAAGCTCGTGATGCATTCTTAACTTCAGCTGCCTGCTGTTCAGACAGAATTACCGCCGTATTTAAGTATCTGTGAAGGTGTATTAGAAATCATTTGACTAATACTAATCTCAAGAGACTTACCTTTCTGTAGCCGTTCAGACAGTTTTGTGTATTTCACTGACGATTTCTGAATGTCTGAGTGCCTTTCTAAATGGCCACCAGCAATACCCTTACAAAACGTTGCATGTCCACAGCCCTTACTTTCTCTGCCTCTTCAATGCTGGTCACAAATGTCATGAACAAAGTACCTGGCATGTCAGTCAGGCTCCAGAGACGCACAACGTGCCTACAGGTAACCAGTTGTATAGCACTGACCGTTTAGCTGAAGGAATGTATACCAGGAGGTTAAATTCCAGTGAATTCCAATTCATTCCAGTAAGATGAATTATCACTGTTTATGCAGAGTTGGAAGCCTTGAATCACCATTTTTGGGTGCCAAACACATATGATGATTAGGTTTTTAAAAACGTTTACTCCACCTTTGTCTTAGTTTTGTAATAGAGGAATTCCTGATTTATTGCATGTTTTTCAAAAATACTCCTGGCATTGGCTCGCAAGTGAGACGTTCATATCTCAGAGTTATTTTTCATTTCGCAAGTGAGAGTTCGGTAAATCAATGCTGCGTGGGTTAAGCATTACACTATAACCTCAAGCAAGGTCGTTGCATTAACTGAAGATTAGGATTGTTCAGATTACAGCACAGTGTTTTCACAGGCTAAAACTGAAGCACAGGAAAAAGAATGTATTGTCTCGTACCACTAAGCAATAGTTTAGTTTATACTGAGTAGCCCAATATCTTTGTTTATGACTGGAAAGAGCACCAAATACCAGACAGTGCTTTTCGTTGCTTGTCTGTTTTGTCCTCTGAAAGGTCTTATTTGTTTAATTGTCAGCTGTATGTGCTCTGTGGTCTGTGTGTGGTCTATGTACTTTTAATCAGTTTCTGTCAAGTTAAGGTTTGTGTGGTTGCTAGTAGCTGACCATTCCCAGGATCCCACCCCACTGTTTCTTGAAACAAGCTGGTTTAAAAGCTTTAACAATATTGCTTGGGCAACTTGTTCCATACTCCCACAACTGTTTGGATCACAAATTGTCTCCTCTTCTCAAGTTTTATAGCTGATTAGTGCCATGTATATATACTGGTGGGAAAATGAAACACAGCACTCGTTGTTGGACTGAAATTTCAACCTTCATTGCTGAAATAACAATAAACAAATGAGAATAATAGGAAAGCGAAACAGTACAACAACAAAAACAGGAAAACGGTAAGAACTGTGAACATTAACAACAGTTGTCTTGCAGTCCTTGCGGTATCATGTGTGACCGCCTCTTGCAGCCTCCACTGCTTGACACATCTGACACTTCACTGTCCTGTCACTGAGGTGGGCATTGTGTCTGCCAGCACTGTCTCAGCAGCAGGACGGGTGGCAGATCTGAAACGATCTCTCAGATGGACCCGTCTGATGTGTCAGTCCTGCTCTGCTGTGATCACTCGAGGGTGACCGGTTCTTGGACGGTCATCTGTCCTGCCGGTCTGCTGAAACCTTCTCTGCAGTCGGGACACAGTGGAGCGGCTCACTCCATAGTGTCTGGCAATGCTGGCGCATGACAGGCCTGCCTGCAACATGCCAATGGCCCTCTCCCTGGCTTCTGGTGAAATTCAAGGCATTATGGGATGCACAGAAAACTGACTAAGTGTGGCCTTTTTCTTGCAGTGACCTAAGCTTTTTTTATTAAGGCCTTTTTAAAGGTGGCATTATCAGGCATTGTTCCACCTGGACCTCATTGGGTAAAAGTGCACCTAACGAGCTTTCGTGTGATTGGCAAGCTGTATTGCTGGTCAGAGGGTTTAAAACAAATTGAAAGTACACAAGCTAAAACTATAGTATTCTCATTTCAGAAAATGTTGCATTTCTTTTTTTCTATCAGTATGTAATCAAGGAATTATTTCCATCCCAGAATATGACAAAGTACTTCACACACAGGAGGGGACCATCTTCACCCCTGGAGAGCAGCAGCCACCCGGAAGTCATCCTGCTCCTGCAGTCCCGCTGCACAACAGAGCAGGTGGAGAGGATAGGGAAGGTTTTCACAACTGGAACTGAGGGGAAACTTGAGGGAGGTCAAATTGTAAGCTCGACTCTGGGCTTGTACCTGCGATTATCGCCTCCACTCTTATGAACGATGCAATGGGATCCACGTAGGGCAAGTACTCAGAGCCACGGTTTGAATTCTGACCTAAAGGATGGCACCTCCTTTTTATTGGCACCACAGTGGAACGCTGGTTTGGAAGTTCTGGTCCACAGGCACCACCTACAGCAGCACACTGGAGAAGTCTCCCATCCCAGTACTGACCAGGCCCAGCCTTGCTGAGCTTTAGAGTCAAGATGCCGACAGGCTGCAAGGTGGTGAAGTTTCTAATGCAGCACAAGGGTTCCAGGCGATCTCTCTTTGAGCTGTTTTTTTTTTTGACGCACACCGCTGTAACGGAAGGTGTCCACCCACCTGTTTTCGCTGGCCCTTCGCCTGTGTTTGCTCAGTGGTGGAAGCCAGAAGGCGGAGTCGGTGACCAGGCAGGGGGAGGACAGTGAGTGCCGCCAGTTCAGCTCCAGTGTCGCAGAGGCAGTGAGTAGCACTGGTCCCCGTCCTGCCCACCGGCGTTTCAGAGACCGTCACGCATTCAAACAGCCCGCGGCAAGGGTTCGAAAATCAGCAAGGTGCTCAAGCAGGATTGTCAGTTTGCTCTTGGGGGCGTTTTGCCTTAATGGCATCATGTTAGGATGAGCTCCAAGGGAAAAGCAGTACATGGGCTCCCAGGACTTAATCAACGTAATGCCTTGCAGTCAGCCGCTATAGCTCTTTGCAAGTGGAGGTGTATAGTAACACTCCGGTCCAGACCATCATGCATGGACTTCCTCTTCGACTGGTGCTTTTTGCCAAACGCATCGCATATTGTTCTGCTTGTCTCCACCATCCTTGCTGCTCATGTGGTCAACAGGGTGGTCTCTCACTAAGCAGGACGTGGCTCCAATGCTGTTGAGTCCACCTGAAGTGCTCTCAACATACCAGTGATGTAAAAGTGTTGTTGTCTTTATAAGCGGAGCATGTCAGATACTTTCTTTGCCATTTTGATTTTCACTAGGCTTAGCAATGAACAGGTTAAATAACCATATCACCTGTGCCCGCTCAACACTTTCACCAATAAAAGTGATTCACTGTCAGTGAGGAATGAATCAATAAATAAAAATGACACCAACATTTTTCATCGGTATCCAGAAGCACTGTCTGTTTAAATTAGACTGACTCTCAAAGACAGAAGTACGACAGCAGCTGATGATCTGAGTTTGGAACAGCAAAATCTAAACCACAGTGTTGTTTTATAAACTAAACTGAGTTTGCGGAGTCTGATCCTCTTCTTAAGGAATGCATCTGTGACTTAAAGAGAGAATTAAGGCTCAGACAGAAATGGTTTGCCAAAAGCATTGAACTTTGACCCTAGTTCTTTTTATAAACACAGCAGAGTACCAAAAACTGAACTGGCTTGCTCTCCAGTGACGTACTGTAAAAGATTATAACTATCCATTTATTTGACACTGTTATGCAGAGTAGCTTACATTTGTACTCATTTAGACATCCGGACATTTTCCTGGAGCAGTCTGAGCAAAGCGCCTTGCTCAAGGGTATGACACCTGTGTTTCACCTGGGTGAATCACCTCCAGATTGCTGCCTAAAAGAGACACTTTGCACTTCTGGTAACTGCATTGCCATATGTTGTGTTATACTTCTAACATTTTGATGTTTCCGAACTCTTATCGGGAAGAAGCTGCCCAGCCGTGAAGTTGAAGCCGATGCCCTACTAACTACCAGATGGCGGGGGGACTCGAATTTCCTCCTCTTAAAGAAATATTTACATACTGTATCCAGAAAACAAATGCTATGTGTGTTTATCAGTGTGAAGGATGTTTAATCTCTAAGGCTTTGTTTAGAATATTGTGTACAGTTTTGGTCGCCACCTTGTAGGAAAGATATCGCTGCTCTAGAATCAGTCCAGAGGAACCAGATACATTCTAGGGATCAAGGGGATGAACTACTGTGACAGGGTGCAGGAGCTGAATCTCTTTAGTCTTGAACAGGGGTGACTCGGAGTGGATCTGATTCCAGTATTCGACACGCTTCTTCAGAACCAACAGTGGAACAATGAAGGAAATGTGTGGCCTGAGTTCACTTCAGGCCATTCTGTTAGTGGGAGGCTATAGGTAGTGATTTAGAAGTAGAACAATGGACCGATTTCTAAAGCGGATATTTTAAGACATTATCTAGAGAGAATGTTTTCTGTTTGGGGTTCAGGGTGAGGTTACAGCACCACTTTAGTTTGTAATTCCAAAATGCCCCTCACACAAGTGATATTTGTCTCCCCCAGCTTTCCACAAAACACGTGATAGACGCCATATTACATTCTCATATCACTTAGACATCGGAGCTATTTTTGTGCTCTTCTGTAAATAGAAAAGTACCATGAGTTCCTGCCTTCCGGCAATGTGCGACAAAAAGTTGATTTGAATGGAAAAAAGGTGTTAAGTGATAAAAGTCCCGAGCTCCCTTTTGCTGATGCACCAAAGCGGTAATGTCCAGTAATTAAGGAGACATGTTTGACTGTAGTTGTTTTTCTAAACCGGCTACTCTCTAATTAGCCACCTGCATGCGCCGGTGCTGTCGGGTGTTGGCATATCAGGCTGGAAATTCCCTCCCCAACCCGGTCACTAGTTTCTGAACGCCTGAAAGGATGTGATGAAATGTTTTCTGAGTCAGCTTGTTTGTTGCTGGGTCGGTTACAGCTCAGTGGCATCCAGCAGGAAGGCGGCCGAAGCCAGGAAGGCTCAGCTAACCGCGCCGTGCCTCCTGCTTGCACTTGGCCATGCCGCTGCGCTGCCTGAGCAGTCAGGAGCCCTGCGATTGCCCGGCGGCTGGGAGCTGGGTGTGACGGGCTGTCCGGAGGGGGAGCAGGGTGCTGGCAAGAGCTCATTCAGCAAAAAGCAAGCCTTGCGCCCTGGACGGTGCAAACAGACGGCTTCGTGGTCCAGGCTTTCTCAGTTGGTTTGGTTCCTTGTTTTCTTTCCTTGCAGCGGTGATCGATGCCTCAGACAAGTGTTCATCCACTCTGAAGGGGTCCGCAAGGGTCTGAAAGGGCCTGCGCTTTGTATTGGCACTTCTGCCACACAACAGGAAGTCTGTCTCTCTCTCGGCCGTGGGGACTGTGCAGTGCAGACCTGGTTTTGCCGTGGTGCCCAGCGCAGTAAAGTGGCCTTGATGAGTTTAACGCCAGGTCTTGCCCACCCTTGAACTGAGCGCACTGCTGCCGCGATGCCCCGCAGGGTTTCTGCTCGGGGGCTCAAGATGCAGAGCTGCAGCTAGCAGGCTTGTGGCTTTTGAGCTCCTCTTGGAATCCCGCTGAAATATTAACCAAGGGATGACCAGAGGCTGAAAGCGGAGCCTGGCGTGGCTGGGCCGGAGTGGTTTGTTCAGAAGGTCGAAAAGCTTGTTGATTTTTGATAAAACGGTGCGTTTTAATGAGATTGTCACGTTAAGGTCGGTTCTTGTCACACGGAGGCCTTTTGTTTTCGTGTGGAACACTGTTGTATTGTCGTACCGTGGCACGAACAATAGATATTCCAGGCGCTGCTTTCCACTCGTTTCTGGAATGTGGGGGCACACAGTTTTATATGCAGGTGGCCCTCTGCTCCCATTGTTTCCACAGCAGCACTGATGCAGGGTGACTCTGGGCTGCGGGTGATGAGCTGGGGTTCACTCCTGCCTCTGGATGGAAAGCAGCAGGGCTCCCACGGATGTTTTGCAATGTGCATTTCAGTTTTGACTTAGTTGGTGGATTTGTGAGTCATTTTATACCACTTTCGGCCTGTGTGCACTGAATTACAATGTGGAGTGCTTGCTCAGCCCGATTTTTGGGGAATGCAAGGATGTGTACGAGTGTGGAAAGAGTGAGAGAAATGCCACTGATGTGGTTCTTGTCTAAACTGTAATCTCGGCACTCACTTCTTGCTGTCGTTAAGCAACTGAGTAAGGATTTTTGGTGTTGCTTTCAAAGCTTCAAATTTTGCTATGATTTAAGTGTCTTGTAGGGGAATTGTTTTTCTCTTTACATGACTGAGAAACTGCTGTTGAGTGTCTAAATGGATATCTTTGTAGCACAGTATTTCTTTCATTTTTTTATGACACATTTAAGGCAGTGCCTGTAGCTTTTAAAGATACTTTTGCTAAAGACTTCACTGTATTTCTTAACATGCATCTCGGAGGGGTTTGGCTTTGGTTTCTGGAATGATAAAGCAGGTATAACGCTGTGCTGTCCAAATGTATTTCTACAGAAAAGTCAGGCATGTTGTTCCTTTAGAGCATATTGCATAACTCTGTCTACCCTTATCTGTGAGGCATGTGTACACCTTGGACTATGGTATTAGTCAAGTTTACTCTCTGGCAAAAGGCATGCAGGTCTGTAGGAATGCAGCAGGGCATGCAAAACAACACACGAGTGGTTTTCCTGCTGCTCTGTAAGGCCAGCTTCCTCCCCTGAATACTGGCTCTGTCTGCGGCGATGCTCGCTGTGCTTTTATCAGGGAGTGGGTCAGGAGAGCAAGATAATGCCAGCCCCCCGCCCTGTGCTGCCCATCTGTCAGCCTCGCCGAGCTCCTCACCCGCGAGACAGCTTCTCCTCTGCACGGGGTGAAAACGCCGGACCCGCGCACAGCCTCTCCTGAAGCCTGTTTGCTGCCACGTTATTCCTGTTTTGATGGTCAGGTTGCGACACGGAGGGCTTTGTGCTGCAGACCTAGCCCTGGTCCCGGCCTCAGACAAGATGCGCTGTCACACAAAGGCTGTGTTTAAAAGGAGCACCGGCCCAGGCTGTGTTATTATGCCACCGAAATGAGCTGTCTCTGGGCTCCCCGGGTGGCAGTTTGGTCAAAGCCTGGTATTTGAACTATATTTAGGCATACAGTTATAACCCTTTAAGTGCTGCGTTTTATCTGGGCTTAGTCTGCAGCTCACAAAGGGTTCCGCCTGCGTTTCTGCCTTATGTTTTAAAAAGTCAAATGCCCCTTATAAATAAAACCGTCAGACCAGAGAAAGCTGAAAGCAGGGTACAAGGGTCAGACCTGCTACAGTAACAAAGGAGTTAAGTGACTTTATTCTTGGCTGGAATGTAAATTCCATTTTGTGTGCTTTATCCCCTTATATGTTGAAGGAATGACTGCAGCTGTAGCAAGTGCCATTAGGTCCCGAGTGCGCACAGTATTTCGACATAAAAAAGGCTGTCCCTATTCTCAGTTTAACTCTGAAACTTCTGAGGTGTCCTGCTCAGTATTGGGTTCAAGGCTTTTGGTTAATTCTTCTGCTGCCGTTATTTTATCGTCACTTTGTCACCGCACTGCACCTTTCAGCTTGTATCCATCCTGTGATTTTGTCATGTAAGCTCTGTTCTAAAAACATGTTGAAGGTTCTCAGCTCTGTTCTTAATGCAGCGCACACAGACTCACGTCAGGGCCAGTTTTCCCAGATGCCAGACTTTGGACTGTGGGAGGAAAAACTGGAGAACCCAGAGGAAGCCCTCACAAATGTGCGGAGAACTTGCAAACTCCACACAGACAGTACCCATGGACCCAGCTCTGCATGGCAGCAAAGCTAACCACCGCGCCACCTTGTTTCGATCTAAATAGACGTAATTTCTCAAGTTCTGTTGTGTTCTGGTTTTGACAGTGGAGGCTGCCTGCTGAGTTCCTGGTTCTCTGGCCCCCTGTCGACCCGCCTGGGGAGCTCTGGGGCTGCTGTGCTCGAACGGGCCGGAGCTCCTCCCTCACGGCGTGCGTGTGCACGTACAGCACCGCTTGCCATCCGGGCGATCCGCTCCCTGGCGGAGACGGAGCGCGCCGCTTCCACCACCCAGTTTCCCCTCCGCGGCACGGGAGCTAAAAATAGCTCCCGGAGAAGAAGCGACTGTGCTTCGCTCGTCGCGCTGTCTGAGCCTGCCTCCCTCCCTCCCTCGCTCTCGCTCTCTCGTGTGCGGCTCCGTGACAGGGGGACGAGTGTGCGCGCGGTGGCATCGTGGAGGCGCAGCCCTGCTGCCCTGCAAGCTGCTGCATGCCCGGAGCGCAGCTCTTGTCCGTTGTTTTTTTCCTCGTCGTGGTGGGGAAAGAACGCCTTGGGCTTAACCGTGCTGCCTCCGCGCCTGCTGAGCGTCCCCTCCCCCCTCTCCAGCCTCATCAAGAATTCGGATGAGATAAGGGAGCTAAATTACTCTACCTGTACCAGGCTCGTTTTCCTTCAGAAGAATGGCAGGAATTTTCATCATTTCCTATGGAAAGTATGCATCGCTCGGGCCCCGTCCCGAGCTCCAGGAGGGGGGAAGCTCAGGATTCGCCATCGGCCCCCGAGGAAGGAAAGACCTGCGTCTGCTCCAGTGGCCTGGAATATGACGCCCCCCAGGGGTCCACAGCCGTTCTGCTTCTGGTCTTGGTTTGGCATTTTTTTCTGCATTTTTCTTTGTAATGTTTTCAGTTTTTTCCTGGCAACCAGGGAATTAAAGCTTAATCTCTTCCCTCCTTACGTTTTTTTTTCCACAAACCCACAAAGCCACCATGAAAAGCGGCTGAGTGTTTCACCAAGCGGGGGGGGGGGGAGAGCTGCCCTCTCTCCCCGGTCTCCTCACATGCATTCCTTGCGCTGTGCTGTTGACTCCTGTTGTCATTCCCACATGCCATTCTGAGCTGCTGCCCCAGGAAACAGACTTGCTGGGGAAGCTCATCTCTGCGCCGATGCTGAGAAATTGTCTGCTCTTTGTGTTCTGCTGAGAACCTGGGGGCTGAGCTCTTGTACTTCGAAGCCTGTTCCCTGCTTCCCCTGCTCATTAGAGTTCCTGGCATCCCTCAAAGTGTGCCTCATGACAGGCAGAGCCCACCCCACAGACACAAGACGTACAAAGCGCATAGGTGGACACTGGGAGAAATGATAAAAGTGTGCAAAGACAGGAACCCCTTTCCGGACAGGGTGGTGGTGGTCTGGCTTAATCAGCAGAAGGCTGCAGTGCTCTGTCTTGTTGCATTTTTGTATGATTTACCAAAAAAAAAATCCCAATTATTAACTTAGCTGACGTTCTTGGCAAACGTGAGGTGAGTGAGTTTCACTCCTGTGGCCAAGACCCCTGTTTGCAAGCCGGCGATCCTTGGAGCAGTGCTGCTGGGGCCTTGCAGACTGAGCCAGAGAAGCACTGCAGTGATGGATTGATTCAGTGTTTTCTGCCATTGTTTTCTTTTTACCCTCACGGCTCCTCCAATAAAGAGGATCCCGGGGAACTGGTCCCTGGTGCAAAAAAGGGTTGCGAAACAGATGCCCCCTGCTGGGCAGCAGGAGGAGTGAGCAGACTGTCCCGCTGATGGGTGGGGTGCAAGCGCAGGCCGGGCTCCCGAAAGAGACACTTCCCGTTCAGGGAGGCCCAGGGGTGACAGTGCACCGTCAGCTCAGGGGGCGGAGGGTTGAAGTGGACGCTCTGTTTGTTAAAAATATTCGGTGTGATAAAAGGTTAGTGGCACAGCTGCCACATAGGTCCAGGGCTCTTTCAAGAATACAGCAAGCTATTGGAACAGCTTGCAGCTGTCAGTTCTGCAGAGTTGTCGTTAGAAAGTGGCTGTAGCGGACAGCTCATTACAGATGATGGAATACAACAGCTGCGCTGAAGAAGCCTGAAGGTTCAGTCGTGAAAGTTTGTCGCGCAGATAACAGGTAGCAAGTGTAGCTTATGTCTGGATGCTCCTCGATATGTTTGCAGCTGGATCTTAGTGATATGGCTAATATAACAGCTGTGCCTTCTCGTACTCATCAACAGCATCGGGCACTAGCCGGTCAGGGTTCGAGTCGGGAGCCGTGTCAACACGAAGGGCTGCAACGGAACAGATAGATGATGAATTCCACTGTTAAAAAATAAAACTAAACGTTTAGACTCTGGAGTTTCTTCAGATGTGAGGGGAAATGAGGGATAGAGTGGGAATGTGAGGGTAAAAGACAGCAGGAGGACCTTTGTGCCTGCCTGCTGTGGCATTTTCCCTGACCCAGCCAGCCAGCGTGAATGGCAGGAGTGCAGCAAGTGGGTTTCTGCGCAGGAAGGACTCCCCTGGGGTCATCTTGAAAGGGCCGAAGGGGCTATATCTGTGTGGGCTACTGTGTACAGCCTGTCTTTACAGGTGATGCACTGGGCTCTGTGAGAACAGACTGTGCACCGTTAAGGGAGCTGTAGACAAGCAGGCCGTGAAGATGAGGAGGTCTGTGCGTCCTGAGAATAGGTTGCATTGGAGGGGACTTCCTGTAAAAGGGAGACATGGAGTCCGCTGACCCCGGGAAGGGGGAGCGTGCTGGGGTGGAAGGGAAGCGGCAGTGGAGTACGGCTCTGGGTCTGGGAGTTCCTCCGGGGGCTGACTCGGGTGAGGGCCCGGGCGATGGGAAAAGACTGCCCCCCAGAGGGGTTTGCTTTTGAACTGCGAGGCAGGGAGGAGCTGCGCAGGAGGTGGCGGTCAGTCCGCGGTGTGGCCCGATCCCGGGTGGCCGAGGGAGAGGCGTGTCCAGGGAAGGAAGAGTGGTGGGAGATGCGCTGGCTGGCGGGGACTCCGATGGAGGCTGACGTGGTGTAGGGATTGCTGTCGCTGACTGCTAGAGCAGGCGGCAGCGATGGCACCGTCATCGATGTGTCGCTTGTAGAGTCCAGGGGAGAAGTCAGTACAGGGGCAGAAGTAGTGTTCGTCTCCCCAGCTGACTAAGATATTGGCATGACTTGGTCCCACCCTGGTACCCTTGGTAACTCCGCCCAGCTGGTGGTAGAGACTAGTGCAAGGAAACCCTTCAGGGTGAGAGCTAGGTAAAGTAGTCTTGTAAGGGCACAGGCTGGGGTGTCCTGCGCTATGCGAGAGGCCGATGTCATGGGGAACAAGAGTGTGCAGAATTTGTGTTGTCTGTAGTCAAGATGAAGCGTTCAAGAACCTAAAACTGATAGCTGTCAAACAACTGGAGTGGGGGGTTTGAACCCTTAAGGTGTGAGGAAAGACCCTCAACAAGGGGCCTCGTTAAGGAAAGCAGAGGTGTGAGTAGTTGGACAGCTAGTAGGCCATCATGTGTAGGATTTTGGGGGCTTTTGGGAAGCATATGGAGATGGAATGCTCGTGGATGTGGATGTAACTTCCTGCTGAATGTCAGTGGTCAGGTCCTGTGGAAGAGAACAATGTTGTTGGTTGTTTCTAGGCCTTAGAACTAGGCCTAGGCCTTGGTTGTTTCAGGCTCTTGTGCAATAGACAAGTGCACAGTTCAGACCCTGAGTATATGTGTTTCTGTTTTACTTTTCAGGGATAGACGATTCCTGGACTTGGAGGGGATTGGCTTCATCTCTCAACAATGTCGAGCACCTGCGATGACTCCATGATAGACGTCTCTAGCGATAGCTTCTGGGAGGTAAGTTTTAGAGCTACAGAGCAGTCCAAACTACAACCAGGAGTTTAGTGTGCTGAAGTGATACCAAAACATGAGCAATCTGTTTTGAGCACAGCACTGAGTCAGATCCAGCACAGCACTTCACCATACAGTATGTCATTAATTAAATGTCTGTTTATCCCAAACACTACGGCTTTATATGAGAATTGTGCTTTGATTAGTGAAAAAAACATTAAAATAAACTTTAATCAATTTCAGCCTCTCTTAACTCGTAACTATTTTATAATCAGAAACAAAACAAAAGTTCTTGGTTTCCAAGGGCATTTTTTGATGAACAAACGCTCATGCCGTTTAAGTCTGGTGCATGTCAATAAAAAATTAAGATGCTGTGGAATACTACAAAGCTTTCAATATTCCTCTCCTGTTATTATCAGTGTCGCTCTCCTTCATGTCTGAAATTACATGGAGTGTCTCAATGCCCGGAGGGTGTCCTGATGCCATTAGACATCATACCTTTTTGTCACCCTTTTCTTCCTGAAAACAGTACAGCTTTCCTGTGAAGCATCATGAGAACCTCTTTTTTTCTGGAAAGGGCTACAATTAGGGAGTCCCTTCTCTGCACCAGTCCTTTGTTTGGTGCAGGTGATGAGCACCCCTTGCTTTGATTATCCCTTTTCCTGGAAAAGCCCCGGTCCTGCAGCCCTGTTTTTAAAAGCTTCTTCCATGTGGTTATTATGCACCATTAGGCCCTGGAAGTTAAGCCTTAGGGCTCTTTAACTGTTCAGGACAAAAGACACCCCAGAAGACCATGTGGACGTTGGGGACCAGGGATTGGCGAGTGCAGGGGAAACCCCTGGGGCAGAGAAGGAACCCCTGATTGGGGTTCCTTGATTGGGGGTGGAGAGGTGGCTAAGGATCTGTGCCTGTGCCTGGAAGGTTGACGGCTTGAATCCCGCGTCCGGCAGAGGAATCCTACTCCATTGGGCCCCTGACCAAGGCCCTTCACCCCAAGTGCTCCAGGGGTACTGTATAAATGGCTGACCCTGCACTCTGACCCCAAGCTTCTCTCCCTGTCTGTGTGTCTCATGGAGAGCAAGCTGGGGTCTGTGAAAAGACAAATTCGTAATACAAGAAATTGTATCTGGCCAATAAAGTGATCTTATTGACACCGTCATGCTTTACTGTGTTTCACCTTATGTCAGGGAGCTTGTCGGCGAGTTAAGGCCTGACGTAATTACAGACATGCACAAGGGCACGTCTGTAATGTCAGCTACCCTGTGACAACTAAAGTGCAGTAACGGCCCGTAGCTCCAGAACAGCTGTCAGTTCAGTGTACCTGGCAGGCAGTGAACAAGGAACATGCCACAGCGCAGACCGTTCCGCAGAGACCTGGAGCACTCCTGGTTTCCATCTGAATCCCGTTACTTGGCGTGATCCTGACATGTTCTCGTTGCTTTCCAAGAGCAGGTAGCCCTGCGACACTCGCCTCTGTGCAGGAATGGATTCCCCCCCCCCCAAGATTTTGTGCGTCCTTTGACGAAGAGCCCCTGTTTGTAGGGCAGTTGAGCTGAGCCATAACTGGTCTGCTTGTTTTTTTCACTCCGTTTCGGAGGTGTGCTTTTTATTTGTTTCTGGGAGGGGGTTGCGTTCGTGAGGAGGGATGGGAGGGAGAGGTAGGAGGGGGATGTTCTGTTTTTCGGTCTCGTTTTCGATGGTGTGCAGAAATTAAACCCGGTGCCCCGATCTTCTTCTTTCTCCTGCCCCCCCAGGTTGGGAATTACAAGCGCACAGTGAAGCGCATAGACGATGGGCACCGACTGTGCAGCGACCTCATGAGCTGCATCCACGAGCGCGCGCGGATCGAGAAGGCCTACTCCCAGCAGCTCACGGAGTGGGCCAGGCGCTGGCGGCAGCTCGTTGAGAAAGGTGAAGGGCTCGGCTCCGAGTGGGGCAGGGGTTGCTTTCAGCTTTCCGTTTTTGATCTGGTGCAAAAGCACACTCTGAGGTTTTCATTTCTGTTGTTCCAGTACGGCCCATAAACACACGGCGTATTCTCACAGTGTGCATTCTCGAACCTTTCAGCAGAAGTAACAAGCAGACAGCGTATGAACTTTTTGCAATGCCTGGCCAAAGCTTAAATCGCTTTCACGGGAAAAAGCATTAACGTGTAGGTCACTACCTACTGTCGTGCACTACAGACACAACATGCTTTTGTGTTGTGAGAAGAATCAAATTATTCAAATTTGAATCATGAAATAATTCAGAATCCTCAGACTCTGGAACACCAAGCTGACAAGTAGCGATTTTCTGACTTAGCTGAAATCGCATGGCTGTTAAACTTCACAGTCTTCTCTCGGGCATGCTCTGCCAACAGGACATGCCCTGGATGTTGTGGACCTGAGACGTGTTATGCTGAGCACAAAGTGTTGTAGACGGCAGAGGTTTGTTTTATGTCAACTACAGGCCAGAGGTATTCACTTCATGCCAACCAAGGTTGTCCATTTAATTCAAAATGAGCATGCAGACAGAGGGGTCAATGATTATAGTTTGGAGGAATAACCTGTGTTCAGTGCCCATTTTCCATCTCGTTGCCAGGCTTGTTAAAGCGAACCCTCCCTTGTCACATTGGCCACCTGCCTGTACAGACCTGTCGGGAGTCTAGGTACCGTAGCCCAGCAGGCATTTCGGTTAAAAGTAAAACGTTTGAGTCTTCGGCTCATGTCAAGCAGGGAAAAGCCACGCGCTTTAGGTCGTGCTCCCCACACGCGGAGGGCCCCTCCTTCTAACTGGGAGTGTGAATGGGATGTGCGCAGGGCCCCAGTACGGCACGCTGGAGAGGGCCTGGACCGCGGTGATGACCGAGGCGGAGAAGGTGAGCGACCTGCACATGGAGGTCAAGGGCGCCCTGATGAACGAGGACTTCGAGAAAGTCAAGAACTGGCAGAAGGAGGCCTACCACAAGCAGATGATCGGGGGGTTTAAAGAGACGAAGGAAGCCGACGACGGGTTTCGCAAGGCCCAGAAGCCCTGGGCAAAGAAACTGAAAGAGGTTTGTTTAATATTCCCAATTCGCGCGGTTTGTGTAATGCGTCCACAGTTTTCAATCGATGAACTCCTGCAAGTCTCGTGACCCAGCCCTTGAAGTTACATTGTATCTGCTACAGAGCGTGCCAGGGCACAGTCTAATTCTAGGATGCTTTTCTAAAGCTCCTGTTTTGAAGTAAATCTAATTAATACTTACAATAAGCAGTCAGGGGGAAAAAAAATTCTGTGCAAGTTTATCATTGGTTCAGCTCAGGCGTAATGGAAAACATTTTGTCATGTGTGGTTATTGTCTTTGAACATTGTTTGGTAAAATCACGTGAGGCTTTTTTTCCATTTGGAAGTTTTCAGGTGACTTCTTCCTGATTTCTGTGTTTTTCCGCACTTCAGCAGAGCTGTGTGTCCAAAGTTCTGTTGCCGTCATCACTGAGGTCTGGATCACTCTCGTCTGTTAGGTGTAACCATGGAGTACAAAACATTCATACCTCTGTTTATAACCTTTGGAAACTACTGAGTAAGAAGTCTGAAACACTAGACCTTCAAAATGAACTGAACTAACTTATAATAACAGCAACATTCCACTTTTAACAGAGATTTCAAAGTATACGCAAAAGGAGTGAATATCTGAATTTGGTGAATTTTTCTTTTGATAATGAGGGGAAAAAGAGAAATAAAAAGTCTTTAGGACGTGGAGGAAATATCATTTTAATATGGTTTCTCCAAACAACTGGTTTTCCTGGAGAGTCTGCACCCAGACGAAGTTCTGCTGTGCTTCTGAGACCTGTTTTGTTGCTATGCTTGTTACTACATTGGTAAATGTCTGAACAGACCCATTCATTAATGGACACACTCCTTCATTGTTGTGATAGTCTTTCTGAATACAACTCTTTTTAAACTATTTGAGTTTGAAGCCCTTAAATTGTACTCGTAGAGGGAATGAGCTCTTGTGGGATATTTTTAGTGTGTAGGCTGTTGGCATAGACTTAGGAAATAGTATTGTCTTACTACAGTACATATCCCTTGTTTGTCCAAAACCCACTGATAGGTAGAATTGTAAAAACTGAGAGAGAACCAAATCAAAAAAAGAAAAATTAATTTAGAATTTTATGCAGTTACTGTTAAGAAAACAAATTGATGGACATGTGATAAACTCTTTACCAGAACTGCTGTCTGTTCTACTGATCACTACAGATAGAAGGTGTGATTGGAAGATTTTATGCATGTCTGATGATTGAATGAAAAAGACGTGATGCTTTTAATGCTGTAAACACAGATGTGCAGCCTGTAGAAAGTTGTTCCTTATTTTCATATATGGTGAATAAACTCCTGTTTTGGTCCATTTCACATGTGTATGTAAACCATTTATATTTGGCACCACAGCTAGATAACTACATACAGTTTACAACAAGCACCCACCACGCTCGAGCAAGTTAGCCAAAACTTTTTTAATTTTTTTTTTCTGTTTTAGGTAGAAGCTACCAAGAAGGCATATCACTCCGCCTGCAAAGAAGAGAAGCTGGCAACAACGAGGGAGAGCTCCAGCAAGCTGGACCCCAACCTGAACCCCGAGACGCAGAAGAAGCTGCAGGACAAAGTGGAAAAGTGCAGACAGGAAGCGCAGAAGGTGGGGGGGCAGGAGAGCTCTGTGTGTATATGTGTGCCCTTGTGCGCCTGCAGAGCTCCGCGCCCGTGCACGTGTGTGTGTGTGCACACAAGCTGGTCTCGCGAAGTGCGGGTGTGTTCTCAGTCGCCCCTGGCGACGGCTCTTCAAAACCGTGCAACCACAACATCTGATGCTGCTGGTTGCTGGCCTGTAAATTTTGTCCTGCTTGTCAGTTTTGTGTCGTGAGGTTGGAAACTCTGCCATTGGCTTTCAGTAGATCTTGCCTTCTGCTAAATGTGTCTTCTGTGCAGTCTAGACAGTAGTAATTTGATGAAGTGTAGCTCCTTGCAGATGAAGATTATTAACGCTAATGTTGTGAAACCAGTTACTTTACATGTAGCACTTTATTAAAGGGTGTAAGGTGATAGGAAGGTCATTGTCACAGTTACTTAAATTATATTTTAGTTCTAAAGAGCACATTCTTTTTATATATTTTATATTATTTTAAACACTATTAGTGACTGTTAATGCGAAATTACAATTTAACTATATTGGTAAATAATACTACTATTTATAATAATCACTAAATAATATGATAAAATTATCATTATTATTTTATGAATATTAAGTTTCTTAATGCTTGTTTCAAAATTACAGAATTATGCCCCAATATCGGCACCAACGCACTATTAGAGCAGAGTACTGCACAGAAATCAAAACTTAAACATTCAGTATCTTCATCCTTCATCATCATCCCGTTTCTACATAGTTCTTACCCCAGGTTTGTCTGTGGAAGAACACAGTGTTCATGGAGCAAAGGGCCTGCAAATGAGTCCCTCTGGTATTTCAGCAGGACTCCTAGTCTATGTCCCAGTAGGATGTTTCCCTCCCAGCCTGTGGCCAGTAGTGTTAGATACTGTCATGCAGAAGAGAGTGCAGTGTCGACAGTATTCATGAGCTACCTGATTGGAGGACACAATACAGCCAGGTGTCTCAAGGTTACCATTTATGGAACTGTTGGAGAGAGATCAGAACACTTCCGGGTCAACACGGCAGTCAGAGGTCACAGACGGTGGTTGCAGCAGTTGTTGATGCATGTGTATCCAAACCCGCAATTCCCTACTGGAGGACACTCACACAAAACGCCTGTGTAAAGCGTAAGTTTAAAGCAAAAACGAGCTATAGAAACTATTCAAAGGAAAAGATAGAATAATGCAGGAATCGCGTTGCCCAAGAGATCCAGAGCTGCGAGATCAATAGGGGTGATAGGCTGCCGGAAAACATCTGTAGAGGAAGGATCCGCTGCTGTAAAAGCTGCTCGTCTTGCTGGAGACCAGTTAATCGTATGTGTTAAGGAACCACATCCTGCAGTCAGGTAGATCAAATCTAGCAAGTCATGAGTTTGCATACAAGCCCAGCATGCTCCTTCAGTTTGCAGTTTGCAGCACATTGTCATTGGATCCCGTCTGGCTGACTTGCTGCATGAGAACAGTGTTTCTTTGAAATATCTTTTAAGCCCATCGGACATCAATTTTGTGTCATCGGCGTCTGACAGCTTACAGCATTCCGGCGCATAAAGGCCTTTTCCCCCCATCAGTTATGGGATGACCCCTGTGATGTCAAGTGTTAACCTTTAGGCTCCGCTGCAGAATCCTGACGACCCCTTCGTCGCGGGGGAAGGTGTGTGTTTGTCCCCGTGAAATGTGAGTTGCCGCAGTGAAGTGCGTTTTCTCGGTTGAGTCGTTCGCCCTCTCGCCTCGTGGAGGCGCGAGTGGGAGTCCCTGCCGCGTGCCGTGCCGTGCCGTGCCGTGCCGTGCCGTGCCGTGCCGTGCCGTGCCGTGCCGTGCCGGAGTCCTGGCTGACCCTCGCGTGTTGATCTCTGTCTGCGCAGACCAAGGAGAAGTACGAGAAGGCCCTGGAGGAGCTGGATAAGTGCACGCCCCAGTACATGGAGAACATGGAGCAGGTGTTCGACCAGTGCCAGCAGTTCGAGGAGAAGAGGATCGACTTCTTCAAGGAGCTGCTGCTGGAAGTGAAGAAACATCTGGACCTCTCTACCAACCCCGGGTGAGACACCGCATCTGAGCGCACTGACCTGCGTCTCCCTGGGGCTGGCTGTCAGTTCATTCTCTGTTTAGAGCCACGATACTCATATGTTTAGGCCATTCTTCACTTGTTGGAACTAGTGGCTGTAGTTGATTTCCTATGGCAAGGCATACTTGAAAATCTAGCAAACTCGTTAGTGTGATTCTCTTTTAGCGAGCATTCGTGCTAGGACAGGTATTCTGTTGGAGTTATACTATCTGACATGCTGACAGCAGACTAGAGTTTATGCAGAAACTGCTCCCTGCCTGGTGATATGGTAATATGATGCCTCTGTGTGAGTTTCATGCGACAGCCGGTTTTGTCCCCATTTGCAGCTACACGGCGATTTACCATGACCTGGAAGACACGATCAACGCCGCCGATTCCGACGAGGACCTGAAGTGGTTCAGATCTAACCACGGCCCCGGGATGCCGATGAGCTGGCCACAGTTTGAGGTACCGCGCACGCCGATCTCGACCCGCCAAACCCAGGAAGAGAGCTGCATGAGGTTAGGGGAGTGAGCACATTGCTCGCTGTGGCTGCTCACTACGCTGTCCACAACTGCTACAAAAACACTACCAATGCCATTACCATTTGGTTATTTTAATCCGCACAACCCGAGTCAGAAATGAGACTGGAGAGAGTATTGTCATGCATACTTTCCACTCTGACTCAGGAACCAGGATAGCGCATGCAAAAGATTGTCAAATGTTTGGAATGCAGGAATATTCAACCATCAGCGGGCATCACTGCCGAGATAATGCATTTGCTGATAACATCATTAGGTGTCCTGTTACACCTTTATATTGAAATCCTAGGGAAATGAAGTGCTGGAGGCATGTGTGGTTCTGAAATTGATGCGCTTCTTTGTTATCTGCGGGGGGCATCTCACAATGCAAAGACCAGCTCTGGCAGGCTGGATTAAACCAGATTAAACAGTCTGGCGGGCAGAGGACTTGAGGTTTATTTTAAATATCACACAATGCAAATTGTCATGTCAGGTGAAAATGTCACATTGTAAAGAGCAATCTTGGCATTAGAGGTCACTTGCACAAAACACCGGTCACACAACCGGCGGAGTGGTGGCTCTGCGGCTCAGGATCAGCGCCTGTGGCTGGAAGGCTCACAGCCGGCAGAGGAATCCTACTCTGTTGGGCCCCTGAGCAAGGCCCTTCACCCCAACTGCTCCAGGGGCGCCGTATAAATGGCTGAGCCTGTGCTCTGACCCCAAGCTTCTCTCCCTGTCTGTGTGTCTCATGGAGAGCAAGGTGGGGCATGTGAAAAGACAAATTCCTAATGCAAGAAATTGTATAGGGCCAATAAAGTGATGTTATGTTATGTTGTTGTTACAACAGAGCAGATATCCATCCAACAATTTCTCATTGCTTGGCCTTGTGTTTTATATACAGAAGGGTCTGACGGGGATAGTATCACACAGCTCTGGACCATCCTACAGTGCTTAGGCACGTTAATTGTAAAACAGTCTTACAGTAGATTTATTAACTTTTCAATATTAAAATAGACATCTGTGGTCCCCAATTAACAATCCTCATAATACATTTTGTTTTCATCATACTTTTACTGAGTCTTTTAATTACTCTAGTAGCACGATGTGCTACTCTTAAACATGCCACGTGTTTTTTTTAATGATTTTGCCAAAATAAAGCCCATGGTTGGATTGTGTTCTTAGTGTGCAATACTGATAGTACAGGTCAATAACAGTTACCTCTCACAGGAACAGCACCATGAAGACTTTAAAAATGAGCAAGAAATACTCTTTTGTTATTTGAAACACTTCTCTTGTGAATGTAAAAGTAATGTAAAAACTGTTTGTTCCACTTGTTTGTAGTGGGTTTGTTTTGTGTCTAGACCTCTATAGTGTAGTACAATGGTGGGGCTATAGGTATTTAAGATTATCTTTTTTTGTGTCAAAGCACAATTTTTAATGAGCGTGGTATAGCTTAAGTTTGTTCTTATATGACCTGCCCATGTCCAGCTGATCCAACTCATTGTTTTCTTACTTTTTAACCCTTTTAACAGACATATGAAGCACCACTGAATAGGAGATGGTCCATAGTAGTGAGTTTTGCATGAAAATGGACTTTTTTAAAATCTGCGTAGTGGTTGTGGGGTTGATGTCTGAACCCCAGAAGTCTTGATGCTTTTCTTCTCACCTGTCTCCCCTTGAGTCGGTGCTGTGGCAGAAGCACGCAACTCTGGATGGCCAGCGCCTTTCTGCTTCCCCTTGTGATCGGCACATGCGTTGTCCTGCTGTCTTGCCGAGATGCCGACATCAAATGTTGCCTGCTTCTTGTGCATTTTCGGAGAAAACGGCCGTTCCCATTTGGCCTAGGATGACATCCGTGTTGCTCGCAAATGGAATCGTGCGCTTGCTTTATCACCGCGATTCCGATTATAATCGAGCTCGTGAGTAACGGGAAAGTTCCATCTCGGGAGCCTTGCTCGTTTCGAGTTGGCTGGATGGGGAAGCTCGCTGCTTGACCGACAAAGAGTCCCCCCCCTTGGCCTTTACCCTTTTACTGCAGGCAAGTAACCAACGTGTAAAGCAGCTCCTGGGTCAGTCTTTTAAAGATCCTTCAAGCAGGTTTGGCTTTCCAAACTGAAGGGTTTGGGGGTGCAGTTCACCCCACACCCGCTGCCCTGGTCAGTTTGAGCTCTTGCTGACAGCACTCTCTTGGGGACACAGGTCACCCTGCCTGGCTTGTGACTTAAATCAGTGCATGTTTCCCCTTCAGTCTCGCTGTCCAATCATCTTATTTCTTTCACTGTTTTTTTTTTCTCGTGTAGAAAATGTAATGATTCTTTCTGTTTTTTAAATGCTTTCGATGGGTAAAGAGTGACGTAAGTTTTGGTGTCTTCTTCTCCTCCCTTTTTGTGCAGTGCAGGAGTACCGTACCGTAGTTTTTTCTTAGGCAGTTTCTCCCGAACTGTGTTCAGTACGCTTCACTTTTTATGACGCCTCCTGTGTCACAGTGACAAAAATGACCAGAGACTGACAGCTGCAGGCCACCGCACTAGTGAGGGAGTCTCGTGCCCTGCGTGGAGCACAGACTGGTTTTAAATGGAAAACCGTGATCACAGAGAGGGTGTTTCTGATCAAAGAGCACAGCCCCAAATCGCTGAGCTCCGAGGGCTTTTCTCTCCTGGCCCCCTGGAGAGGTTGTGGAGTATTTCAGCAGTGATGGAGCTTCCCCATCTAGAGAACATCCCAGGTGTATAACCCACTTCTGTCTAGAGGTCTGGGAACTTTTCCTCAGGGCGGGGATCTGGTGTCGGCAGATTCTCCTCTGCTAGTGGAAACGTAGTGTAACACTTCCTAAGAGTCCAGCAGCAGCTCTGTAGAACCATACCCCTGGGTTCTTATGCCCATCCTTCAGAGGCAGTCTCATCCCTGCGTTGCCCTGAGATCTCCATGTGGGTTGGCTAATTCCAGCGATGGTCTGTCACTGTATCTCATCACTGTTTTGCAGGTAAGGTCTTAATTGTGCTACACGGACGTGCTCTCAGGGAAGTAATGCTAAGACTTGACTTTGGTGGATTCCTTTGGGGCTGTGCTGCATGGTCATTTTGAGACCATTAGATTGACCTTTGTATTTTTATTCACCTTTCTTTACGGGGAGGTAGTACGGAATGACGTGTTCATGAACTTTTTGTGCAACCTGTGGTTCGGAGTTCATTGTTGGTTGAGGAAAATAGAAGTGAAAGAATCTTCTGTCAGCTGCGCCCATTTTACAGCCTCAGTTTCTCACAGTTTTGCTTTCCCCTTTTGAACATTCCTTTTACTTCAGTTTTATTTTTCGTTTTCCAAGGAAAGGCTGCTTTGAAACAATAGGTTTTCCTTGAGCACAGATACCCGTATATGCCAGCTAGGTGTGTGCCTTTATGGAGGCTGTCCTGGACAGTAGCCCACATACAAACCCTCCGCTGGCCACCAGGAGAGAGGGAGGGAGGGAGAGAGGGAGGGGGAGAGGGAGAGAGAGAGAGACTGCTGCAGAACCGTCTTCTCTAATGTAGAGGAACGTTTTATTGAACAGCGCAGGGGTCCTCTGAGTTATGAAACAGGCTGACAATGGATCTGAGGCATTACACAGTAAATAATAAAGTGTAGGTTATTCAGAAATAAAGAATCCCTGCACCATGGCTTCCTGTAGGAAGGAGGAGGCATGAATTACAGTAGCTTTTGACACTTGAGTTGGTTTGTTCACATTGAGCTTCAGTTGCTGCAATTGGCTGGTTATTCGTGAAGCTGTCTGGAAGGGCCATGAGCAAGCTGACCCACATCTCGGGGATTCAGTCACCCCATAGTGACCCCCCACCCCTGTAAAGTACATGAAAGAAAGAATGAAGCTGCTTAATATGCAAATAATCTGCTTTACACTTTGTTATATCAGCAATCGCTAGTGTGACTTGACACCTCTGTTATAACATTGAGATTTTCAGGTTTAGCACATGCGTCGCTCCTGGTTTGTTCAGTTGGCTTTCCAGAGCTGTGATTCGCTATGACGAAAGCAGTGATTAGAATCCGTATTTTAATTGTAATCATAAACACATTCGTTGCTTCTCAGATTTGCATGCCAGAAGATGCTTTTAATAAAAATCAAGTGCTAATTCTACCTTTATGTACACAGTGCGGCTGTGTAGACCTTTTACACATTTTCAGTGCAAAAAATACTTTATGCTGTAGTCGTCTGCTGTATATGAGCATCTTTCTGAAATTGAGTCATGTTAAGCCCTATTGTGTCATATTCCTTGACTTGAATTTATGAAGAGATGAAAGTAAATTTAAAATAATCTATTAAACTTTCTTATTTTTTTTCATTTGAATTTGTAAATGCGTAATTGTGAATCAGATTATGAAATTAAAGCGTTGCCTCCTACCTCTGTGGGCCGTGAGCTGAAATATTTTGCACTGAGAGGGCGCGGGGCAGTCCGGGCCCGGCGGGGGGCTGAGCAGCAGCCTGAGGTGCCGGTGTGTTGCAGGACTGGTCAGTGGACCTGAACCGGACCCTCAGCAGGCGGGACAAGAAGAGGCCCAGCGATGGGGTGACCCTGACAGGCATCAGCCAGACTGGGGAGCAGGCCGCGCCGCCGGCCAGGAACAGCAGCAGGTACTGTGCCCCGGTGTCTGTGAACCCCCCCCCCCCCCCCCCTACTCTGAGGCAGCCTGTCGCATGGCCTGCTTGCTGGCTAATCGGCCCTCCGGCCTCCCGGCGCGGAAGATAATTCCTTCATGTCGACTTTTAAAAGCTGCGATTTTGTCACGGTATTATCGGAACTGCAGATTCCTTTCTCTCGGCTCAGTGGGCCGTGCGGCGGACAATTCAGGACCTCTGTCAGTATTTGCAGAAGCGTGTTGACATTCCAATGCCTAATATTTAATTTAGTGATACTCTTCTGTTGGTATTTGACTTGCATCAGTTTGGTATGCTTTTCTAGCGGAAACATAATCGTATGTCACGGCTGTGGTGCCTGTCTAGACCGCTCTGCCCTGTCAAGCACTGGATTACCAGTGAAGTTGTGCTCGTACATGGTGAACCCAAGGAGACATGGACACCAGCCATTGCTGTTGTGACAGGGAATCCATGTGCTCCAACAGAGACGGGTCACTCGGAAGTTTCTTGTTTCACACTTCGGCCCACAGTCCCTCTCAAGCCTGAGGACCCTGCCTCTGCCTTTCCTGCCCCGCTTTCTGGGTCTCAGCTGGCCGGTCGCACAGGCTGGCTATTTCAAAACCCAGCGACTGTGCTTTTCTGTCCCAAACGCTAAAACGCTTCACAGTGCAGCGCAGTGCAGCTTGTACTGCACTGTGTGTGAGTCGAAGTAGAGTTCAATAAGTAACCTGTGAACCCAGAATCCTGTGATGTTTTGGGGAATGTCCTGTGCAGAAATTGAGTATTGAGATGTGAAGCCTTAAAGGCCCACATTATAAAGCAGGCAGCAGGCAATGATTTATAATTCACACGCAATATGGATTAAAGTTTTTGTTCCTGCACAAAAAAAAGTGAATATACAGTATGCCTGTAAACATAACCTATTTGTCTGGGTGCATAATTGACCATGTGGTTAATGATCATCACTTATTTCCTTCTGTGTGTTTTCTCCCGCATTGAAGATGCAGCTGTGTTGTAACCCTCTGTTTCCCCATTATTAACCTCAGTGTGCAGAATAGCTCTGAACAGCCCAGCTTAAACCCCTTCGAAGAGGAGGAGGAAGAGGAGGAAACTGTGAAAGAAGAACAAAACAGCAGTCCAGTCAGTGAAAAAAAAGAGGAAGTTAAAACTAAAAAGTTGGTGAAAGCCTATTTTCATTGTCTTAAAAACCTTTTCCTTCCCTCTCTTTTCCCTTCTCAGTCTTCCAGGTGTCTGTGTACTAATGCATGGACTTCACTGGATGTGGACTTGTCTCTCTGCAGTGCTGTGGAAAATCACGTCTCTTAACAGAGTTTTGTCTCGACGATCAGCCTGTCGTTTTATTTCCTTCACAAACATGGGTTCAGTGCTACTGTACAGTCAAACCTGTTGCTCATATTCAGAGAAACTGGGGGACATGAGTGGAAATTGTGCAGAAGAGCATTTTAAAACCGAGAGCAGACTGTACTTCTTTACACAGAGGGTTGTGGGAGCATGGAACAAACTCCCCAGCTTTGCTGTTGAAGCCAACACCCTGGCTTCTTTCAAAAGATGCCTGGCAGATCAATTGGCTACTGAAAAGCTACATTAGCTGAACGGCTTCTCATTTTTTACTTTCATTCTGCTCTTCTGCTCACTGAGGACTGAGTGAAGAGATGCTGAAGCTGATTTAAAATTCAGGGACCATCCCAGGCTCTTCAGTGTTCGCGTGTTCCACATCATGTGTGCAGTCAGCAGCCCCATCACTCCTCTCACGTCAGGTACCTGACATCAGGAGGAGCTGGAACCCAGGTGACCCTTGTGGGTGGCATGGCTCCACACAGGTTCGACTGTATAAGCAGCTTCAGCCCTGTGCCTTTTCCCCCTGTGCTCTCCCCCTTTGTGTGTGTTCTGCGTGTGCGTCCGTGCGCAGCGTGGGGCGTGATCAAGCGCACGTCTCTCGACCCCCGCGGGTGGCCGGGTCAGCACACTGCTGCGAGCTCGTGATGGGACTGCAGGCGGACCTGCAGGACGTCTGCCTGTGCTCAGACCCTGGGCTCTTGTCTTCAGTGACTTTGCATCGCCCTGTCAAACCCCATTGTATAGCGTCAGATTCCGGGTGAACTAATACATTGGGCTGAGAGGATTTCTCTAACTGGATCCTTGTGCTTCAGTGTTTGTCTTTGCCACACCTCAAAATAAACAGAACAGGCTTTGCTTGCTGACAGATGGTTTGTGTTTTGCACAGACAGTAAAAACATTGAGTGTGCCGACACCCAGTGGGCTTTTCAGTAAGGTCTGTTCACCTTTCCTGTTGCCGTTTTCAAAACGCTTCAAAACATCTTAACAGCCTTTTTGTTTTGTAGCCAGAAACTGCTCTCTCTTTTTCCGAAACTAGCCTGCTCTGTTGGTTCCTGTGCCGATGATGATTTCCAAGCCCCTGACAGGCTGGCTGTGTCTGTGGGTGTTTTTGCAGCGCTGGCAGTGGGGAGAAGCCCCAGGACTGGTCCGACGAAGAGTCAGGAAACCCCTTCTCCACGACCAGCGCCAACGGCAACGGGAACCCCTTCGAGGAGGAACCGTCCCCCGGGATAGAGGTGCCGGTCAAGGCGCTGTACGACTACGACGGCCAGGAGCAGGACGAGCTCAGCTTCAAAGCTGGTGCGATGGCCTTTTCTTTAGTTGCAAGATTTTGTTTTTCCCTAGGGGTGGGGTGGGGGGGTGGGAAGTGAGCAGAACCCCGAAGATGCCAGCTTTTTGTCTAGTAATGATCTGGCTTTGGATGGGGGGAGGCGAGCGGCTGATGAAAGGCAGCGTAGGCCCCCTCCTTTTCGGTCGTCTGAGCTGCGGCCTGTCGGCCTGTGGGCCTAAGTCACGCGTTCGGAGGCCAAAGCGAAGAGCAGTTCAGACCCGAATCGAGTCCTCCGGCTCCAGGGCTGTGTGAGTGGCGCGTCACGGTCTTGGAAAGAGAGTTTTCACCTCGCCTTTTGTGTTTTTGTCTTTTTCCCTTCCCTCCCTATTCCTGAAGGCGACGAGCTGACCAAGATCGGCAACGAGGACGAGCAGGGCTGGTGCAAAGGGCGACTGAAGGACGGCCAGGTCGGGCTTTACCCGGCTAACTACGTGGAAGAGCTCCAGTAACCGGGAGGGGAGGGGGAAGCGTTTTCACGAAAAATGGTACATTATTTAGCTTCTCGTAATCTTCCAAGGACTGCGGTGAAAGAGTGAACTGTGTACATACAGAACACCAGATGTTGCGCTGGTGCCCGGTGTTTGATCTCCGGGTGGTGCTGAAGCAGGTCTCATCGGGGCTCGGTACTCAAGCGCGTTGAATCACTCGGTGAGTATCGGCCGCTGCATCGCAGTCCTGAGCAGACTGCACTAGACCTGTCTGCACGGGCACCGCAGGGCAGGAGCCTGGAGTTTGCTTTTGCAGGCCTTGTAAATACGATTTTATGCTGTTTTGAAATACCCTCTTATTTTTTAACGTATGATGTTAATAGATTAGTGCACCTGGAGCGCCCGGTGATGGCTCTGTGCAGCGCTGCTGCGGACATTATCCGTTCAGGTGCCAGGAAGCACGGGGAGTCCCGTGTCGGCTGTATGTTGTTGCCGCTTTGGGGTGTGAGGGGAGGACGAGTGCCTGTATCGTGTTGCAGCTGCTCGTCTTTGAACTCTATGTGGGCCTGTGATAAACTCCTCCGGGAGTCGCAGCAGCTGTGAGCGCATTAACCTTCCTGCTCAGGCTGGGTATTAGTGTGGACCGCATCGACACCGTACAATACTTATTTTATCCCAAATATTACACGTCTGGTATTTTTTTCCTTATTGGCAATAATGGGTAGCCTTGCATTTCTGGCTGTATGGCTGCGCTAATACTTAAATGAGCAAATTTCAGGCCTCAATCTAAAAATAGTAACTGTTCTATATATATAGGCTCAGACGATTTATTTTTAAATGCCTTATGTCTCTCTCGATGCTGAAATATTTATTGGAGTCAGCACTGGACGTTTCAAGTGGTGCTGATCACTATTTTAGAAGCTGTGGTAAATGATGTTGAAAGAACAACAATGAATGTTTTCACTTATATAAAGTATTTTCACTTGTATATAACAATGAACAACTAGAAATTTGGGGTTTCTTTTACATATAAATCAAAGAAAGATAATTTATACCATCTTAAGTTGCTTCCTTGATGTTCGTAGAATGCTGTGATTTAAGTCAATTTGTATAGTAGTTGAATATTTTTATTAAATGTCATGAGTGATTGGGTTATCTTACTACTTGTAAATACACATTTGTTTCTCAGAGGGTAATGTCATGGAATCAATAAATTTAAGAAACCCATGAGGGTTGCATTTCATTTTTTTAATTATAAATTAAATTGAATGCATTTGCCATTGTTCTCACAGTTGTTAATTATATTTCAGCTTTAATTACTTATGTATTCCTGTTTTTCTTCCTCCTCTTGCTCCTAAGAAATATTAATTTTGAATTCGAGCTAGCAACGTTTTTTGCCATTATTTGAAATTAGTTTCTCCTAACATGCAACTGCAGACGTTTTGGAAGAACGTGTAGTATCAGCACCTTGTAAGAATGTAATTAAAAATTTAAGCTACACTTGCACAGTTCTTTTTGTAAATGGCTCACTTTTATCATAAAATAAAAGGATTGCAAAAGGTTTTTGATTTCATGATGAGTTTGTTACACGAAGGAGACATGACTGCTCCAGATAGCAGGGGAGAAGATTCAATAATTCCTTACACTTATACAGCTCTTTTCTGGACACTCCACTCAAAGCTCTTGACAGGTAATGGGGATCCCCTCCACCACCCCCAGTGCGCAGCCCCACCTGGATGATGTGACGGCAGCCATAGTGCACCAGAACGCTCTCCACACACCAGCTCTCAGTGGGGAGGAGAACAGAGTGATGGAGCCAGTTCATAGATGGGGATTATTAGGAGGCCATGATTGGTAAAGGCCAGGAGGAAATTTGGTCAGGACACCGGGGCCAACACCCCTACTCTTTTCGAGAAACACCCTGGGATTTTTAATGACCATAGAGAGTCAGGACCTCAGTTTTATGTCTCATCCGAAGGACGGCACCTTTTTACAATACAGTGTCCCCATCACTATACTGGGGCATTAGGACCCACACAGACCGCGGGGTGAGCGCCCCCTACTGGCCCCACTAACACCTCTTCCAGCTGCAACCTTAGCTTTTCCCAGGAGTCTCCCATCCAGGTACTGACCAGGCTCACACCTGCTGGACTCCAGTGGGCTGCCAGCGGTGAGCTGCAGGGAGATATGACTGCTGGCATATGCTGGTAAACGTCCATTTGTACGTCATGCTATTATTGTGTTGCAGGGCGTACGATCGCTTTCGTCGGTGTAAAAAGACCAATCGGTGGTTTCGTGCTCCCTCCAAGGGCTAGCCTGCATGAAGTGTGTGAAAATGCCACGCTTGGTGGTTTGTGGGGTCTGCTGTGAGCTCCTGTGGCTTTGTGATCCTATTCCATCTGCATTGCTCTCCTCTCATCAAGGTCTTGCCTCGGGCTCACAGCCCTCTTCCTCACTCTTCGAGGAAGACCTCAGATGGGCCAAAGCCCAGTCCGGACGCCCCTGGCACTCCTGGTGTTGGAGCCTCTCCATGGTGACTGAGGCAGCTGGATGTAAGAAGACTTTTACTACCTCACAGTTGACTGTGCTCCATGGGATACTGAAAGCCTTTGAAATCTTTTTATACCCATCCCCTGATTTGTGCCTTTCCACAACTTTATCTCGAAGTTCTTTTAAAAGCACCTTACCGCCCATGGTAGATTATTTGCTTTGAAATGCACTTCCAAGCAGTGGAATCCTCTAGAAACTGCTGCTGCGGCGGTTCTGTGGCTCAGGATCTGCGCCTGTGGCTGGAAGGTTGCCGGTTCATATTCTGCGGCCGGCAGAGGAATCCTACTCTGCTGGGCCCCTGAGCAAGGCCCTTCACCCCTGCTGCTCCAGGGGTGCTGTATAAATGGCTGACCCTGCGCTCTGACCCCCAGCTTCTCTCCCTGTCTGTGTGTCTCATGGAGAGCAAGCTGGGGTATGAGAAAAGACAAATTCCTAATGCAAGAAATTGTATATGGGTAATAAAGTGATCTTTTATTCTGAACTAATCAAAATCACCACAGTTGATCACAGGTGGGAGCCGATTCGTTTGTTGTGTGATTGGTTATACATGGGCAAGTTTACAAATGCAATTGTAAGGGGGGTGTTCACTTATCAAAATAAGGTATTTTACTGTTGTAATATTACAGTTTTTCTCATTTGGATACACACTGTATACACCAAGTATTGAATTGCTCATGCTAACATCCCAAAATAATCTACCGTTTCTTCAAAACTATAAACACATTCTCATTGCTTCAACACAATTTTCAATTCAGATGCACTCACTTTTCACAACTCTACACACAACTCTCGGTGCACTAGCACAGTTCTAATTGTGACCACACCTGTCTCTTTTGTACAAGCATGCGAGTCACCCATGAGAATTCGATGAGCTAATGCACAAGAACATACCTCACCTGTGGAAACACAATTAACTACAGTTATACACCCAGTTCTCCTTATTCCCTCAAGTATAAAAATGGCACACAATGGCTCAGGGAAATACAAAAAAAATGGAAGAAGAAAGAGCACCGAGGGCTAGAGGCAGAGGAAGACACTCAGGACGAGGAAGGCAACGATACATTTCAAATGAAATAAGAGCAACTCTGGTCGACGGTGTTATCAACCATGGCTTGAACGTGCGAGAAACTGGGCAGCCAGTGCAGCCAAATTTGAGCCGTTGCACCGCGGCTGGACTCACGAGGACATCTCGAACTGAGAACAGGGAAGTGTCTACAGTACAGCTGTACAATATTTGGCTTTCCTATGTCCAGAAGACACGGTGAGCCCAAATTCTCCTTTGCAGAATTCAGAGAAGACCATCTAATGGTAGGAGAAATCGCCTCTTCAATCAAGATCAAGAAGCTGAAATGGTCAGTATGGTGCTGGTAAATAGTGGCATCAGGCTTAGAGAAATCCAAGCACGCATCATAGAGGACAAAGGTGTATTCCATAACACAAGGAATGTTGCCATATCCACTACTGATCGTGTGCTGGGAAGACACAGGGTGAGCATGAAGCCAATATATCGAGTTCCAATTGAGAGGAACTCTGATCGTGTGAAAGAGATGCGCCATGCGTGTGTACAAGTGAGTATATCATTTTACAATACCGTACATATTCACTATGCTGTGGTCACTGCTCTTACATGCTCACGTCTTCCTCCAGAGAATGAATGAGTTTGACGCGAATGCTGACCCAGTCGAATCTGTCTATGTGGACGAGACCGGATTCAGTGTGGCCAAAAGGCGTCGCAGAGGAAGGAACATCACGGGACACAGAGCAACAGTTGAGGTCCCTGGCCAAAGAGGGGGGAACGTAACCATGTGTGCTGCTATCAGTCTTCAAGGGGTCACCCATCGTCATGTGACAATTGGCCCATACGACACGGCACTTCTTCTGGAATTCCTCATGCGCTGCATGATCTTTTATTCCCACCCCCAGTGAGACAGCATGGGGCCACGGACCACACTACCTGTGCTGTAATGTGGGATAACGTCAGCTTCCACTGTGCAGCGGTCACTCATACAGATGATCTTCCTTCCACCCCACTTCCCCTTTCCCCAATCCAACTGAAGAATGTTTTTCCAGTTGGCGATGGGAGGTGTATGATCGGAACCCGTACCAACCCGTGTCCCTTCTTGAGGCAGTGCATGCAGCCTGTGATGATCTCACTTTAGAGGCTTGTCGAGGATGGATCCATCATTCTCGGCACTACTTTCCTCGCTGCTTGACCAGAGAAAACATCAGTTGCGATGCTGATGAGAATATGTGGCCAAATCCACCAGATAGGCAGGATATTGCCTGACCTCTGAAATCTGTTGTACTGCATTTTGTTTTTGTATCCTTTGTTATGATTATACAGTATTTGAGACATGTATTTTTTACAGTACATAGGGAATGTGGTTTTTTTTTGGAAGGGGGGTGATCAAACTCTGTGATTCTGTGATTTTGAAATGTAAATAAACTGAGGTTATTCTGTAGTGGCTGGTTTTGTGTGGTTTTTTTTATTTCTATTTCATTTTGATGAGAGAATTTTGTGTTTTGAAGCACAGTAGTGTCTTAATCATTGCTCAGTGTGAGCTACAAATATGCTGTACGTGTGTGTGATTCTGTCTGAATTATTTGGTTTTGAGGGCTGTGTGTAGAGTCTAACAGCTAGTAGTGAGTTTTTCCTCGTGTTTAAGGTTTTGAGAATGTGGTATTTGATAATGGGCTTTGTGTATATAGTTTTGGAAAACCGGTGTTGTATTCTGAGAAATGTGTATATCCAATTGGGAAAAACTGTCATTTTCAGAATGTTTTAGAATTTTATTTTCACTTGGCTAATGTGGGTTACTGTGTGTAAATAAAAATGGAACAAGCCTAATTTAATTTAATTTGTTTTTATTTTCAGAGTGTCATACAACAAAAGGTACAAATTCTGAAAGGAGCATGGTGGTGGCAAAATTTGATTATAGTTCTGTCTCTTGTCAGCAGGAGCTGGGACGCTGTTCATGACTGATGGAGACATAGATGGAGCAAATTCTGATAAATCATGAAGGAAAACCAGTTTCAGACTTTAAAAAAATTGGACAAAAATTCATTTTTCAACGGGACAGTGTTCCAAAGCATAAGGTCAAAGCTACACTGGATTGGCTTGAGAATGAGAAAGGGAATGTCCTGACATGACTCCTGTTGTGAATCTGTAGAGAGACTTGAAAACTATTGTCCTTAAGAGATCCCCAGGCAACCTGAGATACCCTCAGCAAATCTGCCAAAGAATAATGGATACAAATTGCACCAGGCTAGTGTGTAAACTTGGTAGAAACCCAAAAAGTTTTTTTAAAGTTTTATTTGCAGATCTGGTTACTTTTATGAAAACAATGGTTATGTTATGTTTTTCCCGTGAGCCCTGAGGAGTCTTGCTGGTGTCAGTGCCTGGACAGTATGCAGTTTCCTCTGATCAAATCAACAGAAGTAGGAGAAGGTTTGATTGTTCAAATAAATTATAATTGCATTAACTAACAGTAGATATTATTGCTTAGATCTTCCTTCTCCCCTCTTTAAATCGATTTGTACACATGCGGCCATTTAGCTTTCACGCTTCTGCCTATAGCGCCCCCTGCTGGGCATTATACACAACAGCCCGTCAATACTGAAATACTGTACAGTGCTTGTTACTTCCGTTTACCAAACCAATAGATCTTGACCTTCAAAATAAACTTTTTGCTACATTTATGCATGCATGTAGAAAAAGCAAGTACATGGTTTTGGTTTTTGCATTTTTGGCTTTGTTTTTGTTTGATTATTCATGGCTGATACACTCCAGAGACCTTGTGTTTTGCACACATACACATACCTCCTCACTGAGAGACTTCCTTGGGCACAGGTGCTGTTATTTATTCCACCTGTCAGAAACCAAGCCTGGTCAGAATCAGGAATGAAAAACACAGCAAGGACCCAGTCTGCACATCCTCTCAAGAGAATAGCGCCTCTGTTCTCCTCAGCACGGAGGAGGTTGAAGTATGTATGTGTGGCTGCAAGCCCCCTGCTGTGTTGGTAGCCCTCAGTGTGGGAGATGGGGAGGTCCAGGTGTGGTGCACTGGGCACCACAGAGCTGTGCTTGTAGTGATCACTGGCAGCCTGACTGTACGCCATTGATGAGGATCGGGATATGATATGATATGTGTTGATATGCCGGCAGCCGTATCACCCTGCAACTCACTGCTGGCAGCCCACTGAAGCTCAGCAGCTGTGAGCATGGTCAGTACCTGGATGGGAGACCTCCTGGGAAAGATGAGGTTGCTGCTGGAAGAGGTGTTAGTGGGGCCAGTAGAGGGTGCTCACCCTGTGGTCTGTGAGGGTCCTAATGCCCCAGTATTAATAATATTTAATAATTACTTACACTCATATAGTGCTTTTCTGGACACTCCACTCAAAACTCTTTACAGGTAATGGGGATCCCCTCCACCACCACCAGTATGCAGCCCCACCTGGATGATTTGCCAGTACTCTCCCCACACACCAGTTCTCAGTGGGAAGGAGAGCAGAGTGATGAAGCCAGTTCAGAGATGGGGATTAGGAGGCCATGATTGGTGAAGGCCAATGGGAAATTTGTCAGGAGTCAGGACCACAGTTTTACATCTCATCCACAGGGTAGTGCCTTTTTACAGTATAGTGTCCCCATCAGTATAGTGGGGCATTAGGACCCACACAGACCACAGGGTGAGCGCCCCCTACTGGCCCCACTAACACCTCTTCCAGCAGCAACCCCAGCTTTCCCAGGAGTCTCCCATCCAGGTGAGATAAGATAAGATTTTATTGTCCCCTGAGGGAAGATTTTTATGGACACCCAGCACTCCTGTACATTTAAATAGAATGCAAAAAAAAAGAAGAAAAAAACATTGCACATTATTCTATTACAAAAAATAAGAAACACATTGCACATCACTCTATTGCACATGTACAGTATAACACACAACAACATGTAACATTTCTAAAACATATTGCACTCAAGTGGGTTGTAAGAGTCAAAATTGTGTTTATCCTTGACATTTGCATTGACAGCTTTAATGGAGAGTGGAACACAGGAATGTTTGTATCTGTTTGACTTACATTTGGGAACCCTAAAACGTTTGCCAAAAGGAAGAAGTTGATTTTCAGGGTTGGGGATGTGGGGAGGATCTGATATCATTTTTCCTGTCTGTTTGATGAGGGATTTTTCCAAGATTGTCTGCAGGGAGGGGTGCTGTTTCACTCCCATGACTTTCAAAGCTGTCTGGAAGAGGCGATTTTAAATGAACTGATAGATGACCAAACCACACTGTAATACCATATCTGATCATGCTCTCGATTACAGCACGGTAGAAGAGTAGCATTACTTCTTGTCCAACCCCAAGCACTCTTAGTCTTCGCAGGAAAGATAAGTGCTGCTGAACTTTGGAGCAAACACTCTCAACATGAGTAGTCCAGCACAGGTTGCTGTCTGTGTGTACTCTTAAGTAGTGATACATTTGTTGTGGATTACTAAATGTGAGTGATCACCAACTGCTCTGGGATCAAAAACTATTTATTTTGTTTTTTTCACATTCAGAATGAGGCTATTGTTGTCGCACCATTGCACAAACCTTTGGATTTCTGACATGTACACAGATGAGCTGCTACCTCTATGCATTAAGCCAAGAACAGCTGTATCACGTGAGATTTTTAAAATGAAGTTGCTTTGACTACTGCTTGTACAATCGTTTGTATAAAGTGTGAACAGAACTGGAGAACTCACACAGACCCGAGGGACACATAGATCGTGACTCGGAAAGAGTTTTGTCGACCCTGACATACTGTGTACGATTTGTTAAAAATAAATGGTACCATCTTATTATGTTATGATTAACAGACATACTGACCATAGGTACTGACCAGACTCACACCTCCTTGGCTTCAGTGGGCTGCCAGTGGTGAGCTGCAGGGTGATATGGCTGCTGGCGATTGATGGATACCTGTTCAATAAAATGTCACCATGCCTAGTACAAAAAATAATCCAACAGTTATCTGCAACCAATTGGACAGAGACTGAGCAAGTTTGGAAAGGAGAACGAGTAAAGTCTTACAGTGTACAAACCCAGTGTGCAAAGCTGGTAGAGTTTTCTCCAAAAAAACAACACAGCTTTAACTGCTGCTAGATGTGCTTTTACCAAGTACTGACTTAAGGAGGGTTAATACTTAGGCAATTAACCTTTTTTTCCGATAATTAAATTCTTTCACCTACAGTATGAAAGTTTTGAAACTGTGTGAAAGTACATTTAAAACTCAGGCTGTTTTTGTTACTCAAATCACACAAAAGGGTTTGTTGGGGTCGGTCCAGCCATATTGTCAAAATTGATATCCTTGCTTCTTCCAAGAAACAGCAGAATAAGTTCCTGTGATCAAGGCTCTTTGTAGTTCCCTCCCGTTGTACGAACCCCAACCCCCAGAATGCCCGTGTGCGACGTCACGGCCGGCTCGGCCAATGGGGGGCGGAGGAGGCTGCCCCCTGCTGTGACGTGGAGGGTTGATGTGGCGCTGCTGTTGTTTTCCAGCTGAGCTGGTGGAGACTTTCCAGTATCGGCCACAGGTAGGAAGATGTCCGAACCGAGCAAGCAGGAGATTTCCACTATCTTCAAGAGGCTTCGCTCCGTCCCCACGAACAAGGTAACAGCTCAGGGGAGGTGGGTCCGGCGATTGCTCGCGTATTACTATTTTTCTCGAAGAAATCTGTTAGTTCACGGAGGAGTTACAGAGCAGGAAGTCTGCGCAGGAACCGAGTGGGTTTGACACGTCGCATTTAGGAGCCGAGGCTCTGCCTGTGTTTGGGTAGCTCTGTGACCGACCGCGGGTGTCCAGGACAGCAGGAGGACGTGCTCGCAGCACGCCGGTGGCTTTTGTGAATGTGCCGAAGCGGCCGCTGGTCTGGACCTGGAAACGGGCCCGACCGGGGTTCGGCCCCCGGCTGCGGGCTGGTGCCGTCAGCGGGCCGGACCCCACGCGAGTTCCGTGCCCGGGGCGGGCGGGGGGGGGGTGAACCAGGTGTCCTTGCGCGACGTGGACGCACAGGTGGCTGCGCACTGCCCCGGAGCGGGCCAGCGGGTCCCGGGACCCCGCAACACCCCCCCGCGAATCCGGCGCAGTTCCCCAGACAGGGGGACAGCGGGTGGAGAGCGGTTTCTCTCCCCGAAATGGGATCAGATCGGTTTAGTCGCCATTGCGGTGGACGGAGAGCTGAAACCGGACCGCTGCCGTGAGGCGGGACCCAAGCGCCCTTTAGACTGGACACGGACACGGTGGATACGGATGCACCGCGTCGTTGTCACGTTATCCTGAACAGATAGGGGGGTTGCACATTTGTTTTGAAACAAAAAAACTGTTGCTCGGTGCTCTGTTAGGCTTTATAAACCTCGCGCCTCTCGTTAATCTGGGTCGGTCGCGGGATGTGCCAGTGTAGAACATGCCTGGTGTCTTTATAGCGACTTTTCATCAAAGGGTCCCAAAGCGCTTCTCACACTGGGGGGCTGACTTCACCACTGCACACAGACGGGGGAGCAGGGAGAAGCTGCCTGAATTAAGAGACTCACGATGTTAAGGAGCCCAGGATGTTCAAGCCCAGTGTGTAATTAAACCAGGACAGCAGGGTGGGCTTCGGTTGAGACTCGTCTGAAGGACGGTATCTGGGCCTGCACCTGCTGGTCTTCATTCCAGCTGGCCAGCATGACCTCAGGGCAGCCTTAACTGAACTAAGGACTTGCTTGATTGGAATATTGGCAAGCTTTATTGTTGGGCATTTTCTTTTGCTTGTGAAATATAGTAGTTAACAGGCAGCCTCCGTCATGTTTAAAGCTGTGTATTTCAAATTAAGCCTTTTGTGAAGTCAGTCAAGGGTTCGATTCTTGCATACCTTCTGGGTCTCCAGGACCAGAATTGATAACCCCTGTTTTATAGCAGTGTGCCTGGTTCCAATAGTGGTGCACTGGTCTGTAAATCTGGCCCAGAGATAAGAGCACTACTTACTGGTCTACCAGCACCACTTACAGCAACAACCTAGTATTCCTTAGACATCTCCCACCCCAGGACCGACCTGGCCCAGCTCCAGAGATCTGTTAGCACTGTGACCGCCTATAACATTGTTTAGGTGAAGAGCGAGGATACTAACATACTATGGAGAATTCTTGCTGGTTAATATGGTTTTATTAAGCTTTGCTTAGCATGACCCCTTATTCTTCCTGTCCAGAGAGACTGTATTCGGAGTGACTGACCTATTCACACACACGCTCCATTGGGTGTGGATGCAAAAGGAAACCACGGGTCTAATTCTGACATTCACAACAAAATTAAAACTACGGTAGCGAGAAGCACAGTAATACTGGTTAAGGATGCGCCACCCCAAAATAAAAAATATTTTAAGAGTAAATTGTCTCTGTTGTTGAAGGGCTGTCATTATATAACTGGAATGTAGAAGCTGGAGCTCAGAACAGAGGCTGAAGGTGATTTTGATAAGCTTCCTGGCACATTTCTGCTGTCACCTTTATAGCTGATGTTCTGCAGACGCAGAAAGCCGACTGCAGAATTTCCCAGTGCCTCACTATCAATCCAGCCAAATACAAATGCTTCAAGATGCAAAAAAAACTCTGAACGTAGTAAGAGGAAGTGACGTTTTGTTAGCCTTTATCTTGGTTTATCTTGGTTGAATTCTGGCGGCCATGTTAGAGTCATTGTGGACGTCTTCTACTGAAAAGCATGACCAGTGCCAACCTCACCTGGTGTGACTGATGGAGATGGAACGCTCTTTAAAAGCATTAAGGAAAAAGAGGCTTCTAAATAATTTTGGGACAGTGCACATACTTGTCATGCGCTTCATACAGACAGCGTGACCTTGCTCTCGCTGACTACGTTGAGATTTTTGGGGTTTTTTTATTGGCACACTTGCTGCTGTACAGATTAAAATACAAAGTCATGTTGGTACGCTGACTTCCTGTCTTTTTTTCATAGTGCCCGACTCTTGAACTTCCTAGTGAAGTTCTGTCGGCGTTTCCCGTATTACAAAAAGAGAATGCTGTTCACCTCTCTCTCACACTTGTCAAGTCTCCAAAACCTGTTTTGGCTGCTGCCTGACGGCCCGGAGTGCTGGTGTCCTAGTGGCTGGTGTGCAGGCCCAGGGGCTCTCCTGTGCTCTGTGCGGCACAGACCAGGCTCTTTATCCGCCCTGGTGGAGGATATAGACGCTTTGCGCCTCGACCTGCCTCGCTCACGAGGCTGCGGTCTGTCATTGTGCTGTGACGTGGTCGGTCCGCTGGAGCCAGCGATGGCTGATTCTGGTCAGGGCACAGTCGTCCGGGAGCTTTCTGCAAGGCCAGCAGCCGGCTCACGAGGTCTGTGCGCCTCAGATAACCGTGTGCCTTCTCTTCCTGCCAGTCATGCTTCGACTGCGGAGCCAAGAACCCCAGCTGGGCCAGCATCACGCACGGGGTGTTCCTGTGCATCGACTGCTCCGGGACGCACCGCTCGCTGGGGGTGCACCTGTCCTTCATCAGGTGGGGCCTCTGCGCTGGTGCGTGTTTGCACACGGGTTTGAAGGGTCAGAGATAGAGCCTCATTTGCATTTAGAAGCAAGCGCTTGACGTTGTTGCAGGCTTTCTGTTTAGCCAATTTGAGTTTTTTTTACTCCCAAACTATTAAAAGGACGATGGATTCAAAATGAAGTGACCTTTTGGGTATCTAAAGTTATTCAGCCGTACGAACCGATGCTGGTGTAAGAATTCAGTTAAATTCAGAATACTTTATTCACCCCCAGAGGGCAATTTAAGAAGGCTCTGTGTTTGTTAGGGTGACTGGCTCTCTGGAGTCCATTCTTACTGGTGAGCTTCGCATTGTTTTATCCATTTAACAAGCCCTGAAGGAGGGCCGTATAGATAGGGTGTCATAAAACCAAGATGCTGTGTCTGCAAGATTCCAGCTGTAAGCCGGATTCAGTCCACTTTAAAAGCCTGGTTTGTAATCGCGGCGGTGCTGTCTTTCAGGTCCACGGAGCTCGATTCCAACTGGTCCTGGTTCCAGCTGCGGTGCATGCAGGTTGGCGGGAATGCCAATGCGGTGAGTGTTTTAACCCAACTAATTATTAAAATACTGGCCCCACTCACACCCCTTCCAGCAGCAGCCTCAGCTTTCCCAGGAGTCTCCCCTCCAGGTTCTGTCCAGGCTCACAGTGCTGAGCTGCAGCGGGCTGCCAGCGAGTGACCACCGGGCAGAGGGTCGTACAGCAAATGTGTGTCCTCTTGCCCTCTGGCTATAACGGCTGGTTTACAGCAGAGTCCAGATGTTTGTGCTCCAAGTTACAGAGCAGTTCTGGTCTGCAGTCTCCTGCTGGACTGAGGTCGAGACAGGAAAACAGTAATGTGCTCTGTGCTGCGACAGTGGAAGAAGACTCGTTAGTTCCTGTCCCCTCCTGCACTTTGTGTTTTCAGGGTGTGAGAGGAGGCTAGGGTCCATTTCGCTTATTTATTTTTGCTTTCTTCCCCGCTAGACGGCTTTTTTCCACCAGCACGGCTGCACGGCCAGCGCCGCCAACGCCAAGTACAACAGCCGCGGCGCCCAGCTGTACCGGGAGAAGATCAGGACGCTGGCCTCCCAGGCGACCCGGCAGCATGGCACTCAGGTAGGCGTGTCCTCGCGGCCGGGCGGCAGACCTGACTGAGGCTCCTCCAGCTGCGCCGGTCTCTGCGCAGATCCTCACAGTCGTGACTGTCCTGTTGGGCTGCTCACCTCCATCCAGTGTGACTGACAGGCCTGTTACACGTGCAGCTGTGCGTTGTGCTCGAACAGTCCGAGTGCGGGACTTACTCAAGGGTGCGACTCGAACCCCCAGCCTTCCTGTTGCGAGTACAGACCCCGGCCCTTGGCTCCGCACTGTAGCCCTGTATCCTAAGTCATGAGCCCGGCTGGAGTGCACGCAGCTCCTGCGGGTGGGTCGGTCCCCCTCACCCGTTGCAGAGACGGAGCGCCGTCGGTGTCGGGGTGCTCGGGTCGCGAGGAGCAAGAGGCTTCCCCGGGAGGGGTGATCTTGGGTCCAGTTTCTCGGGCGTCCCGTGAGCCCCAGCGTGGCCAGGGACGCGGGCTGACGTGTCTGTTCCTTTGCAGCTGTGGCTGGATTGCGGGGATCACGTGCCCCTGTCCCCTACGTCCCCGCACAGCAAGCAGGAAGACTTCTTCGCAGTGCACACGCAGGTAGGGGCCCTCCCCGGCCCTCAGCTGGCGGTTCACATTCAGGGGGTGTGGTTCATGATTTGATGACGTCTGACTCGCGTTGCTTTCCCCACTAAGAAGGTTTTCCCCCCCCTCCCCCGTACGTATAGATCACGACAGATGACAGACCGGAGCAAACAGATCCCGTGTTAGAAGAGGACCTCTCCCTGGCCGTCCGGGGTGCAGCAGAGGGTGAGCTCGGCCGCCTTCTGCTTAGAGCTTGCATGCAGGCACCGGGTCCTGTCTTGTACCTGGGAGATTTGCAGCCCTGTAAGCTGTCAGACACAGCCTATCAGCTGGCCATAGGAGTGATCACCCCCCTGTTAGAGCTCTTGTGCTCAATGTTCATTAAGGCTGAAACTGCTGCTGTGTTAAACCTGTGATCCCTTTTGGAGTTGGTGAAGACAAGAGCTACAGTCGTCCACAGAGGGGAAGGAGGTCCTGCACGCTGCTCCCTGCATCACTGCGGCTCAGAGGCGCTTCGGGATAGTGTGGGGGTGTTTTCTGGCGGCGCCGGGAATGTTTCTGACTTGAGCCTGCTGAAATGTTTTGCAGGCGAGCCGGAACAGGGCCCTAGCGTGGATCTGCTCAGCATGTCTCCCAAGGCTGCATTAGGTAACCTAAGACAGAATAAGCACTCTTGCTTAAAAATGAGAGCGGGTGTTGTCCTTGCTTACTAACGTCTTCAGTCCATTGTTGTGTGCAGTTTGCCTGTGTGTAGTGCGATAGTGTGTGTGTGAGTGTGATGTCTAAATAACATGGATTCATGTGCAGCTAAAAAAAAAAATCTGCAATGTTCTGTCCTGAAAGTTGAACTAATACCAGTCTAGTGCTTATTTGTCTGACTGAGACTTATCTTTCCTCATTTTAGCTGACCCAACATCCACAGGACTCACGCATAGCAAAGGTAGACTGGTAGTTCTTGTAAAACACAGCTCCCACCTCCAGTCCTGGAGGGTCAGAGTCCAGCTGGGTTGACAGCTGAAGCCTGGCCTGTCCGGTTCAGCTGCTGCTGAAGGGCTGAGCTCTCCGGGGCTGCAGGTGTGCTGCACTGGTGTGGAACTAACCTCTGCTGCTTGTGTCCCCCTGAGTGTCTGGCCCTGCCCTGGGGCGAGTGCTTTGCCTTCCTCGGTTATTTTGCATTGACTAACGCACGAGGCACCATTTTTTTTAAATAAAGGATAATTTTTGCTTATGTTTGTCAGTTTTATAGTTCTTGCCTTTTCAGTTAGAGTATGCCAAAAAAAAAAACATTTTCAAGGAACTTAGAAGTGCAAGCTATCTTAGTAGACTGCAGATTGTGACCTAGAGTAAGTCTTCACATTCAGAGGGAGCTTGATTTCCCAGAGCTAGGAGAAATGTTCTCTCGAAGACCAGAAAAGGGCAGGTCAGGCTCCTGGGCTGTGAGGTTACCTGTGAGATTCGGTGGGGATGGGGGCTGCTGTCCCACAGCAAAACGCAGTGCTGTAAAATGCATCTGCTTCCAACAGATGATGGCACGAGGGGCCTGTGTGGAGCAGGGCTCCGACAGAGGGCGGGACGCAGTGCAGGTCCCGTTGGAGGTGCATTAGGGAGTAGAAGAGTCTGTGTGCATCCTGCCTAGTGAACCGATTTAAGTAAAAATGAGAAGAGGCAAAGGCTTGCTTTTTGGCACCTCTTCAGAGCTTCTTGCATCTCCCCGCTGTGTGTGCGGCTCTCCCCGTGTCCCTGTGTGCCCCGGACTGACACTCTCTCCCCCCCCGCAGAGACCTCCTCGCTCCTCAAGAAGAAGGCCGCCCCCGCCAAGAAAACGGTATGTGCACCGGACTGCGTCACGTGACCCGCGGGAGACGCCTGGGGCGGCGAGATCTGTGGGAACTGAGCATGTGTATTTAAGAGACACGGGAAAGGGGATGATGAGATGGATGAGATCGTGTGCTTTCACTGACGAGCAGTCAGCAGTGCAGCTGCAGGTCGGGACCAGTGGTTCGGGGTTTGTGCCGCACGGCTCCGCACGGCAGCTCCGGCGTGCGTCCGGCGGTGCTCAGCTGGTTTCGGGGGGCTCTGTTTGCTTTCCTAGCTCGGCTCCAAGAAGGGCGGGCTGGGAGCACAGAAAGTGAGCGTGCAGAGCTTCACCGAGAGCGAGCGGCGGGCCCAGGCGGTGGACAAGATCCGAGAGCAGGAGGACCTGGGGGTGAAGAAGGCCGCCGAGCAGGACGAGCCCATGTGAGTGGAGCGCGCGAACGGCGGCCGCGACAGACAGACAAGTCGGCTTTTCCTCCAGGCCGCGCTGGCTGGATTCTAACATTCGTGTCTCTGATGCCCATTGTCGCATTACCGTTGCACCAGCTCAGTTGTGTCTGACATTATAAAACCCTAATGATTGAGAAGCAGTGAACTGACTGCGAGGACCAGGCTGAGGGAGGACTGGAGCCGACTTCTCTCCCCTCCCTTGCGAGACTCCCACTTGGCCTTGCAGTTTTCTTCACTTTTGTTTCACACGTGCTTTTTCGGCACATTAAAACATTTGTTTGTGTTGCGTCTCTAGAGTGTCGTCCATGAGGCTGGCCTACAAGGATCTGCAGGTCCAGTCCAAGAAGGAGCAGGAGATGCTCAAGAGCCTGGGGAGCAAGAAGAAGGAGCAAGCGGAGAGGCTGGGCATGGGCCTGGGCAGCAGGAGGTGAGCTCGTGGGGAGCTGGAGGTGTTCAGTGTTAATAAGAATTTCTTACGCTTACAAAGCACTTTTCTGGACACTCCTCTCAAAGCTCTTTACAGGTAATGGGGATCCCCTCCACCACCACCAGTGTGTGGAGCCCCACCTGGATGATGCCCAGTATGCTCACCACACACCAGCTCTCAGTGGGGAGGAGAGCAGAGTGATGGAGCCAGTTCAGAGATGGGGATTATTAGGAGGCCATGATTGGTAAATTCCAGGGGGAAATTTGGCCAGGACACTGGGGTAACACCCCTACTCCTTTCGAGAAACGCCCTGGAATATTTAATGACCACAGAGAGTAAGGACCTCAGTTTTACGTATCATCAGTATAGTCCCCGTCACTATACTGGGGCATTAGGACCCACGCAGACTGCAGGGTGAGCGCCCCCTGCTGGCCCCACTTCCATCAGCAGCCTTAGTTTTTCTCAGGTGGTCTCCCCTCCAGCTTTAGTGGGCTGCCAGTGGTGAGTTGCGGGATGACATGGGTGCTGGCTATATGTGGATGTGTTCACACTTCACCCTGTTACCTGCCCACAGGCTCCAGGCTGTATGTCTGAGACCTGATATCTCGCAGACACTCGGTGTGCTGGACTGACCGGAAGGTGCGCGGTGTCCTCTTTGGTTCCTGTTGAAATCCCCCTGCGTTAGTGAAGAATAATTCTGATTAGCTCCTGCGCTGCTGTGACCTGCCCCTGCTGTGCGCCTCGCCCCGGTGGGTGGGCCGGCGGGCGGGGGGGGGTGACAAGCCTGCTCTCTTGCAGTGGTGTGTCCCACTCGGTGCTGGCGGACATGCACACCATCCGGCAGGAGGCTCCGGGTGGGCCCCGGCCCGCGCGCAGGGCGTACGTGGAGGACGAGGACGAGGAGGAGGGCTCCCTGTTCTCCTCGAGGACCAGGTAGGGAGCAGGGGCCCGTCGCTGCGGGGCTCGGAGTTTTTCTAAACGCTTTTACCGCCAGTTAGTTTGTTTTCCACTCGGCTGCACGAGTCCGTCTGAACTTGCGAGCTGGTATGAGGAATGCCGTGATGGTCATACTCAGAAATAGTTTGAACTGTAGATATATATATTTGTTAGATTGCCAGGGTTTAAGGTGATTTAAGTCAGTCTTAAAAAGAAGGTGGCACCCAGTTGCACTTAGACTCGACAGGTGTCTGGGTCTGTGCCAGTGCCTGCACTACAGAAGGAGCTGGGCTGGAGCAGAGCTCCTGGCCACAGCTGTACGAAGTGTCCCTTTCATCTGGAAGGACATTAAAAAGGAGAACAGAAGGCACTTCCTTGCGCTAAAGAACACCCTGGAGTCTAGATGGGCCGATTGGCCTCCTCTTGTCTTGTTGGTCACTGTTCTTGTGGAAGTTGGCCCTTAAAATCCTTTGACCTAGTCTGTGGTATTGAGCCACGCTCCAGTCTCCTTCCGCAATTCTTCAAGTCCTATTTGTAAAACAGTCGGTGCCCGGCCGCAGTTTCCGATAGGTACGTTTCTCATGCAACGCCGTCGGCAGAAAAGTATTCTTTGTCCTGACCTCTGTGCACTGGTGTCTTCAGAGTGCCCTCGAGATACACGGACGAGCCCGCAGAGACGTCCAGCAGGTTCTTCTCTCAGTGGGAGGACAGCAGTGACTCGCTGTGGAAGAAGGAGAGCAGAAAGCTGGAGCAAGACATCCTCCTGACGTCAAAGAAGCCGCCGTCCAATGACAGGTACAGGCCTATTTCACCGTTTCAAGCATCGCATCACTGAACAAGGCTAAATGTCCCTTAGCCAGTGGATACCACAGTTAGGAAATCAGTATTTCCAATAATGTAAGACTGAAAGTCCCTCTCTGATGAGTACTGTATTCTGCCAGTGCTCAGATTGCCTGGATAGGTCCTTGTTTCTTAGTCTGTAGAAGGAGGTGTCTTGCTCATTAATGGTCTTGACATCTCTCTAGTCTGAGATGTCTGTCCCCTCTCATATGAGATGATTGCAGTGTCTGAAATACTTCCATCTTATACCTGTTTGCATGTCCTGTTTTTCATGCCCTGGGGGGCGTATTGTGTCCTGTACCCCCATCCTTGAAGGTGGCTGAGTGCCCTCTGAGTGAGCCACTCGTTCTGTGTTGATGTTCCCCCCAGAGGCTGACTGAACGAAGTTAACAGTTGATACCCTGTTGGGCCCTGTCCACTGCCTGGACAGGACAGCTGTGTAAGACCTGAAGGTCATGCTCACTGTAACCCTCCTTTGGGAATGGGGGGCTCTCCTTGGCTGCCCCCCCACGTGCGACGGTACTCGTATGCACGCATGTTGTTGTTCTGTTAATCTGTAAAGGCATTTGCTTCCTGTAGGCCCACTAATCGAAGGAAACCCGAGTACGAGCACAGCGCCCACGCGGACGAGGCTCAGAAGAAGTTCGGCGATGCCAAAGCTATTTCCTCCGACATGTACTTCGGGAAGCAAGACAACAGCGAGGCAGGTGTCCCGCGTTTCCTTTTATCCCCGGAGATCGGATTGCTTCTCCTTCCAGCGGTGCTCCTGCTCCGTCGTGTGATTCTTTAGAGAGCGATGTTCCTGTTGTTCGGTCTGGAGGACCTGCTGCACGACCGCTGGTGGTTATTTCAGGAGCAAACCGCACAGTGGCCTCACTGTCACCCACACTCCCCCAGCTGGTCAGAGCACAGCTCGCAATGTTCAAATGCACCCATGAGAAAAGGTTTGTGAACCTCCAGTGTGCTTACAGGAATTCATTTCTCACCCTGAGCATCACTGTTTCAGTTAAACAAGGGTTTCTTATACACCTTAAACATTGCTGCCTGTCTCATAAGCACCACGTCCATGTTTTTGTGATGCAAGAAGTAGAAAAAAGGAATGATTAAAATTGTATGTGAAATAATAAGCAAGTCCCTAATTTGCTTGATCAAATTAAGGGGGTCATTAGAAATGGGTGTCTAGATAAGTGGGTAACAAATCGACCAGCACTGCATTTGGGCATCCCTGACCGAGATAATGATCCGAAACACTGTGTCTTGGACTTGTACAGGGGAGTGGAAACATGCCTTGATTGAAAGCAATTTCAGAGGACCTCCAAAGGAGTAGTCGCTGCTTATCATTTGATGGTTACAAAACCATTTCTAGACATTAACAGCTCCTTGCATTCACTGTCAATCAATGGAAAATTTTCAAGGCCAGAGTGACTCTCCCCAGGCCTGGCCTTCCTGCCTGTATCATCCTGGAAAATCATCCAGAAAGTTACCGAGAACCCCAGAGCAACATCTAAGGATCTGCAGGCCTCTGTCACTGCGGCTAATGTCCATATTCGGGCCTCAACCTTCAGGAAGAGACTGATGGGACTGGCTTTCATGAGAAAGACTGGCAGGAAGAATTCGATGCTCTCTGAAAGGATCATTGCTGCCTGTCTCATGTTTGCCAAAGAGTACCTGGATCATCCACAGGACTGCTGGAAGAAGGTTCTCCAGACAGAAGAGTTGAAAGCTGAACTGGCCAGCCAGTCGTGCGCTGAAAAAGACGAGTGGAGAAAAAAAGGTCACGAAGCAAGACGGTGATCCTTAACATACAAGCATATCTGCAACAGAACAGAAGGAGATGAAATGTTGCATTTTCTTAGCTGGACGTTGAAATGTTCTGGGGGGATCTGAAGGGAGCTGCTCATGCAAGGAAACATTCAGCTGCCACCAACATGAAGTAGTCCTGCAAGGAAGAACAGGCCAAACTTTATAGAAACCGATGAGAGAGTCTGAGGAACAGGAGACATGTGGCTGAAGGCATTGCTGCTGAAGGACTTTCCACCTCTCACTGAATCTAAGGACTCACATACTTATTCACCCACCAGTGTTTACTGTTGAATCGGTTTGGTGAATAATCCAAATTTGTCGTGGTGTTTAAGATCAATTTTGATAACGACTTTCATGAAGTCCTAACTGGAGGTCTAAAATATATGAAAATTAGACCTACCTATGGGGTTCACAGACGTTTTCTCAGCGCTGTGTTTTACTGTGTGTGGTTGAACTGCCCGTGCCAGATGCCAGCAGTAATATTTTGTCTGTGAGTGTCATGAGTACCAACTGCGCTTTGTCCCGTGTCCAGTACGAAGCCCGCAGCCGGCTGGAGAACTTCTCTGGCAGTTCCTCCATCAGCTCGGCGGACCTGTTTGACGAGCAGAAGAAGCAGACGGGTGAGGAGGGGCTAGGGGGGCGAAGGACAGGAGAGCCAGACGCTCGTGGAGGCAGGGCTGTCTGAGCAGTTTGGCTTCGCACTGGTTTTCGAACCCGTGTCCCTTTGTGACTTTGACAGCTGGTGTGCTCTGTTGTACTTCAAGTGGCATTGAACTATGAAGAGTTGGTCAGATCCTGTTTCCAGAGCCTCAGTGAAACAGTTCCAGAACGGTTTTCTGAAGAATTAGCTGTACTGGTTAACCTGGATGAAAATCCATGTCCCTGTTAAGACCCGATTCCGCTTTCTGAAGTGAAATTAAGTAATATGCCTTCTACATTAGATTTAACTAAATGTATTTCCGTATTTTACTCCCCACATCTTTGGATTGCAGAATGCAGACAGTTCTATTAAATGGCTATGGTAAACTAAAACAAAATGCGAAAGAAGAAAAGTGAAACATTCTATGAATATTTCACTTGTAAACTATTTCACCAATAAATAAGTGGGGGGGGGGGGGGAAAGAACTAGTTCTGATCTGGTGTGGGGAAGACGATGCGCTGTTGAGTGGAACGTGGTGCTAGTTTCTGCTGTGTGCCGTTTCGTAGGATCGTACAGTCTGACGAATGTCCTGCCCAGCGCCCCCGACATGTCTCACCTCAAGCAGGGGGTGAAGTCCATGGCGGGACGGCTGTCTGTGCTTGCCAACGGCGTCATGTCCTCCATTCAGGTCTGTATGGGATGAACAGGCTGTGGGATCAGCCCCTGCAGTGCCTGCTGCCCTGTCTCTGCGTGTTCCTGTTGCTTCTGGCGCTTGGCTCTAAACAAGTCTAAAAACAAAATTGTATTGACTAAATGTATTGTCAATTGTATTGTTAAGCGCCTTGGGGCAACCTTGTTGTGAAAGGCGCTATATAAAAAAATTTAATTGAATAAACATTTAAATTCCCCAAAACAGCCATAAACAGCCATAATAATTAACTCTGTTAATTAATAGCTTGTGCATATACTGTAAGTGCATGGCCTTTTTTATTAAATGAAGGTACCGCTCGTTTGTTAAAGATTGAGGAATGGTTACAGTCGCCATCGGTGTATTTGCTAAATCTCACTTCAACGTAAAATTGGGCCTCAGAGACTCCTGCGCTTTTTAACCGGCGAGGTGGGCTCAGTTGACAGCAGAACGCACTAACCCGTTGTACCTCGGAGACTCCTGCGCTTTGTGCAGTGGCCCTGGCCCTGATTGCTGGGTGTACGGCACTCGGAGCGCCGTCTTCACTCCTGTGTTCTCTCTTACAGGACCACTACAGCTCGTGAGCTGCAGGGTGTTGGATACTGCGGTCTGCGGGTGCTCCAGCACGGCTGACCACAGAGGGCGCCGGAGCGAGCAGTGTGATGCCACACTAGCGTTACATCTGTGTACATTGGAGTCTGTGCTCGTAAACCAATTGTGAAGAAAGCTGCATTCTGAGAAGCAGCAATTATTTTTTTTGATGAGTGCATGTGTGTCTTTCGTGTAAACAGGGGGACAAGGTGTTATTGAAATCTTTGTATTCACACATTGGAAACTGTAGTCCTAGAATACTGAGACTGTATTTACTTCTTTAAATATACTGAGAAGGTTATCGTGTAAGGTTTGGGTTCAGCCATTGCTCAAAAAAATTAAAACATCTGGGATCTGTTATGATGGCCTTACCATTAATATTTGACAGCAGAGGGTTTAATCTTCTGCGTAGCATTAGTAAAAAGGGTGATTGGTGCAAGTTTTCTCTGCACCTTCAAAGAAGTCTCTGGTGCCTTTCAAAGATGAAAAGGCTGACTTGCCAGCCAGGATAGGTGTAGTTTTAAGTTATCATCAAAGTGCACTTAAGAACTTACGTTGTTGTGACTATCAGAAAAATTGTCATTTGTTAATGCGCCTCATTATTCATAAAAAATAGAACATGAACATTGAAGGACCGTATATATATCTAGGTAATGTACTGTACAAGGTATATTAATTAGGTAAGACTGAAGGGGGAAGCACTTTTTTTGTTGTGTTAACAAGATCACATTCAAAGAAACACTACAGCTGATCATGAGCACCAGCTCATGGTCTGTAAAGTCAAAAGATTGAGGTTCCCACTTCCTAACTCTTTCTAACTAAGCAGAATTCAACTCTTTGTATGCAAACTAGTGGATTTTAGGTTCCAAGTCAACTTACAATATTGCTTTTGGATTGCAAGCTTTTTCTTATACTTACAGTAAGCTAGAATTAACGCAGGTTCTTTGAGTTAAAAATTCAATTGACTATCTTCTGCATAGGATGTGGTCTGGGGTTAGTTTCCTGGGTCAGGGTCCATATATGAATTTGCTGACAAGGTCATGCCAACCGGGGGGTGAAGAAGCCACTTTGTTAATCCTCACAGATATCCTAGGGTGTAAAAAACATACAGGGATAAGACTGATGCCAAAGGTGAGGAAAATGAAATGCTCTGTTTGGCGTTCCCGCTTGTTCAGAGCACCGGAGCATGTCCGAGCACCTCTGGCTCTGCCGTGCTGTACCTGTGCAATACTGGTGCGAGGGGACAGCCCTTGGCACACCAGGAAATGGGCCTTTCTGACCCAGAGCCGGGCACAAGGACCTGGTGGTGTTGGAGAGACCAGATCCTGTAGTAATGGCCGTTTCTGAGGCCCGGTGTGTATTCAGACTGGGCTCTGCTTCCATAGGATGGATCATACAGTAGAAGTAGTGTCCTATTTGCACAACTCTAGAAACAAAAAAGCAAACTTTCATAGTAATGATCTGCACGTTAATTAATTAGAATTTTTTTGTATTCACACTTTAAACCTCTGAGGGACAGCTTTTGCTTTTTAAATGTGTTATTTAGCAGCTGGTGCTTCACTGTCAATGTTTTTTTCTTTGAATTCTTGATTTAAAAGTCAGAAGATTTTATTCATGTACAATAGGTTTGGCTGTAATCATACTGTATTTAAATGTAATTTGAAGTGGTTGCAGTTCTTATTTCTCTCTGTGCACTTTGGTTTTCCTTGAAAGAGCCGACATTCCTTCGTAATTTTCATTTTATTCCATTTTAATTCTCATCAAATGTTAAACTCTTGATCCTTTGTTTCTGAAAAAGCCGTATGGCTAAGGTATCCATCCTGAAGAAATTTACAGATGTGCTCAAAAACTAAGACTATCTGATTTGAAATCAATTTTGTACTATTTGCAGTGCCTCCATATTTTGAAAAAGTACAATAAGGGACAACACATTAAGGCCTTGATTTGTCTAAAGGCTTTTTTTCCCCAACAGCCAGAAACCATAATAAAGATTATATATTTAAATTAGTTACTTTGGGCTAAAAATACTATAAGGAGCCCATTTTTGTTTCACAAACTGCCAAGAGCAAGTGATGTGTATGAGGTTGTATTCTGAGCTGTATCTACCACTAGCCTAATGTGCAGCCCATGAGAACTGAGACAGAGGAACACAAGTTGTTTTTGCACATTTTGGCAAAATGGCTAAACCGATACAAAGATAAGTGCCTTAATCTGCTAGGAGAGGTAAAAAGATCTAGACAAGATGCTATTCATTTGTACCTTGTAATTAAGCTAGGAAGATGATATATACTGAAAGAAATTTATATGATTCAAAATAAAAATCTGTAAAAAGCTCCAGTGTGTTTTCTTTGTGTTCAAGTGACGGTGTTTGTAAAGGTTTTAACAGTCGTTTTCATGACCTGAAAGAAGACCTGCTCTAAACGAGAGCAGCTCATGCAGCTTATTGAGCTTGTTTGGTCACTTGGTGGCTAATTGATGTCGCTTCTGCAGAGAAGCCAGGGTATCGCCGGGCAGCTTGTTCCAGACCCCCCCACAACCCTTTGTGTAAAGCTGTGCCTCCTGTTCTCGGATTCAAATGCACTTTTCACTCGTGTCGTGGGGTTAGTGTTGCACCGTTCGTTCTGATGAAGTCCTCCGGACTGGGGGTGCCTCTGTGAGAATTGAAAGAGATTGGATCTCTTTCAGCCTGAAAGTATTAAGTTTTTACTTTGACACCGGGGGTGGAATCATTTAATTCTGCATCTTTCGATTGGCTGACAGATGGCTGCCTCCCCCCCCCACTTCCCCTTGGAGTCCGGCACCCTGTTTCCCATCTTAACCCCTCTTCCCTGCCCCCAGCCCATTCTCCCAATCTCGTCACCCCCCTCCTTTCCCTCATATCCCTTCTCTGGGCCCTCACACCTGGAGAGGCTCCCCGGCCAAAATGAAATTTCCATCGAGTTGATCTGGATCACCGTTGGCCATATAATCCGGGTGGAGCTGCACACTGGTGGTGGTGAAGGGCAGTCCAGAAAAGCACTGTATGAGTGTCAGGGTGATTACTTTATTATAATATTTCAGTAATTTAATTTGTGTGGGCAGCACAGGGGCCCAGTGGTCGGCATCGCTGCCTTGCAGCTCTGGAGCTCTGGGTTCGATTCCCTGAAGTGCTGTCTGTGTGGAGTCTGTATGTGCTCTCATGTGTTTGCACAGGTTACCTCCCACAGTGTGAAGACATACTGGTGTGTTAACTGGGCTTCTGATAAAACCCTAGTATCTCCGTGTGCCCTGTGTTGGACTGGCAGCACAGCCAGGGTGTACCCTGCCTTGTGCCTGCTGCTTGAGGGCACAGGCTCCGGCTCCCTCCAAGCCTGGACTGGAAAGAGAGGTTAGAAAACGCATGGATTTCACAAGCATTGAATTCTGAGCCCATGCGTGTTTTTCTTTCCTCGTTTTTCCTTATGGAATCCTACTCCGTGTGCGGGTTGTCTGAAGATTCTCTGCCCTTCCATTCCAGTTTCAGGTACTTCTGCTTTTCTCTTGAGCGCCTTGTCCCTAGCGGCCTCGGGTGCCCGTTTCATTCGGATGAAACCCGTCGGGTCTGTACAGGTGACCTCCGCCATCGGAAGGTGCCCAGTGGTGCTGCTAGCAGTCCTACAGACCAGGAGTGGTGTGCCGGCCTGCTGCGTCAGCACAGTCCCGGAGGCTCTCCGCTTGAAAGCCGAGAATGATGACGTTGGCAACAACCACAAAAATGCAAAGACCCCTTTCTGAGCATTTTACTTCCTCCCAGCATTAGACATTTTGGTATTTTGAAGAGTGTCAGCTTTGTAGCTTTTCGTTCAGCGTTTAATGAGAATATTCCAACTGGAACATTGGGGGAAAAAAATTGATTCACTATTATCCCGAACGCACAATCCGCTAGCTGCGCCTCTTCGCCTGCCCTTTCCAACTGACGTGGTGTGGAAAGCGTACTCCTCTTTCCACAAAGTTTCCAAACTAGAGGAACCGTCCATTTTGGGATTCAGCAAAAGACTCGTTCAAAAAAAAAACCCGATTATTCAGATTTTGTCTCGTTTTACATTAAAGATATATAAACCTTTTGGCGCCCAGACTTAATAAAAATGAATTGGCGTTTCTAAAAAGTCAGTACGTTTTCCGAAACCTCGGCAGGCGGAGTGGTTTATTTCCCTGATTTGTGCTAAGGAAGGGACTGGTCTTCCAAAGTCGCCCAGAGTTTAGGAATAAGAAGCACGGTACGGGGTTTGGAAACCTCAAAATGCCTAGTAATGAGCTGAAACAAAGGAGGAAGACGACGCAAGGAAAACCTCATGAGCAAACGACCGAGACAAAACCGAAGGCCGAGCCGGGGAAAGGGGCTGATGAGCCGGACCGAAGCAGCCAGACGAGCCCGGCGTCTCCTCCCTCGGCTGTGGACATCAGGACCATAACCTGCCTGCTGTCCCTGGCGGTGTGCCTGGTGCTCACTTGGTAAGGCTGCTTTCTCGAAAACGTTTTGGAAAAACAAAGAAACAAACAAGCGGATTCGATCTGAAACTTATTTACCGAAGTGCTTTTCTGTAGTGGGAGATGACAACTGTATCGTCACAGTGTTATCAAAAGCGCACAAGTAGTTCTCACGACACAACGAAAACACAGCTTCTCCAATAGCTGGGGTATTATGGATACAATAAAAACAAACAAGACCGTATATTTATCATCTTCTCGCCCACGCAAGCTGTATCTGGCTAGGTACCACTACAATTGAATTAGGGAAATAACTGAAATCGATTTATAAATTACCCTTTTACAAATGCGTATTTTCTTTTTGCGACCATCTGAGCTAGAAAACTGCTAAAATGTAAGACTGACCAAGAGTAACAAGATATACTGAAATAGCACTGCTAGTTTTTAGTCTGGACCCTTTAAACTGTGTGTGAGAGACTGAGATTGTTAAGGGTAGAGGGGGGTCGTGTCGTGTCGTGTTGGCATTAGAGCCGTCCTTCTCTCCAGACTCGAGGAGGCACTACCCGGATAGTGCAGGATGCGTTGAACTGTTGTACATTGTGTATAAAACCCGCTTGAATATGAGGTAGTACGGCCGTATTCCACGGGCAGTAACGCTGCATCTCAAGGTACGCGACCAAGGGCACAGCGGTGCTTCACACACCGGCTGTGTTTGTCGTGCTGTTAGACTGGGTCGATTTTAAACGACGTCTCTTACTATTAGTATCCTCAAGGGGCAGGCTGGCAACAACATTAAACTGGGGGTCTCCAGTCCCAAAACTGGAGAACCCTAATCGATTTAATCGATTATATTATTATATTATATGTGGCCAGCACCCATATCACTCTGCAACTCACAACTGGCAACTCACTGAAGCTCAGCAGGAGTGAGCCTGGTCAGTACCTGGATAGGAGACCTCCTGGGACAGCTGAGGCTGATGACAGAAGAGGTGTAAGTGGGGCCAGCAGGGGGCGCTCACCCTGCGGTCCGTGAGGGTCCTAATGCCCCAGTATAGTGATGGGGACACTATACTGTAAAAAGGTGCCATCCTTTAGATGAGACACAAAACCGAGGTCCTGACTCCCTGTGGTCATAAAAAATCCCAGGGCATTTCTCAAAAAGAGTAGGGGTGTTACCCCGGCGTCCTGGCCAAATTTCTCCCTGGCCTTTACCAGTCATGGCCTCCTAATAATCCTCATCTCTGAACTGGCTTCATCACTCTGCTCTCCTCCCCACTGAGAGCTGCTGTGTGGGGAGTGTACTGGTGCATCATCCAGGTGGGGCTGCACACTGGTGGTGGTGGAGGGGATCCCCATTACCTGTAAAGCGCTTTGAGTGGAGTGTCCAGAAGAGTGAGAAGATTATTATTATTATTATTATTATTATTATTATTATTAAATTTTGACTGGCCAGGAAGGATAGTTTTCACTTCACTTTTTGCCCCATGCTGCTGAAATTGGCTCCAGGCTGTGCTCCTGAGATAGGCTTCCGGCTGTTCTCTGGAATAGACTCTGGGTAGCTGCTCCTCTCACCACAAATCATGTGTTTGTTCCACAGGGTTGTGCTGCTGCAGGCTGCTCGGTTTGCAGACATTGAGGAGAAGTCCAGACTGCTGTATGAAAAGGCAGCAAACATCGAGGGCCTGAGCAACGAAATCAGTGAAATCTCCAGAAAGGTAACTTTCTTCCTCCATTAGGCTGGCTCCAGAGGCTCAGCCGCCTTCATGCTTGGTGAGGAAGGTGTTGAACATGTTTAAAACTTCAGGAGGCTGGAGCTGTGCGAGAACAGACTCACTAGAAAGCTCTGGATTTCATGAAAGGGAGTTTAGCTTCAAGGTGTTTTTTATTTTAGTTACTGGAGAAACTACGCACATTTAAATCAGTTTTTGAGCCAGGACTGTGTGTGTGATTTTATTCCTTTTTATTTAAAACCAAATGCATAACATGAGGCGGACATTCAAGTTTCTGAATTGACTAACAGCTGATTGATTCTACAATATAGGTTCTGTTTCTCAGAAACCCTGACGACCGCTAAACTGGATCTTTTGCATGTAATTTGATTTAGTCTTACGTGTGTTAAGACATCTCAGTACTGGATGATGATGAATCGCGAAGGACATGATGGCATTAAAATAGAAAACGCCTGTTTTATGTTGTGGATGCAGCTGGCCGTCTCAGAAGAAGACCTCCTGGGGGCGCTCTCCTCCATGTCTTTGGTGGCCAAGATGGATAACGATGTCTCAGGCCTGCGCAGTGTTATTGCTGCCGTGCAGGGGGGCGAACAGTTCGTGTCGCAGAACATGCAGAGCATCAACAGGAGCTTCCAAAATGCGACGGACGTCTGGAGGCGGAGCCTTGAGGGAATCACCCAGGACATCGGGAATCTGAAGTCGGACTCCAAGGCCCTACACAACCAGGTGACCGCAAAGATAAACGAAGCGGAAAAGGCGATGAGGTCCATCTCGGAGAAGCTGGAGGAGCTGGAGGACAGCACCAAGCGGAACGCCAGGGCGCTGGAGCGCACGGAGAGTGAGGACGTGGAGGGCGTGGAGGAGCAGGTGAGGTGGAACAGCAGGGAGATCGAGAGGCTGGAGGAGCAGCACCAGGCCCTGGGCAGCAGGGGCCGCGAGCTGAGCGCCAAGATCGCCGAGTACCAGCCCCGCGCCCGGCAGTGCGAGGAGCAGCTGCCCGTGGTGGAGGACGCCGTCCGCTCCATCCTCAGGGTGTCCTCTGACCTGGCCGGCCTGGAAAAGAGGGTGGAGGACCTGACAGTCCAGGTCTTCAACATGGAGGACAACATGCTCAAGGTCATCTCCGAGATCTTGGAAATCAAGACCGCTCTGGACGCCCTGGAGGTGGACAACAGCATTCTCAAACTGAGAAACGAGCTGGGTGTTATCAAGGAAAAGGTGAGAGAGTTCGAAAGGGCCAGGAGGGAACCACATTCAGAGGAGCAGAGCAGAGAAGAAGCCGTGGAAAACTGACCAAGGACAAGCACGATCAACCTGGTTTCTACTGGTTACCCGGAGGACAAATACAAGAGCTTTTTGTGGTTATCGCAATTTATCACAACCACCATAAGCAGAGTTGCACTGTATATGCAATATATGTGCTTGTGTTGTAGTGTAGCCTCAATCACAGCTGGGCAGCAGTCATTTTGCTGTGCAGTGTCTTCTTTCAAATAAGAAAATATCACTAGTGTATGAATGTATTGCTCACAAACTGCAATTAGCTTTTTTTTACATATTTGCCTATGTACCAGTTTGTAAAACTTTATTTAAAGTCCACAAAAGGTTCGGCAACTGGGTTAGAATCATTTTGGATCTGTGAATTAAAGGTGAATGAATATTAAATAGAATTTGCATGGTCAGCTGTCAGACAGGCTGAGCAAGACTGCAGGTTGAGCTACAGTGCTGTGACGCTGCTTTTGTCTAGTTTCAAACAACCCAACCTGAAATTTACAAAGTAAATAGATAACTTAGCTGTTACTGACACAATCTGGGTCTCTAAAAAGCTTTTCATATCCCCTTGTTGTCTTGATGTCTAAGTGTAGGAGAGGGAGGGAGACAATCGTTCAGGACTGGGGTGCTGGAAAAACACTTGCAATTCCAAAGGACCGTCGCATTTGTGTCAAAATAAGCCCCTTTCATTTTCACAGCATAGATATCAGATTATATCAGTTGTTATTCGAAGACTAATTTAGAGAACAAGTCTCAGCTGTAATTTCTCAGGTCGTCATCTTAAGAGGGACTTGTATTGTTACATTGAATGTCTGGGCCAAAGGTTTAAATGTGTTTAAATAGCTGCTGGCTGTCCAGTCAGACTGTACACTGAATTTCAACTTAAGCCCTTTGTGAGTATTGCACAACCTCTTCTTGAGGAATACTGTGATGACATCAAATCCTGTAAAGCTCAAATAAAATGTTTTTCCTAATTTTGTCTCTCTCTTTTCAGCACAGAGAATTCATCCATTGTGTGTTTTCACATAGTAGTAACTCCTTGCATTTTGTATCGTTTATTTCTCCCAAAAGATTCCGTGTAGACACTTAAAATACAACAGGAGAGGACCCCACTGACGTGCTGCTCCACCTGGGACTGCAGACCAGGGGGAGTGAGAAACTGTTTCACCAGCTGACTTAAGGGGGCTCTTTAGAGAGGTTGTACTGATCCAGTGTGTGATTTAGCCAGGGCATCAGTGTGTTAACAGCTTTGTCCTAATGAACAGTGCTGTGGGATCTTTACTGACACAGTAGTCAGGACCTCAGTTTAAAGTCTCGCACGAAGGATGTAACCTCCTACAGCACAGTGTCCCAGGTCACCTGAGACATCGATTTGGAATTTCAGGTCCAGATGGAGGAGCACCTCCTACTGGTCCACCAACACCACTCACAGCAGCAGCCTGGTTTTCCTCAGATGTCTCTCTTACTCCTGATCAGCTCAGCCTTGCTCAGCTCCTGGGATCTGAGGAGACCAGGTTACAGGAAGACAGCAGCTGTTCTGTTAGGTTTCAAGATTATTTTAGTCTTGTGTGGTTTATCAGTGACGTATCTTCTTTTCTGAAATTGCATTATGAAATGGTTATCTGTGCTTTATATTCTTTTTCCGTTTGTGTTTTTACTTTAAAATGCTTTCTCTTTTCTCTCCTCTTGATGAAGTTTGAAAGTGCCCAGCACCTTCTGACCAAGCTGAAGGGCCAGGCCAAACCCCCCCACATAGAGAGCCTGAAGCAAGACATCGCCCAGCTGACAGAGTGGTCATCGAAGCTCACGGCGAAGAAAGAGGCGTTGGAGGAGAACCTGTCTGCGCTGTCTCGGGCCGTGGCCCAGATCGAGCAGAAGACGACCTCGATCACGAAGGACGTCGCTGTGAAGGTGTCTGCTGTGAAGACGGACCTCAGGAGGATGTCCGGGCTGGAGTCGGAGGTCGAGGCCTTGTTATCGTCCGCCCAGCAGCTGGGGGAAAAGGTCAAGCAGGCCGAGAAGCAGATGGTTCAGAAGATCGGGGACCTCCTTGTCAGCAGCATCGCCCGAACGTCCGAGCTGAAAAGCTCCTCCGAGAGGAACTCGGACAAAGTCGACCTTCTCAAGCGGAAGCTTGCAGAGCTGAAGGAGGAAGACGCCAGGCTTTCGGAAAGGCTTTTAAATCTGGAAAGTGGGCGTGCCAGGCTGCTGAAGACCGTGACGTTCGCAAGCGACCTGAAACCCAAAGTGTTTACCATGAGGAAGGACTTCTCTCTGCTGGAGCCCCGCGTGTCAGACCTCACCCTGAGGATCGGCAGGCTGGCCTCAGACATACTGGAGAAAGAGCAGGAAATCGCTCTGCTGAAAGACACATTTTCTAACTTGACCGTGGTAAAATCAGACCTCCAGCGTGTAAAGCAGCAGCTCACTGAAGTGCGAGAAGTTAGCGACATGTTTGCTCAGGGAAATCAGCCTGGTGAATAAACTTGTATTTCAGCATCACATTTTAAAAAATGGCAAAGAGCTGAACTCAAGAGAGCTTTTGTCTTCTACTCAGTTCTGCTCAGATCTCTACTCTAAGAAAGGACAGGTTATGGTGTGTGTTCGTGCTAGTCAGCTAAACGAGATCGATTTAGATTGGCCTTCAAACAGTTTTATTGATTGGTAAGGTTTCAGCTTGAAAATGGTCCGAATTAAAACCTTTTCTTAAGATCCAAGACTGTTTTGCATTTTCGGTTTTTGATAGAATGTAGAATGAATTTAGGTGAGTTCCGTAGGAAGCAGCATAATACGAAGTGTGTTTTAGAATCAGATCATCTAAATCTGAATAATTCTAATAGGTTTTGCACATCACATTACAGCAACAAATTATGAATGTGTGAACTGTTTGACGAGAGAAATATACTGATTTAAGAACTAATGGGCTGTGGGTGTACTGTTTTGATTTAATTTTAATTTCCCTATTTTGACTGTGGACAGGTTCTGCTTAAAGACCTTTCAGAATATTTTGGCACAGCTGGGGTTGGTCTTCACGCCCAGTGCCTGTGGCTTGCTGGGATAGGTTCTGGCTCCCCGGTGATCCTAACTTGGATGAAGAGGTTAGAAAATGGGTGGATGGGGTTAGTCTTAACCTCAGGTGGCTCTGCGGCTCAGGATCTGCGCCTGTGGCTGGAAGGTTGCCGGTTCGTATCCCGCGGCCGGCAGAGGAATCCTACTGCGTTGGGCCCCTGAGCAAGGCCCTTAACCCCAACTGCTCCAGGGGCGCCGTATAAATGGCTGACCCTGCGCTCTGACCCCAAGCAAAAAGACAATTTCCTCATATGAGAAATGGAATATGGCCAATAAAGGGAGCTTCTCTTATTCCATTTTAAGACAGTCAAAAAATGATATGTTAAAATTGTACAATGCACCAGGGATTCATCATTTTGAATACTGTTGAAATGAATGTTACAAAAAACATTTTGCTGCCCAGGAATCAGTCCAGAGAAGAGCAATGTCCTACACTTGACAGGCTGCAGGAGCAGAACCTTGAAGTGAAACAGCTACAGGCCGAGGGAATCTGATCAAGGAATTCAAAGACCTGAAGGGTTTTGTCAGTCCTGTGGATTTATTCTGAATCAAAGTGAAACACAAAACTATATAGATGTGCTGTACATTTTAAACTTAAAACAGGAGGCACTTCTTTACACAAAGGGATAGGACCCTCATTTAGCTTCTCACTTCCAGACAAGCTAGGTGGACAGACTGGCCTTCTCTCGTCTGAAGACTTCACGTTTCGCGGACCTGAAGCAAGTTCTCACCTACTACTGCAGTAAGCAGTCAAGTGTGTCCGTTGGTACAACGAGAGACCCATATAATGCAGGCAGTGGTTAGTACTGTATGTTCTTTTCACTTCAGATTATTGGCAGGAGTATCTTCGTCCCATTCAGAATGTGATTTCTGAATGGCCGTACTGTACTGTATTCAGATTTCTGATTTGAATGGGAGTGGGAGGGGAACTTTCTCTTACATACATTTCTTATAGACATTTCAGTGTTTTGGAAAAGGAAATGACTTGCACCAAGAGTATAGGCAGCTTTATTGATTCAGTAATTTGGCAGACACTTTTATCCAAAGACACATTTATATCCATCGACTGGGGGTACAGCAGAAGGGCCACGCCTGGGTTTCAAACCTACAGCCTTCAAGGTCTCAGTCCAGAACACCAGTCCCCCCTCTCAGCCTTCAGCTTCCCCACTGCCCCAGTCTGAGAGCAGTCGAGCTTGTTCGGCACCGACCTGAGACTGAATGTTGGCCTCTGGCAGGAGTATTAGCAACAACTTCCTGTTGTAGACAGGCTCTGTCTGCTTGAGGTGCCTTAACTCAGAAGACAGGAAACATTTCTCCCCCCACTGCAGGATGTTGCTCTGCCCCTAAATTCAAACCAAACGATGATTCACGAACATTATGTGAATGGAAGAACTTGGAAATTGTTTGTAAAAGAGTAGATGGAAAGTTTTTTTTTCTGGATTTTCCTTGACTGTTCTAGACTGATATTCAAATCCCCAGAACTTCTGTGTGAGAAGGGTAGAGAGGTGAAATTCATTCCTATGATTATCCTGTGATATTAAAGTGAAAATAATACAGCTGAGATTCTGCACTCTGATGTACATCTCTGTTGGGCTTTACTGAAAATGGCCTTAATGAAAACAGCGAAATGGGTTACACAAGGAACCCCCTTGGGCATTATGGATGAATAAATATAAAAAATACAGAATACAAATGTTAAAACATGATTGATGAAAAATGTAGTTTACCATGTGTTTCAAATGTCAGCTCTTTCATTATTGTACGGTGAATCCAGGTTGTGAAGCGATGCCAACAAGCACACTACGGTTGTGTACGTGTCGCATGTCATTGCTGTGCAGCCTGTCCTGACACAGGGCTCTCAGCAGCCCACTGTTCTCAGCAAGGAGAGGTGCTGTGACTTGACTAATCGGGATTCTGCTTTTGGGGTACCACACCCAGAACGAACTTCCTCTGTCGCCGTGTACAGCGATCGCCCCAGGTTCCTCTCCGCCCGCCTGCCACGTAGCACTGCAGTCATTAGACACACACTCAGCGGCTGTCACCTCCCACGACATCGCTCCCCCCCATGGGCCTCCTCGAATGCCCTGGCTGTACAAGTCTTGGCTGTAGGAGAGAGTACACTGGCCATGAGCTGTTCCGCAGCTTGATCTGAAAAGTTGTTATGCCACTGGACTGCGTGAATAGGAGCATGACTTGGAGATGTATTTGGACTGGAATGAGATGTAAATATCTTAATAATTATAATGCAAAATACTTTAGAAAAAAAGGTTGTCTAGTCCTGGTGTGATCGTCGCGGTTCCGCGTGGTGTCGTGCCCTCTGCTGCCCGTTCCGTCCCGCACACCTGGGGCGCGAACCCGGGTCTCTGGTGTAACGCAACAGGGTACCAGCCGCATGAGCTAAAGGAGACCTCCCCCAGCCCAGGAAGCCGAGGTCCCTGCTACGCGCAGGGAGGACGATGACGTCACCATGTCCGGACTAGCTCCGCTACACTGGGAGACTTGTGTGTCTGCTGTTTTTTGCTTTAAATTGACAACACCTTAAGAACTGGAAGATTAAACTGATCCAATTAAGCCAAAATGATCTGATTATAGTGCTAAAAGCCAAGATGGCTGAAAAACCTACAGCTACACCAACCCTCCAGGACCAGGACTGGACACCCCAGCTACAGACACACTGCCCCTCCAGGACCAGGACTGGACACCCCAGCTACAGACACACTGCCCCTCCAGGACCGAGACTGGACACCCCAGCTACAGACACACTGTCCCTCCAGGACCAGGACTAGACACCCCAGCTACAGACACGCTGCCCCTTCAGGACCGAGACTGGACACCCCAGCTACAGACACGCTGCCCCTCCAGGACCAGGACTGGACACCCCAGCTACAGACACGCTGCCCCTCCAGGACCAGGACTGGACACCCCAGCTACAGACACTGCCCCTCCAGGACCAAGACTGGACGGCCCTGCTGGACTGGGGCTCTCTAGGACTGGGGGTGGGGACCCCAGGCCTAAATGGTCCCATTTTGGCATGGTACCTTCCAAAGATGATAAAAGGAATATGAGCTACTCTTGAGCTACCCCAGCCCCGGTCCTGTAGGAACACTGTCTCTATCCCAGCGCTTCCCAGCCCCGGTCCTGTAGGAACACCGTCTCTATCCCAGCGCTTCCCAGCCCCGGTCCTGTAGGAACACCGTCTTTATCCCAGCGCTTCCCAGTCCCGCAGAAACACCGTCTCTATCCCAGCGCTTCCCAGCCCCGGTCCAGTAGGAACACCTATCTCTATCCCAGCGCTTCCCAGCCCCAGTCCCGTAGGAACACCGTCTCTGTCCCAGCGCTTCCCAGCACCGGTCCCGTAGGAACACCGTCTCAATCCCAGCACTTCCCAGCCCCAGTCCCGTATGAACACCGTCTCTGTCCCAGCGCTTCCCAGCCCCAGTCCCGTAGGAACACCGTCTCTATCCCAGCGATTCCCAGCCCTGGTCCTGTAGGAACACCGTCTCTATCCCAGCACTTCCCAGCCCTGGTCCTGTAGGAACACCATCTCTGTCCCAGCGCTTCCCAGCCCCAGTCCCGTAGGAACACCGTCTATCCCAGCGCTTCCCAGCACCGGTCCCGTAGGAACACCGTTTCTATCCCAGCGATTCCCAGCCCTGGTCCTGTAGGAACACCGTCTCTATCCCAGCCCCGGTCCCATAGGAACACCGTCTCTATCCCAGCACTTCCCAGCCCTGGTCCTGTAGGAACACCGTCTCTATCCCAGCGCTTCTCAGCCCCAGTCCAGTAGGAACACCATCTCTATCCCAGCGCTTCCCAGCCCCAGTCCCGTAGGAACACCGTCTCTATCCCAGCGCTTCCCAGCCCCAGTCCTGTAGGAACACCGTCTCTGTCCCAGCGCTTCCCAGCACCGGTCCCGTAGGAACACCGTCTCAATCCCAGCACTTCCCAGCCCCAGTCCCGTAGGAACACCGTCTCTGTCCCAGCGCTTCCCAGCCCCAGTCCCGTAGGAACACCGTCTCTATCCCAGCGCTTCCCAGCACCGGTCCCGTAGGAACACCGTCTCTATCCCAGCGATTCCCAGCCCTGGTCCTGTAGGAACACCGTCTCTATCCCAGCCCCAGTCCCATAGGAACACCGTCTCTATCCCAGCACTTCCCAGCCCTGGTCCTTTAGGAACACCGTCTCTATCCCAGCGCTTCCCAGCCCCGGTCCTGTAGGAACACCGTCTCTATCCCAGCGCTTCCCAGCACCGGTCCGTAGGAACACCGTCTCTATCCCAGCGCTTCCCAGCCCCGGTCCTGTAGTCTGTCTGTCAGTCATTAAGGTAAATGTTGAAAAGTTGAACTTGAAGTATTTTTGAAGCACTTCGGAGTGACTGAGTTTGAGGACTGAGTCCAGAAACAAGTCAACCAAAAGTCTAAGCATCAAGATCAATGAAAAAGCGTCGGTAAGCAGTGGGGATTCAGAGCGCAGCTAAGCTAGAACAAAACCAAACAGTGGTGCCGCAGGACAGGGCTATCCAATCCTGCAGGGCCAGTGTGTCTGGGAGAACTGGGAGATCTGGGAGAACCTGCTAAATCTGTCCAATGACACTAATTCAGCCCGTGTAGAGCCGATTTTCACTGAAGACCTGCAGGTTCACCAGGACGGGGCAGCAGTACCCAGAGTGCTAAAGACATAACGGTGGCCGATTATGCAAAACAGGTTTTGTGGTAAAACTTTATTTTGTTAGAAAATTTTGGTACACAGCCTGCAAACTCATCTCATTTTGTTGGTTACTAAGGCCCTGTACCTGAGCTCATCCTGCAGCTCTTTGCAGTGGCTCTGCATGTTGAGAAACATTCCTTTCAGACAATGCGGCAGAAACAAACCTACAGTGCAGTCCGAATGCGTGGCTTCAATTCAAACAACAGTAGTCCACCATCTAATGCTACTTTAAATGTGTGTGGCAGGGAAGCCCTAGGGCTGTACTAGACCTTCTCCTGGACTAACTCTAGTTTAATGGAAAGTGCCTCCACAGAAGCTTTAGTTTCATCCATGAGAGTCTTGAGGGACCCGATGTCCTTCTCGTTCGCTTCAATCTTTACTGAGTAGGCCACGAGACTGTCCACTGCAGTCCTCAGCATTTGCAGGTCATTCTTGGCCTGGCTGACAGCGGCCTGCAGGTCCCCGACGCTGTCCGCCACTGTCTGCCCCTTCATGGCCTCCTCCAGCGTCGCCAGTCTTTGCCCGTGCTCCACGGCCTGTTGTTTCTGGCCCTCGTCCAGGGATGACAGCTCTTTTTGTGCGCTGTCTAGCACGGCGACTGCATTTTGGAGCTCGTCCAGACTGTTCTTCAGCACGCTGATATCGCTGCTGAAGGCCTCCTGTGCCTCTGTTATCTTCCTCACGGTGCTGAGCACGTCGGGGTCCTCCGCTTCTGAGCCAGAGGGCCTGAGCGTCTGCAGGTCCCGGCTCAGCGTGGCCAGGGCGCTTTCGTGCGAGTCGTACTTGGACAGGAGGGATTCCAGCTTTTCTGACTGCTCAGTGGCGGAGGCGATGAGAGACTCTGCGTTCTCCTCTACAGTTTTTAACCTGAGCTCCCAGTCTTCTCTGCCCTGAGCAGCGCTGTCGGTTTTAGCCTGCAGGTTTTGCTCCAAGGCTCGAAGGGTGGCTGTGGCCTCCTGGAGGCCGTCCTCCAGGGTCTTGACCTGTCCCGACAGAGACTGGAGGACGGCCTCAGTGGCAGACAGGGACTCCCTGAGGGAGCTGGTCGTGACCTGCACTGTGGCCTTCACCTCCTCCATCTCCTGGACAGTGGACTCCGCCTCCCTGGTCCTCGTCTGAAGCTGTTCCTCCAGAGAGCTTACCTGCGCCTTCAAGGACTCTGCCACCTCGACTTTACCTTCGCTGCTGGTGCGGAGGTCCGCCACCGCCGTAGAGACGGCCAGAAGCTCGTGCTTCAGCGCGCTCAGGCCTTCAACGGCCTGCACCTTCTCCCTGAGGGTCTGCACCTCGTTCTGCGTTTCGCCCTGCACTTCGGTGAACGCCACGACGTTGTCGTTAATGGACTTCGTGAGCTCCGTCAGTCTCTCCTCCACGGTCTTTTCCAGGGAAGAGAAGTCTCTCTCCCGGGCCTCCTTCACGTCCCGAATGCCGTCCGACAGGTCCTTCAGGATCTCGTTCTGCAGCTTGTGGAGGACCTCCTCGATCCGGCGCGTCTCCGCCTCGCCCTTCCTCACGGCCCGGTTGGTCTTGTCCAGCTCGCTCTGGCTGTCCTTTAAAGAGGACTCGAAGCTGCCGACCGTGAGCCTCATGGTGTCCACCTGCAATGACAAAGAGCCTGTTACTGCGTGGCATCCCAGACCGCAGCGGGCAGCGGGCATTCAGCAAGCCTGTGCCTGACCAGCAAGCACTTGGATCCCAACGGTCCTGTGAAGTCTTAGCATTTTGGCATTTTGCAAAAACAAAAAAAAAAACAACAATGGAAGATTACAAAAGAGAAGAGGCCCCTCAGCTCATCTAGCCTGTTAATTAGCTAATTAGTCTCATTTCTTGATCCCGAGATCTCACCCAGCTTCTTCCCTGAAAGAAGCCAGAGTACTGGCTTCCACCACATGACAGCTAAGCTGAGTGCAGGCCTTGTGGGTCCAGGGGAACCCCTGCCACACCAAACCTCAGCGCTGACACGCAGAGAACAGCGGAATGTGACAGGAGGATTATAAAACATTACAGAAATAGTGCAGGCTTTCGCCATTCCTGGTAAAAGATCTACAGTTCCAGCAGGCTTTAACTTCACGTTGTTTTAACTTCAGATTTGTGAGTGCAATGAATTGTTGCATGCTTCTTACACTTTCATACTGGAAGACTGTTTTGTAACCATTAATCTGGTGCAGAGATGCGAGGTCACTGCTAATGTACTGTTCAGAAAGTTGTCTGAAATGTGATGCCGGCACTGTGGTTTGGCTGAGATCTTACTTCCTGGCTTTGAGCAACAATCATAATAATAATCATTCCTTGCAACCTTATATAACGCTTTTCACCCAAAAGGATCTCAAAGCTCTTAACACATTGGGGGGAATTCACTGCAGCCTCTCTACACAGGTCACATGGAGGAGTGAGAAACTCCTCTCAATGAGTTAAGGGGGCTTTAAGGCAGGAGCCTAAACGAGCCTGGAGTGGATATTTAGTCAGGACAATAGAGCGTATCAACCCTGCTCCTCTGAGAGATGCAGAGAAATACATTATGTTATCGCAGCCCTTTTTCCCCAATGTCTGAGATAAGATAACCAGGAAGGACTATGGTACCTACAGAGTTGAGTCAGCCATCCCCACCTCGATTTATTCTCTCTCTGACGCATTCAGAACCGCACCAGGTCACAGCCCTTGAACCCGACGGTGAAGACACACTACTCGATACACTCATTTCTTCCAGCAGAAAACGTCTTTCACCCCCCTGTAATCATTTGAACTCCATTAAAAAGAACGCGTCGTTTTAACGACGAGCCTTGTCTGTCTCTGCAGTGCGCTCTCTTCAGCGCATTGCTAACGAAATCAGTTCAAGACCACAGTCAGCACGAGTTATACCGATACCCCCCCTCCCTCTGCACACGCGTTTTCACCGTCCCTCGGTCGCTTCCACGAGCTCGCTTTTTCCACCGCGATTTTAGGGAAGACAGACGGGAGTAATAATGATATTAGTGCCACAGATAGAAAATCCACAAGCCTTCTCTGGGGATACAAGAAGAAGATGTGAAATTAAGAGTGATTACGTATCGCACTGGTCGATTAAAACACAGTTCAGAGACGAGAGGGGCTGGTCGTGCCGTGTAGCCGGTTCGGTAGGCAGTAGGTAATCGATCCAAGGACCTCTTCCAGCCGCCTAATGAATGATTATATATATATATCCCTTTTATACAGTAACAATCCAGACACCCGAGAGGTTTGTTGTGTATTGTATTTCGACGCGTAAATCTAATAGATCCCTGGACTTGCTGTGATGCAGACGAGGGAAATCGGATACCGACCAGCCCGCACTCCTCCAGTTACTCAGAAGTCAGTTTAAAACACAGTACTTAACGCACATTAACTCAGTGAATGTTTAACTCGGGTTATTTTATAAATTGCACAGATTCCACTTTGCAGATACCGGAACAATTAATACCGGTATACATTTCAGTAGGCTTCACTTTTTTTTTACGCATTTCTCAAAATCCTCAATTCGCGTCCGAGCTCTCTCTCTCCCACGTTCCCCAGATGACTGATCACCTCAAGCGACCTCTTGTTTGGTTCGGACCTGATCCAACCCGCCTGTCCCCCCGCGGTGCCCCCTTCAGCCAGTACCCGTCGGGACGCGGGGGCAGGAGTCTGGGGGGAGCGGGGTGGGGTGCTTACCTGCTGCAGGACAGCCTCCACCGTCTTCGCCAGCTCCTCGGTTCTGGCCGCCGCCGCCTCCTGCCTGCGGCTGGCCTGGCTCAGCTCGTCCCGGACTCTCTGCAGGTAGAAGCCGGCGAGTCCCGCCGCCGCCGCCACCAGCGCCAGGTAAAAGGCGGCGGTCAGCGCCCGGCCCAGGAGCCCCGGGCCGGCCGGGCTGCTGACCCCTTTGGCCGCCTTGGGGTTGCGCTTCGCCACGTCATCAGGCGGCGGAGGGGAGCTCTTGTCGCCGGCGTTGGCTTTGGTCCTCTGCTTCGCGGAGGTCATGGTCGCTGGGCGGGGGGGAGAAGGCAGAGCGGCTGGGCTGCGAGTCGGCGGGCGGACCGAGCGGGTCGGGCGAGTCTCGGGAGGAACGGCGGGCGAGTCGGCGAGCGGACGTGTCGTCTCTAGTCTTCTGCCTCCGCAGCTGGAGTGGTTGCAGAGGAGGGGCAACAGCGGCCCGGAACGCAGCCCTCCAAATCCAACTCAGCTCTGAATCCGACTAGCCCCGGGGGGTCTCCACGGCTGCGGAGCTTCGTGAAGCCGAAACGCGAGCCGTATCCGAGGGGGGGGGGACTGGCCATGAGAAATAACGTCGCACAGATTAGCAAATAAACCTTCAGTCTTGCTTTCGTGACATTTCAAGATTTTATGAATGAGAACTTTCTCTTGTTTGCAGAGAACTCCGTCATTACATTCTGAAACAAAACAAACCTTCCTCACCTTCCGTGCAGAACAAATAATCACAACTGCTTAACCCTGGTGTCAATTTTTACCTGCAGCAGTCGTCTTATTACTAGTATTCGTGGTGTGCTTTTTGTGATGTTTTGTGGTGTATTAACAGTTTTATTTACTATCAATAACAAGGGTTAGAGGCGACGCCTCACTTGATGACAAAGGGTTAAAACAGTGTGATTTGTGTCAAACCGCCAGCAGTTCGTGAAGTTTCCGTCTCTCAGTCGGCTGCTTTGTGAAGTTTCAGTGACGGGGTGGAGCGCAGATGTTACACCCCCTCCACCCCTCTTACGTGGCAGCGAGGAGACACAAGCCGGGAGCTTGAGCGCATGTCGCCGGCCGATGCGGGTGTTCTCCGGTGGGGTTATATTGCTGCTTTCTGCTGAGAAGTCCTAGTGGGTCAGTTGCAATGTAGGAAAAGCAGCGTGTTAACGGGGGATCGTCCCGTGGCTAGCGTGCAGCTCTGCTCGCTGGCTTAATATCTATTGCAGCGATTTTTTTTTTTGCTGCTGAAATTAATCCCCGGCTCCGCACTGAAAATCTCCTCTATTGCAGCGAACCCAAAGCAACAACTGCAGCCCTCAAAATACGGCACTGGGTACACCTCTCGCTATAGAGACTCGGCAGTTTAGTACAGTAGCAGGAGAGACTCTGGCTCGCACGGGAAAGGTGGCAGAACCACAGTTTCATGTTTGGTGCCGTGCTGTGATCAGGATCAGCTGGCCTCCCTTTTTTCGAGGCGATTCAGCGAGCACCTGGGGAGAACCTGACTCGGCAGGTTCGTTGCCATTGACCCGGTGATATCAGGCCCCCGAGAGCTCAGATGAGGCCCCCACGTTGTGTGGGGAAGAAGGGTAAAAATCTATTTGAATGTAAAGAATGGCATGATGGGAAGATGAAGGCGGGCATTTTGAAACTCCTAAAGAAGGGGAGATTCCGCACTGAAAGGGGCGCGTTTTTTGCGCAGACGTGGACATTTAGTCGAGAACCACTTTTTGGTAAAAGTCCCAAATTCGACTCAAGTCTTAAAAAACAATACCTGCTTGTAAAAATGCTAAGAAATTACAGAGGGTACGAATTACAATTGCAAAGGAATGACCAATGTAGGTGTTAGAGTTCCAAATGTTTTGCCCACATTTAAAAATCACTGCACCCAAAATAATGTCACTTTTTCCTGATAAGTACAAACAGTAAATGAATCATGATAGTTTTGTCCTGGGGGACAATTCCAGGAAAATAAAGGAATACCCTATCAACATACCCTTGTCATTCATTTCCTGTAGTCTCTAGATGAGTTCTTAGGGCTTTGCCCTAGTGCTTCAAATTGGTGCCCCTAAACCATGCAGGTTTCACAATAAATGGAATTGGAATTTCCTAATATAAGATAAGCAAGCTCTAGATGTATCAGATATAATACCTATCAGATTACCTATCCAAAATCCTTTGCACAATGCAAGCTTTTGAGGAAGAGGAGGATGATGGATGATGCTCATAATGTTCCTTCTTCTCTTTTTTCTATTTTCTCCTCCGTTTTCTGCCTCTCTCTCATCTTCTAGTCCCTATATTTATGCTGTGGACATTGTTATGGAAGCTTCTTAACAATGGTGCATCAGAGTTGAATGCTTCTTCCCTAATATCACAAACTTAATGCCTGAGTAAAGTTAATCAGCAAATCAAATCAAATTTTATTGATCAAATTCACAACAATACTAGCAGGCACCCTTTGATCATTTGTCTCTTTCCTGTTTTTACTCGACAGCAAAATACACTTTGTCCTAAAAACACATTTGTGGGATTTCCTGTGTGTACTCTGAAGTTGCACAAAACGTAGAATATTTACAGAACATGTATGTTGCAATTAAACTGGGCATACAGTTTAATACATATATGGTAATCTGTATGAAGAACCCAAAGGATACTTCCTAAATACAGTATATACTGGTCCTGAAATGCTCAAGAAGCTTCCCTACAAACTGACATTTCTTGATGATTTTGAGCACGGCAGTTTTGCACCACACTGGCTGGAGAGAGACTAAGCAGCCACAAGTAAACACCGCAGTGCAGGGCTCTGTGTAACAGTAGATAACAAAGGGAACTAAAATATGATCACGTGTGAGAAGCTGTGTGCATTGACCTGCCAAGTATCTCTCTGCATCACTTCCGTCTTCCTCAAGAGTTTCCCCAGATTCTTCTCATGAGTGTTTGCAACCACCACTGAATATTCATCATGTCAAAACTCCGCACCTAGAATACATACAGCATGAATCTAAAGTGACCCGATGAAATTTTGTTTCCACATAAATTACTGTATGTGTAAAAAAAACCTGTAATAAAGTTAAATTTGACTAAGATGAATATTTTATTCTTCGTGGCAACTTCTCTCCACTTTAACAGGCTAGAACATGAAACGTCCCCATTCTGCAAGGAACTCATTTGACAGTTTCAGTACAATACTACGTCTGCAGGAGCAGAAGAGCGTCTGACTCTGTTGGTGTTTATCTGGTGTTGCAAAAGGCAGCCTACCCCTACTGCTGTATCTATACAGGCTGCTGTGAAGAGGGCGACTTACATCTCCCAGCCATAACCAATACCTGTGTTTTACTCACACTGTGACCAAGGGAAGGCCCAACTTGCTGCACAGTTAAAGCGGTGAATTACAGTACTATATTATTTTAAAAAGAAGAGCAAATAAATAACTTAATAAAAAAAAACACCCAGCTACTCAGCAAATGTTGAACAGGGTTACATGGGTACATTCTTCCTGGATTAGTGTGGTGTCAGAATGAGAGAAGAGGGAACAACTTGCCACACATTTACAGGAAAATACTATTGAGGCCACTGTAATATGAGGTATGACCTGTGCACAGTTTTCACATTTTGCTACCATAAAGCTTGCAGTCATGACACTGTATCGCCTTATTGATCAATGGAACAAATATTTTTATAGACAAAATAACAAAACATTCATCAAAAACATAATATTTGCATACTGAATTATGCATTTCAGAGGCATCCTCAAACTAGGACAGAATGTATTGAGTCTGAGGAACTCACTACAGGATTTTCCTCAAACAAACAGGACTGCAAAATCCCTACAATCCTGTTCGGATTACTGAGCCAGAATCTGGTGTCCAAGGAAGATCAGGACACGGTCCTCTCACATGGCAGCAGCACAGAGAAAGAGAAGGGTGACGATGTTCTTCTTTCAGCGTCTCCTCTGTTTCTCATTCACATTCGAAGAGCTTGGTTGGCATGGCTGGTGAATTACATTGTTACTAAAGCGAAAACAATTTACATTTAATAACATTGGACAGATAATAAAGCATTACTATCTAACAGGCTCCATGTCTGTTCCTCAGGCTGGGACAGGAGTTCACACACTATTACTGAGAGACAAGCTGACTCTCTGTTCTTCAGGCTGTGACAGAAATATACTAACACAGTGGGATGCAGCCCAGTTAAATTCCCTCCCTGCTTTCCCAGTAGGACTGGGAGTTGTTGTGATTCTGGCAGGTGTGGGAATTCTAGATTTAGATTAGTTATTTTAGGGAAGAATGTTTCTCTAATCCCAAGGTATTTCTCACTGTGCAGTAGGAAGTGTATCTTTGTCTGTGCTTTTCCCTTTTGGCACTGGGAGCACAGCCTGTCCGGTCTGCCTGTGTCCAGTTTCTATGGCCAGGCTGTGGTCACTGGGCCTGTCCTCTCTGTGCAGCCAGGTCTGCCTGTGTCCAGTTCCTATGGCCAGGCTGTGGTCACTGAGCCTGTCCTCTCTGTTCAGCCAGGTCTGCCTGTGTCCAGTTTCTATGGCCAGGCTGTGGTCACTGGGCCTGTCCTCTCTGTGCAGCCAGGTCTGCCTGTGTCCAGTTCCTATGGCCAGGCTGTGGTCACTGAGCCTGTCCTCTCTGCTCAGCCAGGTCTGCCTGTGTCCAGTTCCTACCCAGTACAGGGACAGGAAAATAAAAACAGGATGACGAGGCCAGGCGCTCTGAGCCCCGGACTCAGCAGGTCAGGACGCCGATAGGAGGCCTGTGCCCTCAAGCCACAGGCGTAGGGTGACTTGGTGGTAGGCAGGCCTCTGGGCGTCCATCTTCCAGTGCAGAGTCCAGAGTAGCGAGAGCGCCCGGCTTAAATAAGGAGGGGCAGGAATGGGGGCAGGTGCACGTAATTAGAGAAATAAGAAAGAGCCAGAGCGCCCTTAAGAGGAGGGATTACGATCGTGACACCAGCCCTGGAAGGATGCAGGCTCCTGAAGTTATTGCTTTAGTATGGACAAGCTTCTTTAAAGAATTGGTTGCCAGAGGGCTTCAGAACAATTAGCTTATAGCAAGTAACCCAGATAGCCTGGAGGAATGACCCTACTCGTTTGTACAATTACACCAATTACTGCATGTTCTTTCCTGTTGCCTTTTCCATTCATGTCCTTCCATCAGTACTCACCCTGCCTGTCTGAACTTGTTGAATGCGACCAAGGACAGCACTCCAATAATGAGCAGAACAGCAACCACACCAGCAACCCACAAACCTGGAGAGAATAACGACAATTCCCATAACAACATTAAACATGACAAAGCACAGCATGAGACATTCACGCATTAACATTATATATATCATCATGCATTCATTGAATTTAACTTGAAGTGTCTTTTATGTCAGGGAGATAACTGTTAAATATGACCTCTCTCTCCTGATTGTGAGCCAGGTCTACTGATGCTATTTCGCAACTGGGGTGCAATCTTCCACTTCTGTCCCTTTTAAGATTGAAACAGATATAGCAGGAACAAACTTTAAAAAAAACAACTTAAAATACACACCCCCTTTCCAGGTTATGCAAGGCAGAATATATAAAAGCGACTTGATGGACATGAAAAAACCTCCAAAGGGTGCCATAATAAAGTCTGCATTATCTACACGAAGAGCAGGCGGTGCGTGGAGCAGCAGGAGGGAGCCTGGTGTGCTCACCCCAGGGCTCTGATGCGCTCTCACTCTCCTGGCCTGCACAGTGCATCCTCTTTCTCCTCTCTTTTCTTTCTTTACTGTAGACTTTTTTTTAAAGATCACTTTATTGGTCATATACAATTTCTTGTATTAGGAATTTGACTTTTTGCAGACCCCAGCTTGCTCATGCTTGCTAAATGGACAGAAAAAAATGTCCATAGTGAGTTTTCCCATCAGTTTCCCATTTTATTTTGCTGCTTTGAACAGAAAATTAACAGCGTGTGAGAAAACAAACCCCTTTAAGTTTAGGTATTGAGGGTAACAGTGCATAACATTAAAAATGATCAATGCAAACAAGTTGATGAGTCAGAGAACACAATTTGTGCAAATTTTACTTTACTGAAGTACATGTAAGTTCGCAACATTAGTAACAGCCAAAGCCGTGTGCAACAAATCAAAGAATTTATTGTTTCTGTAAACAAGGTCAGAATTCTGTACTGCAGTTCACAAATTTGCTCTGCTTCAGCATGAAGGCTACGATGTATTTTATCACGATCTAATATTTAAATGGAGGCTATAGCTACAATACAGCTAAAAGCTAGACTTTGCTTTACACTGTGAAAATTATCTGGCTTTCTATACTTTTTGCAAACTTATGTCTCGTTTTCCAAACTCTTCCAGGTCTAAAAATCAGCCACTTTTAGTTCCATACTTTTCCAGACTTCCCAGACCTGCACAAACACCCTGGATAAACAGACATTACAAATGGTAAAGTGCACACAAAACACACAAAGGCATATTAGATGTGCAGGGGGCTCCAGTGCTTTTGAAGGGTTTCACTTCCATTAGCCATACAAACCTAGTGTGGCAGGGATGCCGCAAGCCCCCTCCTGTATGTGATACACAATTTTATTCAAGAATTATTAGAAGGATACACTTCTGAAGATTAACATCTTGAAATCTATAACTTACCAAGAAAGCGTCGTTTGCTTTTGGGCTCTTCAGTGACTAACAGAAGAGAAGAGGAGAAAGATGAACAAAGGTATTAGATTGAAAACGAATTATTGCCATAAAGACTGAAGCTGTTCCTTCCCAAACAAACCTTTGCTTTCTACTGTATACATTTCTTAATAGACCACCCTACTGATGCAAGAAAAACATCACACAAAGTACTCCACATGGATAGAAAGAAGGCAAATCTTTATGCTATTGTGAAACTTCATTCTAACAAATTCCCCTAGAGCTTGTCAATTAAAAATATTCAGCTATTTCTGCTCGCCAGCGCTGCTCATGAACGCTGAGGTCCTGTTTGGGGCAGAGAGCACACGAACCCGACCAGACGAACAAAGCCAATGTTCAGAGACTGCAGTCTGACAGGCAGACCTGCCAATGGACATACTGTACCATGGCAAGCAGGGGAGTTTTCTCACTTACCCAGAAAGCGGAAAAAGTACTCATTCTGTAACAGAAAAAAAAGTCATTTGTTTTTGTTTTGTCTTGGAAGAACTGTGTATAGCCAGTTGCACTCATACAGCAAGACCTAGGCCTTAATGAGTATGATGGAGCAATGAGCAGCTCAGATCCTGCTGGACATGGGCAGGTGGCTCTACAGCATGGAAACTGCTCACCTTGCTGCACTCGAGGTGCAGGGCGATGCTGACGCACGAATCCAGGACAATCTTGCGCTGAGACAGCTGCACCACTGGGCTCATGAATTCTGCAGTGGAGTTCTGAAAATAAGCCAACTGAATGGAGTTGTTCTCTAAGGCCTGCAAAACAGGAGTTGTTCGACCAGGTTCAGTCTGCAGCTCTTCGCAGGTGTTAAAGGTTCAGATGCACCTAGTGAAAAACCAGGGGATCAAGCTCATGTACCTACTGTATGAATGGAAGGTTTTTGTTCTGCTGAATGCAATAATAAAGTCATGGGTTAATTGTGTCTGCAGTGGATAACTTATAAACACGGGTTCAAGCGGGGAGCCGTCAGTGTGTGAGCTGCACAGGAACAGGAATTCCATGCTGAAAGGTAAAAGGAAATTAAAAAATCATATTTTAGCTGTTGAGCCTCTTCAGATGTGACAACCCACGAAGCTTCTGTAGATACTTGTGTGTTTTAGCGTGGAATTCTTTAAAAACATCTTTGGAGATATATGTATTTCAAATGAACGGTCTTCTCAGGATTTAAAGGAACACTGCAAGATCCCATTTTTGAAACGACCTGGAAGCAGAAGGATTGTAAAAAAAGAGAGGTCACTGAAGAAACCCAGGAAGGCTCTGTTTCTCCTACTTCATTAAAGTACTGTGCAGATCAACTAGCACCACTTTTTACAGACATTTTCAATGAGTCACTGGATCTTTGCACTGTTCCTGCTTGATTTAAAAGTTTCACCATCGTACCTATTCCGACGAAGTCCCAGATCAAGGATCTAAATGATTACAGACCGGTTGCACTGACTTCTGCAGTCATGAAAACCAATGAAAGGCTCGTGCTAGCCCACATTAAAAGCATCACAGATCCCCTGCTGGACCCCTTGCAGTTGGCTTACAGAGCCAATAGACCTGTGGATGACACAGTCAATATGGGCTTTCAACATCTGGACCATCCAAGGACCTACACCAGGATTTTATTAGTAGATTTCAGCTCTGCCTTTAACACTATTATTCCAGAGCTCCTACAGGCTAAGCTCTCCCAGCTGACTGTGCCAGAACACATCCGTCGGTGGATTCCGAATTTCCTGACAGACAGTAGACAGTGTAAGCACACGTCAAACACAAAAATCTTCAATATAGAATGGTTGTGTGCTCTCACATCTGCTTTCTTCCCTCTACACCAATGACTGTACCTCAAATGCCTGTTCTGTGAAACTCCTCCAGTTTGCAGAGGATACGACACTGATCGGTCTTATTCATAAAGGTGATGAGGCTACATACAGACAGAATCAGCTGGTAGACTGGTGCTCTCAACACAAGCTGGAACTTAATACCCAAAAAACTGTGGAGATGATAGTAGACTTGAGGAGACGCACCCCAACTCTTCCTCCAATATTCATTCAAGGCTCAGCAATCACCAGGGTTCTGTCTTTTAGGTTCCTGGGTACCACAATTTCTCATGATCTCAAATGGGAAGTCAACATCGCCAAGAAAGCTCAGCAAAGGATTTACTTCCTGAGATAATTAAAAGCATTCGATCTGTTGCAGGAAAGGATGATCCAGTTCTATACAGCTCTTATTGAGTCCATCCTTACCCTTTCCATAACTGTCTGGTTCGGCTCTGCCACCACACAGGACAAGAACAGACTCCAGCATGTCATTAGGACAGCTGAGAGGATCACAGGCTGAGACCTGCCTACCCTCCAGGACCCAGACGCGTGCTGGCAGGATCATTGCTGACTCCTCTCACCCTGGCCATCATAGTTTTCAATGTCTCCCATCAGGGAAAAGATTTAGATCAGTTGGCACCGGGAGCACAAGACACAAAAACAGCTTTTTTCTTCAGCAGTGACTCTCATTAATCACCCCTATTAATCACTGAACATGACTTAAATTGTATTATCAAAATTGAATATTGATTACTTACTTTACAACCACAGCACTACTTGCATTAATAATATTATTATCTGTATATGAATATTTATTATGGACAGTTTATTTATCATTTTCAAATATCTATATATATGTATATGGTTATCACACGTACTGTAGGTAGAGTTCTGACACAGTCTTGAAGTGCAATATACTGTATATTTTTCCTTCAATTTCTGAAATTGAAGCTACAATATCATGTGTTATGTGTCTATGTCTATATGGTATGTCTGTAAGTGTATAGTGTATGAGCGACTCACCAAGTCAAATTCCTTGCAAGTGAAAACTCACTTGGCCAACGAAGTGATCTATCTATCTGAACCCATCTGGCATCATCCCCCCTGCAACACTCCTCGTTCTCCCCCGTCTCTCTCCTCTTCCTGTCTTACCGACACAGAAGACCAGTCTTGGTCACAGGAGTCCAGGCTCATGCCAGCCTCCTCCTCCGTCCCGATCACATACACGTCCCCCTTGCTCATCTCCTCACACGTCTTCTGTATCACCACAGGACTTGCTTCGAACCCACCTAGGAAGACAAGGCCTCGTTGTTAAATTATTCCCCTCTAGCACAAATTCATAAACTCGGATCCAAAGCGGATGCAGTTATTGCACAAGTGAAAATGTTACCGTATATTGAAAATACTCCATTCTGTAAGCAAAGGATGTTGCTGGAGGGTAGGGGTGATTGAGGAAAAAAGTGTGTTTTTTCCCCCTCAGAGTTATTAAGGCCTTGAATCCCCCCTGTGCAATTTACATTTTCAGTTTGAGTTGGAGTATTGCACCTTCTGTGGTACAAATGGAAACACTTACTATACATTTCACAAAATGAAACCACCTGGTACGCTCTTAAATCATTCAAGGATGGGTCTGAGTTATACAAGTTCCTCCTGGTTATAACGACCGTGTTCACATGAGCTACAAACTGTAATGTCATCATGACTGCAGCGCTGGACTCGGTCACCAACACTGACCACTGTCCAGCTGGGCTCTCGGTAGCTTCTAGGTGCTAGGTGCTGTCAGTGCACAACATGATACAGGATGTTCATACGCCCACATGACCATTGGTATCTAGCAATTACGAGATAATTTCCTTTGTCATAATTATGAGATACCACATGAAATACACCACATGAAAATAATATTGTCCCTGACGCTATGCGATGCCACACATTTACAGTATATATTTCCTTACTTAGGCTTTTAGATTATTGCTACTTGTTGACTGTTTTGTTTATAAATTGAATGTTAAAACTACTTAAAAGTTTTAATTTACAATTTCTTTACATTCAGTTTCATTTTTAAAGTAGTTTTACATAATAGTTTACTTTTATTTTTTACTGATTTTTAGATTTTATACTGAATAAAGTAGAGACTAAGACAATAAAGACATTGTGCTGATGTATTTATCAACCATGAGACTTTTTTTTCCTTTCGTCTCTGTGCGGAACTGGGAAGTGCAGCTCGGGGAACATCACGTCACTCAGTTTGCCTGTCTTGAGGCGCTGAGACATATTATTATTATTCCTTACGCTTATATCGCGCTTTTCTGGACACTCCACTGAAAGCTCTTTACAGGTAATGGGGATCCCATCCACCACCACCAGTGTGCAGCCCCACCTGGATGATACACACCAGAACTCTCCCCACACACCAGTAGGGAGGAGGGAGGAGGGAGGAGGGCGGAGGGCAGTAGGGAGGAAAGCAGAGGGATGAAGCTAGTTCAGAGATGGGGATTATTAGGAGGCCATGACTGGTGAAGGCCAGGAGAAAATTTGTCCAGGACTCCAGGGTAACACCCCTACTCTTTTCGAGAAACACCCTGAGATTTTTAATGAGAGTCAGGACCTATTTTTATTTCTCATCAGAAGGACAGCACCTTTTTAAAGTACAGTGTCCTTGTCACTATACTGGGGCAATTGGACCCACACAGACTGCAGGGTGAATGCCCCCTACTGGCCCCACTAACACCTCTTCCAGCAGCAGCCTTAGCTTTCCCAGGAGTCTCCCATCCAGGTACCGACCAGGCTCAAACTGCTGAGCTGCAGTGGCCTGCCGGTTGTGAGTGGCAGGGTGATACAGCTGCTGGTTGAAATACAGAATGCATTAAGGATCAGTAAAAAAACCACAGTCTTTTACGTGGAGAGCATATGACTACACACAATTAATCGATTTTTCAGATACAGTAAGACAATGCTTTTGCACTTGAATGCTTATTTATTCTGCCGTGGTAGCAGTGCTAAGCTATTCAGTAAAGAAATAGTGAATGAGTCATTGCTTTCACATGTAAGCAGATCATGCATTGAAAAGGTCACAGCATCTAACTGGGAATGCCCCTCTGCCTTTCACCAGGAGAACGAACTGCTGGTGTGCATACAGGAAAGGCAGCTCTTGAGTGAAGAATGCACAAATTACACAAAAAGGAAGTGCTTGTTTTAACGAAAATTAGTTTTTGAATGCATCACTGACAAACAAAGGTGGGACAGAGGGTTACTGTCATGAAAGCTCCTTCCAAATGAAAGCAGACACCTCTGAGATGCACATTCACCCAGCTCGTCTGATTTTAGTCTGACACTGGAGATAACAACTTTATCACTTCATCGCTGGCAAACATAACGAACCATGTCAGCTGCTCTCCAGGTGTATACTATTCTACAAGTGAATTAAATCACCACTGCCAGAAATAGACACAGGGAGGCTTTATGAGCAAAGTGAAAATCTGTAATCAATCCAATATTTTTGCATTCACATTTAAAGAAAATCATGACGCTTTGGGTTATATGCAAACTCCACACCTGGTGTACAGGTTGAAAAAGCAGATGCTAATTTTGAAAGAAGCTATTATTTCTGAAATGCTGTAAAAGACACTCCCTCAGTGCTGCAGTTCATGAGCCCTGCTCTCTTGAAAACCAGGCTCCTCCCGTTTATGGTCTCTTAATTGTGTTAATCTCCCACCAAGGCCTGTGGCCTGTAGAGGTCGAATACAACACAGCCACTATCCTGTTCCTACAGGTCTGACCTCAGAGGCAGAACACCCGTGTGAGCAAACCGGAAGAAAACGAAAAAGGGCGTTTTGAAACCTCTTTGGAGAGAGGGGTTTTGAAAAGAGGCTGCACAAGTGAAAAAGTGAGCTTCAGGCTCAGTGAGAAACTATCAGTCTCCTTGTCTGGGCTCGACATGAACGGGGAGGTTAAGGCCCTAGGTTTATAACTGCAGAGCTAGGGGTCCCAGCTGCAGTGAACATGAAAGCCTCAGTCAGATACACTCAGCTGGCCGACGTGCACGGTTACAGAAGTCACCCTAGATCAGTCCTGCTCCACAGCCTGTCCCCCCTCTGGGCAGTGCCAGGAGATGGTGTGAGAGCTGTCTTCAGGTTGAAACTGTTTGCAAAGCACTCAGCTTACCCAGAGAGAGTCTTTATTTTTCAAGATGCACCCTGCGCTATTCCGGACCTATCAGTACTTGTATAACCTCGCCCAGACTGGTACCTGGCCACAGGCTCAAGGTCCTGTAGCTGAAATTTAGGAGGTGACCCAGCTACTTCTCTCTTTATTACAGAGAGAATCATTCCGAACCTCTAAATCATGGTGTCGCGCCTCCATTCTTGCTGAATTTGGTGGCGCTTCATAACCCCAATCCAGCCTCTTTATCACAGCCGGGTTTTCCTCCAAGGCTCGTCCCCCCTCCACCCGCACCAACACGCCGCTATTTCGCGCCTCCCCGCCTCAGTCAGCAATTAATAAAACATCATTCACACGTCTTTACAAAAAAAAACGACTGCGCAATTAAAAACAAATATGCAAATACCAAAATCTCATAGTTTCTTACAAACGTGTCTCCCCGGCTGTTACCGTAAGCACCTCGTTCAGTATGAGTGCAGCGATCGGGCGAAACCGCGCAGGAAACTTGTGAAACTCCTAAATAAACACGCCCTGCGTGGATTTTGGCATTGATGAGGGAGCTGAGTGCAGCATAATACAAATAAATCTCTCGCACAAAACAACTGACAAAACTGTGCTTCTGTTTTGTTCCTGTTCCAGTCTAAACAAGCAAGCAGCTGCAATGTGTCTATCTGCACACTTCCCACAGGGAGATGGCAACGGTTTTCCTCACCTGAAGTAGCGCAGCGGAGCACAAGGAAAAGTAAAGACCGACACAAGAGCAGGCTCCCCATCGCGAATGAAAGGCGATTTTGTGAATGACGATAGAGCACCGATCAATCCTTCACAGAGAAGGGCTCACTTCTAAACTTGTTCAAGGAGTAACAAGTTTTACTTTCGTTTAATTCCATTCATTTTTTAATTTTCTGTTATTTCAAAATGCGTATATAACCTGAATCGCATACAAAGCGGCGTTTCTTGCGTCTCAACTCGACAAATGAACACAGTGTATTTTTTTTTGCCCTGATCACTAACTCGAGACGAAGAGTCTTCAGTCAGGTGCCGAGTTCGAGGAAGAAAGGCAACCAGGAAGTGTTTTTCTTGGCGTAAAAAATGAAGATTGCATCATTTATTTTAGGCTACCTATATTTAGTACAGTAGCAAAAAAAAAACCCAGTGTGTTAAACTGCATGAGCAGAGTGGAATTTCCCACCCACAATTCAGAGGCATCCCCAGCGAAGACCAGTCATGGAACTGATACTCTATGACTACAGAGCCTAGGTGCTGGGTTGGAGACTCTGGACTGTCGACCTGCAACATGTGCACACCGCCTGCTGCTTCCCTGTCTCACACAGAGTGCGGGTTCACTGTACAAAAACAGACCTCTGCTTACACCACCGCAAGCAGGATGTGGCAGAATTATTATATAATTAGAATTGCCATATAATTATTCCAACCAAAAATCAGCTGTCAGCAATTTCAGCACTGAAATCCATCGCATTGCTGCATTGCTGGTTTTTTCCATGCATCATTCTGTAAACACTACAGTACATCCGATTCCGGGCCACAGGGGAGACACGGGGGAGCGGGGGCGATGGGCGCAGAGCAGGATACACCCTGGATAGGACACCACTCCGATGCAGGGCAAAATCTTCAAATAGGAGGAAAAAAATCACTCATCCTAAACCTGACTTTGGCCCCATAATCCAGCGCTGAGCTTAAACATTGTCTGAGTAGAGTGTGAATGCTAACCCTTACCCCTACCAGGGGTGAAAAAATGAGCATTTCTGCGATCTATAACCGAGCCTCCCTGGGCATCGGATTTTTTTTGGAGACCAATGCAGAGCCCTGATTAGCGTCAGCGTCTGGCTTTTAAGGGGGAGCCGAAAAGGGGGGCTGGAACAGGGAGCAGGCGCGGGAGATGAGTAATGAACTTAAGTGAACTTGTCATTGACAATTATAGAAAAGTCTAAAACACTCCGATACCTTACGCTATACATAAAAAAAACACTTCAATGATGCTGCAAACCTGAGTGAAAAATAAATCAAGAAAAGAATAAAAGAAACAAGAAAAAATTACCCCCCCACCACCCATCCCGAACCATCTGAACAGGTCACCGAGCCCGATCAGTAAGTAGATCAGTAGAGATGTGAACAGTGAACACATCGGAATATCTGCAGCAGAAGCAGAACCCGCTCCCACCTCACACGAGCAAAAAAAAGTGTGAAACAAAACTCGGGCCGAAATAACACACTAAATACTGAAATACTTGAGTAATACCAAATAACACCATAATAATAAATAATGATAATAATAGCAATAGTACTATAAAATTAGGACGATTACACCTGCAAATGACCATTTTTAAAGAAACTGGAAAATATTAATACAGCTAATTATGGTGCAGTACTTAAGATCTTTTCGAGTCTATACCATTACAATTTTCTCTGTTTGAATGACAGCGCACATAAACGTGCCTGAAGTCCAACTTCTCTTCTCCGTTTACCTTATTCCACCGATTCCCAAAAAAAGTAATGTGAAGTATATCAGTCTTCGATATTGTCCAAAAAGTCCTTCACAGAAGCGGGCAAAAAAAAAAACAGATGTAGCTTTGCCGTTATGAATACAGCGAAGTCTGGTACATATTCCTGTCGGCAAGGGACTTCAATTCAAGGTGCTGTATTAGCATGACCGATGGATACAATCAGTGTCGCCAAAGCAAATAAAAATAATGAAATTAACATCAAACAAAAAAAAATAAAAGTAAAATAAGATCTACAGACATATTACAGACATTTACAACAAAGACATATCATAAAATATTGACATATACTGTAGACAGATGGAGCATTATTGGGAGACAGACTCACTGTTCCTCAGGCTGTGACAGGAGATCACATACTGGGCTGCCAGTTCAACTGACTTCCCTCCTCCCTCTCCCAGTAGGATTGGGACCCGTTGTGATCCTGGCAGGTTTCTCACCGCCCCAGACTCCCGTCGGTTCTCCATGACCTCCGCCTAGAGGTCCTGCTAGAAAAAGAGCCGGCTCCCAGTTTTGTAGGCGATACAGCGCAGCCCTGTAGGATCTCCTCTTCGTCGGGCGGAAGCGCAGGAATCCAGGCTGGTCATCGGGGCCGGGAGCAGGACCCGGTGATCGATGGGCCCGTGCAATGTCTATAATTTTGTCCGAGGGAAAATCTAGCCATTTCGGTAGCACTGACTGGAGGAATTTGACGAGCGGTGTAGAGCCCCCCGAGCTCTCCGGCAGGCCCACCGTTTTCATGTTTTTTTTTTTGTTTTTTTTACGCCGACCCCCGTTTTCCAGATCATCCATTTTATTTGGCATCTTCTCAATCTGCCGTTTCCAATTATTCATCCGGTCTGCGATCGTGGAGATCCCATTTTCGGCTTCCGCCACCCGTCGTCTCAGTAGAGCTACAGTTGACTCGCTCTGTTAAATGAGTGGGGGACCCGTGCAGGGGGCTGACTGAAACAGCAATTGAGTCGGGCCGACCGTCGACAAACGTGTCTAGACGTGAAGCGACGGCCCTGATCCCGGCGAGCACTGGGTCCGTTTGGGTGGCAGGTGGCGGCGGGCTTTTCCTCAGGGTGCGAAGTTTTGTCCGTCTGGTCTCTTTTCTTTGAGGTACTCCTGTGCCGTTGAAAAAAAAAAACTGGAAAATCTTGCACCTCCTGCGTCCCTGACATGTTAGAAAAATGTATCGGTGGTGAAACTAATAACAGAGAAAATGAAACGGATAAGTTTTTTATAAAATAAAGAAAAAAGGTGGAGCGGATCTCAGACTCAGGCGGCCATCTTACTTCGGGTCACGTGAAACTTAGCCTCTTTCTTGCTGAGCTGAAACTGAGCACTTTAACCGAGTATTTCCATTGTAAGACCATCTGCCAGTGTCACTGTCATAGACAGGAAATGGCTGGCCCTTTTTGAAAGCTAGCCTCACACTCATTTAATCAAACCAACTATCGTGACTTTAGGAACATAGGGGTCACTTGAAAAAAGTCTGTAGGAAGGTGTTGCTTGTAATATGTTTATGTATCGATCTCTTGTTCAGTATTGACCCCCAAATAAATGTAGTGCATATATTGCATTGTTTCTCCAGGTCTCTGTGAATAAATGAGAGCTGTGATCTCCTCATCGCTTTGATTTGAGAAGACACATGGGTAGTGTTGTAATTATACGTCCAGCAGGGGGTGCTGTTTAACAGGAGCCTAGAGCAGCTTGCTGAGATTCTGGAGTGCAGAGTGCTGCACAGCAATTTAATAATAATAATAATTCCCTTCCCTTATATAGTGCTTTTCTGGACACTCCACTCACAGCGCTTTACAGTAATGGGGATCCCCTCCACTACCACCAGTGTACAGCCCCACCTGGATGATGTGATGGCTGCCAGTACACTCCCTACACACCAGTCATCAATGGGAACAGAGAATACCGATCACTGAACAATGATGAGAATTGATATTGGAGATATGCAGCACGATATGGCTGCTGGCACATTTTTGACACTCCTCATTCGTGCTGCGGGAAAGGCTGGTGCTGGTAGAGTAATCGCGTTAGTTTCATACCAAACTGTGGGTAGGGTGATTCAGGGCTGTGTTTTTTCCTGAACGTAAACATCAGGTTTCCCTATGACTCATGTCATTCTTACACCTCTATGAAACAAACTTTGCACAAAGACCAAAGCAAAATGCAGTGATAACTGGAGTTTTAGCAACGACAGTATCAGAGTGATACCTCCCTGCCATTCTGAACCTTTCAGCATGGCGTAATGGTTTGGTCAGAAATCTCTCTCTGTTTGATATGTAGCCATTCCTCACTGCAAACCCTGTTTGTATTGGGCGATATCTAGACATGTTGCCACTATTATACCTTCACATGTGAACCCACAGATTCACACTTCTCATTTGCTCTCGTTCTCGGTTTAGAAGTGCAGATATTGGGAATATTATGCTTCAGTGTTTGATATCTGCCTCGGCTCTGCAGCACCTTCGGGGGTTTGCGGTGTTTGGCGCTATTTCATTGTCTTTACCCACAGCTCTGTTGCCATCAGGACTTCCCACGACTGAGCCTCTCTTTGTTTTCATCTGACCGGGGTCTGTGAGCATCTGGCATTGCCAGCAGAGGGTGTTATGACACAGTATGAAAATGCACATTGTTAATATTAAGAAGAAGCAACTTGACGGTCACGATTTATTTTACTTTTTAACTCTGAAGTTTATTGTGTTCAAACATTCATGAATCGCACTCATAAATAGGATTTGCTGTCAGTATTGGACATGACTGTCTACAATACAGCACACCAGTCTTGGGAGCACAAAAAGACGTACTGACGTCTTGCTTTTCCAAGGTTTGTTAACAGATGTCATACATAATATCCATCCGTTTTCTTTCCACTTTATCCAGTACAGAGGTTCAGGGGACACTGGAGCCTACCGATCCTGGCAAGCAACAGGGTTAAGGCAGGGTACACTCTGGACAGGAAGCCAGACAGTCACATGGCAGACAGCCAATGAACTCACCGGCAGCATGTCTTTGGACTGTGGGAGGAAACTGGAGCACCCAGAGGAAACCCATGCGAACATGGTGAGAACATGCAAACTCCACGCAGACAGCACCCCAGGCCTAGAATTGAATGCAGAGCCCCAGCACTGTGAGGCACCAATGTTAACGACTGCGACAGCATGCAGCCATATTGCCGGTTATTGTTGGTAATAATTAGTCCATCCACACAGAAGACATGAGCCTGAGCACAAGTTTTATTGAGCTGTGATATTTAAACGGCAGTGTATGTAAACCTTTAGCCTCAGAGTAAAAATGCATGGAGATACTGAACATTCACACCACACAGTCTCAAACAAACAAACTAGTGCTGAAATGAGTATTGCAGGTGCTTCATTACAGAATGCAGTCATCACTGATGTCACGCCCGACATCCCTCCCTAGAGGGTGCTCCACTGCTCCCATTATTGTCAGTGTGATTAAGCTCTCCAGGTGTACCCTTTGAGCGTTATTATTTAAAGACCAGCTCCTCCAGTCCTCGGGGCTCATCATTAGGGTAAGATGTCACGAGGCCCGCCTAGCACCAGGAAACCCTACGTCCGTCTCCTGAGGGCATAGGCCTCATCCCCGACACCTCCCGCTTCCTGAGCCCGGGGTCTGGAGGATCTCGCCCCGTCACCCTTGGACCTCCATGTTTTGTTTGTCCGTGTGCTCCCCCCTCCCGGGGATTTTAACTTTGTCGCGTCCCAGGATGGATTCCTTGCTGATGGACTCTCGGACTGTGCTTTGACCTGCCTTTGGACCCGTTTGGATTTGGATGCCGTTTTGTCTTCCCCGTTCACTGTCTCACGGATTGTCACTATTATTTTTGTGCACTATTAAACCCCTGTGTGTTCCCTTTTACCACGCCTCCTGTTTTCTCCGGCTCTTACCGCATCGCATAGGGTCTTCTACAAGATCTGACACGGATTTCAGTCCGTGATCGTGACAACTGATTGGGAAGGGGCCTTGTACAAACTGTACCAAAAAACACTGAATTCTACTTGCAGCGCCTTCAGAAAGAATTCAGACCCCTCCACTTTTTCCACACTTTGTTTCTGTTGTAGAGTCCACAATTTTGCAAATTCATTAAAAATAAAAACCGGAAATCTCTCATTTACATAAGTATTCAGACCCTTTACTCTGACACTCCAAATTTCTTTTGATCATCTATGAGATGTCTCTAGAACTTGATTGTAGTCCACCTGTGGCAAATTCACTTGATTGGACATGCTTTAGAAAGGCAAACACCCGTCTTTATGAGGCCCCACAGCTCACAGTGCATGGCAGAGTACAAACCAAGCCATGAAGTCCAAGGAACTCTCCGGAGATCTCTGAGATAGGATTGTGTCAATGCATAGATCTGGAAAAAGGTATTGAAAAATTGGCAATGCATTGAAGGTTCCCAGGAGCACAGTGGCCTCCATCATTGTCAAATGGAAGAAGTCTGGAACCGCCAAGACTCTTCCTAGAGCTGGCCGTCCGGCCAAATGGGGTATTCGGGCAAGAAGGGCCTTGGTCAGGGAGGTGACCGAGAACCCAATGGCCACACTAACAGAGCGTCAGGGTTCTAGTGTAAAGATGGGAGAACCTGCCGGAAGGACAACCATCTCTGCATTGGAGGAGTCCGAATACTTTCTAAAGGCACTGTACTGTAGGTCAGTGAGTTAAATGAACAAGTAATAGGTTTATTCCATGCTGAAAAGAGAAGAAAGAAAACACAACGTTTCGGCCGTGGAGCCTTCTTCAGGTGTGGGTTTGAATTGAGTAACTCACTTAAATTGAATTGATTTAAGTGAGTTAAATGTACTACTTTACACATTTAAACGTTAAATGCGAGACCATAAAGTTTGCGTATGTGACAAGACTGCTTGGTTTCTAGTAAGTAATTTAGAAAGTTTTATCCATCTGTTTCATGAAAGGAGCCAGGACTTCAACAACATTGCTGGGTAGCTTGTTCCATACTCCTACACCCCTTTGTGTAAACAATTGAAACCACCTACAGTATTAACTATCCAAAAATCAAGATCCCTCAGCTAGATATTACTGTGCACAATGAAGGTGCCCGTTTCATCAGCTCTCATACAGTACGTGACTGCAATAAATATGCTCAGAAAACCTGCAATGATTCATGTCTTCACACAGTGAGTTCTCTGTTGTAATTCATCATTCATGTAGTGCAGGAGAACACATTCTGATTGAGAGAATGAAGTCATATCTACCAGTAACACAATATTCAGTCTCGGTGCACACCAAACAGTAAAAGGTCTCATGTCTGTGATCTGCTAAATTTTATAAGATACTTTGCTACAGCCCTGCAAGATGTCCTGGTCTGCACTCTGGGCTGGTGTCGGCTTCTTTAACAGCTGATTCTGTCGATATGTTTAATGGCTTGTTTACTCAGGACCTATGACTAAACCAATTAATTTTTTGTCAGCCTGTATGTCAACTCCCTTAGTGTTTATCAGCTCACCTGAGGGTGTAGTCAGGCTCTGAGGTGGGTGGACCAATCTAGTTTTTGCTCCTTGAATTAAAATTGGAATGACTCAAAGAATAGAATCATAAAAACGTTTTTAGTGCAAGAGACTGGAAGTAAGAATCAAACTGCCTGTAACACTGAGAGGCATTTGGCTATCCTCCAAATACAAGTAAAGGTTTATTCTGTGCTGAAAAAAAAGACACAACGTTTTGTCTGAAGGCTCTACAGGCAAAACGTTGTCTCTTTTCTTTTCAGCAGGGAATAAAGCTTTACCTGTTCCTTTGCAGCCTATGCATGCTGACACAGCTCCCTACTTGAACTACTTCAACCCTCTAAATACTACATATAAAGAAAATAATTTAAAATCTTGTACATGTAAAATAAGGATGCTCAGAATAAATCATTACTTGTGTGAAGGGAACCTTGTTAAAAATGATAGCTTTTAATCGGCTGATACTTCCTTGCATTTATGAGTGTATATTAAACTAACTACCAAGTACTAAATGGAGCATAATAGAGTACACATTAAATTAAAAAGAGAAACACAGTATTTAGCACTTTCTTCCATTCAATTCAATTCAAACTTTATTGTCCCATTTGGGGAAATTCACTGTACAGAGTACACTCTCAACATAACAGGATGAGATTGATTAGTGCGGGGGCAGCCAGAGATAGAGGCAGTGGCAGAAAATGGCCTCAAGCAGGAGACGCAGAGGAAAGTGATACGTTTTTCCATTACTATATACATTATCCCACCCAAGCAATGGTTTTGTCAGGTGCTTTCCCAAGATACTGAAAATAAATCCACCTGGTTTACTGGTTTCCTTTCGCTGTGGACTCTTGATCAAAGCTTTTAAGGGTTAATGCAGCACACTTTGATGACACTTTGACATCACACTTCACACTGCTGTGAAGGTGATGTCATTGCCAGCACTCCTGTGAAGATGATGTCATTGCCAGCACTCCTGTGAAGATGATGTCATTGCCAGTGTGCGTGAAGTCGCATGACTCGCAGCGCACTGTCCCCCAGGAATCTGGGGCAGTACAGCCTCACCTGCTCCAGTCTCGTGCTTTTTTACTGTTACTCACCTGGGGAACACAGGCACACTGCTGGTCGGGCAGCCCTGCTCAGCGGTACAGACCTGACTCTGATAACGCCTGATACAGTTGGCGTTAGATGCCAAGTCAGATGTTAAGCCATTTAAGAGTATTAATTTGATCTGGCACCCGAGCATCCGTTCTTTCGATTTAGAGTGGTTGTTACAAGCCTTGACAAGACCTGGTGTATGAGATATTCCATCGGTATTGACAGGAAGTTGTTGTGCGCATTGCTGTACAGTGAACTGAATGTGGAATTGGATTTCTACCCACGCTGATATGTTGGTGGTGACAGGAGACAACCCCCGCATGTTCAGAATTCTCTAAGGTACCGATGAAGTCCTCACAGCGGACTTCGGTATCAGCACCAAAAAAAAAACGGTCCAGAGGACACGAGCGCAAACGATGTGGAAGTGCATTTAAAACATAAAGGCACAAGGCACGTGCCTTTACACAAAGAGTGGTGGGGGTCTGGAAGAAGCTACCCAGCCATATGCTCAAAGCCGGTACTTTCGCTTCATACTGGAAACAGCTGGAAGAGATTCTTGGATCGATTAGCTTCCAATCGGGCTAATCGGGGTTCGGTCCAGACTCGGTTGTAACCTCTCTCAGGGTTTTATTAGGGAGCCATGATTGTCTATCGGACCTGCTGGGGAGGTGGATGGAGTGTCTGAGGGGTATCTCATGAGCAGGAACAACGTTCCGCTGGCCTGGCCCCAGCAGTATCCCACAGATAGCACATGGATGCAATAGGAAGGGGTTTTTATGGCGTTCTGCTCCGTGTGAGGGGAGACTGTGAGCCTCTGTGGGTGAACTGACAGTGTTTGAAAACCAAGCCATTGAGGGTCGCTAAAACCACTCGACTTGGATTTTTCTGTAGTGGGAGTTTAGCACAATCTGTGTAAAGTAATGGTTGTTGTTGTTATTATTATTAGTAGTAGTTGTTGCTGTACACTCTGCTGTAAGGGGGCTTTAAGACAAGCGGACTGATGGAGGACTGAACGATAACAGTAACTGCTCTTATCTCTACACCGAGTTGTTTTTGCTGAAATCATACACAGTAAAGGGGGAGGGCGTGGGGACAGCCCGGCCCAGCCCGGTTGGGAAGGGAACAAGGAGACGAGGGCGAGAGCTGCCCCGCTTCAGACAAACCCCAGCTGGCCGGCTGCCCGGCTGCCCCGCCCGCCAGCGTGGTGCACGGCCGGGCCGGCGCTGGCACTCCGCGCCGGCAGGGGGCGGCCGTGTGCGCGGAGGCGGGGGCACGGTTCCGATTCGCGCCGGCTCAGGCGGAGGCAGGGACGCGTCTGCGGCGCAGGCCCGGTGCCCAGGTGGCGGTGTAGCAGCGGGGAGGAGGGATGGGGCCTCACGGAGAGCGGCGGCGGGTGTCGTGCCGTCAGTAAGGACGCGCTGTCAGGGAAGGACGGGAGCGGATTTCTTCTTCTTTTAGTTGTTGTTGGTGGTTTTTTTTTTTCCTCTCCCTCCCTCTCTCTCTCTCTCTCCGAGGGAGGAACCGGAGTCGACAAACCCTGTCTCAGCGATGACACCGGCCGCGGAGCTCACCTTGTAAAAAAAAAAAAATTAATCGCCGGGACGCGTCACCGGAGGCAGGCGGTCATGGCCGGACTCATCAAAAAACAGATCCTCAAACATCTCTCCAGGTCAGTGGTCCGGGCGGCGTGAGCAGGCCGAGCCTGCGCTTGGTTTACCCCCGCGGTCCCCGGGGTGTGCGTGGGGTGCCGTCGTCTTCGTGGCGTGTACTTGTCCGTGACAGTGTCCGTCCCCGCGCCTCGGACCCCTGACGGTAGCGAGACGGAGGGCGGTGGGGTCAGCCGGGCCGGGCTGCGTGTCACCGGACCGGAGGAAGCGCTTCCCCTTTTGGGGGAAAGACGCACACAGTTTGGTCCACATTCTCCACTCGCCCTTGTGTGTGTCTGTGTGTGTGCTGGGCTGAGCTCCGGCGTTATCTGCGATCCCACAGTGCCCCCCTGAAAATCTTGTTGTGTGTTTCTGTTGTCGTGATCCCCCGACCGCACACAAAAGCAGTCCTCGTTTTCGGTCCACCCGGGCACAGTCCACAGCCTGCGTGGGAAGCCCCGGTGCAGGTGAGGCGGCCGTGCCGGCGCTCAGTCTTTTTTCACGCCTGGCTGCGCGTAAAGGTGACTTCTCTCGTCCTGGGGTACGGGGGCGCCTTCTGGCCGCTGGCCGTGGTGTCCGTGTGAAAGGTCCCTGGTCGCTTTCTCCCGTAACCCCAGCTGCAGCAGGCGTGCCCCCCGCACGGCACCCACGGGCGAGCCGACTGCGTGTGCAGGATGACCCTTACTAAGCCTCGAGCGGCGGGGAGGCTGACTTTCTGAGCTCTGGGCTCTTCTTGTTTTTCACGTAGTTGTGTTTTAAAAAAAAAAATGCATCGTGTGTGTGTGTGTGAGATGGCGAGACACTAAGGAGGCGAGATGGATGACTTGTTAAGGAGGCACCGCAAGTCACCGCGTTCTCTAAGCGAACCTTTTGCTGTGCCATCCCGCTGAGCAGCAGTAGTGTGGGAGCCGAGCCTGCACAGCCTGTGTAGGTGCTCGCTGTGATGAGCTCAGCCCTGTGACTGAGTATGATGAGCAAGCAGTGTTGCAGTTCACACGGAGCAGATGCCTGTTGCTATGGGAATGGAGACACTTGTAGGTCCCAGTGCTGGCATTTCCGGAGAGTGTTAACGTCATGGCGTTGTTTTCCTGTGTACCCGTCCCACGCAGAGCGCCCCGGTGTGGCCTGGGCAGGGGGAGGAAGGGAGCTAGAACACCGGAGGCTGGGAATTGAGCCGGGATCAGGGCAGATAAGCGCTTCTGTGGAGCGGCTCCCAGAGAGGCGTAGGGTGTCCTGGAATTTCCCCTCGGTAGTCTCGCGGCCGCCGAGGAGGAAGTGCGGGCATTCAAGGAGCTGCCCTCTCCTGAAGTCCAGCAGCGCGCTGGGGACCGCTGCCTGCTGTGAGTCCTGCTGCCCGGCGTCAGGCCCTCGCCTGGCCCGGCGTCAGGCCCTCGCCTGGCCCGGCGTCAGGCCCTCGCCTGGCCCGGCGTCTGGCCCGGCGTCTGGCCCGGCGTCAGGCCCAGCGCAGGGTCTCGCAGCTCTGGTTCAGCTGGTCCCGGAGGCAGGGCCGTGAGGCCCGTGTGTAGCCGCGCCCTCGGCCTGTACCCGTCTCTGGCGCCTGGAGCGCGGGTGAGCCGACTGGCACGGCCTCCTGACAGCGGCGGCTCCAGAGACAGGGGTACGGGCCGAGAGCACAGCCACACACGGGCAGGAGTGCAGGAAGCCGCCTCTCGCGCTGACAGGTGTGCTCGTCTGGAACGAGCTACTCGGCCGCGTCGTTGGAATAGATGGCTGACTGGATCAGGAAGCTGCTTACAGCACTAACAACCAAAAAAGGCTCGTTTGCAGCCAGTTTATGTGCAGAACCCAGCATAGGGTTTGGTCTCGCCTCAGTCATTTATCAAGGTGAACGTTTTGCCCTTGAACCGCGCTGTAGGTAAGCAGTTCCCAGTCCTGGTCCTGCTGCCCCAGACACCTGCTGGTTTTCCTTTCCTCTGACCTCCGTTAGAAAACTGAAGCCTTGCTTGATCCAGTGCCAGCGTCACACTACGTGACTTCCTAGGATTTTCAGTCGTAGCATCCATTTTCACAATCGTAAGAAAATGACGGCGAGTTGTAGAGAGTCGCAGCGCGTGCCCGTTACGGTCAGTTGTGTAGTCTGACACCCCCAGCGACTCAGCCATAGCGCTCTTAACAGCCCCTACCACTCTCTGCGACTCGTTGTGTCTGCGACGGTCACAGCCGGTGAGCACTCGGCCGGAAGTACAGTGCGACCGCAGGGACAGAAGGAAGGCGAGTGTTCTGGACTGTGCACATGGAGGGGAGGCTCGTCGAACTCTGGAGCCAGCACAGACGTCTGTCCGCTGTCTTGTGTTTGTCGTTTGTTCACTCTCGTGCGGTGATCCTCCTCTTACTCTGGTGTGCTCCACGTTGATTGGCTGCCAAAGTGAGGCGACCTCGCGGTACTTTCGCGGCGCGCTACGAGATTCGGAACCGTGATGAAAAGGCGTGAGGGAATCGTGTAATTAGTCACCCCCTGCGATTCCTAGTCGTATCATTTGACAGCCTCTAGGACAGAAAAGGCAGTGAGATTCAGCACCTACAGTCGTGAAATTTGACACGCTCTCCGACCAGAAGTCGTGTGGAGTCCTGTAGTTGATGCCAGCTTAAGATGCTGCCTCGTTGCGATATTTGCGTTTTGTTTCTAGTCACAAGTGTGGGATTTTATTGCACTCGCAAAATACAACGAGTTAAAGCTCACAACGTGTTTTAGAGCTGGCAGCAAACAGTCCACATGGATGTGATTGTTTAGTCTGGAAGGTAAACCCGCAGGCGTGCGTCACCCGGACCAGGGCATGGAGCTGCTGTAGATTGAACAGCTTGCTCCCCGGACCGGTCAAGTCCTCCAGGGGGCTGCTGGTGTCTCGGCTCCTGCAGGTTTCGGATAATGACACATAATCCAAGAGTGAGTCCCGGCGCTCCGCAGCCCTGGAGGGGAAGTGTGTCCTGTAGTGCTTCAAGGGACATCTCTGGCAGCAAGCAGGAAACGGCAGGCTTGTGTGGAGGGTTCAAATCCTGCAGTCAGGGACACAGACGTGAGCTCAGGGAAATGTGGCCTGCCTGAGTTTCCTGGTTCAGACTTGTCTTTATTCTCCTGTGTCTGTGTGGGCCTGCGCTTTGTCCCAGCTGTTGCAGGGAGAGCTGCGTTATTCGCAGTTAGTTCGGGGTGTTTATTGAGGGTGTTTTTTCTGGGATTCAGGTTAGCCCTGTCAGAGCACCACTCAGGGGAGCAAAGGCTTTGAAGCTGTTGGCCGTTGCTGGTAGGGTGTTGTTGACCTTAAGAACATAAGACCCTTGTTTCACATCTGCTGGCAACTTTTATACCTCGAGACCACATCCCACACAGTCGGCCCAGTGTAACACTCCCAGCGACCTACCGTCAACCATAGGTAATCCCTGTAATCCTGTTCCAGGCAGTGTCCCGTCGGCATGCTGATGGGTATCGCGAGATTTCAACAGCTGTGGTGAATAAAGGTTAAAAATTGACAGCAAAACATGTATCCTCAAGAAGATAATAACGGTTACAAATAAGGGGAGGTCAGTCTGACCCATTTGTTAGCAAGTAGTTTATTGATCCAAGGATCCCAGCTGTTTCTTGAAAGAAGTCAGGGTATTGCCATAAGTAAGTCTGAGTCTGTAACGTTGTCTTAAGTTTCACTAAATGGGTCTTTCTACTCCTCTTAATCTCTGATGCTTACAGCAAGACTTCCTCAAACTCCCGCCATATTTAGGGAGTTATTCTGCAGCGGGAAACGTTCAGCTTGGTTAGTCAATACTCTAATTAGATTCCATCTCACATAGAGAGGGACCTGTTCATGTTTGACATTTAAGACTCTGCATTTCAGAGCTTTTTCTTCCTTTGGTGTTTCTAATTAGACGTAATGGTGGTTCATTTAATCTTTTCTGCCAGGCAGCTCAGTACAGTGGTAATACTGGATAGTCGTGAACCTGCCAAGCTGAGTGCCAGCAGCTCCTCAGACAGGCTGCTTTGTGATGGAGACTTGCCCGCAGCACTGGAAGATTTCACAGTGAGCAGCAAAGCGTCCAGTGCAGCTGCCTGTGCTCATGGAGAAACTCAAGGGCTTGTGTGTGGTTGTTCCTGGTATGGGCTGCGACAGTAACACAGTGACAGGAAAGCAGTCTGATCATTTTCTGGTCGACTTCTATAAACACCTGGGGCTAACTTCATTGTGTCTGGATTCATGATTTGGTCTAAATATAGAGCAATCGATTTTCTTTCCACTGTTTTCTATGGAATATCTTCTATTGGTGCCTTGGGTCTCTGGGCTGCTGTTGGTTGACATGGGAGCTGTGTGTTGTTTTCCTCCTGTCCGGAGATGAGTGGTTCTTGACTGCGAGCTGGGAGGCACTGCTGTAGGTGTGAGCAGTACTGGTGTCATCAGGGGTTCGAGTGGATTGATATTGTCGTGTAGTTTCAACAGGCTGTCCTAACACTTTTGAAAGGAAGGATTACAATTATGATAATAGCAGCAATGTAAAATGTCTGCTATAATTACTATTTTTATTTAATCACACTCTTTTTCTTCTCTTACACATAGAAAAAACATAGTTCTCTTAGTTCTCAGGAAGCTGAAAAATGGTCAAAAAAGAAACTTGACTGTATTTAGGTGCATGTTAAGTAAAGCACTTCCATATTTTAAATTGACTTCTGGTGTCTCAGATAAACTGGAGGATTTTTTTTTTGCGTTTCTGAACTTAATAATTTATGGTTTCATAAATGGGCAACACACAGCAGCCCCACTGCACTGCAGACCAGGGGGGGGGAGAGAGGAACCGCCTCGCCAGGAGAAGCTGTTGAATCAGAGGAGGGGAGCTTTAGGGAGGTCAGGTTGTGCAAGCCCAGGACACTGGGATCAACAGCGCTGTGTACAGTGCCACGGTCTCACGGGTCAGTGACCAAGCTGCCAGGCCCTCATCAGAACATCTCATCTGAAGGACGGCTCCTCCCACTGCGCAGTGCCGCCTGTCACCATACAGAGGCATGAGACGGGGGGGGGCACCTGCAGGCCTGCCCGGGCAGGGGTCTCCCGTCCTCGGACTGACTGGGCCCGGCCCCGCTCAGCTTACGAGATCAAGCTGCAAGGTGGGAAAGCTTCAAGACCAGTCGAATACCACTTGCTCACGACTGGCAGGGCTGCAGGCTGAGTGTGACTTTGTCTCGTTGGATTTCCAAGCAGCCCTGTCTTTGACAGCAGCCCCAGCGCCTGTGGCACGCTGTGCGACTGGACCCGCACCTAACGAGCAGAATGAAATCAGCCCCTGCACTGGGCTTCCTCCACAGCCTGTGGAAAGAGGAGGAAGATGTTCGAACAAATATGTTCGCAGATCGTCTTGGGCCACTGCTGTGTGCTGTAAGTCTGTAATCAGGCAGGCTTATCTAATGGCTTGTACACGAGCGCTATTTGTCAAGAGCTTTGCTTTCACAAGACTTGTTTATCTCACCTGACAGGCAGGACAGGTACCTGGAACACCAGCTCTTCTCTGAGATTGTGGTCCGTTTGAGCGGGATAAGCTCCTCGCCGACATTTTTCTGAGGTTTGCTGCAGTAATTGCCTGTCTCGCAGGGCAGCCCGAGTATTCAGCCTGACCTTCCGCTCCTGACTGAAATTTCCATTTACGATATACTGCAGCTTCCTGAGGTTTCAGCTTCAGGGTGTCTGTGGGTCTGCTGTAAACAGATTGCTGTGATACTTTTTTTCCATAACCTGGACCTTGAACTTCTGGAAAAGGTCATAGCTGGGATTTCTGTGCTCAAGTACTTAGATGGCTACACTTTTAGACATCAAAGTATTCTCAACACTTTTGAACAAGTATTCTCAGCAATCTTGAGACTTACGCACACTCACTCTCCTGTACTTGTTTATGTTCAGCATCCATATTTTCACACAACTCCAAGCCTATTGTGTGTTTGCAGCAGGGTTTGTTTTGAAATAAGAACGAGATTCCCAGTTGATTTTGTTCAGCGTAGTTTTACAGGCTTGAGACATTTCTGCTGTCCCCTTGTTTCACTCTGAATTGACAGGGTAGTGGTGGACTAGCCGATGTTTGAGCTTTTCCGAATCTGGCCCTGTTTCTCAGAAGCTCACTGGCCCAGGGGGCCTTGTCTGAGGCTGTGCTGGGCCACCTGGGTTCTTCAGTGTTTGAGCACTTCAGCTCAGTAAGGGGGTTTCACGTTTCATCGTCTGCCCTTCCCTGTGGGATTGTCTCGACACCTGGCGCTTTATGCCCAGCCCAGCGGTACCTCTATGCTGTATAACAGGAGTGGCCAGTCCTGGTCCTGGAGGGATCACCGAGTCATCCGCTCCGTGAACCGAGGCGGCAGCGGGCGGCTCCGGCCCTGGAAGAGTTCGTTCCGATCCCGCGGGGCCTGTGAGTTCCTGCACGGAGCGGGAGAGCTGCTGGAGTCACGAGCTGCTCCTCTGTAGAGGCTTGTGAAACCGGCTGGACAGCGCCGCTCCTCAGCTGATAAGATCCCGTATCTCCAGTTTGTCTGCCCTCCGCGCAGTGCAGCTGCACGCCCGCCGTGCGACCCAGGGGGCCGACACGAGGAGGGGGGCTGTGCTGCTGTCCTCACAGTGGGGCATTGTTTGCCCTGACCCTCCAGCAGCTTCCCCTAATAGAGCCGCACAAACATACGAAGCCATCAGTTTCTTCCACACCCAGTGAACAGATGCAGTGTGAATGGAACGCGGGAGACAATGTTCGCAGTGTTTGATGGCTATAAAAAGCTTCTCGCGTCTCGCTCCCCAGGCAGATCGCACTGTGTGGTTAATCGCTCTAGACTCGGAAAGGTTTTCGAGGGCTCTGCAGTAGCTCCTCAGTGTTTCTGGATTGCAGTGCGGTGAGGTCCAGGAAGGGCACAGGGATCTCGCAGGGCAGCGCCTGCAGGGATCTGGAACAAGCTGCCCAGCCATGTGGCTGAAGCCCATACCCTGGCTTCTTGCAAGAACTGCCCAGATGAGATCCTCTGGTCAATTAACTAGTTAGCAAAAGGGGTGAATGACCTCCTCTGATAACCACTGTGTTTTTACGTGATGCTGTATATCTGCAGCAGGGGGACACTTGTACCTCAGAGAGATATGAAGGACCTCCTCTGTGTTTTAGTTGTTGCGAAGCTGTGTTGGTAGCTTTCTGACAACGCACACTTGTTTTATTTGTCCCAAAGGTGTTTCCAAGCCTGTGTAAACTCCTCCTGGGCTGATCTGTGGAGATTTCCGCCAGAGCACTGACACCGGACACTGTTGCTGTACCTGTCTGGCAGACATTGGCTGCGGGCTAGAGTTTCCAGATACCTGATAGGAGTACAGAGCTATTGATTCCTTCCCCGTTTCACGTCTATAAATTTTTAAGCGAGTCTGGCGCAGTGTCATGCTCTTGCTCGCTCTCTCTCTCTCTCTCTCTCTCTCTCTCTCTCTCTCAATGAAATAAGGAAATAGGAATAAAACAAAATGGGGGGGAAAGTAAAGACAAGTAAACCCCAGTTACAGGAATCTTTTCCTCAATATTCAATATTTCAATATTGTTGAGTTAAAATTGAAAGTTGATTTTACAGAAAGATGTTTTCTTTAAGCAGTTTACAGTTAGTCATTTTTTTATCTGAATCATGCATGACCCCGAAATTGAAGACTTCTTGTTGTTTCTGTGCCGAATGGAGGCGAAATTCTAACCAGCTCACATACAAAAAAAAATGTTTGATTATCTGCGTTTGTTTTGATGAGGTAAATACTAATTTTTGTTGTAGGCAAACTAACTTCCAGTTTAGCTACTCTTAGTTCTCTGTGTGGCTGGCAGTGAAAATCGTGCTGTCTGTGTACTGAGTTCCCCAAATTGACTCTTGCTCCTTGTTCATGAAATCTGAACACAGGGTGGACCCTAACGTTGGATGCAGAGCACAACTTTTTACTTCAGAAAATAAAAAAAACTTTTAGAAGCTGTCCTGATCTCACAGAACTAGTATCGAGTTACTCACAGGATGGAAGCCGGACACTAGATTGTTCAGAGGGATATGAGGTCTAAATGTTGGCTGCCTTCTGTTCGAATCCTCTTTCTGGGAATGATATCGATCAGTGTTTTCAGTCGCAGTCGATTCTCGACTGCGTTGTACTGTGAATGGGTTGTTTTGTGCGTGGACATTCTTCTTGCAGCCAGTGCTCGTGGTGTCATGGGCAGGTGCTGTGCTTTTGGGAGGCTCTGTCCTCTGCATGGCTGAGGAAGTGGGCGTGGGCTTGGGTTGAACTGGCTGTGCCCATCAGGTACCAGCCAGTGAGGGAATCGATGCAGAAGGAATTTGAATTCCGGTGTTGATTTTTGCTGTTAACCACCATTTGTTATAAGCAGTAGTGTTATTACCTTATAGCTTGATCTCATGAGATCTCAGGTGTTGAGCAAACCCAGGCCTGGTCGGTCCTGGGGTGGGAGATGTCTAAGGAACACTAGGTTGTTGCTGTAAGTGGTGCTGGTGGACCAGTAGGTTGGGCCAGATTCGCAAACCCGTGCACCACTATAGTGACCAGGCACACAGTGCTCTGTTAGGTTCTGTCTGTAACAGGTCCTGATTACTTGGTCACTAAAGATCCCATGTCGGTACTCGTGAGAGTAAGAGTGTTAGCAGTGGTTTTCCGGTTAAACTGTACTCTTGATTTGTACAATCTAGCCTTTTTACAAGTGCCCCCTCCTTCAGTTGGCGAAGTAGTTTCTCAATCAGCTGATCTGCTGTGCAGTGGGGCTGCAGGTGCACAATGACTTCTAGGGAGCTGAATGTCAGTGGGGGATGAAGTGGGTACCCCCTTATATGTAAACTCTTTGAAAGCCTTTGGGATGTGAAGTGCTTTGCAAATGCAAGGAATTAATGATGTCATCCTTCACTGTGGAATGCTGTGTGTCTGTACAGCGGAAGGGAAGTTTGAATGTGTTTGATTCAATTGCTGAGAGGAGGAAACGCAAGTACAGGCTGTGGTCACTGACCGCCACCCTGACTGCGGGTTTATTCGCTGTAACAGATATAGTCCAGAGGTCACTGGTAAAACACACCATACTAGAAGCGTTCTATAATTGAAGATTCCTTATATGCTCGTGACATGCACTGACGTTTTTGAAAGTGTGAGTTAGAAAATCAGGTGTGCGGCACTGCTGTCGGATGTGCAGAACGCCAGCCTTAGCCCAGTGTAGAGCAACTCGCTGTCCTGGGATGACCTCACACACAGGCTGGGCTCACAGTCAGCTGGAGGGCAGATGGACTAGCAGTGCATGACCTGAGGCCGGCTGCGTCAGTAGTACTACAGTGTACTGTAGTGTCTTCTCTGTGCACTTTGGCTCGTGTTGAGTGGCTTATTACTGAACCTGTATGCAGAAACAGCTCTGGTTAAGGGCTCGTGGCCAGACACGCTTGCTGCTGTTCGCTGTGCAGTGGCGCCTCTGGGCGATTGGGGCAGGAGGCTGTGCCAGAGTGCTTCATGTTGAGCAGTCGCAGCTCTCTGTGGACACATGTCCACGCCGGGCAGGTGCTCCTCATAGCCTCTCTGTGCATTAAGGGGTCAACTGTCCACTGTGCCTTTTCTCTGAGGTGTGGAGAACTACTAGGAACTTTATGCTCCACTGGTAGCACCTGAGCCTAGTACCCTGCAGGCTTCACTGGTTGACCGATTCGCTTGTGTGCTGGTTTGAATGGCGTGCGTTAACAAAAGATGAGGAGAGGATTGGTTATAAAATGAATCATTTATAAGCATCGTGCGTCATGTAGATGCACAGCTGCATTTGTAGCTATAATGGAGAGTGTAGAACAAGCTGCCCAGCTGTGTCCTTAAAGCCGATACCCTGGCGTCTTTTAGCAAAGAGCTGGATGAGATGTCCTCAGATCCTTCAGATACTAACTGCCAATCAGACCAGGTGGACCGAAGAGATCCTCTTGTTTCTTCCATTCTTCTGTCAACGGGCTATTTTAGGTTTTCATGAAAAGCCAGCAATGTCCATAACTCTCATTAGTAGCAATTTGTATATCGTCTGTAAAGGGAGAACCTGGGCAGAAAACTCACTAGGAATATCATTGTAGCACATGGCAAGAAAAACAGCTTTCAGTCTTCAGAGTATCGCCAGTCTTCCAGCATAATTAATCTGGTCGGTGCTTATCCACATAGTCACAGACCTAAGCTATAATCTAATAAGGATTGGAGTAAATTCCCCCCCTGCGATGTGTTATGTGGGTGTTGGACATATGTTGGTGTTGAAACGAGCCAGAGACCCGTCCACATCCGTGGTGGGATTGACAGGTTCCTGTGCAGGAAGCATGACGTCTCGGGCTTCCTGCTGTCTCAGAGGGCAGCGTGCTGCAGGCTGTCAGCCTCTGGACCTGTGCGGCCACCGCAGCCTGTCGGCCTGGGTATGAAATATAGACACATACAGTACGTGTGCAGGAATTGAACTCTTCAGGTTTTGTTAGTGAATTAAAGGGGATCTGCAGTCCCAATTTCTCTGACCGGTTATTTACTCTCAGTAACAAAATAGATTCATTGACACTATAGAAGAAAAATACAAATTTTGAATTAAGCACCAATCATGAACTTTGTGAAAGTACTGTAAGCCGCCATGTTGTCACATTCGTTTTCCTATGCATTGCGACTTGAAGCAGCCCTTCCTGCTCACTAGTCACCGTAATGAGTAATGTAGTGCGACGACCTGTACGAGTGAATAAGCACAGGTTGTGTAGCAGCCGTTTCACCTCGGAAATATCTCAATGTGATCTGCATGCAGAGTTAACAAGTGAGTAGTGTTTGTTGTCAAAACATGAATTGTTGTTGTGAAAACATTGAAAGCAATATTTCTAGATTGAAAGAGGTGTGTTCACAAGCCTGCGGGATTATAATGTTATACAGCTGCAACATGCCACTGGAAGTGTTGCTGCCTCGTTCTGAATCACAGAGCATGGCCTTCGCAATCAGTATCCATCAACCTGTCTCCTCTGAAAGCTAAAGAAGCTTATTCCAAATATTCTAAGTGTAGTGTAATGAATCATAAAGGGCTTGGGAATGCTGATTTTTAGCACGCGCGGTTTTAATGTTTCAAGTCAGGCATTCAAGCGCTTTACCCGAGAGCCTGCTTCTTCGCGTGTGTCGGACAAAACCCATCCGCCTCGCCTCTCTTCGGGACGAGATGGCCAGCGGGATGAAACCCGAAGAGCCGTCGCTGGCCTCCTGCGGGGGTGCAGGGACCGCGAGGAGTTCTGTATCTCCGTCGGGATACGAGAGGGGTCACAAACAAGGGAGGCCCGTCCGCGGGCTTGGTGGTTAGCAGCTTCCACATGCCATCCTGTGACAACTGCAGCACATGGCAGTATGATGCCAGCCATCGCCGCCTTGGTGTGGCGTGACTGCATGCCTCATTACTGCCCTGATCTTTTAATAGGGTTCCGTTTTAGAGCAAGTTGCTCTTTTAGTAAGAGTGCGATTACGCTTAAGTAAGATTTAAAGGTTAAGTCCTTGAAAGCTTCTGGAACAACCGGATTACGATTTTATTGGCAGTTCTTTGAGGATCTCTAAATATGTGGGGGCACACCTCAAGCAGAAGCTGTTTTTTCTCGTGAGGGATCTTCCATGTCTGGAAGATATTTCGTTAGGAATATGATGGAATGGGCACAGGGTATACTGCCTCAGCAGTAAGAGTCTGCAACTTGTGTCCAGTCCTGCTCCTTTGTTTGGTTTGCCGCGATGAGTACCGAGTAGCCTTTTCGCATTGCCTGCGGACCAAAAGCTGGGAAAAGGAGATCCCGAGTGTGTGACGTGGAAAAGGAAATCCCGAGTGTTTGAGGCGAAAGAGGACTGGTGCTTGTGTGGGCCTCACGTTGCCTCTGAACGCCTTAACAATCAATGTTTCGTGCTCAATGTGTGTGTCCTGCAGTGTTTTGTTCTTGCTGGAAATATCTTGGGAAATGGAACACTTTCATCCCAAAGAAATCCTAAGATATAGCAACCTTCCAGCTTCCGTCTATAAATAGAGTGCCTCCTCAACTTCAAGTGTGTGGTGTGGCTGATGGAGCTGCTCACCTGCGAAGCAGCTGATTCCTCTGGGATTCCAGAGCCCAGATATTCTGGGATTTTATGCGCTTTCTTCCTTTCAGCGCTGTCTACAGTTAACCTTTAGTTATGGGAACATAAGCAATTATTAACGAGCGCAGGTCATTTGGGGCATCTAGCCCGTTAGTAGTTAGTGCAAATTATGTTGCTGTTGCCATACGTGTATCTGTTTAGACTGCCAGCTCATACTTAAAAGCACTTTGTAGACTTGTTTTACCTGCTCTTGACTTGATCTGTAACAGAACCATTTGCCTCATTATGACTTAAATCTGTTGCTGGCACTGTGGACCTGGAGAGAGGGTGAAGCAGTCTGTAGGTCTGTAGGGTAGGTACTGTGGACCTGGAGAGAGGGTGAAGCAGTCTGTAGGTCTGTAGGGTAGGTACTGTGGACCAGGAGAGAGGGTGGAGCAGACTGTAGGTCTGTAGGGTAGGTACTGTGGACCAGGAGAGAGGGTGGAGCAGACTGTCGGTCTGTAGGGTAAGTACTGTGGACCAGGAGAGAGGGTGGAGCAGACTGTCGGTCTGCAGGGTAGGTACTGTGGACCAGGAGAGAGGGTGGAGCAGACTGTCGGTCTGTAGGGTAAGTACTGTGGACCAGGAGAGAGGGTGGAGCAGACTGTCGGTCTGTAGGGTAGGTACTGTGGACCAGGAGAGAGGGTGGAGCAGACTGTCCGTCTGCAGTGTAGGTACTGTGGACCAGGAGAGAGGGTGGAGCAGTCTGTAGGTCTGCAGGGTAGGTACTGTGGACCAGGAGAGAGGGTGGAGCAGACTGTCGGTCTGTAGGGTAGGTACTGTGGACCAGGAGAGAGCGTGAAGCAGACTGTAGGTCTGTAGGGTAGGTACTGTGGACCAGGAGAGAGGGTGGAGCAGACTGTCGGTCTGTAGGGTAGGTACTGTGGACTAGGAGAGAGGGTGGAGCAGACTGTCGGTCTGTAGGGTAGGTACTGTGGACCAGGAGAGAGGGTGGAGCAGACTGTCGGTCTGCAGGGTAGGTACTGTGGACCAGGAGAGAGGGTGGAGCAGTCTGTAGGTCTGCAGGGTAGGTACTGTGGACCAGGAGAGAGGGTGGAGCAGACTGTCGGTCTGTAGGGTAGGTACTGTGGACCAGGAGAGAGCGTGAAGCAGACTGTAGGTCTGTAGGGTAGGTACTGTGGACCAGGAGAGAGGGTGGAGCAGACTGTCGGTCTGTAGGGTAGGTACTGTGGACTAGGAGAGAGGGTGGAGCAGACTGTCGGTCTGTAGGGTAGGCACTGTGGACCAGGAGAGAGGGTGGAGCAGACTGTCGGTCTGCAGGGTAGGTACTGTGGACCAGGAGAGAGGGTGGAGCAGACTGTCGGTCTGTAGGGTAGGTACTGTGGACCAGGAGAGAGGGTGGAACAGACTGTCGGTCTGCAGGGTAGGTACTGTGGACCAGGAGAGAAGGCAGAGTAGGTCTGCAGACTGTAGGACTGCAGGGAATAAAGGGTGCAGTACTCCTCCTCCTCCTCACTGCTGGTATTTGAGTGCAGTTTTGCTCCTAATACAGTGAAGTGACTGTAAAAGAATTCTGTTTGTGGGGAAACTCAGATTTTCCAGGTAACCTTGCTTTTACAGATGGTATATTCATAATGGCAAGTGTCATTGGCAGTTTGTGTGGTGTTGAGGGAAATCAAAACACAGATTTGGCGATAGTGTACTCCTGTGTTCCACCTTAACACGTGAGAGGGGACTGAAATATTTTTGTCATGTGTCCTCATCAGCATCCTGATTATGATCTGAAAACACCTCCACATTTTGTTTGCTCTTTTCTTTTGATGAACGAGTTGTGAGTAAAACGAAAAATATTCAGTGTTACAAATATACAGTAAGATCACCTCAGCTGAGCAGCCGTGATTAGCGCATTGCGTTTGGCCTGTGGGTAGACTTGTACTTAAAACGTCTTGTGAGTAGTACTGTGCCCTCAATTTTGTCTTGATGTTACACTTAATGGTGGAGCGCCCAGAATCAAAACTGTTGGATTAGAGTTGAGGGGTTTCTCTTTGTATATCACAATAGCTGATTGTGAGACAGCGCAGGTTCTGGCACCAGCGTTACAAAAACCTCTTCTCAAGTATGTCGACTGTCCTGATTTTGCAGGGTGTTGCTGTTTGATGTTACGGTTGCCTAGAGATGCAAGGAGAACGGTCTTTATTTTACCTAAACGAATGAGATGAGTAATAGGGTCACAGATTTGGCAACAGTGTGCCAGTGTGCTGCACCATGAGCTGTGATCTGTAGTAGGGTTCCTTTACGCAAACAGTAACGCAAATCACATACGTTGTGGGCAGAGCGTCTCAGCAGATAAACCACCCAGTAGTCTATAAATAGCACCCTGTGTTCAAACTCCTTGAAGACATTTATAAATTCAAGACTAAGCTGTCCAATCCTGGTCCCGGGCTGACGGTGTGCCTGTAGGTCTTCTGTTGCACCAGTGCCTGAAGAGCTGGGAGAAGCTATTACTCTTCTCCAGTTAAGCCACTAATGAGCTGATTTAGGTCATTAAGAACTGAGCTGGAATGAACACCTGCAGAAACACTGGTCCTTAAGGACCCAGATTGGACAGCCCTGCTTTATAACCAGTGAAAAGAGGAAAGTACCCACTTTGGCTGTTAAGGTTTCTGCATATAAGGTGATTTGAAGGCTGGGCTTTATTTCTTTCTTGCTATTTTGGGGATTTTGCATTGTTAGTACTTCTGCATGCTATAATAGAAAAAGAGAATCTAAATGTTCAAATATCTCTAGGCACAGGGCACTTTGGGTCGGCCACCAGTAAAGTTGGTTAACTCGAGCACTACCAGCCCCAACTGTATCAGTAGCTCCAGAGGCAATCGTATATTTGGACATGAGAACAACTTAATAGAGAAGCAGCTTCAAATCATTCATACAAAACCGATTTTATTGGTAGAAAAGTAAAATGTATAAGAGGCTTTTACCGTTCGTCAAAAACTGACATGGGCTGATGAAGTTGTATTGAAGGGAAATCGATATCGCTTTCCCAGCAGCCTCCCATCCTTGCTCTTCCCCCTGCGTGGCTGCTCCGCAGTGACGCCACAGGAGGACCTGTTCCAGTGCACGTCTGGGGCAGAAACGCCAGTCCTCTCCGAGACCGTGCTGCCGTTCCTGTTTGCTTACGGGCTTACTCTGGAGCCGCCTGCCAGGATGAATGCTCCCCTCAGACACCTCTCGACCCGAATCTTTTCGCCCTACGGCGGGGTTTGTGGATTAAAGTGTTTTTTTTTCTCTGCTCGGTTTCCTGGCGCTCACGTGAAGGCTGAGGCGGCGGCACCCTGAATCACCCCTGCTCTGGTCTCCTCTTCTCGCTGCAGGTTCGCCAAGAACCTGTCCCCCGACAAGATCAACCTGAGCACCCTGAAGGGCGAGGGCCAGCTGACCAACCTGGAGCTGGACGAGGAGGTCCTGCAGAACATGCTGGACCTGCCCACCTGGCTGGCCATCAGCAAGGTCTTCTGCAACAAGGCTACCATACGGGTGAGGCCCTACCTCGGCAGCTCTCTAGCCCTGCAGGTGGCAGGTGTCCTGCAGGCTGTGCCGGACCTGGGCAGGGTTTGATTCAGCTCATCTGGAGTCTCTTGGCATGCCTATGCCATGCGTCTTGTTTTCTTCTTGATGCTTTTTCCCGTTTCTCCTTCTGCCTGTCGGGAACGATCAGGTTTGTGTGGTGCATTCAGGGGCTGAACCAGAAAGCTCACCTGCTCTCTGGGGTGAAGGTCTGGACACCTGGGTGAGGTGCCCCAGTTACCTGCTCTCCAGCATTTCTCTTTACAGATGGCTTTCGGGGGGTGGGGTGGTTCCAGATTTTAGGTGCCACGGTAGTCTTCCTCAGTGTGAATGTTTTTTTAGTTCTCAGAGGAGAATCATCCTAGGAATACCAACTCGGAGTGTGGAGGCTTTTTATACAGCAGTGCAGTTTATGAGCATATATTATCTGAGGAAGGGGAAGGTCAGTGTTGTTGAGCCTGTAAGACTGTTTTTTTGCAGTCAGGTTTATCTTAATTTTTAAATCCACCACTGTTGTTACAGAGCATACGTTGGGGTGAAGCAGTATGTGTTTCTAAGCACTTAACATTTGATTTCATTTTCTGAAGTCTCATGTAACTGACCCAGGTGTGGCTGCGTTCATACCTTAAGCTTATTGATACTTCATTTTATGCTTGCTGTGCCAGGGTGACCTCCTTTTTACTTGGATTGAGTAGTAGCAGTTGCCTTTGGTTTAAGCCCCTCGAACCTTCGCCTCTGCTGAGAACTGCAAACCCCAGTTACACAGTTTGTCCCTCTTCCCTGCGCGGCACAGTCCTGCAGCACAGCGCTGGCTTTGGGCTTTGATGAGTGAGGCTGAAGTTTGGAGTTGTGAGAGCTTATTTTTGTTTAGCTATCAATGTTATTTTTAGTTCTTCTTTTTGCACACAATATTAGTATGTCGTCTGTGAAGAGCACGCTAAACCCCACCGTCTGAGGTGCTGGCCTGAATTTATTCTCCTTTTCCATGTAAGCGAAATGTGTGGGATTTCTTGCACTTATTGAACATTTATTTTGTTTAGCGAAATAAACCTTTTTTAACCTTATTTGCTGCCACTACCCATCACCTAAACATTTCTAGCCCTACAGTATGGGTTGCAGCAGTAAAATGATGTGTGACTGAAGATAACCAGTTAGTGTGTGAAAAGATTGCAGAGCTGTTCCTGTTGTCGTCACTGGAAACTGTAGCACGTACTGGGGCTGGTCTTGTGTCACTGTGCTGTCAGATTCTGAAGCTGTGTGCAGTTGAAAGATTTTGCTAAATCCAAAACCGTAACTCATTTGAACAGTGACCAGAAATATAAAATATGGTCAGTCCTCTTTAATGTGCATTACGTTTCTGAATGAAATGATTGTAAATCACTCCCAAATAACATCCACTTTAAAAGCTGTAGTGTACTTCATCTCAGACCATGCATGGCGTAATTTTAAAAATGTTCTGTGAAATGGATCCTTGAAATATTTTGACACAGAAGCTCCTTTGTCTAGAGAGCTAACTGGAGACTCAGTCACGCTATCGAACAGAGCTGTGCTTGTCAGTCCTTAGTGACAGAATACAGTTTATGGTTGATGCTACAACATTGTATGTTTTAATCAGGCGCACCTGTGAATATTTCAGGTGGTCGGTTACAGCAAACAAAGTAATTCTCAGTGTGATCTCCTGACATGATAATGTGAACTCCTCTCCACTCTGTGAGCTGGCGAGCCAGCAGTGCACACAAGGACTGTGTCCAGCAGCTTCCCAGAGTGCCTGCTGTGTTGTGCGTGTGCCTGATATTGACACCTGTGACAGCGCACAGAACTGCATGGTGAGAGATACTGCCGAAGGTCATTGCTCCTTCCTGCATCCTTCAGGTTGCGACTGACTTTGTCGCGAGCTTTCTCCTCGATGACAAGTCAGTGAATTTGTTTTTTCAGCTTGGAATTGCCAGTTCTGTTTCTGGTGTATTTCTACCCACTCTGGAAGCGCCGGTGGTTTTTCTAGGGTTCAGCTTTCCCTGCCGCGAGTGCTGTGGGTGCTCAGGGGGCGCTCGTCCCACACGCCCGAGCCCGTGCTGTGCCAGCTGTGGGACTTGCTGAACCGGGTGCTGACCCGACCAGCCTGCGCTCCAGTGAGGGTTCTGCCCCTTGGGAGACCTTGCAGTTTTCTTTCTGCCTTAAAGATGCTAATGCATGTTGTCAGGTACCTGCTGATGTGCCGGAGGAGCCTCAGACAGTATTTCTCCCCCCTTAGGAAGCGCGCACTGAATGAGCTCTTACAGTACAGTCTGTATCCTGGGCCATTTCTAATTCTAATGTTTCGCCACGTTTTCCTCTTGTGGTTGTGCACAAATAGACAGTTTCCCTCTGGATTTTGTAATTTGCTTCCTTTCTAAAACCACTCCCCTGTATCAGCTGTTTAAGACTTGGTAAATCAAGCGAGGACTGGTGGTGCCTTGATGACATTTCTGCTACAAGGCTGTGGAAGTGGAGGCTGGGGGGTTTCTGGGTGGGTCTCTTCAGGAGCGAAGGTAGAGCCTAAAGCCTGGCACCATCCTCATCTCTCCAGGCTGAAGGGCCATCGCGTTACATTCAGTGATTCCAGACTGGGGTTTGGGGGTATAAAAAGCAGACGAACTGGCGATTTCATTTTTTGTAAAGTTCTTGGCCTTCTGCTCTGGAGGGGCCAGTGTCCTGGCAGGCTGAACTGTATCACGGCGTTTCCCCGTGTCAGACAAGGCGGGACAGAACGTTTCCACTGATGCTCGCGTGCGCAGCTGTAGATACACCTGGCGCAGTCCGCTTGTTTACTGTTGACTGGATTGTCAAAGGCAGGCTGTGCTTCACGTCTTGCTTTGTTTTCTGAAACCATCGCAGGCAGCGCGTTGTCTGAACAGAAGCAGAACCATTTCCCTTCCTGCTTTCACTTTCAAGAGCTGTCCTTTCCTCAGTGAGTAACTGCAGAGCTCAAAGACAAAAACCGCTGTTAATTTTTTTTATTGTCCCTTGTACCTGAAGTATATTCTTAATCTCCGAATAAAAGGAAAGAGAAGGAAAGCTTGATTTTTTTTCTTTGATTTAGCCCGTTGGTTATACTACAGTGTTATTTGGTATGCAGTTATATGCAAAATTAAGCAAATTAATGTCTTTTTAAACCCCTCCTAGACCAGTACACAGGCTTCTCTTGTGGACCTTATACACTGCTAATACTGAGTAATAAATCATTGTGCTACGAATACTCTGTCATATGAAAAGGTTAATTTCCATATCTGAAAGCTCTGCAGCCTTTGAACTCTGTACGCCTGCAAGCAAGTGGACTCCTGCAAGGATTTTTGGTGAAAGAGGCCTAATCTTGCTCATGTTAGTGTTTGTTAATGGTGACTATTAAAGTGTTACTATTGGTTTTATCAATCCTGTAGGTGTTTTCAGTAAAATGTTTTCTTGGATTGATGAAGGTTTGTAAAATACCACTTGATCGTGAGAGGACGTGAAGGAAGCAAACATTTTTGTTTACTAGATAAACCATTATAAAGAGTACGAGTTTAATGAATTTATGATATGCTGTTAGAATGCAGCCTTTGAACTGAAAGTGGGTGTAAACCTGTTATCCTTTTGTCTTGTACTGTGGTGCAACTTCATCATAGAATTTCAGTAGCTAGTTTTGTTTCTCGATATATGTAAATGCGTATTTATGCACAGCATATTAATATACCCCCACACAAATCTTCATTGTGCCGTTTGGAAATCCTTAGTGTTGCCTTACTGCAGTGTGACACAGTCCAGCCCTGTGCAGAGCTGGTTCTGTGGGCACAGGCAGGCAAAGAGACGCGTTTAGCAGCCATTGACCAAGTCAGGTCCAACTGCAGCCCTGGCAGGAAAGGTGCCAGCTGACTCATTCCTCAGTGAAGGCAGCAAGGAGCCTTTGACGAGCAATAATGAGAAAAACTGCATTTTGGCCGAGTGACAGAACAGTGAATGGAGCAACTAATTCCTTCCCAGCTCCACTCTCTGTCAGGCGTAGGGAACAGAAAACAACTTCTGATTTCCGTAAGAGGTAAGAGGAAGAAAATGTAAATGATCACGGGCTTCCTGTCACGTAGCAGATACCCCATTCCATCTGTTTTAAGTTGTAGTTTCTCCAGTTGGATCTCTCCTCAGATGTCCGTTACAGTATAAGTCTGTTTTTCCTGATCTCTTTCAGTGATTTAGACTTCAGCAGAGGGCAAAGTAGCTCAGATTGCGTGGGATATAAGAATCAGGGGAGTGGCTCACGGAGACAGCTGGGAGAGAACTGCAAAAAGACTTGGAACCAAGTGATGGATTCGGCAAATGAAACTGAACATTGGTAAACACAAAAATGATCCCTGAAGGAAGTAGGGAAACACCCTTTTCCTGCAATAGCCCAGAACCTGATTACTGTTTTGTTAAAATGGTTCTCATTGCAAAGCAGGGGAACGTGCACTGAATCTACATGGGAAACACTAGATGCCTACCTTTGTCAGTGGGTCTGTAAATGAGAATTTGTTCTCCGTTGACTTGATCTGGTTAAAGACACCGGAATACAAGAGTGTGCCAGAGAGCGTTCCGTCTCCAGATCAGTTGAAGTTGAGGTCTGCTGTCCTGGCCGAGGAATTGGACTGATCTGCTGGGAGAGGAGTCGCTACGGAAGAGCTCTTCTCCATTGCCGTATCCGTCTGCCTGATGGATCTGGGCTGCGCTGCGTTCGCGGGGCACCGTCTGCCGACACCCCGTGACGCTGGCGGAGGTGGCAGCTGGTGCCGGCGCCCCCGTGGGCTCGGTCTCCACGGCGCCCACGTTCCTAACGAGGTCATGCCAGATCGCTTTGTTCATTAAGCTGTCGCTGCAGCAGCAGGGATGCTGGAGCCCTGGGGAGCTGCGCTGGGAGGGCATAATGAGCTTTCAGCGCCGAGGCCCTCCACGGCGTCGCTCGTGTCAGAATGTCTGCTTTCAGTTAAAATGCACGGCGTATCTGAATTCATATTCTGTTATGCGTTGAATGGGATTTTATTTTCAATTTCTTCCTATTAGTCTTTCAACGTTTGCTTGAATTCTGCATAAGATGTCACCCAGAGTAAAGAACGGAACACTTCCTATACGAGTTCAGAATAGTGCGCTCCACTCAGTGGTGATCCAGATGAGAGCGGGTGTGCGTTTCCGTTTCCGAAGACTCGTCTTCATTTGTCTGTGAGGTACAAGATTGATGTGCGAAAAGCTTGCAGCGGTTCACGGTTTTATAACCTGCTGTGGAAGTAGCCTCTTCGTAGATTTCTTAATTTCAGGAGGAGCAAAAAGGCCTGGAAAACATTAATTGCTGGACGCAACTGACAAATGAAGTTTTCTAGTAGAAATGTATACGTTAAGTAAAGATTCTGACATGTTATGTATAAGATGTTAAGCCCTGATTTTGAAAAGAGATGTTGGTTTCTTTTTGCATTGTCTTAACGTATGTAAAGTAAGATTTAGAAGTTGTGAAGGCATGTCACTGCATGTTTGAAGGTCATGCAGTGTATTAAGTCCTCATTCCTAATGCTGTTTATAATGAATTTGGCCTTTATGTTATGAAAAACATAGGTGCTCTAGAAGTGCGATTAGATTAGTTATTGACCTTAAAGGAATATCAGACACAGACATGAGGATACAGGTGCGGATGTTTAAGGTTAAGTGGTCTGATAGCAGGAGATGCTTCTGTACACCACGATGTGGACTGCGGAACAGGCTGCCCAGTCCTGAATGTTGACGCCGATAGCCCAGCTTCTTTCAAGTAACAGCTGGGGGAGATCCTCTGATCAGTTAGCTAGTAACTATCAGAAAGGCCAGATAGGCCAGATGTGCCAGATGGTCTCCTCTCCTTTCTCCTTATCATAACAACAGATTCCCCATGCTCCTTCAATAAGTGGCTGGTAGAGATACTCAGATCTGGAAGCCAATTACAGCCAGGCCTACACAATGGGCTGTATAACCTCCTCTCTCTTCTGTTTTCCCCCTGGTCTGGCTGGAGTGCTGGCTGGGGATTTGAAGCATCCTGACATCAGCTGGGTTTGACTCTTCAGGCGTATTATTTTAAGTGCCGGCAAGCCCTGACTAAGGAGCTGTTGTAATTTGTAGTTAACCACCTCCTTTGCCATAAAATTATCTTCAGTAGGTTTGGTTCTTCTTTTACAATTAGATTTTAATTTTTACACACTTTTTTTTTTAATTTGCTCTCTTAAGGACTCCCAGTGGTCGTATTTAGTTAAGCATCATGGTTCAGGCAGTGTGAGGAGGAGAATGAAACCGGCTGTGAAGGTTGTAAGTGCTGTCACTGGACAGGGAAGAGTTTTGTGTGTGTGTGTGTGTGTGTGTGTGTGTGTGTGTGTGTGTGTGTGTGTGTGTTGATTGCTGTGAATTATGCTGCCGAGCAGGGTGCAGATCTGCGTTGCACTGTCTCTCACCCACACAGCAGTTATTTGTGTAAGTAGCTCTCCTGCAGTGTATGTTAATTCATGGCAATTAGTCTAGGAGTCAGTGGATAGCTGCGCCTAAGAGGGATTACCATTAAGACATGTCATTAAACCAACAGTGTGATTCACATAAAGATTAGTTGTTGAAAGGGTTTCTGTGCTCCTGAGATAACAGCACGCCTAATGAGGGAGGAGTGATATGGTATTGGGCTCTAAAGGCTGTGCATATTCTTACACACGGACAGTAGCGGATGGAAAACCCTCTTCTAGCTTGACAGATTTCCTCACCACTGATCCATAAAATTCGCGCATTTCTTTTGCACGGGGTCAGAATTTGCTTCAGAGGAGTTTTGAATGTATCTCTGACATTCCTATAACTTTATGTGTGATGTGACTCTTCCCCAGTGAGCTCCAGTCTCTCCCCGAAACTCTCCAGTCACTCAATGAAATGACTCTTCACAAACGAGCTCCAGTTTCTCTCCGAGACTCGTGTTCCTGTGGCGACTGGGGCACAGAGGATCTGCCTTCTATCTCCTAGACAGGCTGCCCACTCCCCAAAGGCCTCTGGGAAATCCAGTCCAGGCACTCTGAACCGGCCATGCTGCCCTTATACAATTATACAAGAAAATAGTCCTTTTAAAACATTTACTTTTTGGCCCATTTGAATTGTTGACTTATTTAATATACTGGTATTGTTCTCCCGTGAACACTTGGCTTTTGCCCACTGAGTTCTTACTGTTGCCAAGAAATGTGCTTTGGTTAAAAATGCAGAATACCTTTGTGCATTTGAATGCAAATATGCACTGTTTTTTTCTGTTGATAATAAACTAATTCCCCAGCACAGGTATGATTGAGTATTGATATTTTACATACATACTGTAACATTCTTCCTGTGTGTTTTCAGATACCATGGACGAAGCTGAAGACTCACCCCATCTCTCTGGTAAAGACCGTTTCCCCTCATTAGACTGGCTGTGCTGTGTTTAATTCTCCTAAACATTTCAATAATCAAGGGTGGTGTCCTGAATCTGTACTGTAGAAAAAATAGAAAATCCAGTTTTTTTTTTTATGGAACCAGTAGGACTCTTCACAAAATCCTGCAGCTTAAAACAGTAATACTCTCAATTTGTAATACTCTCACTGTTGCAGGTGACAGAAAGTGGTGGCTTGCTTTTCAAATCGCAGCATGGCGCAGGCTTAGCTCTGGTTCAGATCCAGTTCATAAAGCTAATTACACCCTAGGTGAGTCATAATTCATTCTAGGAGGCAAATTTTGTGCTAGCTGATTCAGTCTTAGGTCATTTTTTCCCACTAGTCTGCTCACTGGTTGAAATCCTAAACCAGGCCTTTGCGTGTCTCATTGCGGTTCTGACCCACAATATAGTTCTGGACAAAGACAGCTCCTGGCAGATGGTTAGTAGTTAAGGGCTGTCTTACAGTATTTCTAACCATACTGTTGTCTGTGTAAAAGCTAATGTGGTCTTCAATACCTTATTCTCTGGCACTTTTTTACTCCTCCCCCCCAAAGGTTAAGTGTCCAGTAAGTCTTTTTCTCAGCCCCTCTGTGACCCCTATAGCAGCCCGAAGGGGTGAAGGGCCACGCACGCTTCCCTCGGGGGGGGGTCACGTGTGGACGGAGCTAGAGGCCCCCCGGTGTGCCACCAGTCCCACTGGGCCTCCGCTGGAGGACTCCTGCAGGTCACGAGGGCTGCTGTGGTGCAGCAAGCCCTGGGCTCCTCTTGTGGCTTGATCCCCGCAGTGCTCGGACGATCCCGCGCTCAGCCTCCTGATGACAGAGCCCAGGCTGGACCTAGTGACGTCCAAGCTCCATCTCCTTGTTGGTGTGATGGAAGAACGTTGCTTCGTTAGTGTAGTGTTGCACCTTGCATGCACTTCAGCCAAGTGTCCCGGAGAGTGCCAGAGCATCCCCTTCCTGGGCCTTGCTGTTGTGCACCCAGGTCACGATATCATCTGTGTGTGTTTTAGTACCTGGATAAAGTTGTGATGGAAATGAGCACCTGTGAGGAGCCGCGGCCACCCAACGGGCCTTCCCCTATTGCTACAGCCTCAGGTCAAAGGTGAGGCTCATGGTGTACACACCCAGTACCCACTCTCTGCCTTTTAATCCCTTTCTGTCCTGTTACTTGGTCTTTTCCGTTTTTCATCTGGTACATCAGGTAATGGGTTGTAAAATGCTCTGCTTTGACGCTATCATGTCTCACACTTTCTGCTCCCAAGGAAAGCACAGTGATGCACCCCATATTCCCCAGCCATGTAAATTAGCTAGATGGCATGAATGGGCTGATTTGTCACCTTTCGTATGTTGTTATGTAGAATAAGCAATAACACACTTGCTCGGTGTGGTTGTTAGGCTCCGTGTTTTGTCTGGTAATGCATTTCATCTACAGTGGATATAAAAAGTCTACACACCCTTATTGAAATTGCAGGTTTTTGTGATGTAAAGCCAGAAATTAAGATAAATAATTTTTTTCCATCTTTAATGTGACCTTTTGCAACCAACACAATTCAAGAGAAAAACAAATAGATCATTATTAGGAAAATAATTGTGTAGACTTTTTATATCCACTGTAACTGCATACGTAAAAAAAACTTTTAGGTGTTTCGTCGTAAATTTTTTTAGATCTAAACCCTGCTTTTGCTTTGTGTTTGAGAAGGTCGTTCAGAACCCATGTAGTTTCTCTGATCGGTATGTGAGTACAGACACACGACTGACCTCAGCTCAAACCTCCAGACCTCGCCCAGTGAGATTTTAGGGCCAAGTTGTATCTCTGGGGGTTTCCTCATCTGTCTCTACCCATTCGGCAATAAGCGTTCCATTTTTTAAAGCACCTTTTTGAGCGCGACCCTGGCGGCTCTCGCCTTTCTCTCTCCTCCCAGCGAGTACGGCTTCGCCGAGAAGGTGGTGGAGGGCATCTCCCTCTCGGTCAACTCCATCGTGATCAGGATCAAGGCGAAAGCCTTCAACGCCTCCTTCGAGCTGTCCCAGCTGAAAGTGTACAGCGTCAACACCAGCTGGCAGCTGAGCGACCTGCGCTTCACGAGGATACAGGATCCCCAGCGCGGAGAGGTAACCGGCAGAGAGGATAGGTGTCAAAACACAGAGCACGCCATGGATCGGTCACAAACCCCCAAGCCCTGTACGTGCTTAGGACGCTTGTTTTGTAACAGGACCCTGATATTTGTGCCACTGGTGTGAATGGCTTTATTTTGAGGGTGCTCATTTTCATCTGTCGGGCTACTGCGCTAGCTTAAAAAAAAAAAATTCCAGCCCAGTCTTTGATATTTCAGTGCGTAAGAGGAGATCTCCCTTGATTTGTGTTCATAGCCGCCCTTCTGTCGAGAGCTGTGTTGATCTGGTTCCTGGCGCCTGCTGGGGCCTGGAATCCAGGTCCGTTTCTGACTGGCTGTCGGGGCGACTGAAGACCAACGCAGTCTGCAGCGTGAAATAAGCACAGCGGTCTTTGACTTTGCAGGTACTGACGTTTAAAGAAATCAGCTGGCAGATGATCAGGATAGAGGCGGATGCCATCCAGAGCGGCGATCACGAAGTCCTGAGCGCACCAGTGCGGCTGATCACCAATCAGTCCAAAATCAGAGTCACGCTCAAGAGGAGGGTAAGCTGCTGAAGAAGAGAAGCAAAAGCAAAAGAGGGACTGTGTATGTTAGCAGTAAGGTTTCTTAAAATCCTTTTCACACAGAACGAGAACCTGTATGTAAATTATTTTTGGTAGTGGTCTCTTAATCTCTGTTCGAGAATGAAACAGACACACGCAAGCCTGCTGAGTCCGTGTGTACAGTATATTATAAACCTAAGTTGATGTTGTTCAGACAACCTGTTAAAATGTCATTAGCAGTCAACGATAAGTCCCGTTTTAGGCTGAAACATTAAGCATTAAGTTTCTGTGCACTCATTCTTCGGTTTCAATAATTTATTTGTCTGAGAGAAACTGAATGAGCAGGTTTTATTTGCTTGAAGGTTGTTGTCTTTGACAGCAGTGCAGCAGTTATCCCTCATAGCTGATTCAGTCTTGGGGTGCATTCTGTGTGGGGTTTGCATTTTCTCCACGCGAGGTGAAGTGATATCACCCTAAGTTTATCGCATCTCCTACCAGTAATAAGCAGCTTTGTAATAATGGATCAGTTGGTCTCCAGTTTCACAGCAGCCCCATGTTTCTGTTCCTTGTTCTTTGCCGTGCAGTTGAAAGATTGCAATGTGGTGGCATCGAAGTTGATTCTGGTCTTGGATGACCTGCTGTGGGTGCTGACTGACTCTCAGCTGAAAGCCATGGTCCAGTACGCCAAGTCTCTCAGCGAAGCCATGGAGAAGTCTGCCCAGCAGAGGAAGAGCATGGCGTCCGAGTCCACACAGGTAGGGCTGTGTCCTCTTACGGCCCTCAGCAGACACGCGGAACGGTCAATAAGAGCATCAGTTATTACAGTTGATTAGTAGAAGCACACTATTCATTTGTGTTCAGTAACATTGTATTCTAGAGCCTAATTACACACTGCTTCAGTTGGGAGGTGCCATTAAAAGAGAAGGCTTTAAGTCAAGGAGTGTTGTGGTAAAGTTATAGAATCCACAAGTAAGAATATCATGAACAGGCTTGGTTATCACCTTTCAAAAACAATATTGGTGCTCTAGAGTCAGTGTAGAGAGGAACAACTGGATATGTTCCTGTGCTTAACCACTGAAACCTCACCCAGAGCAGTTTCTCTGGCCTGGTCCTAACTTGGCCCTTAATCGCCAGTGTCAATATCTGAATCGCTTGCTAGTTTAGTCTTCTTTCTACACTCAGTCCTTGGTCTCAGAAATAACTGCATTATTTCAGACAACTTCAGCACGCAGACCTTTATGCAGTCTCTCTTTATCTTGCTCATTAAGACGTGTAACAGACATGCTCACAGTGAGCCAGTGTGCTGTTGGACCTGTTTTTTCACTCGTGTTACTTTCAGCTGACAATTGGGTGACCTATTCTCCTCCAGAATCATCTGTTACAACACTGGCTTCATGGTTGTGTCAATGATGGCAATGACTGGGACTGCATTTAGGTTTTCCCTGACCTATATAAAGGTCAGAAAAATTGTGTCTTGGTCTTCACCATACAGGTGAGTGGAAACATGCCAGATCAAAAGAGATTTCAGAGGACCTCCGAAAGAGCAGCCACTGCTCATCAGCAGTAATGGATACAAAATGATTTCTAGACATTAACAGCCCAGACAGTCAACCAATGGAAAATATTTGCGAACAGAGTCACCCTCCCCAGGATCAGTCTTCCTACCTGTATCTCCCCAGGAGTAACCTGGGAAATCATCCAGGAAATCACAGAGAACCCCAGAGCATCATCTAAGGATCTTCAGGCCTCTCTCACTGCCGCTAATGTCCGTGTTAATGCCTCAGTCTTCAGGAAGAGACTGATGGGACTGGTTTTCATGAGAAAGATGGGCAGGAAGAATCTGCTGCTTTCTGCTTTGCTGCCTCAGGACCTGAAAGGCTTGTCATCGTTGCTGGAGCCATGAGTCCCAGTGTTGCATCAGCACATTCTAGGGGAGAATATCAGGTCACCCATTCATGAGCTCAGGCTGAGTCAGTAGTGGATATAGCCCATTCCTGGTTGGTGTTCAAGTCTTTTTGTAACACCTTTGCTGCTTCTAACTGCTGGTGCTTAAAACTGTAAGAGCAGACTGAGTCAGTTCCTAAAGGTGAGTGATTGTCCTCCTACAGCTTAGAGCTGAGTCAGATTTCCACGGTGCATTTCTGATTTTGGTGGTATGCACAGAGTTATGCCCCAAAGGAAAAAGCTGCAGTTCTGTTCTGATGACTATTAAGACTTTTTTACGCTCAGCTACGCCTGTATTTTACAGTTCGTGCCTAAAACGTTGGAGGATTGCCAAGGTGGTTACACCTTGGGTTCATAAAAGAGAGTATGTCTGAGCCCCACCTGTGATTTTTGTTACGTGAAAATGCTTCTGCTATCTGAGTGCTTTCACTGTTTCTTCTATGAAACTGTGCTTGTACTTGCTTGATTTTTCTTTTTGAAACGCTTGTATATCATCTCTCATAATAACCCCATATAGTTTTTTTTGTGCAGTGGATGGCAGATAATCAGAAGCTAGAGCCCTGATTGGCCTGGTCGGTACTGGGGTGGGAGACCTGTAAGAAAAACAGGTTCCTGCTGTAAGTGGTGGTGCTGTACCAGTAGGTGGCACTGTTCCCTGTGGGCCAGCATTTTCAATCCTATATAAAGTGACAGGGGGCACTGCTGTCAGAGGAGCCGGTGTTTAGATGAGACATTAAAACGTGGACTGTTTGGTCATTAGATAACCCAGAGATGCCCCATGTTAGCACCAGTGTTCTGGCTAAACTCCACTCTGTGCTTGTGCAGTTTGGGCTCTCTAAAGATTGCGTCAGTTCATGTGGTGAAACAGTTTCTCACTCCTCCACCTGATCAGCTGTGCAGTAGGACCGCTGTGTCTCCCAGGTGCTGTGTCTACTGGTGGATGAAATGTGTTCCCTGCTATATGTAAGATGCTTTGGGATGAGTAGCATTTTAAAATGTATTAATTAATAACATTGTCATTAATTAATATAAATATTAATTACAGTATTAACTGTAGTCGTGCAAAATGTGTTCTTTGTTTCATAAAACTCAGGTAGTTTGGACATCCATAACAGCTCAGAATTAAATTAACAAGGTCGCATGGCTGTTTTGCTTTTCTTTCATGTAATGTGTTATTGCAAAATGCTCTGACCAGTGCTGCATCCAGGACAGCTGCTCTGTGTGATGAGATCTGTAGCTTCACTGTCACACTGCCTGCCCTCAGGCCACAGCAGCTGAATGAGTCACCTCTGGGCTTATTACTTTTGCTCAGACTTTTTACTTTTGCTACAGTTTCAGTCCACACCTTGGCTCTGTTAAGGGAGGTTGTAATAAGTACTGAGAGCATGATTGTAATGTTAAAAATTGATACGTTTTCAGGAGATTATAGACTGGGTGTCTGAGACTTATGTATGACGTGCAGTTGGACTTTGGATTTGTACGAGCCCTGCGCTGCGGTGAGCTCCGGTGTCCGAGCCCTGCGCTGCGGTGAGCTCCGGTGTCCGAGCCCTGCGCTGCGGTGAGCTCCGGTGTCCGAGCCCTGCGCTGCGGTGAGCTCCGCTGTCCGAGCCCTGCGCTGCGGTGAGCTCCGCTGTCCGAGCCCTGCGCTGCGGTGAGCTCCGGTGTCCGAGCCCTGCGCTGCGGTGAGCTCCGCTGTCCGAGCCCTGCGCTGCGGTGAGCTCCGCTGTCCGAGCCCTGCGCTGCTGTGTGCTGTGTGTCTGGAGATGTTGTGTTCTTCTGTGTTTTTCCAGGCTGTTGCTTTGACACAGTTGCCCATGAAATTACCATTCTGTTGTCTCGGAGCTCTTTTGAGAAGCCATTCCTGTTGCCTTGATTACAGTGTACAGAGGCAGCGTTCAGGGTGTGCTTTGCTCTTACTGTAGAATTGGCACCTGTGATTTCCCTGTGTCCACTGTGGTAATCTCTCCACCCACTGCTTTCCAGTGACTTCATGTTGTGGATCGGAAAAGAGCAGTGATTTCAGCCTCTAAACCCTTTTTCCTTTGTATATCTGCCTGGCTGACCATGTGCTTAGCTGTGCTTTGTGTGATTTCAGAGATTGAATGCTTACCCAAGTGTTGAGAAATGTAGGACAGCATCTGCCAAGTGCAGGGGATAGTTTTTGGCCTACAGTTTCATATTCCTGGCATACAGTCCAGGCCTTTTCACCCATCTGCCAGACGACAGATTTGAATTCTGGCCTTATAAGGTCTCTCGATTTACCAGCAGTTGGAAAAAGCATTGTATTGTTTTTAAAGAATTGATGGCCATTAGCCTGATACAGCTTTATCTGGAGTGTCTAAGAATTGTCCTCATAAGCCACAGTTTATGCATCTTTTCTTGTTAAGAAGCACTGTTTAGATAAACTAGACAAAGCTACTTTGGTAAGGATCCAAACAACTGACGTGCTCGCTGTGGTTATTACAAAGCAGTGCAGTGGTGTCTTGAGAATACTGGGCTGAATGTCATGTTAAAGACTCAAAAAGAATTAATCTATAAAACAATGAAGTCCAGGACTAGGGAAATATGGTATAAATAGTTTACTGGAGATATTTAAAAACATTCATGTGAATAGAATGATTTACAGACTGTGTAGAAGGACCCAAGATTCAAAGATAGAATAAGAATATACCAGGGTTCAGGAGCAGCTGAGAAAGATAGTTTCCAAGTGGGAGACAAAAAAAGAATATTGCATTAGAGGAAAAAATGTTTTTCTTCACAGCTGCAGCACTAAAATTCTAATAGTAACGAAATAGTAAACACAATATTTCACTCAATTTTTTACAACCAAAATCATCAATAAAATGCCTCTGTAATAGAACGAGTGTGTATTACAAGCTTCGTCAACATAACTGAGGCTGAGGTTATGACTGGGACAACTAAAAACCAATAACCTGCAAGGTCCTGATGGTATTTTCCCAGTCATTCTCAAGGAGGCGAAAGGATGTTATTTATAGATGCCTAGCTAGGATATTTCAGCTCTTACTTATGTTGTGAGCAGTACCTATAGGTTGGAGGATTGCAGATGTAACTTCATTTCATAAAACTGTACTGAACAGTTCGTAGAACCGAACCAGGAAAGTATATGCCAATCAGTCTTATTTCTGTCACATGCAAAGTTTTGGAATTGACATTGGATAAATTTGGAATTGTAGAGGATAAAGACATTAGAACATGGATGGACGGAAAATCCTGTTATCTGATTTGATAGAATTCTTCAAAGGGGCAATGAGGAGGTAAAACTAAAGCAGACAACATAAAATACAGGAACAAGTAATAGGTTTATTCCATGCTGAAAAGAGAAGAGAGAAAACACAACGTTTCGGCCGTGGAGCCTTCTTCACGTGTGAGAAGGCTCCACGGCCGAAAGGTTGTGTTCTCTTTCTTCTCTTTTCAGCATGGAATAAACCTATTACTTGTTCCTTTGCAGCCTACGCATGCTGACGCAGCTCCCCACCTGAACTGCTTTAACATAAAATACAGGTATTTACAGTTCCAGAAGGTGTTTGATAAGATACCTCTGGAATCCAAGGTAATAAATTCACTTGTATTGAGAGCTGGAAAACAATGAACAGCGTTCAATGCCTGCTTCAGTGGTAAAACCTCTAATTGGCCAGATGTAAGCAGTGGTGTGCCACTGGGAACCATTTTAGGGCTTTTGTTCTTTGTGATCTATACAATATCAACAACGTTGATTCAGCTAGAGTTGCCAATATAGTTTAATTTGCAGGTAGTACTAAAATAGGGGGAGTGGCACACAGAAACGGAAGCAAGGGAATTACGTGTGTATTGAGACAGAACTGTGGAGAAGACAGACACTTGGCAAGTGAAATTCACTTTGACAAGCGCACTGTGATCCACACTGTGAGCAGGTAGTAGGCTCATTCACTCTATATTTGGCATGGCTGATTCAGAACCACAGGAAGCTATGTACAAAAGGGACCAGCTGCTTGTGTAGACTCATGGGGAAGCAGTAAAAAAAATAACTGTGGGCCTGCTGTATGGCTCACGTAATAAAATCGTTGTTTGTACCGAGTAAAGGCTGGGGTCTGAGTGGTGTCAGGTCAGTGGCGGACCGTGACCCTGGGGGTCGCTGTGCCTCCGAGAGCCGCTGATGGAAGGCTGGGTGGGATTATTCGGCCAGGGTGTTCTTGGCTCCCTGAGGCTCCAAGACCCCCACAGCCTCGGCCTGTGGTACTGCTGGCGCGGGACTCCTCCTTCCACCCAAAGCTGAACTGCCCTGGACGGGGCAGTGGTTGCCCAGGACGTGGTGAAGGACGCGTGGCTAAGACACTTTCAGAAAGGAGCAGCCGCTCTCAGGAGGCTGGTCTATACGGACAGGATAGGGAAGCTTAGTCTCTTCAGTTTAGGGGGAAAAAAGCAGGTTGGGAGGTGATTTGCTTCAGGTGCTGTATCTGTGATCTTAGAGGGAACAGAAAAGTTCAGTCCAGGGCACGGTTTTACACTCAGCAGCGAAAAAAGGGCACAGGGTCACACCTGGCAGCTAAGCAGGAATTCAGTAAGGATGAAGAACAGAAGGCCTTTCTTTTCATTTCTCAAGTATATGAGTTTCAGACTGTGTGCCTCTAAGAAATGGTTGAGTTAAACTTTACATTACGTTGACTGTCAGACTGCCAAATGAGCAAAATGGGTCTAAAGGGTCCTTTCATTTGCATTCGTTCTTAAACATCCTTCCTTATGTTCTGGAAATCTTAACAATCATTTTTGCACCGATTCCTTTTGCTCACGTTAAAACATTTGTGCTTCCATCTCGATGACTTGTGTTGGTGCACCACCTGCTGGTGGGAAATGGTGCTGCATGTTGGGGCTTCTATTGTCATCTTTCAGCTCAGACCCTCAAAATCACACCTGCAGTCATAGACTCTACAAAAGGAACAAGGCCATAAGAAGGCATTAAGAAGATTAAAAGGTAGTAACAATATCTGAAACACCCAACCCCAGGCTATATGTGTATATTTGTCAACATGTTTTCTGTTTGTGCAGCATTGGTTTCTCAGATTATGGCAACCACAGCAAGCAGTGGCATCATGAACATGCACCCTTTCATTTTAGTATTACTATTGTGAATATGCACACTTAATTCAATTTTCCATAGTATGGAAATCTCCCTGCTGCTTCTGTTCACATTGTTGTATGTAATATTTAATACCGCAAGGAATTGCAGAAATCAGCATTTTAATACTCTGAAACAAGAGTATTAAACCCCTGCCCAGTGTTTTGCCTATGGGTCTACTCTACAGCGGCTCACTCCAAGCCTGTTTTCCTGTCCTGTTGCCTGCATGCTGCCCCCTGGTGTTTCCGCGCTGAACTGCAGCTGCGGTCCCCTGCTGTGGGGTTGCCTATGTCTTGCAGGGCGCGATCCCGGCCCCGGCCTCCCAGCAGGTGCGCGCTCAGCAGACGCCCGCCGATCAGAACGCCACCATCGCCAAGCTCTTCAGCTCCTACGACGTCAGGGAAACCTCCCACCACCTGCAGATCACGCACCTCGACCTGCACATCTGCGACGACATTCACTCCAAGGACAGGGGTAACGTCCTGCGAGTCACGCAGCTCTCCTCCGTTCCAGCCGCTGGCAGTGGGAATCTGTTCCGTTGTTCAATATGTATCACCGTGATCGCACTGGGAGCAGCGTGAAGCTGATTCAGTGCCAGCTGGCTTAAGTTCCAAAGCGAGTGTCTGAGGGTGGCTTTTCAATGCATTTTATATCAGCAATCTTTATTGCAATGCATTACTCCGCTGTGCATTGCCAGGTGTGCCTTTTGTGCGTTACCCCTGTAGAGTGAGGAAGTCTCTTTACTGCCCTGCTGTGCCATTTTTGTCAGGAAGCCAGGCTGTTCCTCCTGTTTGTATCCAAGGAGTCTTTTTCAGCCCACACTGCGGTGTTGCACGGAAGTGTACTGACTTGTAACATCACGCTGCAGTGGGATGTAATGATTAGTTTTATACCCTGTGTTCTGTATGTATGAATATTAATCAGCTTTGGCCAGCTCCCAGGGCGGAGTTAGATTCTCTTTAGATAGTTCTGATCTGGTTGATATGCATACCCATGATTCACAGCAGCTGCCCGCTCGTATTGCACGCCATCATCTGCAAGGTGTTTGATGCGCGTGTGAATAATGGCAGCTGCAAAGCAAAACCTTTTGCTTTTGGTTCCTGAAACATTTTAAATGTTTTATAATTTTTCGGAGGAGTCAGGAGTCCTGACTGTTAGATTTTACTTGTCTTAAATAATTTGTAGCGGGCTGGTCACAAGCTGATTTTCTGAGGGTGGACTTAAGGGGCGGAGCGGTGGCTCTGTGGCTCAGGATCTGCGCCTGTGGCTAGAAGGTTGCCGGTTTAAATCCTGCGGCCGGCAGAGGAATCCTACTCCGTTGGGCCCCTGAGCAAGGCCCTTCACCCCAGCTGCTCCAGGGGTGCTGTATAAACGGCTGACCCTGCGCTCTGACCCCCAGCTTCTCTCCCTGTCTGTGTGTCTCATGGAGAGCAAGCTGGGGTCTGCGAAAAGACAAATTCCTAATGCAAGAAATTGTATAGGGCTAATAAAGTCATCTTGTCTTAAGTGCTTTTAAGCGTTGTTGGACCTGCAGTTCAGAGTGGGCTAGCAGTGACGGCTCTAGCCTTTGGTGATGTTTTTTTTTCTTTTTCACTGCAGGAATAAATAAAAGCATCACTGGGGGAGCGATGCAGCTGTCGTTCAGCGAGGTGACCGTGGATTACTACCCCTTTCACAGAGCAGGTGAGACACCGGCACTCGCACAGGGTGTATAGCCGTTCCTCCTGACTTTCCCTGTAGGAGGTGTTGCAACTGTTTTCCTTAATATGATGAGAGAATTATGGACAGAAAAGACTGACAGTGCCTCTGGGGCAGCTGTCTTCAGCCTTAGACCTGGAGAACCAACAGTTCTGTAGGTTTTATTGGTCAACCTGAATCGCCACGCAGGTTCATTATAAATTTAATAGTCTAGTTTCAGGTTGGATTAGATCAGAAGTGGTCAGCTCTGGTCACTAAGGGTGTTGGGGGGTTGTTTCTGATTTTTATTCGATACAATTTCTAAATGACTTAATCGATCTAAGGTGTAGAAACCTGCTGGACTGGGGCTGTCCCCGAGTTGGCTGGTCAGTCAGGGTGCTCTCTGGGAGTCTAGCAGTGCTTATTGTCTCCTGCTGCTGAGTAGGCCAGAGCTGTAGGGTCCCGGTGACGGTCCTGGGACCTGTGAGCTTGCACTACCCCTCTCCGAGTGCAGAGCAGGCGACCGCTGCGCGGTGTGGGAGCATGCCCAGGCCTCATTCCTCTGCACTGATAACCTCCTCGTAAATCCACTTCGAGAGGGTATAAAAAGCAAACTATCAGGTGGCTCCAAATTAAAAAAGAATAATTTTTTATACTTTGTAAGAAAAGATCTAAGACTACGCAGTAGTGTTGCTACTTATAATGCAAGTCCAGAGGTGTGCATTTTCGTTTTCCCAGGTTTGGTGTATGGGCTCTCCCAGCACAGTACCTTCACGGGTCTCTGGACTTTTAAAGTCAGCCTTTCAGCCTGCAGTGTAACTAGCTCACCCCAGGCCCGCGGCTGTGCGAGCCGTGAGGTCAGCCCGGTCCTGTCCTGTCTCCCTGCTGTGCTCAGGTGAGAGCTGTGTGCACTGGATGCACTACAGTGAGGCGACGAAATCCCGAGAAGCCTGGGCCAGGAGCATCCTGGACGAGTTCCGGGCCAACGTGGACATGCTGAAAAACGCCGTGAAAGACCACCGTGTCTCCTCCCAAGCTCCGGCCTCAGCCACATCGCAGGGGTCTCCACAGCACGGTGCCCCAGGTTACTGGCTCTCCTCTGTCCAGACGCTAAAAGTGCTCCGTGCAAATATTCCTGCTAAGATGACGGCAGGTTTCATAGTTTGCGGTTTACTGATCAAAGCCTTCCTAATCTTCAGTTCTTATTCACTGCCTCACACTGGTGGTGGTGGAGGGGATCCCCATTACCTTTAAAGCGCTTTGAGTGGAGTGTCCAGAAAAGCGCTATATAAGTGTAAGCAATTATTATCATTCATAAAACTATCGTTGCCAAGCTTATGGAGAAACTAATTTGCCCCCTTAGTCTAAAATGTCATTAGCACTTCAAATCAAAACTCGATACAATCAACCTTTTATGGAAGAGCTTAGTATCTTTCTTATCTTTCTTGTTTTGGCTCGGTTTGTTACTCTTTGTGGATGGAAACTAAGACTCTTTTGTAAATGAAGGTTTAAATTGCTTTCTTTCTACAGGGAAGATCTCCACTACTTCAACCAATGCATTCTCCACACCCAGCCAGCAACCCAAGACCCAATTAATATCCAGCTCCATTGTGCTAAGGATGGCAGACTTCAGTATCTACCAGGTCATTGTTCAGCTTGGTACCTGCTTGTACCTCTTGTTTTTATTTCTGCACAGGAAACCTACTTGATAACGTTGACCTAATTTGAATATGGTGCTCAGTTTGATCCATCACATATATGGGGTTGCAGATATGAGTCATAGCTCAGCGGGTGTGAGCCTGGCCATTAGCTGGATGGGAGACCTCCTGGGAAAGCTAAGACTGCTGCTGGAAGAGGTGTTAGTGGGGCCAGTAGGGGGCACTCACCTCAAGGTCTGTTTGGGTCCTAATGCCCCATTATAGTGACAGGGACACTACTGTAAAAAGGCGCCATTCTTTTGATTAGATGTAAAAATGGAGTCCTAATTCTCTGTGATCATTAAAAATCCCAGGGCATCTCTTAAAAAGAGTAAGGGTAATACTCTGGTGTTCTGGCCAAATTTCCACCTGGCCTTTACCAATCATGGCCTCCTAATAATCCCCATCTCTGAACTGGCTTCATCACTCTGCTCTCCTCCACACTGAGATCTGGTGTGTGGGGAGTGTACTGGTGCACTCTGGCTGCCGTTGCATCATCCAGGTGGGGCTGCGCACTGGTGGTGGTGGAGGGGATCCCCATTACCTGTAAAGCGCTTTGATTGGAGTGTCCAGAAAAGAGCTGTATAAGTGTAAGGAATTATTATGATTAAAAGAAGGGCTTATCGGATGTTGGTGAGCTAGGATGCTCTGGCAGTAAGATAAAGCTAGGATATGGGATTCTGATCTTCTAAGTCTACTGTGCACAATTCCATCTGAGGAGCTCAAATAGAGCCTACCTGTCCTTGGGTGCATCTTTTCAGATTAATGGGCTGTTAATGGTAGTTAGGTTGCTCTGATTCTGATTTGGAATCAGTTGAATTAAAGGAACATTAAACATCTGTACTCATTATAAAGTGATCACTCTTGGGCTGTTATCGCTGCATCTCTTCGTTCTTCCAGAGTCGGGTCTGGGTCTGGGCTGTCCCAGGGCTTCCCCTGCACTGCACCAGAACAGTAACAGCTGCCTAACTTACCGTATTTGTGAAACGTACGTTTCTGATCATCCTTGTTTTAATGTGTTAGGTGTCCACCGCGGAGCAGCATCGTTCAGTCCCCAAAGCCATGGTCTCTTGCAACAAGAGGACTCTCTACCTTCCTCAGGAAATGCCGGCCGTTCATCTGGAATTCACAGAGTACTACTTTCCCGACGGAAAGGACTACCCGAGTGAGTGCCCAGTGTAGGGGTCACTGCGCAGTCCAGTGCAGGTTTGACATGAGTTTGTGATGAAAATGGCCATATCCACTGGACACATCCCCCTGAACTCCAGCAGTGTTGCAGACGGTTTTATAGTCTAGGACCAACCATGGTCACCCTATGTTATCACCATGAATGGGTTTGTAAGAGTGACCATCATCAGTCCTATTGGGTCATAGGAAATATTTCCTCCCATGGCCCAGTGGCTTTTCCTGATGATGTTCTTCCCACCTTTCAGCTATTCCTGAGGTGTCATCTACAGCACGTATCGCAGTGACATGTCACATAGAGCAGTGTGCATTCAAGCCAGGTCACTAGTAATGACCCCAGGTCAGAGTCAGATTTCTATACCTGCAAGGCTTTTCCTCAGAATTCAGTGACCTGTCCCCCTTTTAGGGGGATTCTGACTTGTGTGAAGCTCCCGTTGGCTCCTCAGTCAAAGACTTCCAGTGTCAGAATCTGCAGTTCCTGTCGTGCTGTGTAGGGTTACTTCTGCAACAACACATCATCAGTGGGGTAAAACGAATCATCATCAAACTAATGCATAATGAGTCAATTGAAGTGCTCTGACCATTTGTAGTAACATTGCCAGCATAACAGGACTAGTGCATCATAATTTAGCACAAATAATGAGTGCTGATTATTCTGTGTTGATTTATAGCTTAAGTTATTAGGGAAATAAGGCAAACCACAATTTGGTTAAAATCGTATCTTTACTGTCACATCTGTACTAGCAGTGGTGATGTACTGTACTCAAATGCAGTGAAGTATAATAATAAAGCTGTGAAAATCCCAATCTAATTTCACAACTTTATTATTATTTAATTTGCTTGATGGTCTGATCCAAAGTGACTTATATTTGTACCCATACAGTATGTACTGCTGAGCAGTTCATTTCACCGGAGCAGTCTTGAGCGATGTACATTACTCCAGGGTACAACAGCAGCTCCCCACCCAAGACCCCCCCCCCAGTCTGAAGTCCTGAGCCCTGAACACTTCTCCACTCTGCTGTCTTATAGTGTGGGAGAAATGGAACAAAGGCACACCTGCTGAATACAAACCTCGCCAAGACTTCAGCTTTCCTTCTCTCGCTATGCCTCAGCGCTCTGGGATTCAGTCCCTAAGCGTGTCAGAGAGCCACCTTCCCTGAGCGCATTCAGACCAAGACTCAAAGCCCCCTTCTTCAGGAAGGCTGCCCCTTGCTTCCTCCTCCGCACTCCCAACCCTTGTTTTTCAGTTGTGCTAGTTTTGGTACCTCTTCTCCTTGTTCCCTCTTTTCCTTACCGGAAAGCGCTTTGAGAAGTAACTGTGAAAGGTGCTGTGCGGAGTGACGTTTACAAGCAGCAGCAGTAGTGGTGTTGGGGGGTTATTGAATGTGGAGCGCTCCTGGTGTCTGAGGTCTCCCTCGCTCTCTGCAGTCCCCTGCCCCAACCTGTACGTGCAGCTCAACGCCCTGCAGCTGGTCCTGGACGGCCGGAGCCTGGTGTGGCTGAACCAGTTCGCGCTGGACCTGCGGCAGAGCCTGGAGCAGTTCATGGCCCTGTACAAGCTGGACGACCACGAGAAGCCCGACGAGCACGTGGACTTCAGAGTGGACGGGCTGATGCTGAAGGTGCGCCGGGCTCACCGGTCCAGTCGAGATCCAGCTGCCCCGTGGCCGGAGCTGAACTAAACATCACCTTTCTTGGGACAAAATATCCTTGTAGTGGCGCAAAAGCATTTTGTAAAAGCTGATATGAAAGCAAACATTTAGAATGCAATAGGAATTTTGGTTCTCAATAGTCCCTTGAGATTTGTTTGGTGAGAGAGAGTGATTGGCTGTGCTGTGCTACATTGCAGGTTCATCCGGACTTTAAATCTATTAGGTTGTTCCCCCTTAAGTTATGTTCATTAAGCCTCATCACTGCGTTTCTTTTTCCCTACTTCATCTGTGTCTTGTCCTTCTCCCAGCTGATCGTTCCCTTGGAGAAGGAGCTGAAGGGCCACCCGGACCTCCCGTGCTCCATCTCCATCCAGACCTCGGAAATGGTCGCCACCAACACCAGGCACTCCTCCCAGTGCACGCGCTCCAGCCTGGAGGCCGTGCTGCAGGATTTCAAGGAGCAGGAGTTCTTCAGCAGCGCCTCCACGGGCTTCCCCAAAAGGCCGGACAGCTTCAGCGTCCTTCACCCGGTGTTCCAGAGGCACGCCCACGAGCAGGACACGAAGATGCACGACATCTACAGGGGCTTCGTCACGCCCACCCTGAGCACAAACGCACTGAAGACCTCGGCTGCCACCGACCTGTGGGCCGTGCATTTCTCGCAGTTCTGGGTGGATTATGAGGGGATGAAGAGCGGGAGGGGTCGGCCGGTGCCCTTTGTGGACTCCTTTCCCCTCTCCATCTGGGTGTGCCAGCCTGCCAGGCACGCCCAGAGCCAGGAGCACCTTTTCGCCCCGGGGCGCCCGTCGTTGGGCATCCCGAAGAGCGAGTCGGCAGAGCTGAGCAGCCGGCTGCAGCGCAAGAAGCTCCTGAAGGATTACTACAGCACGGACTCCGAGCCGGTGACCAATGGCATCAGGAAGCCGCACTCCCTGGACAGCATTCCCACGTCTTCCCAGTCGGCCCCCTCTCCCGGGGAGGCGGGCGTCCACGTCCTGGTGCACGTCCAGAAGCACCTGAGCCTGCAGGTCAGCCACTACCAGTACCTCTTCCTGCTGCGCCTCCAGCAGTCCCTCCGGTCCCTGCAGCAGACCCTGCAGGAGGACCTGGAGCTGGCGGCCGGGAAGCACAGGGGCCAGGGCGACGTCTGCGTGGGGCTGCTGCTGAAGAGTGCCGAGGTGGCCCTGCTGCTTCACCCGGTTCCCGAGGCCGAGACGGGGGGCAAGTCCCCAGGGTCCGACCACGTCAGCCCCGTAGACTCCGACATTTCCCCTTCCGAGAGCCAGGTGCAGCTGGAGCCCGGGGGCGAGGCTCTGGCGTGCGCCGGGAAGGGGCCGGCTGCGGTTCTCCAGAACTCGTCCTCGGTCGACGACTTGCTGTGCCACCCGGGCGGGGAGGCGTCGGCACCCGGGCCGGCGCCGCTGCAGCCCACTCCGGGCTACGTCACCAAGAGCTGCTCCGAGAGGTCGGACGGGGAGGACGGCACAGGAGCCGCGGCTGGGGACTTGGAGGACACCTCCGGGGGTCCCGGCGACCCCCTTTCGGTCAGCGATCACACCCACGAGGAGCACAACAGCCTGGCCGACGGGCGAGCTCCCCAGAACGAGATCCCGGGTGCTGCAGACGGGAGGCTGAGGGCGGGAGACTCGGGAGACTCTCCGTGTGACCCCGGTGCCTCCAGAGACTGCAACGGCAGCAGAGAGAGACCTCCGGGGACCAGGATGCCTCAGTCGATGTCGAGGTACTGAAAGGGTCCTTGTTTCTGCCGATGCTGCAAAGTGTTTGCCAGCTGCCACAGCCGTGTGTGGCGATCAAGGCACAGATTTCAGGGTGTGACATCAACCTGCAGGTTGCTTAAAGCTCTTATCTCGTGCGTTCCAAATTAAGCTCCTTAAGACTGGGGGGCTTGACGTGAGCTATGTTCGTTCTTGACTTGACCTATTAAGTGCCTTTTAAATTTACGGACACCTGTCGTATAGTTGGTAAACTTTCGGGAATAACTGAAAGGTGGGATAACCAGATTAGAAACTGCCATTGTGCCATGTGCAGAAATATTTTGGATAGTTTTATTGCAAATCCACTGATCACTTCTAAATGCCCATTCCTGGTGAGAACAGGAAGTGACTGGGGCTGTACGAAGCTATAATGAAACGCTGCTTGGATTCAGAGCACTGCAAGGGATTCGCTTTTGTGTGCGTCTTCCTAAGTGTTTTCTGGAAAAGGGCCTTTTTTTGTAATGAATGAAAACTTTGCGAACCTCCGCTGAACTGCGCTGTGGCATCTTGCATCCTCTGGTGTCTTCTGCTTTTTCATCCATCTGAGCCTTTCGTGACTCCTTTGAGCCCGGAACCGTGCTCCGTCATCGGCTTGGTTACCCTTGTGAGGATTCTCTGTTCTTTCCGTGTTGCGGATGTCAACTAATGAGCGACGCGGTATGCTGTGCTCGCCCCATCTAACTGGAAACAGTTTAGATAGCCTGGTGAAGAGCAGTTCAGTCCAGTTTGTTTAATAAAAGGGCATGGCCGCAAAGAAGCCTCCTGAAGGCCCTTTGACCCTGAGCCATACTTGGTTCTTCACCCTCTGTGGCCCTGAGAACGATGTCTTTATTCATTTCAGATTTTATCCGCCTTCATACTGGCAATCTGCAGACAGTTTTCATTCCATTCTGGGGACGAAAATCCCATTTTCCCTAATGAAGAAAGGATACTATTGGTTGCTGGTATGTGATCAGTTTGTTGATCATGTCCTGCTGGGTGTGAGCTTTGAAAACATGGCAGGGTAGCTTGTTCCAAACTCCTACAGCCATGCGGGGTAGCTCTCAGTGGAGAGTGTACATCTGCTGTATTCGTTAAAGGCTCAGAATTAGGTCCTCTCTGTTCATACCCTGCGGTGATGTCAAAGCCTGCCCTGCGCACTTCAGACACAAACATGTTTTGTCTGCTATGGGGCTCCAGGCTGGCTGAGCTGCGAGGGGCTGATGAGCGCCGACAGGGCCTGTCTGGACAGTAGTGTGTGGAGTCTGTGTCCTGGCACATCCTGCAGCCCAAGACCACTCGGGGCTCCGCAGAAATCAGATGGGTTCGGACCTAAGAGACCTCAGAGATCGGATAACTAAAGGGTTCAGAACGAGGACAAAAATGGTCTTCTACAGGTTGTGCCTGCAGCCAGTCCCTTGATACGTACTAATCGCTGTCAAACAATTTACCCGTCGTGAAGTGTTCAGTATTGTTCACAATGCCAAGGACGTAATTCTGAAGAGGGCTGTCTCATAGTCCAGCTGGAATGTAGATGGAGGTTCTTATGGAAATGTGCTGTGTCTTATGTTTGTGACTATGTGGTGGTCTCTTCACTGCAGAGAAGCACCTCTATACTATACTCTTGCACACTGTATTGGTATAGGAAAGTGACTGATTCAGGAAGATTCAGAAGTTTCAGTTTATCTGTTAGTACCTTCAGGGTTTTTTTTTAGCCTTTTCTCACGTTATTTGTACAGGCAGGCGCAGTCTAGTCATCTCCTTCACACTTTCCCCTGCCTTGGCTCTGACGCCTCTCTCGAGCTGCCCAGTGCAGAGCCGGGCAGATGGGTGGCAGACGGACAGCAGGAGGAGGTCCTCCAGCCTTGCTGGTCATCCGCAGGCCTGTGTCCGGTGCCAGGAAGCGCAGCCGCCGCCGTGTGTGGACAAGTGGCTGTGCTGCTGTTTCCATCCTTAGTCCGGCCCCGTCTCCTGCTGTCAGTCAGCGTCGCCGGCATCAGAGATTTTAAGAATGATAGCTTTTTCATAACTGACAGTGCTTCTTTAGCAGTTCATGTTCATTAAGTTCACCCGTTGAGTGTTTAAAGTGTCTAGTCTCCACTCCTCTGTCCGTTGTTTGGCGTTTCGCTGTGTTCATTCTGGAGAAGCCCGCTGGGTTGACGTTGTCATTGTCTTCGAAGGTCTTGAACACAGTTGGGTCTCGGCATTAGCATTCAGTGGCGCAGTGCAGAGAACTTAATTTGAGCTTAATTTCCTTCAGCCTGTCAGTGGACATTTCTGGACCAGGTACATGTCTGGTACAATAAAAACTCAGAGTGTTTGGCTTTAAAACTGTTTGCCTCCTAACAACCTGGAGATGTAAGAGGCGTGCACTTGAACTTGGTCTGCGTCAAGATAAGGGCGCTGAACATGTTAGAAGCCATGCAATAGATATAAACTGTAAAATTTAGTAAAGAACACTGCAGGTACTCCTCAACATATTTAAATCCGACTTTTCATGAGCGCTTGCGTGCGGCCTCAGTCCTGTCTGGAATGATGTCCACCTTGTGTGCAATGTTACTCTTCTTGTCACAGCTGAAGAGGAAGCCAGCACTGGGCATTAAGATACAGTGTGTGAAGTAGTTTTCTGCAAAGCTCTTTGCCCGAATTCATCTTTGTTATTAGACTCGCGTGGTGGGTGTCCCTTGAGTGGGGGGTCAAGGCAGGCTTGGGGGGTTTTACTGCCCTGAATTAACGGGAGCCCCCTGTCACAGAGAGGGGCTCAGAGAGGTCTCGCTCACCAGCGTCCCCTGGGAGAAAAGACAGGCGAGGCTGAAGGACAGTACTGTGTAGTGCACAGTGATAACAACATTGTCTCAGTGGCATTTTGTATTATTGCAGGAATGGCAGTTTTATGTGCGAAAGTATTGTATCTGAGTGGGTTCTGCCTTACATAAAGTTCTGTGCAGCGTAACTCTTGGGTATCACGGGGAGCACCCTCTTGTATTTCTCTCAGCGCATTAACTAAGACCTGATTCCGACATCAGTGTTTTTTACATGGCCGGACAGCAGGACCAGCAGTGTGTCAGTCCGGGCAGTCACTGCGTTTAATGAGCCGGGCTTCCACGAGGCCAACGCTGTTTCACTGCTGGTGTCTCCCCGCGGGACAGCTGGGCCAGCATCAGGGTTACGGTGAGGCGACATTTGGCAACAAATTCATGGACCCAAAGGACGTTTTCAACCTTTACGACGCGTTAGAAAAGACCGCTTTCAGCACAGCGCTGCAATAGGGAAGGTGTTTGTCGTTGTGTTTTGAAGCGGGAGGCTCATGAAAGAGAGATCGCAGTCCAGCTTCTCGGTGTCCTACAAGGCCCTGAAGAAGAGCCCGTCCCTGCGGTCGCTGGACAACATCTCCATCGACAGCAGCCTGCTGGAGGAGAACATGCTGGAGAGCGACAGCAGCGATGGCTTTCTGCTTGCGGAGAGAGGTAACGCCCACGCGGCCCGGGGTTCGAGGGGAGAGGGGCTCTCGGTGGCGCGCTCGGAGACACTCGAGTATCGGTCTTGAGAAGATGAGGTTTCCGTATCTTCTCAGCAGAAAAGAGACTCTTTCCCGCAGATTCCACTAGGTGGCAGTAGATCAATTCAAACTCTTCTGCAGCAGAACTGTTGAGATTCAGGAAATGCTGTTGACTTCTCTGGTCCTCTGCTGATGCGCTGTGTAGCCGATTCTTCATAGAGCACACCAGCAAGCGTAATATTTTAGTACAACGTTTGATTTTTCCAGAAAGGCAATGAAAAAAGCAGCAAATGCAGGTTAATATCTTAGTGTTGGGAAGAAAGTACTTTGTACTTGCCCAGATACTATAACTAGCAGTACTTTAAGCCCTGGTTATTTTCACTGTATTTTTATTAGGAGGAATGTGTCTGTTATAAAGTATAAAAAAAGAATATGTTTGGGAAAGGAGTCCAGAAAAGAGAAACTGAGAAAATGCTTTGTTTGTGGTGAGCTTGGTTGGCTGATTTGTGGAAGAGACATGCTTTCAGCACAGACATTGTGTCTTGAGATGCTTAATCAATATAGACGAGGCCTTGTTTGCAGCAGGTGGTTTAATTAAAGGAAAACGTCGAACTTCTTGCCACAGATGGGATTTCCGACGACGTGTCGGTGGCGGGCTTCAGAGACGCCTCGAGCGAGCAGAGCCCCGCGGAGAGCGCGAACGAGGCCCTGGGCCCGGAGCACGACCGGGGAGAGTCGCCCGACGCCGTCAGTGCCGCCTCCCAGAGCGCAGAGGAGAGCTCCCTGGACTTGGTAACGCGCCCTTCGGCCCTCCGCGTGACTTGACTCGGTCCCGCAGCAAAGAGGCGTCGACGGTCTCGACCCGAGTGTGTGTTTGTAGCTCGCTGTCTGTCTTTCTAGTACCTGCTGTGTAGATACAAGAGTGGCTCTGCGTTGGGGGTCCGAGAGCTGGAGCCGACAGAGAGCTGCTGATGATTCTGCACAGAGAATTGATTCAGCTGGGCTGGCACTGGCTGGATGTCACGCCCCTGTGTTTGGGCACAGGGCAGCAGAGTTTCACTCTGTATGTTACTTAAATTGCACTCGACTCGGTGAGACTCCTCACTTCACGTATAAGGACACCTGTAGTGTGAGATACACCTCAGTAGGTGGTCTGTAGGTCAAATGCTGCTCACTTTAAAACTGAGCGTTATAATTTTGTCGTCTTCAGTGCTCGTCCAAGATCCCAGCGTTCCCAGTGTAAGGTGCAGCCTGTTGTTCCACTTGCCTGTTGGCTCTTCAGCTCAGGGCCTTTTCCGTGTCCTTGTCCTGTTCAAGGTGTCGGTGGTGGTGTTTAAGATATTTGGTGCCAACTGCGGCCTGGACATCAAGGGGGAGAGCTTGGCCGTGTACCTGGAGGTCAGCGAGCTGGTGACCGGTCAGCTGGGGAACGTGAGCATCCGGCAGTACCTCAGCAACCGCAGCCTGGGTAGGAACCGGCCGCGGGAATCGGGGTTTATCTGAATCCTGAGCTTTTCGGGATTCTCTGTGCCTTTAATCCCAGGATCCTGACAGGAGATCCAAAGCTTTTGAAGAGCCCATAGTCTCAGCTGTAAAATGCGATTCCCTACACGTGTACAAATTTCTTATTTTTTAAACTTAGTTTTGACATGGTGCCTTGATTTACATCTGTTTTACCATTTAAACTGCTGTCCACCAAATATCGTCTGATAACAAGGTTGCTTAAGCCCGGCATATAATGTAGACCTCTCTCTGTCAGGGGGTGTCCACCTTGTGGTCTGTGTGGGTCCTAATGCCCCAGTATGGTGACAGGGACACTATACTGTAAACAGGTGCCGTCCTTCATATGAGATGTAAAACTGAGGTCCTGACTCTCTGTGGTCATTAAAAATCCCAGGGCGTTTCTCAAAAAAGAGTAAGGGAGCTACTCTGGTGTCCTGGCCAAAGTTCCTCCTGACCTTTACCAATTCATGGCCTCCTAATAATCCCCATCTCTGAACTGGCTCCATCACTCTGCTCTCCTCCCCACTGAGAGCTGGTGTGTGGTGAGAGTACTGGTGCATCATCCAGGTGGGGCTGCACACTGGTGGTGGTGGAGGGGATCCCCATTACCTGTTTGAGTGGAGTGTCCAGAAAAGTGATATAGAAGTGTAGGGAATTATTATGATTAAAAGAAGGGCTTATCTGATGTTTATGAACGAAGATGCTCTGGCAGTAGGACAGGAGATGGGAATTCTGATCTTCTATGTCTACTTTATTCTTATTCTTTTTCTATTACTTGTCATAGTCCTTGGTTGTCTTTTTGAAAGCAGCCACGGGTGTCTTTGTATTCCCTCAGGCCTTTGTGTGTCAGCTGTGAATGCGCCTTTTCTCTGGGGTCCTTCCACAGTTAGAAGGTCCATTCAGGAGGCCACTGGCTTCGCTTTGTCAGTGTCTAAGGGTTTTGAAGACGGTTCAGGTCTCCTCACTGTCTTTCCTGTTCAAGACTAAGGCCTTTCATTTTCTTGGACCTCTGTTCTGTTTTTACTGTAATGCGGTGATCACAATTGGGGTCTTGCTAGTGCATTTTACCGTTCATTATTGTAATGTAACATCCCTTTGATTTAAATGTCATACCTGTACCTGTATATTGTAACATTGTTTGATTGTTTCCCTGCTTTGCATGGAAGATGACGGTAGTGTTTTTGCATAATCACTTAAGTCTCCTCATAAATAACCCCTCGTGCTTTGCGTTTTACATTTTATATTTGTGGGTTTTGCTACCCTACACTTATTTACATTAAATAGCATCTTGTGTTTATCAAGTCCTGAATTTGCTTTAAATCTGTACAATTATTTTTCACCGTCTAGAGCTCTATCTTAACCTTCCTTTTATTGTATGATGGGCATTGTTAATTGGTTTGATAATCATACCAAAGTCTACATCTTTAATATTGGAACAGTTACAGAGAGGGCTTGGTAGTTAGCAGCTGATTGAACCAAGGATCTCATCCATGTGTTTTTTGAGAAGAGCCAGGCCTTGGTCTTCAGCTACATGCCTGGGCAGCTTGTTCCACACTCCCACAACCCACAATAAAGTTAGGAGGAGCATCAGTCTTAAAATAGTTCCCTTAAGTACTATTAATTATTAACATTAACAATTGCTTGCATCACCTCAATTTGAGTGTTTATTTGTACCTTTTTCCTGTCCATTAACCTGTTCTTAATCCCCATACATGTTCTAATTGTAGGTTTTATAACCTTAATTGTAAAAAGAGCAGGACTTATTGGTCTTTAATTTTTTTTTAGTTCAGTTGTCACATTTTTCAATGTATAGGCTATTAGCAATTTTCCGCTCAGTGGATATTACCACTGCCTCGAGAGGCTGCCAGAAGAGTTTAGTTAATGGGGAAGGGAGGGCATTTCTGACTTACCATTGGTAGAATGTCAATATTGGAACTGTTGCCTGAGCATTAAATTGCCTCATTAGTGAGAGAGCTGATTGAACACAGGTGATGAGCTGATCAAACCTGCGGAATGTCGAGCCTTGTGAAAGTCAAGAAGGAAAAGCACAGAAAAAACAATATGTCCCCTTATCATGAGAATACTTGTGTGTCACTGGTATGTTGGAGGCTGGACTATAGTGCCTTCAGAAAGTATTCAATCCCCCAACAACATACAGTATACAACAGTTTAAGGGGGGAAATATTATTTTATCGTGTAGCAAAAATGTATAAAATATCTTCTTTACTGAAGTATTCGCCTCCTGAGTCCTGAGTGCTGTGTAGAATCGCTTTTTGCAGCCGTTATAGATCTGAATCTTCTTGGGTGTTTCTGCATCAGCTTTGCACATCTGGGTTTGGGGATTTTCACACGTGCATCTTTGCAGATCGTCATAAAATGATGCTGCCACCACCGTGCCTCATGGTGGGGATGGTGTTGCAGTGATGATGAGCTGTGTTCACTTTGCACCAGAAAACGGAGACATTCAGGCAGAGAGAGCTCAAGTTTTGTGTCATCAGATCACAGAATGTTTTGCCACCAGGTGTGCCATGTGTCTCCTTGCAAACTCCAGGGGTACTTTGAGCTTCCATCTAGCCACGCTCCCATAGAGGCTGGGTCTGTGCAGCACTGAAGAGGTTGTCATCCTTTGGGCAGGTTCTCTGATCTCAGCCATAGAGCTCCGTAGTTCTGTCAAGGTGCCCACTGGGTTCTCGGTCACTTCTCTGATCACAGTTCTTCTTGTCTGGTTGCTCTGTTTGGTCGGCTTTAGCGAGAGTCTTTCCATTTCCTAATGATGGACCTGGAAGTGGCCCTCAGAAATTTCAACACCCTACAAAAAGGGTTTTTATGCCCCTTCCCAGATCTGTGCCTCCTCACAGTGCCATCACAGAGGTGTACAGACAGCTCCATGGTCTTCATGGCTTTGCAATCCTCATGCACAGTCAACTGATGGACTTTATGTAGACAGGTGGGACCGACCACAGCTGGACTCCACTCAGGTTTTAAAAGTGATCTCAAGGAAAATTTGATATAGTCTGGTTTAATTTGTATTGTCGTAGCAAAGGGGGTGTTATTTTGGTGCTTCCTTTTAAGTTACATGTTCAAATTTTGACATTACTTTATAGTACTAATAGAATAATAAAACTAATAGAATACTAATCAATAATTAATTGTATAATAGTAATCAATAATCAAATCAGCCATACTTGTAAGCCACTTTGACTTTATTGATGATGAATTTGTGTAGATCAGTGACAAAAATCCAATGCAAATGTATCTCTCTTCGGGTGGCAACATTAAAAATTGTGGAAAGATCCAAGGGGGTGAATTTCTGAAGGCACTCTAAGACATTGTGAGCTATTTCTGCACTTTGGCTTGTTGTCTGGGGTGTTTCACAGAGGGGCATTTCCAGCATGGCGAGATGTCACAGCCAGATGTAGTCTGTTACTGTCACTGAGATCAGTGGGCAGGCGTGACTGTGGCTCAAGGGCTGGGCAGGAGTGTCTAGTTGCTGCAGGGCTGATAGACATCAGAATGATGTGTGCGGCTTGAGGGCTCATTCGAAAGTGACAGCTGTCCTGCGGGGCAGTGTGTCTCCTCATGCTGGTCCTGTAAGAATGGCGATCTTGCGGGGACGGGGATGTGACCGTTACTGTGTGCTCTGGATAGCCCTCCCTTCCAGACATGAGCCCCACTGAACAGTTGTGGGAAGACCTGCGGCTCCCGGGGCTCGGAGACGGGTTCGACAGGAGGAATGGGACAGAATCCCACAGGCGTAGTAAAGGAGTTTATTTCCATATGTTGGAATTCTTACAAGGTGCGAACTGCAAGCTGGGCGAAGCTTGTGTCAGAGATGTACAGTTTGTACTGCTTCCACAGCTGCAAGCCCACAAACCTGGTTGATCATACTCGTTGAGGGCAAGTGTCATGCAGCAAAATGAGCTCACCTGCTTCGGGCGAGCTCCATGTTGTTCACCAGCGACAAAAAGTGATGTTTGTGGTTGAATTTTAGGTCTAATAAGAGTCTGATGGTCCTGATAGATTGATGGACGTACTTGTGGAAGACAACTGTTTAAATCGGTCTGGCCTGCCAGACAACTGACTCCTTCAAATATCCAAGTTTGAAGATTAATTGTAGCAGTCAGTAAAGACAGCATTTTTGTTAAGTGCCATACATTAATGTGAATACCTTTTAACTGCAGATACACAACAGCAGCTTATGGTACTTTTCCACAGTAGGAGAAACAAGGCTGATAGATTGCACCTGAGTTGCTCCGTGTGATTCAGTAGCCTTTCTTGCCATCCAGAGTAACCTTCGCTGTTACTCCCGTTCGGCAGAAGTTAATTATAATCCCAGTCCCAAGCCGCTAAACCATTCACCGCTGCGCTTTTCTCCACTTGCCGGCGTCGGAGGCGTGAGGGGGAGACGAGACATTTTATGTTACAGAATAAAAGGGAATTATTTTTATGAATTGAATATGTACATTTTACCTAGTATGAAAATCAAGAGCAGGTTCGTAATGAAAGCCATAAACTGGGAGGCTCCTCACACTTATTAATATTCTTTATTATTATTATTATTATTATTATTATAAATAAAGAGTAGAAGAGCTAGCACTTTCGGTTGCAATTCCTTTACTAGAAATTGCAACGTACTGAATCTTTAATCCTGTTTTCGGTCTGTTTGGGTTTTTTTAACGTGTTGTCTAGCGTGCTGCTAATGTAACTGGCAGGTTTGCTATTGTGGGCCTTTGCTCTTGCTGGATGTGCTTCCTGTGCCCCACTGAAAAGACGCGTGGCTGTGTCTCACAGGGGCAGGTGCTGCCACACACCCCAGGCGCAGGAAGTCCACCCCGGAGGTCAGGCTGCGCCTGGACAGCGGGCCGAGCGCCGCGGCCTGCTCCCCGCTGGCGGCCCAGAACGGCTTCCTGCAGTGCCAGATCGATCGGGTCAGCTCCGACTTCCTGCTGTCCTCCATCAGGAACCTGGGCCGGCTCGTAGAGGACGGCTCCGCCTCCCAGGTGCTTCCTATGAAGGTCACCATTTCTGACACCCGGATTAACCTGAAGGTAAGTGAAGCACACAGTTGCCCCGAGTTGCAGCTTTTTAACGCAGTAAAAGTTCACTTCATACAAATGTCCGACGTGTGCTGCAGCACTGCTGCAGTTAAATAGCTTGTGAGCAGTCAAATGAGAATTTCAATTTGAAAAAAAAATAGTTGTTATAGTCAGTCTCCCTCTTTATTTAAGATACAGGAACAATTTTGATTATTTTCAATTACATCTCAAAATACAATAGATAGGGAGGTTAAAGGTTAAGGTGTGTTTTCCTCCGCATCGCAGGGTGACTTAAGTGTGTGCATTTTCATTTCTCCAGTGCAAATTCCATCCCCTGCAGGCTCTCTTTCAGGAAAACCCGGTTCAAGAGACCACCAGAGTCTAGTTGTCGGAAATGCTGGCGTTATTTTTATCCTCCTGACCGTGGAAGGGATTTTTCTCTACCTCTTGAGAGAGTGTTGTGAAAGCGAGGCTGCTATTACTGCTTTATCCTCTTCCAGAAAGAAATCCATTTCACTGAGACCCTGTGGAATGATATACAAAAGGAATAAATCCGGCTTTCTTTACAATAGGGGCTTGCTGGTGCTGTTTTTACACATTCCATTACCATCAATGAAAAGAGAGTCCTGCAAGCACAGCCTCATTAAATAAAGGGAGGAGAGTATGGCGCTGTGCGGCCTATCCGCCTTTTATGGCAGCTGAAAATTGCACGGCAGATTTTAGCCTGAAGTCCTCCTGGTTCTCGCGGAGCTGTGTGTGAGAAAGCAGTGGGTGGCTTATAAACAAGAACTCTTCGCTGTACTCTGCTGTTCTTTGAAGCACTCTGGTTTTTATACGGGACACCAAGCCAAAACCTAATTATAAAAGGTGCTCCTCACTAAAACTTCAGTGCATTATAATTGTGAGGCACCTACTGTGCGTGAAGCCCCTAGTTTCTGTTCTCTAAGCAGCTGAAGGTGATAACACACCTGGGCACTGGGCTGGCTTTTTGAAGGAGTGCATTTGCGGGTTCGAGCCAGCAGAGCCCAGTGTGGCGCTGGGGAGGGGAAGCTTGAAGGCGGCCCTCTGCGGGCAGGCAGGCTGGCGGGTGCTCGTCCTGGCCGCGCGGTGCTGTCGAGCCCAGGAGGACGGCCTTGCTGCAGGGCCCTGTGCGAGCGCTGCTTTCAGCCCTGCGGCCCCTCAGGCTCGCCGAGATGGGCTTCTTTTTCCCGCCATCGTCGTAATGAGACGTGCCAGGGGTTCGGAGACTGCACCGGAAGAGAGAGGCCCGTACTGAGATGTGTGCGACTTTTCTCCTCGCAGGACGACGGCCCCCGCGGGAACACCTCAGACCCAGAGCCCTCCCCGATTGCGGTGCACATCGACCGCCTGCTTATTCACAGGAGAGACGATGGCTCTTTCTCTATCGGAGGTAGGCCAGTCCTGTGAGTGGGGCCCACTGGCACCAAGAAGGCAGCAAAAATACAAGCACACCATGAATACCCACATTAAGATGACAAAAATATATATTCTTTTAGTCTGTGGTCAGAAATCACCTTGCCTGTCAAGAATGCATGTATTTTACGCTATCTTGCGCTGTGGCAAACCAGCTTCAGCAAGAGCTCCAGGCCTCCAATCTTTGTAAACAGCTACACAGTGGGTTTTCATTAGCCTATCGATTAGATTAGTGGTGCCGGGTATTTTCTGCACATTTTCACATGCATGTAGTTAAATTTGTTTGGTTTTTAAAGGGTGTGCGTGATGCTGTTTGGTGGCTGGGGATATCTGAGTGCTGTCTGTTTCTGGTAAATCCTGGATATTAATTCTCTCGGCCACCACGAGTTCTTGTAAGCACAGACGGATGGGATTTCCCGGGTTGGGGTAGGGTCATTCACATCCTTTTATCAGGCTTTTTTCTGAACATGATCTTTAGTGTTAGTCTGATTCTTTCCTCCATCTTTCCATTCTGTGTAACGGTTTCTATGGTCACAGTGAACTAGAGACGAACCAGACTACAGCTCCCAAGACTACATCCTGGACGAGATGCCAGTCCAGGATGCAGGATACACACACACCTGGGGCATTTTTGAAACACAGTTTACCTAGACGGCATGTCTTTGCACTGTGGGAGGAAACTGGGGAGCTGCCTGTGACAACGTGGGCTGACATGCAAACTCCACACACAAGGCACGGTGGTAGTCTGGCTTAGGAGAGACACCCGTGGTTCCGGTGGGGACCACACCGGGGCTCCCCCACCTTCCCAGGGAGGCAGAGAGCTGTCAGGAGTGTCTCCGGAAGAGCTGGGGCAGCAGTGTGCTAAAGCAAGGCAGTGGGCAGATACTGGGGAGTGAGAGGGCAGTACTGATAGTGCCATGGAGACGGTACAGGGAAACGCTCGAGTTGGGTACTTCTCCAGGCCGTCCCACAGCCGTGAGGATGCGTGGGGAGCTGCCTTCTTGCTTCCTGCATAGAACCATAGCTGGGGAGGAAAGGGCCACTCCGGGGCCCAGCTGTGGTGGGTGACCAGCTGAGAGCTACCACCAGACCCTGTCTGGGAGAGCGCTCCACACTGACAGCGCCTTTACCCTCCGCCCAGCCAGCCCACTACAGGAGGCGAGCCGAGAGCCTGTCTCTGGGGGTAGCAAGGGCGAATCAGCAGGTGGCGCTAGTGAGAGGGGGAATTCCTGACTGATGGAAGGGCGGCAGCTGTGGGAGAAGAGACTCTTGAGGAATCGCCCATAAAACGGGCCTGAGACTGACAGCAGTCCGCACAGAGGGAGTGTTTCCCCTTCCCCGGCAGACCTGGAGCCGCGAGTGGAGTGCGCGGCGTGCGAGTCCTGCTCCAGTCCTTCTCAGGAGAGAGAGAGGAGCAGGGAGAGGGGAAGGAGGTCAGCCCAGTGAGTCAGGGAGAAGCAGAGCATGGAGGGGAGAGAGGGGAAAGCCCAGCAGGTCACATCCAGTGTAGAAGAGTCACACAAGCCTTAATGATTCGTTATTCAGTCTAGCTGCAGGTCCTCTTCATCACGAGCCAGCAGCCTGAGTGGGAGCAGAATCAAGGCGCGAATGGAGATATACTTCCAAGCAGCCTATCAGTGGTGGCCCTGCTGCACGCCCCAGGTGATCGTACTCGAACCGGGGACACCGGCGGCTCCCTTGGGAAGTGAAAGGCAGAGAGGGCCGTATTCACAGCAGGGATCGGCCTTTGGGGAACTGACCTGGCTCTGCCTTGCCCAGCTTCTGGAATTGGTTCTGACCTGTTTCCCAAGGACGTGCTGCAGTCTAGCCTGCGAACGAGGCGTGTTCTACACGACTCTCAGTCGACGCGACTGCCACGGTGTCTGTTCTCTTCTCGTGGCACCGAATCACACGGGGGAGATGCGATTCGGTTTATTGACATTGCTTCTCACGCCACAGCCTTTTCATTTTTGGAAACTGGAGCTCACTAAAGCACAGGAAAGATGTCTTTGTCTTTACCCGGTGACAATGAGGATGGCTTGCAGCCCTTCACAAAACCGTCAGCTCTTGACAGTTGTCATGCCTGCCGTAAGTTGCGGAGTTCAGCTGGAAATGAGTCTCCCTGCCCCATTAGAGTATTCCCCGCTGTCATACTTGAGCCTGAGATACGAGGTAGCTATAGGCTGAAAACAGAACAGCAGGGAAAGAAGCTGTTGAAATGTGAGCCTCTTCCATTATTATTGAATGCTCGGTCCTGTAACTCTGTGCGTTCCCTCCCCCCAGAGCTGATCTGTGTGTGCGCGCGGTGGTTAGGAGATGAGATTGTGTGGTCGCGCAGGCTGGAAGTAGTAATCGTCCACCCGCCTCGGTGGCCTCCGAGCGCTGGCCTGGTCTGCGGTGCCGGCGTGTACGCCTCCCGTCGGAGCCGCTCCCGGTTCCAAAACCTCCACCCTCCCGCCAAGCTGCTTCTGTGGAGCACGCTGACCGCGAAGCAGACGGGCGTCTTTCAGCTGGAAACTGCCGCCTCTGGAGGGACTTGTGCGCCAAGACCCCGTGGCTGAAGTGCGGGCGCCAGTCCCGTTCTCACGCGGCGCGTTTCTCGTCCCTGCAGCAGCGGACGAGCCCCCCGGGCCAGGAGAGGCGGAAGCGAGGAGCGGAGAACGGAAGTTGGGAGATGTTCCTAAGGTCCCCACAGTCCCCTGCAGGTCCCAGGCCACTCAGACGACCCCGGACAAGCCCGACCCTCCAGCCGCTCCACACGACCGGACGCCAGGCAGCGCCGCCGACGCCACGGCTCTTGGCACAGAACAGGTGAGCAGAGCGCCGCCCTGCAGGATGCTCGCTATAACCCTGGACTGATCTGCGCCGAGCGCCCCATGAGTCAGCGTTTACTACTGCGCTACCTTAACGTGCCACACAGGTATTTCAGCCCGCTCGATGACGATTACTAAAAGCAGCTGTCCGGTTTCATCCGGTCACTTTACTGGTGGTGTTGATTCCTCTATCAGGAGAGACCGTGGGCATCTTTAACGCAGCGTCAGTCTTTTGTGAGTATGGGCCTTAGTGTCTTAGAAGTTTGGGAATAAAGGGGTCTGTGTGAAAATAAAATGTGAAAGAAAATACAACTGTAGTCGCAAGCTGTTGTTAGCCTGTTTTTAAACCAGTTTCCGCTTCCTTTGTGGGAATTGGAATCATTTTATAATTGCTTGTCGAGGATTTCCCTTGACTTCCCCCGGTCAGTCCACTGGGCAATGCTTGCTGCTGCTGGCACTAATACCGTACATACAGAATTACTTTCAAAGCACGCTTTATGACTGAGAAAGCTGAGAATTTTAGAGTACAAACTTGTGGGGGGGAAATAAACTGTAGATTAGATGAAAAGTTGATTAGGTGCAGTGACACGGAGACTGCTCTAATATACCGTATAGTCGGCTGAATCGGTGAGGCACATAATCCTTTCCACATACTCAGTGTGTTATGTGAAACCTCTGTTTTTAGAAGAAAGAAGTGTCAACATTTTAAGATCTTTGAAAGAGATTTGGGGTTCTGTCATGTGCTGAACCACCCGATGGCTAATTGAAAATGTGCAAGACAAAGCGTCCCAGGAAACTCCTGCCGCTCGTTCTCCAGCCTCCCTCCCTGTTCAGTTTATAACTTGTTCTTCTGCCCACACTACTGCCTCTGAATTAACTCCTGCCAGAACTCTGCCTGCCTGGAGGAGACCCAGCGTGTGATGTAGTTGATAATGGGCAACAGCAAACACTTTTTACCTAACACGAATCCATTAAATAAAATCTCTTTTTTCAATGAAAACATGCATTCATTATTCATACGAGTGCCCTACTTCTGTTGCCAGGAAACGTTGATGCAGAAGAAACAGAGAAGCAAGAGACGTACCTAAATACACGTTTACATTAAAGAGGCTTAATTAAAATGGTGAAAACCAACCCATCAGAAGAAGTAACGAGTCACAGGTGTTCAGTAATTAGAAATGCAGAGGCTCAAGCTTTGCTCTCCACGCTGGGGTGATTAAAGAAAGACTTCGGTCTCAGTCACCTGTCATTAAAGCTCATTCCTTACTGATTCTAAAGTGACCTCAAACGCCGGGCCTGTCTGTCTGGAGCTGCATTGCAACATACGTGTTCAGTTGTGCTCAGTTTAAACAGTCACAGTACAATTTTTGGAAGATGGCATGTCTGTGCATCTCCCTTGGTTTTGTGTGACCTGGAGCTTTCTGGTTTACCATGCTTTTCTTGTGGTCCACTGCAAAAAGTGGTTGCAGATGAATTGTACAGGTCTGACTGCAGCCTGCAAACACAGCCATCGCTTTCACTGGTCTTGTCTGTGAGGGTCTGTACCCAGAGAGCGGTGGGAGTGGGGAACGAGTTCATGCACAAACATGAGCCTGAAGCCAATACACTCTGGCTTTTTTCAAGAAACAGCTGGATGACAATTAGCTAATTAGCTAATTCGGATTCGTTACTTGCTGCCAAATGGACTGGATTAGCTGAATAAGCTCCACTCATTTGTAACCTTTCTTATGTTTGTATGTTCCCCGTGTGTCATGGGGTTGTCTTGTGTTTTTGTGTTTCTTATGTTCTTCCGTGTTCTTATTGGAACGTCTGCTGCTGTTTCAGCTCATGGAAGAAAACGAGTGTCTGAAGCTGGAGCTTTCCAAAGCCAAAATGGCTCTCGCCGAAGCTCAGATGGAGAAGGACAGCTTGCTCCATAAAATCAAACGCATGGGCACCGGCAGCTAATCCCGGCTGGACGTGGCTCCAGGAGCACCGAGGAGAGGAGACGCTGCCGCCGTCTTCCTGGAGAAGCCACAGGGGAGCCGGCAGCCAGCCTAGCAGCAGGAGGACAGACTCCCGCCCTGCGCAGCGCCAGGCGACGTGTGTGCAGAGAGCGCCCGCAGTTGATTCCGAAGAAACCTGTTCTCTGTATGTTGTTGTTCCTTTGGTTGTTTTTGAATAAAGTTTTGCAGTAAAACTGCTACCTGGACAGCTGGGCATGGAAACGGCTGCTTCTTGCCCTTCGGGCTCAGAGGCTGCCAGCGTCAGGCCAGGGAGGAGTGTCTTAACGGAGACAGTTTGCACTGTACTGTACTACATCTCCTCATGTATTTAATACTAAAAAAGTATTTAGTTCATAAATGGTCTTTTAACAAATGTATCGAAGTGGAACTTTTGTGCAAGAGTGTTTTATAAAGAGATTTTCGATTGTCAGGCAGTGTTTGTCCAGGTTTTGCTTCTTTGAAGAAAAAATTGATCATGTCGTTATAACAGACATTTCATGACATTATTACACTATACTGCATTAAGATTAACAATAGTCTAAGACCTGGAGTGTCTCCTATTTTTCTAAGTGTATATAGTCGTTCATAGATTTACCCACATAGTAATTTTTTTAATTATACAATTGTAAATAACACTCCTGCGATGAAGGAGAATGCTGTAGATGACAGATTAGGCTTGAGTTGCCTTGTGTCTTATTTCAGTTTTTGTATGTATATATTTCTGTATTTTTTTTCTGAGGGAGAAGTTTCATGTGCACTTTTTCTTTCTCAGTCTTTGCCCCCATTTGTGCAGACTGACAGCCTGTTTCAGATCAGCTTTGCCTACTGCAAGGGACAACAAAACGTTGGAAGCTGCTGGAATACGTTTGGGTCTTTTAGGAAATATTTGTTTTCACTCGGACAATAATAAAAAGTTCCATGTTTACATAGACTCCCATAACTTGTATGTAGAAATAATTTTAATAGTGCCTGATCTCTTCTGTTTCTTACTACAGCTGCTCGAAACACTTGTTGAAGGTTATCACAGGCATTGCCTCGGAAAACACAACTGTGAAATTTACTGGTGCTTGTGTGTATGTGTGTGTGACAAAGTGCCCACACTGGGACGATGGTACGGATCATCCCAGGTGTCCCTAGATTTACTGTGATGCGTGTGGCTTCCGGACAGCGGATTGGAATAAAGAGCTCACCGGATTCGGAGCTGTCCGTGTTTCTGAGCAGACTTCACTCGGGTGCGTCTGATGAATGTAGCTGTGGTTCATCATTTTCATTTCAAATGCATGCGTCTCCGATTGAAGTTCCGTTTTGGGGACAGTGCAGTGAGAGGCCAGGCTCAAGCCTGATAGTTTTTTAGCTGTTTGTTTAAAACTGACCTGTCTGGGGGCAACTGTAGTATTTAAAAGATGAAAGATGAAATCCCATTGCTGAAGCCTAAACGCACCTGGTAAATGTGAAGGCAAAAGCTATTTCCATCTCGACCAGAATGTTATCACGTAAGCCTTCCTGAGTGCCTCACTTATATGGGGGGAATTTGAATGGGGTCTTTCCCTGCTTTTCATGTAAACCCAAATTTCAATGAATGTCTGCTCAAAAAATGACACTTCTGAACTTTATTTTGTATTTTTCTCTTCAATGGACATGATTAAAACATCACATTTTGTGAGACTACGAAATTGGAGAAATGTGATTGTACAACAGCTAGAGAGGCCTTTCACCTGTGCTCTGTGTCCCGAGTCCCGTTCTGTTTGGCTGGCCTCCTGGCGAGATTTAGAACAATAACATGTAAAAGTCTGTTAAAGCTGCTTCAATACTGTAAAATAAATAAAGGGGGTTAAAATTGTGTGTAGGGTGCATTGTTTTTCTTAATTTCTTTTTTAAATTCAGTTTACTTCTCTTCAGGTAATACCCTAAAGAAAGTGTTTTTAAGTTTTGCTGTAAAAAAAATTCAACTGCTGTCCACAGCTACTGCCAAAATACAGCTTCCGAGCTTCCCCACGAGTCCTGTAGAGGAGCGTTCCGTGAGCACTGCAGAAGGAATGTGCGCCGTGTTTCTGACTCCAAACCAGCCCACGTGTAAGAGGTGTTTCTGCCGAGGCGTGCAGCGACCCTTCCCCGTGCCTCAGCCAGCGCGGAGCACAGCAGCAGAGGCAGCCATCTTTGACACCGGCACAGTGACATCTATGGGCGCGGATATGTAACGCGCTTCTGAGTGAGGTCTCTTTGTTACGGGCATTGCGTAACCAGAGGAGGCCCTCAGAGTAGCCAGCGCAGCGTGTCCCAGAGTGATCGCCCCTGTAGCTCACGGCTCCCCTGCTCCCTGACTGATGGCCCGTATGTGAATCATCCTGCCTTCCAGGCGGTCCAGAGGAGTATTAAGCTGTGTCTGGTGGCACGCAGTGCTGTTCCCCAGTCTCTCACTGGGAATCAGGAGCCTCACCTGCGTCTCCCTGTTGTTTTCACCTGCCACACCTCTGTGTTGAAAGCCGTTGATTTATTTTGATCTCCTGTCGGCCGTCCTTCGGGACAATGGATCACCTCAGATGTGGGGCAGCGGGTGGCAGAGAGAAGGCCCTCGTTCACCAGCCCAGCGCACGGCCCTCCAGCCCTCCCTCTGCTACAGCTCGAGCTCACTGAAGCCATCCTGTGCACTGCCACACGCCTCCTGTCCGCTGTCCCCGGGCTCTCCACAACTCCCCCTCCGCAGCGGTTTTCCGCGGGCTTTCCTGTAAAACGTCGGCAGCCCTTCGCTCTCAGACACCAGGCTTTGCACGGACATGAGACCTGCCGCTCTCTTCCAAACGGATCTGTATTCTGCGGCCGTCTCGAGCTGCCAGCGGGCCTTGAAAAGAACTGGCAGTGACTCTTTGCCACCCTAATGTGCAGGTGCTCCGTCCCCAGAGCCCTCCGGCTGCGAATAGAAGGCCTCTTCAGGAGGAGAGGAGGGGCCGAGGCCGGAAGAGAGCTGTGGGACACAGGGAGGGGGCGTGCGGAGGACAGGGGAGCCCGCCAGCCGGACACCGGACACCTGTCCGAGGTAAGGGAGCCGGGAGCACTAGCCTGCAAGACAGGGCCAGAGACGCCACTCTTGAACCGCACTGAATCTCCGGATGTCAGCTCACATTCTGTCCCCGGAAAGGGGCCCCACCGTGGTGGAGGACAGAACTCGTGGGCAGCCAGGGCGCCCCCTGTTGCTCCAGGGAGCTCTCCCGGGAACCTGTCCCACCAGTGAGGGGGCTCGGGGGCTCGGGGGCCGCAGGAGACCCGTCTTCCCAGCGGCCCGCTGGTGCTCGAGTCCCGGTCCGGCTGGCGCGGTGCGGCCCGCGGAGGAGCACCATGGGATGTGTGCCAGGGTCCCTGCTGCCCATTCCGCCGTCACGTGGGGGCTGCAAGCGGAAGGGAGTCCTCGCGTGGCCTGGAAGTCATTGCAGGGCGTGTCGGTCCTCATGGGAAGACACGTTCGTGGGGTGTCGCAAAATAAAAAAACGACAATTACTGCTTATTAAGCAGGGAGTCCCTTTCCTGTCATAGACTAAAGTCCCCCTCTCATTGTGCGCAGGGCTTTGTGCACGGAGCGGTCCTGTCACCGTGTGCTGTCTTTGCCCTCTGTGATAAACGCGCAAATTACTAAAAATGAGTCTTTTTTTAGAACCCCGGGGTGCACACTCGTGTTCGTGTTCCGTGGGTGTTAGTTAGTGCCCCGTGCAGCCCCGCTGTAACCCTATAACCCTCTCTAAAACTAACAAAGAAAAATGACACGCGTGGGGGAAACCGTCGCTATTTGTTTCAGCCTCATCAGCAACAATAGAAAAGGGGCTTTTCGCCTTTTTTTGCGATGATACACGCCCAAAGCTGTCGAGCACTATCCCCCAGCCGGGAGAGGGGAGGGGGGCGGCAGCGAGTGGCGTGTAGCGGGGAGAGGAGGAGGAGGAGGGAGGAGAGAGAGAGACGGGAGCGGAGGGATGGGAGTCTCGCTGGCGAAGCGGCACACCGAAGCGAGCGTGAATGTGGATGTGTGCGGGAGAGAGGGGTTTGCGTGAGTGTGCGTGCGTGTGTGTGGACGCGCCAGCCAGGAGCAAAGCAGGAGAGAGGAGCGAGTGACAGTCCGACTGGGCAGTGTTTCCAGGCAACCGGAGCGGCGGACGGCTTGCTGATCCCCCACCTCCCCCCTCCACTTCTCGCCCCGGTCCAGCGATCCGGTCCACCGGGCTGGCTCTGCGCTAGCCCCGGCGTGCGGCGGTGTAAGAGCGGCGCTCGCCACACCATGCAGTAGGAGTCTGCGCAGGGCTCCCCGCCCGGGCTGGAATTGGATATACACGCTCGGCACAGAAGAGAGGTCTCTTTTTATTTTATTTTTTTGCCGTCCTCCCCGGGCTCACTCACCTCGTCGGCATGGGGAAGGAGCAGGAGCTGCTGGAGGCGGCTCGCACGGGGAATGTGGCTCTGGTTGAGAAATTACTGAGTGGCAAAAAGGGATTACTGGGCACCGCGTCCGGATCCATACCGCTCCCGAGTTTGCTGAGGTATGTAAACAAGTATTTCTGCTCTTCTTGCTTCGTGCCGCGGTCCGGTTAGGCGGGGGGTGGCTAATCGGAGAGGAGTCAAGAGCTTTCGTGTATTTTAATACCTCTCCGTAAGGAATTTAAGCTGAGTGGAACAAAAAAAAAGGAACTGACGCGTGGTACAAAAGCCAAGCGCGACTTGGGCTTTAAAGTTGTCCGGCAATAAAACAGGTCGTTTTGACAAATTGCGTTAACAAACTGCAAGTCTAATGTGTGTCTTGTACTGATGGTTAGAAATTAATGAGGCAGCCGAGCGACTTTCTAGCACAGAACTTATGAATAATAAGCCTTTCGCTAATTGGCCAAACAATTAATTACAGCGTAGTACATGACTTGTCGTGTCCCTCTCTTCTCCTCGCCGGGAGTCGGTTTGAAGTTTTCAGCGGCTTCCCAGAGGAGAAGCAATGACAGTTAAAGGCGAATTAAAAGGGCACGTTTTATTAACTGTCTGAAATTCAGGCAGGTTCCGGGTGTCTAAAAAACACTCTTGTAGAACAGAGCCTTTCTGGTTTAAGTGCACAGGGTGATGCACATGAAGTCTGGAAAGTTTTGACGCGGTGCAGTGGTTAGGTTGTGTAACAGTATATTTCCCCTTTTTTCAGTAAAAAAAAATCCTTCTAGGACAGTATTGGAGCGGCTACAGCAGGCTCACCGGGTCTTTGACAAGCTGTGTGGCTTTGGTGGGGTGCGTGGGCCAGGCGTGACGACGGTCTCGCAGCGGGGACCACCGAGAGCACCCCGAACTCTTCCCCCCGGCTGTGACAGCTCTGGCGGTGTGTGCTGGTGTTTAAGGCCGGGGGGAGGGGACAGGCACTGGGGCCCTCGGTCTGTGCGAGGCCGGTGGGAGGGGGGAGAGGCACGGCGCCGCCGGTGTTTGCGGCAGCCGGAACGGAGGCTGGCTCGGGCAGTCCGGTTACATCCCCTCCCGGGCTGGCTGTTGCAACGGCGTAGGGCAGGGCTGTCCAGTCCTGGTCCTGCAGGGCCGGCGTGTCCCCAGGCTTCCATTCCAGCTCTGGTCCCCAGGAGTGGCACCTGCTGGGTTAGCTGCTGAACGGGTGCTCTTTGGGTGCTGGTACACTGACGAGGACTTGAAAACCTGCAGTGGCCTTCCAGAGCCAGGACTGGACCACCCTGACTGAGGCAGCTCGCTTTCCACAGGCTGCAGACCTGCACGCCCTGGGGACAGCGGGGGCGACCCTTCCTGTCAGCGGACAGACTCAACTGGGACTAGAAGCACATGTCTCTTCATAAATATCGACCCCAGTTTGCGGTTTCTTAATGTCCATTGTCAAGTTGCACAGTGTGCCGTCCTTCTGTGTGTCTTGGGTCGAAGCGTCACTGGGGCTGTGTGGCTTTCTGGGATTGGTGCTCTCTGTGCCGGCAGAAGCTGGCGCTGTGGCGTCTGTGCGAAAGGCGCACCGCTCCTTCTTCCCCAGCAGGGGTCGCTACCTCTCCCAGAACTCCAGAACGCCGCCGTCGTCGGGTGGGCCGCCTCCTCCCCCAGGTGACGGTGTCAGTAGGAGCTGTGTCGGAGTCCGACACGAGTCCCCGCCGAAGTGTCGCTCATGGAACTGTGAACGTGGCTTAGCTGTGTCTTTATTTATTGTGCGCTCTGTTGCCGGCCTTGGGAAACGTGTCCGTTGCCCAGCGAAGGAATGAGGCAGGCTGTGTGCCCATAGGGGAACTGGGAGCACAGTGTTACTCCGGGGTCGCGGGCCTGAGCCGGGCGCGAGACCCATGGGAGAATAAGGCATCGGGTCGTTTCAGGTCAGTTTGAGAAGGCGCTATGGCCACACGGCTCCGATCTGGGTTACAGTGGACACAACTTGACCACAGTCGATTTAATGGAAAGCCCAGGAATTTGAGTGGTCAGTTCCCAGCGGTTCCTGAGATAAGGCTCAGGAGAAAGGATGCTGTTCTTTTTTTCACATCTGAGACCACACACTGCGTGGAAGAGCTCACACCTTTTGAAGTACGTTATAGCTGCTCACATTCACCCTCAGGTTTTCAAATCAAAATTTTTTTTTTCCGTTTGTGTTTTCATATTTAATAGAGGCTGGGCAAATAAGAGAATTTAACGGTGTCAGATGGCTAAAAATGTGATATCCACAAAATTATTTTTTTCCAGAATGAGATCAATGTTCTGACTTTCCCTGTAAATCCTAGTACCTGTGGCCCATTTCTGTGTCACTCATCTGACACTGATAACCAATAAATCCCTCAATAACCCATTGAGCCTCTGTTGAACCGTGACTAGTGTGTTGTGCAATTATTTCAACGTGATCTTTCGAGCCTGTGACTGAAAATCTATTCAGCTATGAATTTTAGTGGCACTAATGTTCTTGTTTCATCATTTATTAGCTTTTAAAAATACTTTGTGCATTTATTCAGCACAAAGCAAAGTGTTCTTTGAACGATAGACAGCCACATCACAGGAACTACTAGGAGTAGCTTGCTCAGATTTTAGATTGTATTTACACAAAATCTTGTTTACTTGTTTACATAATATTTTTCTCCAAATGATCTTGGTTGATTTGACTTAGAACGGCCCTGATTTAAAATATCCTTTGCCTAGTCTTGGGTTGTGGGTGTGTCGGACATGCTACATAGCTATACTGTCTATTCTCACAACGATTAACTGCTAATTAACAACCCACCTTGTGGGTGTTGGGTTGGAATGCTGGCTCACTGACTTGGGGAATGGTTTTGGGCATTTCCCAGGAAGCAGTTTATTTCTTTTCTTTCGGTAGTGAAGTATCTGGACATCTGCTACCACCTCCCTGCTTGCGTGCTGTACAGACTGCTGTCAAATATGCTGATGAGCAGCTTTCCAGGGCTGGAGCTGTGCTGAGGCTGGAGCGAGACTGTGCTCCCTGGAGTTCGTCACCTCGCCTGTCTCAGCGTCTGTCCGTCTGCTTTATGATGTACAGATGACGGTGAAAAGCTCAGAACTGCTCGAGTGAAATTTCAAGCTAAATTCGCTTTTGTGTGCGTCATTTGCTTTAAGATAAACAAAAGAGCTGCTCGCTGGTTACCACTACCATGTGGAGGTGACACAAATTGCTCCCTGCAGCTGAAAATCAATGCCACTCTGACGGTCTGATTGGATTATCTGTCAGGTTCAATCTCGAAATGCACTGTACATCATAACCTAAACATATTATGTACCTTAAGGCAAATTAGCTTCATAAGTAGCACACAAATGTATTTGGTTGTGTATTGATACAATGTGACGTACGTTTACTCTGATATACAGTAGCTCCGTTCAGTCCCAGACATCCTGATGTACTTTCCCAGAAATAAAAACAAGGCACATGAAGAGTCATTCTTGAGTCTCGGGGGCTGTGCATTGAGAGGAGTTTTCGCAAAGGCAACCTTGGCAGCTGAAAGCTTTGTGTCCAGTCGAGTTTAAATGGTACTGGGGTATGACCGGCCACTGAATGATCTGGTACATGTGCAGTAAGTAGCTCATGAAGGCAGGTGTGTGCTGAGCCACGAAGGGCTTTGTGTGTTTCTGCAATGAAGCCCGCTTGAATATTAACGGGTCACCAATGCAATGACTTCAGCACCGGAGCAGCGTGATCAGAAAAACAGGTGCAGTTGTCATTCTGTACAACAAGGAGAGCCTTTTGAGTTAGCTAATGGGCATTACAAATATTGGGACAAGGGGTTCTGGATGCTCGAACCCATAACTCTGCATCCTTCTTACCCAGGGAAACTTGACTTCAGTGTTTTTCTAGTAGTGAAAAGCAGCTGTAGTCACAGTCTTGAAATGTTGGTCAAGTGAAAGCCCAGAGTCCACAGTAACACCCTAATAATTGAGGACAGATAGAACCGCGGTGAAAATGTGTCCTAGGAGGCTTAACTGCCTTTATGATTTGTCTGGGTTTAATTTCCACTGGTTTAGAGGTGGAAAGTGACGGACTTTCGGTCGAGCAGTTTGTGTGGACAGGCACTACAATGTCAGTGTGGGCTGGACATGACACAAAGGTCTGCGTTATCATCGGCCTAGAAGCGAAAGCTTAGATTACAGTTCCTGGTATTAGTGTGTAGACACTGACCAGCAAGGGGACGGTGACAGAGCCCTGAGGGTCACTGTACTGACCAGCTCATGTGACACACTGACACCAGCGAGGGATAAGAGGACACAAACATGTCTAAAACTTTCTCAGACAGGCCAGAGTGAGAATGCAGCCGTTGTGTAACAGTGCTGAATATAAATTCAGTACTGGTGTAAAATCTGCTCGGTTACCAAGTGCAGAGTGTGGGATCCTGACTTGTGTTGTGCGTTTCTGATCTTAAAAGTATGCAAGACATGATTCATAGAAACTGTTGACATGAAAGTCATCCACTGGAGCTCATCTGCTTAAAATAAGAATGTAGCATTTGCCTAAGAGACCATTCAGCTGTACTCCTTTTCCTTTCCAGTCTACTGTTTATTTCTGACCATAAAGGCTGAGAAAGGCCTGTGAAAATACAGCCTTGCCATCTTGTGGAGAAAAGCACCGTGCCTGGTGGCAGTGAATGCCGCTGTCCTTTCCTTCCTCCAGAAACAGTGATAGCATGTAGACCTGCGGTACATGCTCTGTTGCCCATTTCTGCTTCTTTCTGAGCTAGCTGGTGGACACGGTCACCCTGCGACGCGTCTGTTTGCTGCCTCCTCCAGTGCTGTGCGCACAGGGTTGCGTATTGATAATGCGCTCTGCTTCAAGGTCGCTCACAGGGTGAGGGTGATCTGCTTGCTTGAGCCCTGTGACAAGTGGGCTGTATCCATGCAAGCAAATGTCCTGTGGTGTGTTGTGGAATCTGCACATTTCCCTGTGGTTCGTGCTGGATGTCTGTGAGGCAGATGTGCTATTTCGTGTTCTGTTTGGGCAGCGGCACTTGGAATGCGACTTTTTGGAAAGATTTTTTTGGAGGAGTTTTTATTTCTACATTGTCCCTGTTCACGAGGTCAAACTGAAATGCCAGCTCAAGCACGGGCATGTCGCTCTGCAAGGTTTTGCTGAAGGCTGGACCTGAACGCAGTTTCGGTCTGTCACCTCACGGACCACAGCAGGACCAGAGTTTTGGGGAAATGCTTACACAGGGCGAGCTGAGGAAAGCGCCGCCTCTCCCTCTTGTAGTGTTGCAGTCTGAGGACGTGCGGAATTACACTGAAGCTCGGGACGATAAAGGACTCAAGAATTTCACCCATCTAGGTGTTTCGAAAGGTGGCAGAATTCAGGATCCCAAGACAGACCTGAACGTCCAAATCTCTCCAGTTCCACACAGATTCGTTTAACTGCCCACGGCTTGCTCTGAGGCCGTACAGTGCACATTGAATTGAATCATTTGTAACGTTAAACCAGAGTTCAAAACCACAGCACAATGTGGCATGATTCATCTCCCTCGCAGACAGTCCACAGACAGAAAGCCAGCGATTTAGTGACCCCAAGGACTGCACCATCTCGGACACGGTTACAGTTCAAGGCTGACGGGAAAAGTATAATACGTCTTGATGGTGGCATCGTGGCTGCGTCTCCCGGAGACATTTCACACCAGCTCCTCTGCCTCCGTCCCAGGAGCTCCTGGACAGAGCGGCACCAGCGGAGCCTGTCAGCGTCGTGCAGCCTGTTCGCAGGAGCTGACGAGCTGCTCTGTCGCTGGCCGGAGGGATGGAGGCCTACGAGCTTAGCCAGATAACCTGGGCAGGTAGTGGAGGGCCAGAGGCCTCTGACAACGCTTGAGGTCACCCTGAAGCAGGATCTGGACAGGCTGAACTTCTCTCTCCCCGTCTGTGTGTCTCATGGAGAGCAAGCTGGGGTATGCGCAAAGACAAATTCCTCATGCAAGAAATTATATGTGGCTAATGAAGTGATCTTCTCTCTCCTCTTAAACTAGGAGTGTAACTGGGTTAATAAACAGGCACACCATGTCATGCAGTTTCCTCATGGTTTACCTTTACTGGGGCAAATAAAAACTTTGCTTTGAATTTGTTGGACCTTTCAGTATGTATGCAAATTAATAATTTTCTAGTTAAGAAGTTAAAATGTACAGTGTCTACGTTTTTCTGTATTTTTTTGGTAGTATTTTGTCTTGAGTATTTGAAATTTCTCGCAGTGCTGTTTGAAAACATGGCTTTATTTGCCCCTTTGAACACATACCATGTATATATGTGTGTATTTTTCCCTTAAAATGAGAAAATGAGAGTCTAAGAAAATATTCATACCAATAAGTCATTTCAGGACCATGTCAGTATGTTATTTGTGTAAGAAGGACTAATTAGAAACATCCTGAGAAACCTGGATTGTTGAGAGCTGTGACCCCCTACTGTGTATCCATAGTTTATACTCTATCCCTTCCCATTCCTCCAAACCGGAGCTGGAAACTTTAGGGAACACTGGGTTCTCTGCAGTATAGCGTTATAATGAAAATGCGTCAAAGCGATTATTGCTAGAGCTCCTTCTAATTGTGGTCAACAATTTATCCATTTTCAGGCAGCAGAGTAATTGGTCACAGGAGCTCAGTCTGGGAGATAGTAGCTGTTTAGCTGAAGGATTGTTCTGTTATTGAGCTGTGCTGTGGGGTCTGTGTAGGTATGTGAAATGTGAACCAATTCAATTATTTTCATCCCGGACTGAGTCTGATAACGTCTAGGACCACAGAAGGTAATTCAGCCAAAGGAGCCAAGCCTGTGTTCATTTTAACAGGACTATGAGCTGAAAAGTCCCCCTGTAATCCTGTGAAATATTCCATCTCTTCTGTCTCAGCAGTAGACAAAATGTGCACCAAGAACATAAGACAGTTACAGTCAAGTGGAGGCTACTCCTCCCATCCAGTACGTTTGGTAGTTTAGAGCTTATTGATCCAGTGATCTCCTCCAGCCATTTCCTGGAAGAAACCAGAGTATCAGCTTCAACCACATGGCTGGGGAGCTTGTTTCAGACTCCCACAACCCTTTGGGTACAGAGGTGCCTCCCGTTCTCAATTTTAAATGCACATCCTGCTGGTTCTGAGCTAAAATCTCTGACTTGGTTTTGAGTTCCAGATTTTCTGTGTAGATGAACCATTTGAATTATGCTTGGACTTTACTGTCCCAGTTAATTCTCCATCAAAGAATGCAAATTCCTCTTATCATTTAGAGTTAAATGGCCTGTATCATTTAAGAGGTATTTGGAAGTTAAATTATATACTTGTATTTCGGAACAACTTTAGGTGAAGAAGGCTGAAACGTTGTGTTTTCTTTCTTCTCTTTTCAGCAGGGAATAAACCTATTACTTGTTCCTTTGCAGCCTACGCATGCTGATGCAGCTACCCACCTGAACGACTTGTATTTAGTAGCAGGTATAACACACTGGGCATCTAATTTGGTTTGGTTAAATGTTGAAAACATTTGCACCGGCCGTCAGGACTTGCATGTGAAGTGTTTTGATAATTTCAGTCGTGTCTTGCATAGCTACTTCAATCCTGTATGGAGTCCGTGATAAAACAGGAAGACTATTCCAGTTTCCCTGCTTATGCTCTCATTTAGACTGGTGCTTGTGGACAGGATCGGTGGTCCTGGACTTGGGAAGAGAGGAGATCCCGGGAAGAGGGATCTGGTGGGATCCATCCGCTTCTGTCCCACTGGCTGGGATACAGGGGCTGCCCTCTGCCAGTCCCTATGGATGGAATGACAGCTTGTTATTCCCAGCTCCTGCAGGATTTTGCCAGAGTGATTTGTCATACAATAAATAGGTGGTGTTTCAGAACTGGGTCATCTCTTTGCTGACTCTATATAATATATATACTTTCACAAGACATGCATGTATTTACCCTGGGGCTGTGGACTGAGGAAAGAGGTGTATGAAATGAGGCCTTTCTAAGCTAATTGCTGATTTGATTGTCTGAGTTGTAGAATGACAGCTTTTTAAATGACACAGAATACACAGGCTGTATAGAGAAGGTTCACAGCACGGTGAGCAACCTGCTGCTTGAAGCTGGTGTATATATTCTCTAAAGGAGGAAAGAGGTTATCGATCCTGTTAAGTGTAACCTACAGACTGAAAATGAATATGACACCGACAGTCCTTCCCATACTCTTTCTTTTGTTTTTAAAACCTGAGCGTGGATCTGAACCTGAGCTTGAGCACCTGGAGAGATGAAGAGTAGGTGACCGGCAGTGTGTCTGACCCTGTGCTTCAGGCACTGAGAGAGTTCTGATTTGATTAGAGTGTATTAAATGTGCTAGTAAGGTGGTTTTCATGATGTTTGAGCGAGGAGTCGTGTCAGTGAGTGCTGGCTGGAAAGGAACAAGTAAAGGTTGATTCTACACTGAAAAACACTATTTTTTTAATTCATAATTTTATACTGTAAATCTAAGCAGCTGAACTGTGATTCATTGAATCAGGGGAGTCTGGTCCTGTCTTTGGAATTGATGTGTTTGCAGGTGTTCAAGGTTCAAGGCCTCAGAGATATGATGTGTAAGGTCACCAAGAGGTGGTATGAGTTGGAATGAAAAGCTGCAGATGCAACTAAGATTCATCCCTTCCAGTCCACTCAATTGCAGAATTGAGCTACAATTTTTCTGTTAATTAATGAATAATAACCGGGATCGGTATCATAATTATTTATTGTATCCTTGAAGTGCAGTATATTAGATTGGAAAAGATTTTTGTTGAGTAACAATGATGTAAATTACTGCTGTTGTTTAAAAAATCAAAACTGGAACTCGATATAGTTTAAAACGTTTTGTTAAATAGAGGATGCATGCGAAATGAAGTTGGACAAGCCAGTTATTCAGACTTGCAACAGCATGCAATTTACTCCACAAATGCTGGTTTAGAGAGGTCATTTGTGCCAGAACGCATTAACCTGATTTACAGCGTAACAATTTTGAGGACCAGCATATGTTTTAAGAAACTCGATTATATTTTGCCCTGCAGGACAGCCTGTTTATCCGCAGGCGCGTTTATCCAAAATAAAGCTTACTGTTTTGACACCACACAAACAGCAGCTAAAATAATGGGGGCTGTGATCTCTATTACGCCCTCCATTAGCCTCATGCCAACACCGACAACTACAACATTGTAGATCTTCAGGCCTGGACTCGACATTCAGCTCGACACATAACTTACCACAAAAAGTGTGCACGCTGCCAGGGAGCACAACAGAGTGGTTTTATTTGTGTGCCAGGAATAAAATTACCCCTAAAGTTGTATTGATCATTGTGCTTTAAATTTATGCTATTAATAAATGGAGCTTCGACAGTCTCAAGCACTAGGATTTAAGGACGTTGTTGCTCCAGATCTGTGAGCAGAATGATTAAGCGCTTGTACATGCAATTTAGCTTGACAGCTTTTACTATACAGCTTCATTAGCTTCCTCAGTTAGAGCCAAATACCCAGGGCAGAGCAACACCAAGAGCCACAGAGGCTGGAGACTAAAAGCAGTAGTGGGAGAGGTTAGAGCAAACTAAAGGTACCAGACTCAAACAACATCTCATCTTGCACACTAAAAGGTGGGCACTCTAAGAATGGAGAGATTTTAAATGTCTGAGATGAATCACTCTTCTTGTAATGAGCTAGTTTTTACTGTAATCAGCATAAGAACAGGGTCTAGTTTCTTGGCTCCTCTTAGCATTGTGAAGCAGAGGTCTGTTCCTGTTCATGGGGGGCACACCTGTAGGCCTAGCTGTGGTCTCTGTCGCTCCCTGGAGTCTCAGATTGTACTGGGGCGATGGGGCAGTACTTGATTTGCTGTGCTTTGGAGTTTATGAACAAAGGCTTCCAATTTATTGGACAAGGTTATTGCACTTCAAGTACGCAAGACTAATGTGTTATGGATGCCTCAAAATTTCCCTTCTTTCGTAAGAGCCTTTTCAGGAGCACATACCCTCTCCCAGCACTTTGTCAGTGGTCAGGAGAGCTCTTTGCAGAAGATACTTGCTGGAGCACCACTTTCCTACTAAAGAGATGAGTTTCTAGTTGCAATATCTCTTCAGGCCAGATAGCCATTTAATTTAACGTGACTCTTTCTCAACATGCTTTTCCCTGCTGTATGGTAACTGCTGCAAAACATGACTGTGTGCACTCTTCATGCAAGTATGCATTGAACATCAGCTCATAGCACACATGATGTACGACTCATAAGAGACACAATACTGCCACCCACAGGTGAGGGGCACTGCGGTTTCATGGAATCAAATGTTAAATAACAGCAGTGTTGCTAACGTGCAGTGTGATCAGATCAGGTTTCAGCAGCTCAGCAAGCTGGGCCCGGATAGTACTGGGATGGGATCTAATACAGGCTGCCACTGTGAGTGTTGATGATAGACCAGTAGGTGGCGCTCTTTCGTCCAGACCAGAATGTCTAAGCTCATGCCGCTGTGCAGTGGGGGCCAGTCTTTGTGTATGAAAATACATGAAATATTCCAGGACCTTTCCTGTACCCTTCCTCTAAGTTTGAGTGAGTGTATGTGAAATGTATGAAGTGTGAGTGGTACTTTTCTCCCTTTTTTCCCCAGATCGCTGCAGTGTTTTTTCCCTCATTCATGGGGTGTGGTATTATTGATGTAACATTTCTGTTTCATTCTTATACTGTCTCATCGGGTCTCACCAGCAGTGCTAGAATGGCTGCTGACCTTAAAGGGAAAGGTTGCTGATCATCTACAATTAACAAACATATGTACTGTATATCTTCTTTGTTTAAATGTACTTTGTGTGTGTTTATAGCTTGTAAAAGATGTATTTGGATTTGTATTATTTCATGTGTTTAACCAGTATGATATACATTTGCGCTGGACTGGGAGAACTCAGCAGGGAGTTGGCTCTCTGGGAGGAAGGTGGACTGAAAGAGCCTCTGTCAGTTTTTGGTGCAGTACAGCTTGTTGTATTATTTGGAAGGAAATAAATTCAGTTTTTTTTTGTAATTGAAGATTGCCACTAAACCCAGTCTACCGGGCTGGTGCGAAGGTGCTGTCCTTCAGATGAGACATTACCAGGTCCAGTGGCCTTGTCATCAGAGATCCCTTGTCACTGTTGAGAAGAGCAGAGCTCTTCACCCTGGTGTCCTGGATAAACTCCACTCTGTGCTTGTTGCACGTTCTGGCTTCACTAAGTTCCCTTTTAATTCCACTGGTGAATTCATTTCTCACTTTTCCATCTGCCCTGTGGATCTGCTGGCACAGAATGGCTCAGCCCGTCACTCAGGTGCAAATGACTAAATAAATGCAAATAGTATTAAATTAACTTGGGGCATGTGATTGGCAGCCCTGTAAAATCTTCATTAGTAGTTTATTGCGCTGCTGGAGGACTAGACAGCTCCTCTGCTGACCTGACACTTCCCTGCTCTGGTCAGGTGTACACAGCTCACTGTCACCGGCGTTAGCTCAGCTCTCTCACGTTCTAGCCTGGCTTTTTCAATAGTGCTGCATAACGCGTTCTTCTTTTCTCCATTTACAGAAAACACCTGGCCTAAATTCCACTGATCCATATTGATTTTGTGTCTCTTATCCCCACCTGCATTTGGCAAATAATGCTGCAATATGTAGCAGAAAGATTGGTAAAACTGGCTTCTCCTCTGTGAAGCATCGCCTTCTGAGATACTGAAGATGTTCCGCAGGCAGGGAACAATGTGTTTTTTCATGAGGGAATTGACTTCTTCTTGCTCCGAGTGAAGTGTGTTGTCTTTAAAGGTGCTGAGAACTCATTGGCCACCAGCTTGAGGTGGAAAAGGGTGTCAGTCTCTGTCCTCTGTCTCCAGAGTGACTTCCATCAGCACAGGAAGCAGGACACAGTGCTGGTTTGAGCAGTGACAGCTGTCCACAGGTCGAACCCACGCTGCCACCAGGCCGATAAATGGTTTCCTGGAGAGGCACAGCGCACAACAGGGCTCCTGTTGTAAAGACGCACCCCAGGCTTGCACAGGGCAGGCCCGGTCTGCAACGCCATGGCCGTGCAACAGATGCGAGCTGAGCTTTGCATCCCTGAGCCCTTCTCAGAAATCAGTGCAGAGAAGGGGACTCGCAGTGCGGCTCAGTACGCGACTCGCTCCCTCTGTTGCGTGCGACACGGAAACCGCTGCATGAGCGGGAGGCAAAGAGTGGGAAAGCATCCCACCATAATGACGGCAGCTGTGTCTCCAGGGAGTTCGGGGAGTGTGAGTGAAATTCAGCTGTGCGAATGACAGCCACGCAGCTTTGCCAGATACCGTATGTATTTTAAATCATGTGCCTTTTGTTTTTGCAGTCTTTTAAGGAATATTAGAAGCTGCCGACTGGAATGTGTGCGCCCCGAAGACGTGAAAGGGGAAGGTGCCTGTACCTTACCGATGGCACCTTGAGCTCGGGGCGGTTCTGTGTCATTGAAGCCCGTCTTCATGTCCCAGTGCTTGCCGGGCTGTGGAGCCCGTTTGCTTTGCTTGTTTGCTGTTGGCGGAGTGGTCTCTCCTCTTCCCTGGGCTCGGAGCTCGCCTTGTGTGGGGAAAGGCAGTGTTGTGCTGCAGCCGCAAGGTTCGGATGGGGACGGGCGGTCCCGTGTTCCCGGCAGCGTGCGCTGACGAGCCGGGATTGCTGGCCGAGAGTATCCTGTGTCCCCGTGATATTCTCTCTCTCCCGAAAGACTGGCAGGAGTTCTGACTGCCTCCGAAAAGAGTCCTCCTCTTCACACGATGAGTAGCGTTGCTGCTGGGGGCCGTTCTTCAACCTAGACCGCCTGCTGTTTACACACTCTGTTCAGGAAGCAAACAATTCTGGGTCGTATGACCAGAAATATACCCCTTATTGACTGCGTAGGTTTATTTCTAAAATTGAGTTTGTACATTTGAGCATAAACTTTAACAGCTGAGGTGCAGCGCATATGGATTTGAATAAACCTGTTTCTCAGATTGGAGCCTGCAGTGCAGTGTTTTATCGGAAGGCAGTTCATCTAGATTAACTAATTATTCTATTTTATTAAAGCGTTTTTGACTGGTGCAAAATCAGGCAGTGAATTAGCTAGTCTAATAAGTAGCAACAGGAGAAATATTTGTTAGTTCTGTCCTTGATATCATCAACACTTCTTTTCCAGTCTAAATGAGTTGAAAGATGTTATAAATATTTTACAGTGATGCTGGTGCCTCGAAGTCTAGCGCTTTATGTGGCTTTTCACACAGAGGGCCATAAATTATTACTGGAGCATCAGGCTGATATAGTGGATACATACTTGAGGTTACTGCGATTGTGAAAAGCAGGAGTCAGGACAGATTGATTAAGGCACTTTTTTGCTTTATTAGGCTGACCTGCACTGGTGAAATTCTACTCGCTTGAACTGTGTTATCTAAAAAATCTCTTAACATTTCAGACTCACTTGGTCACCATTACTCAGCTTTACTGCAGTTTTAAATATTTTGGAAATCCAGTCTGTTTGTATAGGTTTCCATTTACAATTGCGATAAAACTCATAACTCCCAGACTCCATTTAACTATTCCTTCTTTGTGGGAATTACAGGAAGTCCTGAACTTCAGCCTGTGTGGTACATTTCCCCTAGGGTGTAGCGATGGGCGAATTGCTGGGCTTTGGGGTGTCACAGCGGAGGGTCCGTCCAGTCGCATGTTTGGGGGGTCATGATGAGGTGATGCAGCTTGCTAGCGAAGGTTACAGTATCTCTCTTCAGAGAGGGTGTGAGCCAGTTTAATCAGCTGTGAACAAGCCTGTCTCACAGACGTGTGAGTTTGCAGCCTAGGAGTGGTTGTGCCAACAGCTAATAGGCATTGAGCAGAAATCATGTTAGTAATGGCCTGGGAGGTATCAGCAGCACAATAGGATAAGTTGTTTATTTTGTAGCCATTTACCACAATGGTGTGCTTGTACTGTCTCGCCTTAGTTGCCACAGTTATGCTAATTACTAGCTTAGTGTGGCTCTGGATTGCTCAGTCCTTGCTGTGCCAACACCAGAACTTCCCAACAAGCTGTATTCCCCAGTGGAGCGGCATTGAAACCCCTCAGATCCTCGTCCGTGAAGAGACTAGGCTGTGACTGAAGGGAAGGAACTGGCTAGCATGCTCTCTTCTCGATTGGTTTGCAGATGGCTTTGGTTTCACTGCTGTGTGATTTGCTGTGGCAGACCCTAGATTCACATACCTGCACTGTATTGCTACAGGACTACACGGTGCTGAAATTGCACTGTCAGCTTGAGGTTGCATGTTGCACAATTTCTCTTTGCAAGTCATGCACTGTCTGTCCTTTTTTTAAATTACTTTTTTATTTAGATTTTAACAAGGAACTTCAGAACAGTAACAGTAACAAGAAACAATACACAAGAAATAACAGATTACCTCCTCCCTTCATGCATTGGCTGTACTTTTCTCATAAAAGAATCATTGGTGCCTTCAGCTGCCACACCTCTTGTGTGGTACCCACATGTGCAGTCCCATTGGCAGTGTTTGCAGTAAAATAATCATGAGCTGTTTCCACCAATGTGGATGCAATCCGGGACAAGGCCAGTTCTATCTGACAAGAGGTTACAGTGGAGAGAAGGCAGTGATGCGCCAGGAGGTTGAGATGTGAAACCTACACTGATCTCCTCTCAGGAGAAACAATGTCTCTTCACTCCTGGGCATATCCTTCTCTCCCTCTTCGACAGCACATGTACAGGTTCAAAAGTGCATGCTGTTGTGTTGTCCTGACTTGTGTACAGCAATGATCCTGCTTGCCGCATTGTAGAAAAATAAAATAAATTACATTTAAAGACATTTTCAAGAACTGGCTTGATGAGATTCTCGGATCAATGAACTGCTAACTAGCAAATAGGTTTGTCACATGTCTTATGTTCTTCCAAATTTCAAAATTCCACACCATGTATTCATCAGCAATCTGGTTTTCCACAGAGTTCTCCTGTTCTAGTACTGATCTTCAAGTAGACTAGAATATCAGGCATTTTTCATTTCATCTTCTGAAGATATCCTAAAGTGCAGAATATTGATCTCGGGTCATTGATCTATCAGCAGTAAGTCAGGTTTTACTCCACCTTGGACAGTGCAATGCTGGATCCACCCTAGAACATCAGACCAGATGAAAGGTTACAAATAAAGAGGAAGCCATTTGTGTCCCTACTGCCCAGTTGGTAGGTATTGGATACTGCAGTGCTCTGGACTGGTTAGCAATTAGCTGACACCAGAAAGGAACTCGGCTCTGGACCACGCTGGGCATATGGCTCCACCCTGCAAACAGACCCAGACTGAGCAGGTGAACTCTGCTGGCTCGATACAGAGCAGCGGGCTGATCTCAGGGCATTCGTGACACCTGAAGGACAGGACATGGACGCTCTGTGCGCTGCGCTGTCACCCGTGGAGGTCACACGAGCAGCACTTGTCTTGCCGAGGAGCAGAGCTGTACCACCTGTCTCCTGGCTGTGCCGTCCTGTGCTTGCCAGAGGTGATTCTGACTGGAAATGAGCAGCTCGTCTTTGGATCAGCAGGGTGGTGTGAGCGATAGCTTTCACATGTTTTTGTGTTTTGTCTCCTTCTGTCCCTTTTTTTTGTGCTTGAGGCAGCTCATTAACATTTGTGAATTCAAGCGATTTGGCTTTCAGATTTGAGCACCCTTAAAGTGGTCAGCCAGTTCTATGTATAATTAAACAGGAGTCATTAAAGCATTATCTAATCTCAGATAGAAATCTCAGGATTGCAGTTAACGTTCTTTCATCAATGAGGCTTCAGGCAATTTTACACGGCTGTTTCAAATGTGTGTAATAAAAAAGTAATTAAAATATCACGGAGATCCCACAGGCAGTAGAATAAAACTATCAAGCATTTTTAAATATTAAATAATTTATATGCATTCTTAGTAAGATTCATATGTTACGATAGCCTATGTATACCTGAAGTGTTTCTTTAAAAATAACAAATGCCTGTTGTCACTGAACTGTTTCTCAGCACAGTAGGTACAGCTGACACATTGCCGTTAGTGGGTTTATAGCACAGAGAAATGGAAAGATCAGAGTTTGAATCTCTCCTGGTTTATTGCTCTGCAGTAGAGCGCACTCAATCACCTCTTCTCCAAGAGGTCTGAGCTCCTGGAGGTTAGAAACTGCTGACTTTGGAAAAGGAGAGAAGAATCACTGCACTGAATCACAGCGGCTCTGAGAGCTGGAAGTTCCCCATGTCAAGAAGCGTTTAGGTCTGTAAATATGGGGGAGGGTCATCCTGCTCGATAGTTAGCGTCAGGCTCTGCTCTGTCACCCATCCTTCCAAATGTGAACAGCCAGGATGGGAAAATCCACAACGTCTGGGTCTCTTCCCAGATGTTCAGCAGCCAAAGTCCTTCCCAGAGCAACAGATAATTACGTACTGGGCTGAGATTCTCACCGCATTTCTTTCGCTGCTGCCATCGAGTTCTTCCTTTCTTGTATGAGAGTAAGAGTGTGTGTACGCTGCTTGTGAACTCCAACCCCTGAGGGGCAGCATGGAGGTCATTCAGGGCAAATTACTCTTTCTGGTCAGCTTTCATACTACTGAGTGCAGTAAGTGAACTGAGAGTCAGTGGGAGATTCTCACAAGCAGAGGAGTACAGATGTGCGCACGCCTGGACCTCGGGACCGGGAGTACAGATGTGCGCACGCCTGGACCTCGGGACCGGGAGTACAGATGTGCGCACGCCTGGACCTCGGGACCGGGAGTACAGATGTGCGCACGCCTGGACCTCAAGACTGGGAGTACAGATGTGCGCACGCTTGGACCTCAAGACTGGGAGTACAGATGTGCGCACGCCTGGACCTCGGGACCGGGAGTACAGATGTGCGCACGCCTGGACCTCGGGACCGGGAGTACAGATGTGCGCACGCCTGGACCTCGGGACCGGGAGTACAGATGTGCGCACGCCTGGACCTCAAGACTGGGAGTACAGATGTGCGCACGCTTGGACCTCGGGACCGGGAGTACAGATGTGCGCACGCCTGGACCTCGGGACCGGGAGTACAGATGTGCGCACGCCTGGACCTCGGGACCGGGAGTACAGATGTGCGCACGCCTGGACCTCGGGACCGGGAGTACAGATGTGCGCACGCCTGGACCTCGGGACCGGGAGTACAGATGTGCGCACGCCTGGACCTCGGGACCGGGAGTACAGATGTGCACACGCCTGGACCTCGGGACCGGGAGTACAGATGTGCACACGCCTGGACCTCAAGACCAGGAGTACAGATGTGAGCACCTGTAGAAAAAGAGATGCTGTAGCTTGGCGGTCTGCCCTTACCTTGTGGTTTCTGACAAGAGCTCAACAGTGTCTGTCCCAGCAGAGGGGACAAATGTGCAGTGGAAACACTTCTTGTCTCATAGCTGAACCAAGACTGCTGGATTTAATGTCCCAGAGGAGGAGTGCCAGGTTAGGAGGCAGGAGCCAGGAGGGCTGGGTGCATGGAGCCTATGAGAACATAAATCCTTCTACTGTGTCGGCCTTGTGAGGCACGAGGAAGAGAGCCCAGGGGCTTCAGGGGAGACCTTGGAAGAGCTCCTGTCACTTACATACAAGAAGAGGCCGTTCTCTGTCCAGCCCATTGGGTAGTTAGTAGCTAAGTGATCCAGGGATGTCATGCAGCCGATTCTTAAAGGAAGCCAAGGCATTAGCTTCAGCAACATGGCTGGGTAGCTTGTTCCATACTCCCACAACCCTTTGTGTAAAGAAGTGCCCCATTATCAACTGGATTGCACTTGCAGGTAGTTTCCACTGGTGTCCTCTGGTCCGTGTTTCCATGTCCTTTCTGAATAACCCCGCTGGATTGACTGGTCAGTTTCTTGGAGCACTATGAATACTTGGATCAGGTCCAGCTCATTTGCAGCTCCAATGCAGAAGGTGCAGCCTGAGTTTCCCCAGCTCGCCAGACAGCAGCCAGCGCTGGTAGCAGGAAGGTCCTCTGGGTCGGCTTTGTCGGAGGGCCAGATTTTGTCCTGAGGATTTAAAGGTGTACCTGAGTAAAAGGTTGTGTTTTGTGTGGTGAAGCAGGCTTCACATTACACTAGAGGAGCGTGTGGGAATGACTGCTGGCCTGTGGGCTCTGAAGGAACATGCAGGGGTTGATTCCTCCAGTTATACTGATGTCTCTCCACCAAGCTGATCAGAACATGCATGACACTCTCACTCCAGCCGTGACCAGACATGGGGCCTGCTGGCACTTGGGCTCTCTGCTTGTATCGCTGGTTTCAGTCTGCGGTTTGATCGCGGCACTCCACGCTGGTGCACTGGGCAGAGAGAATTGGTCTGGCGCATCTCTTTCCCTGAGGCGCGAGGCACCCTGGTGAATCCAACAGAAACTTCAGAACTCAAATCCAGTGTTAAGAGGAGTCCCTTTCTAAAACACTTCCTCACATTTACATCCTGGGCAGTTTCTAGATACTTCTGTTTCTTCAGGGCTGTCCCACAATACTCCTGTGGTCCCTGTGTTCCTCCAAGGCCGTTCCACAACACTACAGGATCGATACACGATACCAGGAGTGTTTTGGGTGGGTGTTTTGCACACCAGCCGGAGACAGCTCACTAGTGTGTGTTTCATTTTATGTGTGCTTTGCCTGGATTTAGGTATACTCTTCCTGTTGGGGTTGTGCTGTTTTTTTTGAAGTAGCTCTTAAGAGGGAAGAAAAGGAACGTTGGGGTTTAATTTTCACAACTCAGGAATGTGGTGAAATAACAGAATTTGGCAACATATTTTCAATTGTTTTTTTTCTGCCAGTTGTTGAAGAGCAGTCAACAAATTGTTACCCAAAGGGGTGTTCTGTTTTTGTGTGGCAGTTGCAGATGGAAAGCCCGGTGTGCTAAGTCATGCCCACCTTCCTTTTTTACTTAGAGGATTAAATAATTACATTGACAGAGTGGTGATGAGGAAGAATTGGAGGAGAGGCCTGAGTTAAGAAATTCAAAGCCAGCGCTGAACAAATGTATCTACAGTTTGCAAAATAATGCAGTTGTTACAGGTAGGCCTGTGTGACCCTTTTTTAAGCTTGTGGGCATCTATGCCTACAATATGTATTAAATAAAAGATAAGATAAGATCACTTTATTGGCCAGATACAATTTCTTGCATTAGGAATTTGTCTTTTCACACACCCCAGCTTGCTCTCCATGAGACACACAGACAGGGGGAGAAGCTGGGGGTCAGAGCGCAGGGTCAGCCATTGTACAGCGCCCCTGGAGCAGTTGGGGTGAAGGGCCTTGCTCAGGGGCCCAACGGAGTAGGATTCCTCTGCCGGCCGCGGGATTTGAACCGGCAACCTGCCAGCCACAGAACTACCAGCAGCTTTGAGTCAGACATGAATCCACCAGAGCTGTGTATGTGCCGTTGGAGTGCACTGTTGACAGAGGGAGAAGACCTGTGTGGAGTACGATTTCTTGCAAACACTGAGGCCTTGAGGGACGATGTCCGTGTGTGATCTTTAGATTCATCTAGTTACAGGAGTGCAACAGCTGGAACAGCTGGAAATGGAAATGGTAAAAATGTTTGGGTGGTAATTCAGAATGCACAGGTTTGTTGCACAGCTTCCTCTCCTGACCTGTAGTGAGACGAAGACGGATGGTTTCTGCTAGTACCGCAGGTACCCAGGATGCGGCTGGGCTGTGCTCGCGGCGGGCGGGTGGGGACCCTGTGGCGCCCTGCGGCAGACAGCACACAGGATTCATGCTGGCCTCGGCCGAGCCGAGGGCTACTGGACATGGAAGAAAACTTGACAGCCTGTGTTGTTAGCAGATCTGAGTGTGGGTCTCAAATGGCAAAGTTAACCGCGGTTTGCTAAATACTGTACCATAATTTTCGGAATGAGAGTGCACTGGAATTTGTAAAGTTCAGGGAATAATGTACCTCCTTTATACTTGAGCTTTTGGAGGCACATCAGAAATGTTTGGTGATTTATAGATCATGGTTCTGTAATGCATTTAGCAGGTTGTAATTACTTTGTTCTAGTGGTTCTTGGTGGTTCTGAAAGTTGCCAACTACTGTATGTGCTCTGGATTTGGGGTTTTACGTTATCTGGTGGAGTACCGCACGTGATGATCTTGGGTTCCAGTGTTTTTGTTATTTGCTTTGACTGATGTCTTCCACAAGAATAACAACCAGGCTCCCTCATTTCTCTTTCATGGTCTGTTTCAAATTTAAGGGTGTATAAAGAATACACCCACCAGCTAGGGTAAATCAATTCTGAGACCATCTCCAAGTGATCTCCGAGTTGAGTAGTATTTGTCCAGTGACAGTCCACAACAAGTTAGTTAGAGCTCTGTTATTGTCTGTGGGAGCATTGAAAGATACCAGCTTTATTAATTCACATCCCTGCCTTTGAAATGGGCTCCAAGTCAAAAAGCTAATATTTGTATTTGTATAGAACATAGTTCTTTTTAAAGAGCTGAGCAGTCATATTCGTTTTTTCCCATGACTATTTACTGTTTTTTTTAATTAAATCCTGTTTCCAGGGACTTTCTTTTCTAAGGAGTAGCATGGAACTAGAACATTTTTAGTACAGAAACACCTCATACTACAGATTTGGAGAACTGGACTCCAAATTACTGTAATGAAGTTTAACTCAAGGTGCCCACAAATAATTCTAGTGCGCTTTGTTCACCGAGACTATCAAAATACACACTGCCATTTGAATTGCATAGTACTGCATAATAAAACAGTATCCCATCATGCTCTGCTGCTTGTATTTCCTCCCCCTGGCTGCAGGGTCTGACGTGTCTTAGAATTAGTTTAGTGCATTTGTTTCATTAATACAGCAGATATGTTGTAAGAGAACTCCAGCAACAGGCTTGCTAAACATCAGTTTGTTTTTTGATGCTACTGTTTGTGCTTGACTGGGTTTATGTTTAAAACATGAGTGGTACTTGAAACAGAAGCACGGATTGTTGAGGTCTTTCTCGTGTTGTATATTCCTGAGACAGCACTTTGTGTTTGTCGGAGGATAAGGGAAAAAAAAAATGTTTTCCCATCTTCTGCAAGTCAGAATTAGCCTCCCTAATGCAGTTCTTGAGGCAAGAGCTGTGGGAGAATGGAACAAATGACTCAGCCATGTTGTTGAAACCTGAACCCTGTATTCGTTCAAGAGAAAGATGGATGGAAATCCATTGGTCAAATAATTAGTAGCAATCATATGGCAACTATGGCTGCCGTTGCATCATCCAGGTGGGGCTGCACACAGGTGGTGGTGGAGGGGATCCCCATTACCTGTAAAGAGCTCTGAGTGGAGTGTCCAGAAAAGAGCTGTATAAGTGTAAGGAATTATTATTATTATTATTCAAATAAGATAGTTTGTCTGAATGATATCTTCTTGTTTGTAAAATGTCTTATTTTCTTATGCTCTGTAGCAAGAACTCAATTTAGACTTTTTCGCCAGTTCAATCATTATCTTCTGTAGCGACACTTGTTCATTAATTATACGAACTTCAGAAATGCCAGTAAAATGCCTGTTGTGCCTAAGGGCTGTCTAAAACAGGGGTACCTCCTTGTTCTTTTCATGCTTGTGATAAATTAGAATTCAGATGTTTCATTCGCAAGCAGCATTGGAAATAGAATTAAGGTTTCAGCAGCGGCTTCACTCCTCTAACAGAGCTTCTGTTTCAGCCTCAGTGCAAACGTCTTCCCTCGAGAGAAGTGACAGAAACATCGTGGCGGGGCAGTGACCAGGTTTCTGAGCTTGTGGAAGAGTTTCAGGAACCTCAACAGCATTATACCTGTACAGTAATAAAGTGTGAAGCCTCTGTATTTTAACAGAGTCCCTTCAGAAGGCAAAATAGAGGTTAGCTGTGGTTGTATTTTCTTGATAAATACTGTACTGGTCTTCATGAGCTCACCTTTTGAAGATACCCTTAAATGTCAGGGTTTGCAGTTCCTCATAACCTCTCGGTGAATTCTTGTTGAAGTCTTTGTTAAGTGAGGACTCTCTCTCGTCTTGCAGAGGGAGACTTGCACTTGTACATGGTGAGGGAGGGCAGTCCCGTGTGGGGTTAACCTGTCATCAGCCAGAGTTTTTTCATTCTACAGTGCTCTGCCTTGTGGCGGCTGTGACTGATGTTGCCTAGGAGATGGAAAGCATTGATCTGTGAGCTCCATCAGCAAACAGCATCAATACTTCGCCATCGGCCCTTTTTTCCATCTAGAGCTGTCCTCACAGGCATTCTCCAAACCTGCTGTCTCTGCTGTGTGTGGAGCCTCAGAGCCAGGGAGTGTCTGTGAACGGCGCTGTCTAACCGATTCTGGGCGGCTACTAGCAATGCAGGACTTTGCGGGCTAAATCCTGGCCCTTCACAGTGGTTTCCTGAGCAGGTGCAGAGCTATGACATGCTCACTCTGCGTTTCAGATTCCAGATGGCTATTTAAAACTGCATTCTGGAAATAAGAATAGGCTGCACTGCAAAGTCTGATCTCACTCGTATCTCATTGCTTGACTTTTTTCTACCAACCCTTGTTCAAGAGACATGCGTATCCTCGAAATGTACATTTACAACAGTCAGTTCTCTTCCACTATTACCACCATTACAGTCTGAATGGGCATTTTCCAGTGCTCAAGAAATGTAATTGTTAGTTGTATCAGTTTTATGCCTGAGGAGACAGAAATGCTCTATATGAAACGGGTGCAAATTGGTGGCAACTCTAAAAGCAAGCAACCGCACTTTCGATGTTCTTGTCAAAGTGATCGTGGTTATTTCTATAGGGAGCTGTCAAAAAGCTTTCAGAAAATTACACTCCCTGCCATTTTCATGGTAGTTACCCCAGTTAATGAAATTAGGCTATCCAGTATTTACTGTTAACCTGCAGCATGCCATCCACATACAAGAAGACAGTTTGCCAGGTCTGTTATCATCCATCCATCCATTTTCTAACTGCTTCCTGTATTTTCGAACTGTAACTGTGTTCCTGTAACTGTATCGGCCACTTCTGTTTGGTCCCGAACTGAAGCTAGTACACAGAAGAGTCGGCACTGTACAATACCTACTGTGAAGAGCAGGAGAAATGTCACAGAGGAGAACGAGGGGCCATATGACCCATCTGCTTTTGTTAGGTTGCTGTTGGCTAATTAATCTGCACATCTAGTCCAGCCTCTTCTTGAAAGAAATTATTGCATCTGCTTTGATCACATTGCTGGGCAGCCAGTTCTCCATGTGTGTCCTCTGGTTTGTGTTTCCCTCTTCATTCTGAAGAAGTCGTGGGGTTGACGTTGTCAATGCCTTTTAAGATTTTAAAAACTTGAATCAGGTCTCCTACTAGTTTCTTTCTTCTGTTAAAGGCTTGATAGTTTCAGATTGTGCAGCCTCTCAGTGTAGGTCTTTCCTGTGAGCTCAGAACGTATCTGGCTGCTCATGTCTGAACTGATTCCAGAACAGCAGTTTTGTTTTTTTTATCATTGTGACCACTTGACCGCTATAGTACACATTATTCTGAATCAGGTCTTGCTCCTGCATGTTTAACACGCCATGCCTAGATTTAAATTATACTGTTTAACTTACAGCACATATCCTAATATTCTGTTTGCCTTCTTAGTGCTTCTCCACGTACTCTAGATCAGGAAAATGGTCACCGCGAACACCTGCCTCTTTTCTTTAGTAGCTTCTTCAAGTTCAGTGTTTACCACCTCATATTTTTAGATTGTGTTTTATCACCTGCATGTAATACTTTGCACTTGTCTGCATTAAATGTCACGTGTGTGCAAGCAATCTACCCAGACTTGAATTCTAAACCTTTCTTCCTAAAATTAGCTCTTCTACTTCTTCAGAGTTTGTTCATCCTTCTATTTAGTAGATGTGGGAATTTGGCTAGTTTAGTAATTCTATCAGAATCTAGATCATTGATATACAGTAGGAAAGGCAGTGGTCCTAGTACAGATCCATGTGGAACCCTGCTAATGGCTGTTACGATCGTGTATTATAGATCGCGAGGAATATTGGATCCTGTGCAGAGAAATGAACTGAGGGCGAAACACTGTATACAAGAGCGCAGTCCAGACGTCGTAGTCGAGAATAGAGCTGAGTTCCAATAAGCCGGGTAACCGATAAAGTAAGCCAAGTGTATTAAGTCCAAGACGATATCCACAATCTGTAGTCAAAAGCCAAAGAGAGTTTGTAAAACCAGGAATCTGATTAAGTAAGCCAAGTGTATTAAGTCCAAGACGATATCCACAATCTGTAGTCAAAAGCCAAAGAGAGTTCGAGAAGCCGGGTATCTAATATCCAAAAAAGCCGAGAGCAACAAACCAGAAACGAAGTCAGCAAGCCGAGGTCAAAGGGAAGAAAGTACGAAAAGCCAGAAAGAGTTATCCGAGACGAAACGCAGGGAGTAAGCAGTTTCACGGGAGGGAAAGTCCAATGCTGAGCAGTTTGTGTTCTGACAGGGTGTCCTAAAACAGGGCAGTGCCGGGGGGGTGTGGTGATAGGACAGGTGAGCTGGTTGGTTAGGTGCTTCGGCGGGGTCTACGCCTTGTTAAAGGCACAGTGTGAGATACAGGAGTTCTATCCATGACATCACCACAGTACACATCAGGTGATGTCACCCTTTGTGCTTTCTGTCTATTATCCAGTCCACATTCCAAGCACACGCATCACCTTCAACACCATCGAGCTTCGTGTGTGACTTCATGAAAATCTAAATGTATTTATTGGTGATTTATTAAAGAACCTTCCTCAGCCTGAAGAAGACTGTCAATTTCTTAGTAAACAGCCCGGTTTATATTATTTCAGACTAATTTTAGAAACTTTACACGAAGAGTGGATTTAGAATATCATAAAAATGTTTGAGACATAGAAATAATAAATTGAAATTAAATTGTATTAAACCATAAACTTTAAGTAACAGCGAGTGTAAAGAGGTACTGTATATAGAATTCACAGTGACACACAAATGCAGATGAATGATACGTCTCTGCTGACAGATGCCTCTGTTAACAATTGTTTTTTATTGAAAGGTGAATTTTAAATTGTTCTAATGTTTTCTAAGATGAGGGTGAGATCAGTGATGAAATGAGTCTTATTCGATCTAGCAAGTCATTTGCAATGTGTCTTTCTAAACAAACAGGCTTTCAAATGAAGCCAAAATGAATTTAGTTACAAATTTTGAAAATGTACATTTAATGCTGTTTTATGGAGCCAGCGTACCTTGCCAGCATTGTGACTGAAGTGTCCTGGGGTTGAACATCTCAGTGGTCCTCCAGCCATTAATTATGTCATTGTACTCGTTAGCGTTCTTTCCAGTCCATTAGGGAAGAGGACTGAAGCACAGACGAAGGTGTCTGCAGCCGCTAATACAGAACTCTTGTATGTGGCTGTGCCAGACGGCATGACTCACTACAGACGCATTTATTTCAAAGCATAATTAGATTTTTCCGTTACTGTTAATGTTCCAGGGGTCTTATATAATTTAATATTGTGGAGAAGCAGCAAGTCAGCTGACTTAGTCTGGTGACCTATTCCTTTTAGTAAAGCAAGGTGCGGTCAGTAGCTGGCTGATATCTGGCTAACTGTGCTCTGTGTTTCTCCGTAAGGGACTGGAACTCTTCCTTGTCCTCTAAATAACCCCCGATCAGGCAGGGGGAAGGAAATATAGCCAAATGACAGCAGGATGCCCACTGACTGCCCTGGCAGTGCTAACAGTAGCAGTGGGTCTTCCCCAGGAGTCTCCCATCCAGGTGCTGGCCAGGCTGAGCTCCAGCGGGCTGCCAGCGGTGAGCTGCAGGGTGAGAGGGTGTGTGTGAGACAGGTGAACCAGCACACCCCACCTGTATTCCTTTCTGTGGCGCCTTAGGTGTTGAGGTGTGTGGCTGAGTATTATCACAGGGAAGATGACTCCTCTGATCTGTGTTTAACAAATGGCCACACTTGCAGAAATTCAATGCAGACCTCGGCATCTGGCCACATTGGCTCAAGGCCAGCTATCTTTAAACCTAGGGGGTGCCTAGGAGGTGGGGCGCTCCCACGGGCTCATTTTGACACCTCACACTCCTCAAGACCCACAACGTAATAAAGAAAACTCCATGTTTAGTGACAAACAAGTGCTGCGATTGCAGTAAGGGCCACATTTAATTTTGTTGTGAATTGTTTGCAATTTAATCTTTGTTCATTTTTGATCATTCATAATGGAGTGAGGGGGGGTTTAGGTCCAATGCCTTTGCATAACTCGGTTGTTTTATTTTTGTCACATGGTGTGGTACAGTTAAGTTGCACAAGAGAGGGACCTAATCCTTATATTATTACATAATCCTTATATACAGTACTAAATGTATAGTACTGTATTAGTCACCTCTTCATATCTGTTTGAATGCCGGAAGGGCATAAATTATTCTTTCCTTTGCACTGAGACGTACTTTTAAAGAGTGTTATGAAAGCTCACAGCATTAAGCAATAATGAGACGTACTTGCAGTTAATGGTTCCTGGTTCATTACTAGGTAATATGCTGGTGGGAGCTGAGAAGCGTCTGCTTTAATCTTTTTTTCACATTCTCCAGATGTGGCCACTTCGAGTTCATGCTGTTTCCTGCAGTTTGAGACTCCCAGGCCATTTTCATCTTTGTATGAATGAAACATGCCTATTTATAATAAATAACCCTTATACTTACATAGTGCTTTTTTCAGGGCCAACCCTAGGATTGAAGCCCTAGGCAAGACCTTGGAAAGGGGCCCCGAGATCATGATTTGCACATTATTGTGGTGACTGGATTTGGCGTGCCTCTGTACCACCTTGATTGGTGTATCACCTGAATGATGCGATGCCAGTACGCTCACCACGCACCTGCTATCAGTAGGAAGGAGAGCAGAGTGATGAAGCCGGTTCTTAGATGGAGTTTATTAAGAGGCCTTCTCCGAATGCCCACTTGGAAAGTTTGCTTCCCAAGAACAGCCAGTACCTGAACATAGTTCAAAATCTAGTTTGATATCTTCCTGAGATCCTGAAGAACATCACATATAGGTGATCACATACATGTGGTAGCCATTGTGCACCAGCAACCCCAATGCACAGTAGGATGTTCAATTTCAGCATGGTAATTTTTGATATATTTAGTCTCTGCAGTTATTTTTGTTATATACCTTTTCCATTGGAATAGCGAATCGTACTGTATGTTCATTTTTTCACATCATGGCTTGGAGCTACGGAGCCTGTGACCGCACACAGGAGAGAGTGAGAAAGTGAAGGTAAACTCCTCCCACCCTCCTGCCCATCTTTGAGCTGTCTCCGGGAGCTGAGCCAGCCCTGGTCAAACAATCCCACCCTCCCCACTGGGGGAATCCAGGTCACTGTTGGCTGGTGACATGACCCAGATTGGAACCTGCAACTGCTGAGCTCAGTCGGCGATCAAGTAACCGCCCAACAGGTTGTTGATCAGCAGCTCTGAACTACAGGCCTCAACCTGTGCTCGGAGAGAGCAAAGAGCCTGGCTGATTCAAAATTGCAAGGAGATTTTTTTCTTTGCTGTGTTGATCACTTATAGCTATCAGACTCCAGTGATTTACAAGCTGGCTGCATAAGCAGGCTAGTGGGTACGTTATGATGATTTCTTAATTTGGTTGGTAATTGATTTCCCATTTGTACATTTCTTGTTCCTCACTTACCGTAAGTGCAGGGTGAGAGAAAGGGAAGCGAATTACTCTGAATGATTACATTTAATGGCTTCTGATCTGGCTGATGCTGCGGTTTTTCGCAAGATCATGGCCGTGGCGGAGCAGAGCTTTCACAGCACTGACAGCCTGCTGCAGCAGCTGCAGCTGAAATGGAGGACAAGCGAGGAACAGGCTCCTCCACCTTCTTTTAACTCCCCAAAAGTGCAGGATTTCAGCTGTCAGCGTTCACCTGAAAACCGTCTACCTGGGCAGGTGTCCTGAAGTGCCACAGCAGCTCGGAGCTGCTGAGCCGGGGGTCACGAGGATGTTTGTCGTTGTGGTTCAGAAGTGCCCAGGATAGCAGTGCCCGCACATCTTGTCTTCACTGCAGACACAATCAAATCTAACCCATCTCACGCATCAGGTAGTGGAACATACTGTACAGTACGTCATATACACCCTCTCCCCATAGGTGCAAAAGATAAAAATCAGAATGCATCAGGGAGAAAAATGAAAATGCACAGGAGTCGGAGACATACATCCTGGGAATTATTCCAGCTTATTCTGTATTCTGTTCACCGTTCGGCAATTACTGAACTGCCAATGCAAGTTTTCTTATTTACAGCACATTCTCAAGGGGGATCTCCATCTCTAGAGCTGCAGGAGAAGGGCCAATGAGCTGTCCACTGAATGAACAGCAAATGAAATTTGATGTGTTTACACACTGAGGTTAAACAGCCAACAAAATGCTGAGCCCGGTGTCTGTTCAGGGAGACCCACTTCACCCACCGATGAAACGCAGCCCCCCACCAGTGTGAGGGGTCCATCCAGCCGTGACTTACATGTCGGAGGCGAAACTGCAGCCTGGACAGGACCGGCTGTCAGGCCACTGCGTGGTCTTCGAGAAGCACATGGCCTGGCACCTCCCGATTGAATTCAGTACAAGTTTGCCCTCGGGTCTGGAGGGAGGATGAAATCAAGAAATATATTCAGGCAAGGTGGAGATCCTTGTTTGAACCGCGTTCCGAGAAGCGTGGTGCAGACAAGCCTCCACTTCCTCGAGTTTGAACAGTCACCTGACAAACCAGCCGGTCAGGTGGCTCAGGGCAGCAGCTCATCCCGCACAGCGTTCTGGGGAATGTGGTCCTTCCAGTCTGCATCGACTCTTCTCTCACCATGCCTGTGGATGTGCCTGTGGATCTGCACTATGGACAGTTGGGTTGGCTGAACTTCCTCTGATAACGCATGCTTTCAGACGTGGGGTTGAATTGACAGGGGAGGTAAAGAGGGAGGGTGAGGATGCTCAGTGCTGTTGCATTTAAGCGTCAGGCCCATCTGGGTAGAAACCTCTGCGTTGTTCAGGAAGGGTGACTTGTGTTTCTCAAGCAGCGTCTCCCATAGCTGAAATTCCACAGGTTTACTTGGATCTCATTTGTAATAACTGGCAGCTGAAATTAGAGCATGTGACCCGCGCTGTGCTGCACAGAATTAAATCAAGCAATCAATCAAGGTGATCAAAGGAAGAAGACTGCCCAACAGAAAGGGGAGCCTGTAATAAGCGCAGACTGAGAAGTACCCGCTTTCCCATTCTAAAGTAATGTAGCTCACAGCTGGACGCCTCTTTCTCCGCTGGCCCTGCAGATCAATTGTAAGGAGATTATAGACGGCTGTTTCTTGTGCAGACTGTCGCAGAAGGAACACAATCAGGGCAAAATCTCCTTGCAAAAGGGTGCTTTGTTATCATGATGCAAATAATGAAAATGTAATGAAAATGTTTGGTCTTCCTTGTTCATTCTACTGTAATCAGTACATTATTCCCGACTACTGTGATCGTGTCGGATCTGATAGGGTGCTGCCTGAGCACCGGCAGAGCGCTTTCTGTTCCTTTGTGCGGTGTGCCAGTGTGCAGTCGTCTTTGGAGGTGACTGTTCTCCGGTATACGAGAGGATACTCGATGACCGAAGAGAACAAGTCCTCTTGTGATTAGAGCACTTGGTTCAGTAGCCGGCTCGTGAACCCACTCGGTTCTCAGCTTGAACGCTGTTGGCAGGCGCGCGGGGATCTGATTAGGCTCCGGTCAGGTACAGTAGCTGCGCGTTCCCGCGCGCCGCAGACAGGGGAGTGCAGTGGGAGGTGAGTTCCACTGTCACACTACAGAGGGACTCGTTCTCAGGTCTAGAGATGATGAGGTGAATTAGAATGGGGTGTGAGAACAAGTACTCTAATGTCTTAGTCCCTGGAAGGATATTGTGTTGCTGTGCCAAGTCTCACCACTTATCTTGGAGAAGGGTCAAGGAAAAATGTATTCCCATTATTCATTGCGTTTACACGGCACCTTTCCTTCGTAAATACTGTACAGACACCCTCCTGGGTGACACAGCAGCCCCACTGCTCAGCAGAGGGAGAAACTCCTTCACCATTTAAAGGGAGGGGGAGCTTGAGGGAGGCCAGGCTGTAAAAGCCCAGGGTTGAATCAGTGCTTACACCCCATACTCTTACAGTGTCCTGGGATCTTCAATAGCCAAGTAGTGGGAAAGCCCATTTAACATCTTATCTGAAGGACACCACCTCCTACAGTACAATGTCCCAGGTCACCATACAGGGGCGTTGGTTTGGAAACTTTGGGCCGCAGAGAGGAGTGCCACCTATTGGTCCCCCATCACCACTGACAGAAGGTACCTGGCTTTCCTTCCCAGTTCCTTTCCTAGTTCTCCATCCCAGTCCTGCCCAGGCCCGGGCTCGACGAGCTCAGATGAAGCTGTAAAAATTCTTCTTTGTCCTGTGTGTTAGTGGAGGCAGGGTAGAGGGTAGCTAGTGCCCAGTGGAATGTATCCAGTTTTTATGCATTTATATGTGAAAATGAGGTTAGCTTTTTAATTACCCTATCTATGCTATTGACTCAAAGGCTGTTTACCGAGGTGTGGAGAGTGGAGTCTCTTGCACTGCTGTGTTGTCAGCGTTTCTTTTGTGTGCTTAAGTTCAGACAGTGATGCTTTCTGGTGGTCTGTTTTTTTCTGTGACACTAACAAACATTTATCCCGTCTGTTCTGTCCTGTTTCATTTGTTATGAAGCAGTATTAGGATAAGTAGAGCTAATTTGCTCGTATGTCAATTCCTATTCAGTTAAAAGGCTTCTTTATCTGCATGGTATCATACTGCTTTTCATCATATCAGCTAACAGTAAAAGTCAAAACTGTTATTTTTCCTTTACAGTCAAGCAATTTGTTTGTCGTAATGAGATGAATATGAATGATAGACAGCAATGTAAAACAATGGGTTCTGGACTTGGACTATAGAAGGTTGTGGCTTCAAATCCCTTGTCAGGCACTGCTGTACTTCAGTTGAATTGTTCCAGTAGCTTCAGGTGACCACACAGTATGTATTTGGAAAACGTTCGCTTTCAGTAAAGTACATTTCAGAGTGTGAAAGTCAGTATTTGCTTGCCTATCCCTTTGTGACCTGCTGAACCCACCAAATGTTGTGGAACCTACAAGATGCTTTGTGTTCTTGCATCTTCTTGGGGTGCTCCAGCTTTAGTTTTTTCTTCAGCATGCGAAATGCTGCTCAATTGGATTAAATCAAAAGATTGTTTTAGTCCACTACTCTACTACTTATAAACACTTGGATGCACTGGGCACTGTTTTGGGCCACTGTCATGATGTGTGGCAGAGTGCCACCTGATAGGTACAGAAACATTTCCTTTACATTAGCAGACAAAGTGTGTCTGCAAACCACAGAATTCTTTCAGCAGCCTCTTGAGCTCGTCATCCAGCAGTCATATCACCCTGCAGCTCATAGCTGGCAGCCCATTGACGCTAAGCTGGTGTGAGCCTGGCCAGTACCTGGATGGGAGACCTCTTGGGAAAAGGTAAGGCTGCTGCTGGAAGAGGTGTTAGTGAGGCTCACCCTATGGTCTGTGTGGGTCCTAATGCCCCAGTATAGTGACGGGGACACTATACTGTGAAAAAGATGCCGTCCTTTGGATGAGACATAAAACTGAGGTCCTGACTCTCTGTGGTCATTAAAAATCCCAGGGTGTTTCTTGAAAAGAGTAGGGGTGTTATCCCGGTGTCCTGGCCAAATTTCCCATTGGCCTTTACCAATCATGGCCTCCTGATAATCCCCATCTCTGAACTGGCTCCATCACTCTGCTCTCCTCCCCACTGAGAGCTGGTGTGTGGGGAGAGTACTGGTGCACTCTGGCTGCTGTCACATCATCCAGGTGGGGCTGCACACTGGTGGTGGTGGAGGGGATCCCCATTACCTGTAAAGAGCTTTGAGTGGAGTGTCCAGAAAAGCGCTATATAAGTGTAATTATTATAAATTATTATTATTTTATTTTCAGTACAGATGAGTGAGCTAGTTCCAGAGGCAGCCATGCATGCCCAGGCCATGACATAGCCTCAGAGGTGAGTTACCTCTGATTGGCTTCCTTGTTCTTGTCGATTGTCAGAATGGAGTTCAGAAATTTAATGTTAGTTCTTATGGCTTAAGGAGTAGAGCATTATATGTTTATACAACATGATATGTACTGTGTGTAACATTATATTTCAAACATTATATGTACAAAAATGAGAAATCTCAGGCAGCAGGGTGACAGATAGCCAGAATGTACCTCAGTGCAGGCCGAATAGTTTTCAGCAGATGGTCCTTTAGGAGGAATTAGCATGAGTTCTCTGGAACCGTGGAATCTGCTTTCTGCCATTCCTCTCTGCAAATTAATATGGTAATTTCGTTTCACACGGGCAGGCATTCCCAGGCAACCGTTCCATTTAGGTAAAGAAAAACCCCTGCGTTGAAACTGTTTGTAAGAAGCATTGCTGTAAACTGGGGCAAGCTTCCACGGCAGCTGTTTGGTTAAGATTGCCCTGCTGGGTCCTGAAAGCTTTGGCGGGCAGGATATTAGTCAAATAAATACTCAGTGCAGCTCCGGGAAGATGGAGCTCTTTGCCACTTTAAGACCGCAAGCTATCAGGAGGGTTTAGCAGGTTGCTCCCCATTTGTTCATGAGCCAGAATGCTTGAAATCTGCTGTCACTTTTGCGTTTGCTCTCTCCCAGTGACAGTTGCAGAACCGCGGGACTAATTAAGAAAGAGTTTGCTGGCTGTACTGAGGAGCTCCATCCCCAGCGCACTTGAAGTGTGTGCTTGTTACACAACCTGGGGAACAGGCCGTGACAGTCGGCGCAGGATTTATTCCTGAGCCTCCAGCAGCTGTGGGGCGGTGATTTGTGGTAACAGTTCGGTAGAACCCAGAGAGTCCAAATTTATGTGCAGGAGCAGCTACAGTAGGTAAGTCATTTCCAGACGGTATCTTTACAGTAAAAGAGTGCAGTGTCAGTGCAGGGCTGATCAAAGCACGGGACATGGTGTAGGGTGTTGTGTGCTGATCGTGACAGCCAAGGAGGGTTACTTTCGCGAGCTACTGTGTGCCAAAACGAAGAGTTACCGCTTGTGGATTTCCGATGCCGGTGGGTTCATTACTGCGAGGAACCTGGACGAGCGCGCTGCTCCGGCCCTCTCTCTGATCCCGGGGAGTAATCCAGCCGAAGAGCCTCTTGCTAATGCACGATGACGCCCTGTCCAGCACATTGCTCCCGACACTCGCTCAGCTGGTCATTTCGGCTGAGCTGCGGGGGGGGGGAGGGGGGTGCAGGTGAGAGCGGTTGAAGCCTGCGCTCCAGTACCCCACTCTTGGAATGCCTGATGTGTGGGGTCCCTTCGAAGCAGGGGTTCTGGGGCTCATTCTTCCCTGACTGGTGGGTCAATAGCACACCTACAGAAAGGTTCATGTAAATAACTGCGGCCATCGGAGCCACAGTCGGCAAGACCTCCTGGGTGTGGAGTTTCCTTTTTTTCGGGGGGACCCCTGCCTGAAAACCCCTAAACTACAGGTGTGGCACCAGTTAAAAGAGTATTATTATCTATACAGTGTAGAAGTATATAGTGTGAGCACAGTCTGTGCAGGGTCCAAGCAGTTTTTTAATATGTTATTAACTGGATAAAGAATTAAGATAAAGAAGTCCAAAGCAAAGTACAATCTTGGAGTCCAATATTCAGCACACATTGAAAATGCCTGAACTGGAACAGTACCTGCACTTTGAGAAATGTCCATAATACCACACTGTTCCTGTCACCAGGTGTTTTGATAGGAGATTTTCCCGTCATAGACCAGGTGCATGCTGTACAGAGGTGATTCTTCCAAGAATTCATTGTTATATTTCTTCTCTACCCTTTCCGAGAGCATCTTGGTGAAATTTTTTCTCTGTGGTTCTAAAATGAACTTTTCCGAATCCGTAGGACACTTTGCACGGAGGCAACGCTGATGCCAGCTGCGTTCTTCTGCTAAAATGAAAAAAGTATTTTCAATGCTTCCAATTTTAAAAAAGGAAATGTGTTCCACCTGTGTTTTCTGACAGTGCCTGTGCTTCATTAACCGTGCAAGAACAGGGACAGGGACAGTGCTCTCTGTATAAACCTGTGGACTAGAGGAACCTGTCCTGTAGTGTATACTTCTTTCCCCTACACATCACATGTCAGTGAGCACCTATTCGTACACGCTCTTAGTTACACACTTGGAAAGCACTGACAGTGCATCTGGTGGAGCAGGATCGTTACAAGAACACTTGAGATCTCTCGTTTCATGTTCGGGCTTGTTTTGGATAGCCACCCTTCCCAGCAGGACTTTGAATTCTGCTGCCTGATTGTGAATTTCGCTCACTGCTGCTCGACGCAGACCTCGAAGACTGGCCAGTGAATGGAGCTCACGACACGACATGGAGTGCAGATGAGTTTTGCATATTGATGTTCAGTTTGAAATTCATGTTGCAAGTCAAGTGCAGGGAGTTGATGACATTTAGTGTAATTGTGTGTTTGGACGTGGGAGCCCAGGAGCAGATAATTGCGGAGTTACCATCTCTCCCTGCTTGCGCCCATTCGTGCTGTCTGCTTCATAATGTGTGCATGTGCTTAAATGACTGGAAAACAAAACAGCCCCAAGTACTGAGTGAAAAGAAAGGCAGGTATGTTTGGGTTTTTTTTGGAAATGAAAAAGGAATTTGTACAAATGGAAAATAATGACATGTTGATCTGAAATGCTCAGCTGGCAGTTAGGTATTTAAAACACATGTATTAAGCCTATATAATTTGAAAGAAATAATAGTAAAAGAATAACTTTTCAGAATGTGCTGCTGGTCTTAAATCTTTCCTACAGTGTCTTGCCAAAGTATTCAGATCCTTCATATGGTATCTTTCGTGAAAGGACGCATACACATAATTTTAAACTTAATATTTTCAATCAATAAATGAAACCTTGATAAGATAAATTGCTGTAAATATTAGCAAAAACAGAAGAGAAAAAAAACTGAAATACAGTATATTGATAGCATAAGTATTCAGATCCATGAACTCAGTATTTTGTGGGAGCGATTCCAGGTCTTTTTGGATTAGTCTCTAACAACTTTGCGCTGCTGTTTGGTATACTTTTTGTCCATTCTTCTTTTCACATGTGCTCACATGTACTTTTCTGGGTTCGCTCATAGACAGATTCTCTTTATTATTCACGTCACGACCATTCAAGGACGTTCACTTTCTTAATGTTAAGCCACACCAGCATACCTTTGGGCTTGAGCTTTGGATCACTGGATCATTGGATCACTGCCCTGTTGAAAGTGAATTTTTGTCCCAGTTTTAAGTCTTTAGAAGACTGTAAGGTTTTCCTCTAGTATTTGCCTGTACTTTGCACAGCCCCTTTTCCCCAGAAAATTCCCAGAATTTTCCCTTCATTCCTGACAAGCTCTTTCTGAACCAGGCATTCAACTGGAACAATAGGAATGTGAGCCTTGTGTATCTGGAGGCTCAGGAATGGGAGCACCTTGCTGCAGAACTGTCCTCTCACACAGTGTGTAGAGACTTCCTACTGCATGTAGTTCCTCATTTCAGCCACGCTGTCAGTGAACAGGGGAAAGTTTGATGAGAGACTCTGCAACAAATGCTAAAGCATGAAGTCTTTCCTCCAACGAAGTCTTGAACTTCCCCTCAAGAGCTATGAGGCAGTGCTGTCGTAATAGTTTTGCACCATGTAAAGGCCTTATAACTTATTAATACATCCATTATTTAAACTATCTTCCTGTGTTTCATAAGTCTTGTATTTTATTTGTTTGTAATGCGTTTGGCACAGATGCTTGCCAGGTTTTCACATCTGTTGGTTTTAAATTACTGTTCACTCTCGGCAAAATGATTGAATTGGCTGAAACGCAACATCTCACCTTGTCGGACACATCAAAAAGAGTGAGTGAGCCAGGACACTTCATCAATACTCACAGAGGCACCTGGAGAGCTGCCTGACACAGGACTCCAGCGTATCTGCAGGACAGGAGCTCAGCTTTTTTTTCTGGGACCCTCGAAACACACACCGTCCTGAAAAAATCTTAATTTGAAGTGCTGTACTTTAATTACTGTATTTTCGACAAACTCTTCTCAAGTGAGGTTCTTCTAGGACCGGTCCCATCTTCCTTCCTGGATCTTAAATTGAGCTCTACAGGACCTGTTCACAAAATCGCTAGCTTTAATAGTTTTCAGGCTTGGCCTTAAGAAATGAAGTGATGTGCAAGAACAAATACAGTGGAAGTAAAAATGTTAGCTCAGGTGCTGACCTTGACAAGCCTGGCACTGACGGAATGGATCATACATTCTGGAGTAAAATAGAGTTTGAGCAACTTCATGGCTGTGTTCAGCCGTAGAGTCCGGCTAATTTCTGTTTCATCAGGAGGGGAAATCAAACTTATTACGTTCTAAAAAGAGGCAGTTTGCTGTAAGCTGCTGAGTTTTCTTTTCGGATGTACTGTGCAGGGATCTGATACAAGCATTCAGAATAATCAATTCAGAATGAACTATGAGACACAAACCAGAGGACACTGGTGGAAATGAGCTGGAAGATCATTTCAAACGGAGAACAAGACATAATTCTTTAACCAAAGGGTTGTGTGAGTCTGCAACAAGATGAATCAACCCATGTTGATTACACTGGCTTCCTTCAAATAAGTGACTGGATGAGATCCCTGGATCATTTACCTACTAGCTATGGGCCAGATATGCTGAAGGGCTCCTCTGATTTGTAACTGTTCTTGTGTTCCTATAAGAGGCATGGCTTAGTACTTCAGTGGAGAATCTTTTGTTATCCAGTCTTTGAAGTGGATCAATTAGTTTTGAGCCAGAGCACCGTACTGTCTTCCCTCTTCCTGAAGAGTATTTTCACATGAAATGAGATGAAGGGGGTTGACTGCTGTTCTCGTGTCATTTTGTATCTAATTAGCGCTGTCACTGCAGTATTATTTACATTCATCACAGTTACCGCAGTACATCGTGTCATCTCAACAAATTAGTTTTTGTGCAGCGGACTGGCAACATTAATGATCAAAGGATCACTTCTGATCTTTTTAATTATTTCTGGCACTTCTTTTCCAAAGCCGCTGAGTGTGAGGTGACTTAGGGTGCGTGGGGAAAAGGCTATCCAGGAGTTTTGCTCTCACATTCCCCGCCCCACAGCCTTCACTGTTCTAATTCTGGCCTCCTGTCTGTTCCCCAAGCCCGTCTACACTCTTTGGGTGATGCTTTTTTTGAAGAAATCTGATCCCCACTGTGGGGTCTACAATGTGGATCACTAAAGGGGTTCATTTTAGCAGCCTGGAGCTCTTTTATTTCCATTCAAGTGTGCATCTGCCTACTGTACCTCCGCATATTTGAGCAGCTTAGCTTTTCAGCCTAAGTAGCATGGGAACACATTTCTGTCTTTGACATTCGTTCATTTCTTTGATTTAAAGGAATGTCATACAAATCCAGATTAAAGCAGGGATGGATAATCCTAGTTCTAGAGAGCTGGTGTAGATGCCAGTTGTTCCAAGCAGAGGCACACAAAGAGCAGGGAGAAGCTGTTAATTGGACCCGTTAAGCAATAATGAGCTGATTTAGATTAGGAGTCGAACTGGAATGAAACCCTACAGATACACCAGCCCTCAAGGACCAGGACTGCCCACCCCTGAGCTAAAGGAACGGACTGCTCTGTGTTTGAGGGAGTTTCATTCCCAAAATTCACACGGATGGTGTCACTGGTGGACGTGGAGAGGAGGTACCTGCAGATCTGCAAACACTTCTTTGCTTAGTTAAAGGGGGAACATGGAGCAAAAGTACTCTGGCTCCGGATTTGGGGCTCACACTGTCACTGCCACAAGATGTGCTGATTTGTGCTCTTGTGATCTGCAGTGCTCCAGTGTGTTGTGTTGCGTTGTGTTGTGCTGTGCTGTGAGGCTGTGTGGCGAGGGTTGACAAGGCTGCAGCGACGTGCTCATGCGGCGGAGTTAGCTCGTCTGCCTACTTGTGAATTATGAAAGCCAAGAGCCCTGCAGTGAGAGAGCCTCACAATGAGGAATACAGCCGATAAAAACCTATTTAAAAACTCAGCAGGTGAATCCCACTGAAGGAGTGTTCATTAATATTCCATTCCCGGATTAATCTCCCCTGGGATTGATCATTTCCCCACCTCGATGTTTGTGGTTTGCTGGTTACCAGATGCAGGTTTCCTTTTTGATTACAGGTATTCACTGTCAGGGCAGGTACCGTCACCGCTCAGGAAGAGGCAAACGGGTTACGAGCCACGTGGGGCGCGATCAGGAAGTATGTTTAAGAAGAGAAATTACAATTGCAAAACTCTATCCTCCATGCAAATACTTCCTTCAGCACCTTAAGACACGTGATTCATGTTTTCATAATCCTGGAAGGTAAATTAGAGGCATCCATAACAGAAAAAAATAGACATTGCACAGAGAGTTGTGGGGGTCTGGAACACATTCCTTGACGTATTTGTTTGCACTGAATGTGGTGGTGTGATGGGAAAATATACAAAAACAACATTACAGAGAGTTAGCTTCAATATTATGATAGGGAAACTTGCTATGAAAGCCAGTTGTTCAATACATGTTATAAAGTATGTGCTATAAAAGGTAATCTTAATTAGCAAAGAATAAATCTTGAAACCCCCATTCCTTAAATGGCTGAGCCCCCAGTGCTGCACAAAGGGGGGTTCTAAATCACTCAGCTGGAGTTTGAGCAGAGCGCTTCTCCTGCCGGTTTTCCTTCATTATTTCAGGTTGACCGGATAGGCAGAACATGAAATTCAGCACCACATTGTTATGAACAGTGACAGAAGCAGCAGATGGCATTCTGCTCTCTGAGCTGATCACTGAGGAAATGATGCAGTTTGAAGACTGCTGGGGTTATTTGCTGCTGTGATGATTACTCCTCGTGCCGAGAGCTGATGTTGTGATGCTCAGTCAATATTGGCTGCAGCCAGTGACACATCCCACCCAAGCCTACTGTTCACAAAGCAGTTTTTAATTTGCACAGAATTTAGCATCTCGTAGCAGAATCAATAATTCTTCATTTCATTTTAAAGGTTAGCCTGCCTTTAAAACAGTCCAAGGTATGAATGCAACTCTTGCGACTGTGGAGTTCATGCGCTAGTTTGGGAAGCTTGTGTATCCACCTGAAGAAGCTCGCTTTAACAGTAACAGAATTCAACACCGTCTGCGGAACAGGTTTGTACGCTGTGAAAAAGAGCTCTGGGAAGGGAATGGTGCAGTGACCCTTTCTTAGAAGACAGAATCAGCGAGAAGGCAAATGCACAGTAAGTTAGCTAAACATCTGTGTTAAATAGGAGCTCTGAGCAGCATTGTAAGAGATGTGAAAGCTCTGTATAGAATACGCCGGGAAGCCCACTTGTAAATGCTTCAGTAGGAGCCCTGTGAAAGGCAGAGGAGACAGAAGCCGCTCTGAAGTGCCGCAGTCCTGCAGGTGTACGGGTCTGTCCGCATCATCGGATCCTAAATCTCCGGAACAAATAGTGTTTGATGAACTTACCCACGAGCGAAGCCACCCAGGCTGATTCATCAAGGGGAAATGGTTGGAGCTGGGTAAAAAAAAAGCCAGTTGTGAGATTGTGAGAATACACGGTTTAAAAATGCAATTAAGGCTGTACTGGGGCTTTTCCTTCGTGCAGAAACGACCTCAGTTGCACCAGTCGAAGAAGCCCGGGGCTGCTTCGCTGCTTCAGGAGGTATGCACAGAGCTGTAGCGAGGCATGTTCTGGGCAATTTACAAATCTGGGGAAGGTTTCGGCCCGCCCTGCCCGTGTTTTAAAATTACGGTGCGTATTACTGCGCTGATTGGACCATCACATGTTACTGAGCACTATACTGCATCGGCTGGATTGTCCAGTTTCTGTTGGCTAGTCCTCAGGCTCCATCACAGCACGTTATCCTCTGCCAGGTCTCCAGCACACAGCCTGTGTGCTCTCATGCCTTCATCCTGGAGCCGCGGCCCTGCTGTGGTGGAGCAGATCTGGCCACGGTGTCGTCCATATGAACACATTACAGTACAGGTACAGGAGAGAAGACCATTCAGCTCAGCTGTAGCCCGTCTGTAGCCAGCAGCCATATCGCCTTGCAGCTCACCACTGGCAGCCCACTGCAGCTCAGCAGGTGTGAGCCTGGCCAGTACCTGGATGGGAGACCTCCTGGGAATCAATATTTTTATATTGCCAGTTTCTTTGCCATGGAAACCCATCACATTAGTAGCACAATGAGAGCCGTTCTTCGGTGAAATATTGTTACAAAACTGTCAAGGTGTGATGAGCCTCCGGTGCTGTACGCAGGTGGAGATTTCCTGCATTTTTGCCTTGGCAAAGATTAATTATACTTCGGAGTAATTGTGTTCATGCAACACAATTACTTCTTCTGTTGATGTTGAGGTCATCCACAAACGAGTGGCCTAGGTTTTTAGTTGGAAGTGATATCCTGAGAAGATTAAAACCTTCATTATTTTGTCTAAATGTCATTGTGCACCTAGAGAATGGAAGAAGTTGACTGGAGCAGTGAATGGGATGGAACCAGCTCGCTCTTCAAGAGGAATCTGGAAAGATAGCCATGGCTCAGCAGGATTTGTGGAGAGCTCATTTTATGACATGAGCGCCTCCTCTGCTGTTTCTAGCTGTCACAGAGTTCTAAAGTAAGACTGGAAAAAAAGTAATGTGGAAACAGCTGCTCTTTATCCACACAGAGAGCAGAAGATGTCGTTTTCTTTCTGCTGTGGTCTGGGAAAATTCCCCCTTTTCTTTGCTACAGTCTCTGGTGTTTAGGAAAGTAGCCTCCTATATATATCACAATTGAGGCAGGGATGTTCACAGTTTTCCATTTTTAGGCATGATGCAGTTTTATCAGTGAGCAAAATGACAACACTAGCTTGGATATCATTCAACTGCAAATATTTTTGTTTTGCCCTTCAGTTGAATTGTACCATATTTAGAGATGGAATCCCTTGTGTTAAAGAGATTCATTGTGTACCTCATTGAGTGATATAATCCCCTAGAAAAATGGGATAGGGTTGAATTCTCCCTTAAGTGGAGGCCTGGCCTTTCGGCAAAGTGTTATTCAGCACTGTCTAAGAAGATGTGGCTCTGAGCAAGGAAACAAACATGATCGAATCCCTACAGTGGGCAGAGCTGCACACTTCACAGTGGTACTTTCAGACAGCTGGTCTTTGCTTTCAAGTGGTTTATGAACCTCTCATGTTGAAAGGGTGACTACACTCTAGATATCTTCACTTCACAATGCCTGCAGTGCTTGGGCTAATTTATAAGTTCTGCTAAGCAGTAAGTGTTTTTGTTGAGTGAGTGTGAACTTTTTCTAACCAATTCTGCTAATCACAGCATTGCTAAGAACCTGTGAGTATCTTACAGTATATTGAGGATTGAATATCGAGGACAGGATAAACAAAAGATGTTTGCTTTCTGAGCCTGTGCTGAGTTATGAGCGGATGCAGCTTTCTCTCAAATACATGTTGTCATTTTGTGTTGTCCATCTCCTACTGTATACGAGTTGCAGATCCACAGTGGCAGTGAAGACAGTTCATTAGGAACCGTGGTGAAAGGCTCCAGAGGGGCTCAACCAGTAAAGGCGATTGCATGAACTCTTTGATCACGGGTTCGAGGCTGGGCCATGTCATTAGCTGACTGTGACCAGGATTCCCCGAGCGAATGTGCACCACAGAGGGGAGGGTGGGATTAGTTGGCTAAGGTGCTCTTATCTGTCAGACACCTGCAGCCCGCCGGGAGCTTACAGGTGTGAGACACGCCCCTCCTTCCATGAGTGCTGAACTTCCTGGACAGGGTCACCATGCCTGTGATGTGTTAAAAGATGAAAGGCTTGGGGGAATACAGGGTTGTAGCTGTGCTGAATGAGACAAGATGTCACAAACACATGATGGACTATTCCAAATTGAATTGGCCCACAGCAGAAAAACTACTAGAAATTCTTGGAGTTTTTAAAAAAAATAATGATGAAATTAGACAAGAAAGACCGTGAAGGCACACAGATTCCAGCTTCAATGGATTTTCCAGTTCATTTATGCAGAAAAGCAACATGGTCTTCTACTTTCCTGGCCCAGAATTCTGCTGGTATAACCACTCCTGCTGTTAAAGCCTGATTGCAGATCAACCTCATAGAGCTTCTGTGCTGTATTCTGAGAAGCTGATGACACAGGCTCATTGCTGGAGCTGTTTTTTAGACATGGGCTGAGACAGGTGACAGCTGAACAGGGTCGCATCTTGTACAGTGAGGGGCTAAAGAAGAAAGCTTAAAGGTTCACTTGCTAATTCCTTTTCCTGAGGGACAGGGGCTGCGTGATATAACTTGAAGGAGGAAAGGAAGTCTCTTAATTACCCTTTTCAGTGAACTTTGTTCCCATTGATTTTAGAACTAAGCCGCTGGCTATATCACTGGAGAGGAAGGCAGATCCACAGTAAGACAGGTCACCAGGAAGGCAGATCCACAGGACGACAGGTCACCAGGAAGACAGGTCACCTAGAAGTAAGGTCACCAGGAAGGCAGATCCACAGGACGACAGGTCACCAGGAAGGCAGGTCACCAGGAAGGCAGGTCACCAGGAAGATCCACAGGAAGATAGATCCACAGGAAAACCAGGTCTGCAGGCTTGGGCAGGATGACCTGTGTCTGGGTCAGTTTGCTGAGGGACGGGAATCAGTTAAAAAGAAGGCACAATAAAACAGATCTGTTTTTTTTTCCAGTGTGCAGCAGGAACAGGATATTGTAACATTCAAACTGTTCCCCTAGCCATTTAATGGATACTTTTGCCCCAAGTGACCTCCAAGGACTAAGAGGTGACCTGTGAATCGATAACCACTCCTGGCGAGTTTCTCACTTACAGCAGGACCTTGGTTTCATCTCACATCCCAAGGATAGGGCACAAATAAAAGGCATTATATTGTAAGGCAGGGCCAGGCTTGAACTGGGCCATTTCTGGCCACAGGGCCTTAATCACAGCTGCGGCCCACCTGCTGAAGCCTCCTGTTGGTTTTCTTGTAACCTTTACTCCCACCCTTACAGAACAGGAGGCTCAGAAATATAAATTATATGTAAATAATTTTCAAGTTAGGGTAGAAGGTCTTGCCTGATATTTTCTGAATGTTTTATTGTATTAATTTGGTAGAACGTCTTAGTAAATAGTTTTTTATTTCTTTTAGAATCGGTGTTTCCTTGCTTTCACAGCCCAAATGAAGGATTTTGTGGTTGTTAGAAATTTTACCTTGAGAAAATCTGGGCTTCTAAGTTGTCACGCACACCATCTGTGGAACCCCGTTGTAGTAATCAGGAATGCGGGTGTAGTTACTGTACTGTATATTTTTAAAACATAATCTAAAAAGATAGCTTTTTTTATAATAACACAAGCTTTCTTACATTCTTATTGTAATCCACACCGCGAGACAAGTTCATTAGGAAACCATTTTACAGGGGGATTGTTCTGCTGAGCAATTCACATTCTGAGCTTGCCCTAACTTTTTCCATTGGAACACGTCGAGATCCTTCCCGTGAGGACAAGCAGGAAGAGGAAGTGCAACGTTTTCGCTGTGGAGGCTCGGCCAGGTGTGAGAAAAGGGCTCCAAAACCAAGACACGGTGGTTCTTCTCTCATCAAGTCAATTCCATCCACTGAATCTCGGGATCAGACCTGGCCTTTTTTTTTTCCTCTGCAGGCACAGCTCTGGGGCGCCTCTCGCCTCTGTAGATTCAGAAGAAATGACTGTAATCGATTTTGTCAACGTTCCCCTGTTGACAGGTGAAACAGGTGGCTCTCCAGGACTCTGGCAGTTTCCCCTTGGCAAAAGCCCAGCTGGTTTGGTCTTTGTCTGGGCTGTTTGAATCGGGGGTCAAGGGTGTGTCTGAGATGTTGGGTTGGACCTCAGTGTCTGCAGTGGGACTGAGACTCTGATCTGTGACACAGGCATTGCTTGCAGGAAATGAGTGTGATTGGTCCTATATGGTAAAACAAGACTTTTAAAGCGACATATCTTCCTAATTAGCACTGGCTTTCATCTGGTGACCCGGGCTTCCAAAGTCAAGTTCCCAAGCTCCGGCAGAATTCAGGTTCCTCACAGGTGACCACGGGTTCAACCCTGGTTGACTGTGACTGGGATTTTCAGAGAGGCACTGCACAATTGGTAAAGTGCGTCTCTTCAGATTGGTGCCGATCTCCCCGTTGCTGTCTGAGAAGTGTTAAAAGGCAATTGGCTGGATGGTGGACAGGTGGGAGGAGTCACCTGCTCAGTGTAACCTGCCTGTGATGTGTTAAAAGGCGCTTGGCTCAAAGGTGGAAAGGTGGGAGGAGTCACTTTCTCACTCTCCCCTGTGTACAGTCACAAGGTTTGTAACAACGAACTGCGACGTGAAAAAAGAACATCTGGAAATTCCAAAATCGGGTGGGTGTAACAAAATATATTGTCATTTCTGAATTAAAAAAAATTCACAAGACATGCGCCTCTTTGGAAGGCATGTGGATTGATTGTGGTTTCCATCAGCAAATAAACTGAAATTTAAGACCCAATTTAAATTGAAGCAATAATAAAATAAAGCCTTGGGTTGTTTAGCCATTGAAGGGAGTGCATGAGATCTCTTTTGGGAATCTTTCCAAATCAGAACAGTATGCTTAAATTTAGAAAATATATGAACAGAATAAACAATCATTCATTCTGTTTTTAATCTAAAATCTTAAAATTTGGGGGGTTTGAGGACTGAGCAGTTAATCCCCTGAGGTCATTTGCCTTGAATGACCTGCTGGAATAGTTTCTCAGCTCTTCAGAAACAATCCCGCTGGAATGACTTCTCTCCCTGTTGTAACCAAGTGCACCTCCATATGCACATTGTAAAGTACACAGAGGATTCTGGAGAAGGCAGGCTTAGCCACAACCAGCGTTCACCGAATGAGCCAGATGGGACTGAAGATCTCCTCTCGCTTTTGCAAACTTTCTTATACTGTTTTTGGCTCTTGAAATAGAAGAACTTCATAACAAAAGGCTCAGTTTAGCAGCATGTGCTGTAAACAGGAAAAGAGACCAGTTTTATCATTGGGACAAACTGGGATTAATGTGCAGGGTGTTCAGAAGGTGTGGCATCTGGTAACTTCTGTGCCTCAGAATGTTTTGAATGTCACTGTGTCAGGATGAGTGAGATGAATGTTTAATAATCTTAGCACAATTACTATCAACTATTTTTTGAGTGTTTTCTTTTAATATTTAAACCTGGCAGCCCTTATATGTATGAATGTTGAAACATATATAGAAAAAAAATTGTATTTATGAAATACCAACAAAGATCCCTTTTGATGTGTTGTACAGTATTACTTAAAATTTATAACAGAATATCATTTACGACTGCAGTTCCAGTGCTGTGGCCTGGGCAGAAACCAGATTGGAATTTCTCAAGTATATTATTTGAATCCAGATACAATTGAAGTTGGGCCACAACTATTTTCTCAAGAATTTTAGATAGAAATGGGACATTTGAGACTGGCCTGTAGTTGTTAAGAACTTGTGGATCCAAATTTGGCTTCTTAAGGAGCGGTCTAACAACTGCTACCTTAAATTGATTCAAGGGACGTGTTCATACTAATTATAGGTGCTGCCAGTCCTTCGAGGGAATCTCTGACTGGCTGAGTGGGGATGGGATCTAGCGGACAGGTGGTTGACTTTGTCTTCATAATTAATGTCTTGAGTTCTTGTTCATTAACTAATTGAAAAACACTAAAGAGCTGCTCATATTGTTCCTGTACCAGACTTCTTTGCGGCTTATTTGATTGTGTTTGAAGTCCGATGGTGTTAATTTTATCGTTAAAGAAGTCCATGAAAACATCACTATTAAAGTTAGACGGTATTATCAAATCAAGTCTTCTTCTTAGATTAGCTATTGTCCTAAGTAGGTGGAGAGGGTTATTTGTATTGCTTTCTATAAGTTCAGAGTAGTAGGCTGAACGAGCTCTATATAGGGCTATAGGGCTATATTGCTGCAGCTAATCAGTCCATGCCGCCTGGAATACCTGCGAACCAGTAGACCTCGATTTGCGCTCTAGTTTGCAGCACTCCTGTTTAAGAGATCGTGTGTGATCATTAAACCATGGAGAGTGTCTAGTGGCTTTGACTACCTTAGTCTTTAACAGGGCTGTTTCATCGAGGGCCTGTCTGACCACTGTATTATTGTTGTCTGTGATTTCGTCAACATTAGTACTGGAGATGAAGTTTGCATTGTTCATCGTGTTAATAAAATTTAATGAAGTGCCCCCGTTGATGTGTTGTAATAGTTTTCTCCTCGGCAGCTTTCAAGGGCGATTGAATCTCAAAAGTAATTAAAGAGTGGTCAGAAAAAGAGTTATCCATGGGATGGACTAGTACATGATGAATATCAGCTCTGTGAGTGATAATTAAGTCTAGTGTATGATTGTACACGTGTGCTGGTCCTGTTATATGCTGACTACAACCTACAGGGTCAAGGAGAGACGAGAAGTTTTTATTAAAAGCATCTGTCTCTATATCGATATGTATGTTAAAGTCATCTAATATTGCAGCTTTGTCTAAATTAATAACTAAATCAGAGAGCAATTCACCAAACAATGCATATGGTCCTGGGGGTCTGTACGCTGTACTATATGTATGTACTGTAGATGATGCGGCTGCTATTTTAAGAAGCATTGCTTCAGATGTGTGAAAGTCATTATTAGTTTTTAATTCAATTCTCAGAGACTATGAGACTATGAAACACCAGCAAAGATCCCTGTTGGTGTGTTTAATGTCTTTCACAACTAGAACCTGAATAATAATAATTAATGTAAGAATAAGAGGACTCTGGCATGCAAAGAGCCGCCAGAGTGAGGAGGGGGAGTTGATCTTCAGATTGTATTCCTGCCCATGGAAACGCTGGGGAACATGCAGGCTCCACACGGAATGAGCCCCAGTCCAGAACCAAGCCCGAGATCCATGAGGCAGTAGTGGTAACCGCCTTGCTAACCACTGACATAATCAAAGAAAGAAATGAAGCTTAAATTATATTGGTCTAACTTTAATGGGCAGCTGGATATTGGTCTATATTGGTATTCTAGCTTTCCGATGCCAATTAAATAACGTTTGAGGCAACATTTGCAAACATGCCTTTCAAATGCTTGTGCCCATTGGTAATGCCGGCAATAAAGTGAGTAATGCTTTGGCCGTTCGCACTGTAGGCCCTTCAGAGGAGGCGACTGTGTTGACCTCATTTTAGCTGTAAGCTGTGAATCGAATTCTGGAGTGCTGGTTACTTGCAAGAATGTTTTTCTTCAGGCTGATCCTGTGTAATTTTCAGAAACCAGCTTTAAACAAATCCTCTTTTCAACAAGGGAAGGAGTCCAATATGCCGTGACAGATGACAAATTAGGTGCTGCTAATATTTTGCTCTTTAAATTAAAGTAAAAAACTACAACCTTCTAATTAGAAAACAGTGTTTCAGATAACATGCCCTTTCCATGAGTGCTCCTGTTGTTCTGAGATAGGCTACTGCTGGGTGAGATTTTATTCACTACACAGGAGATCTTCTACTGCAGAATGAAAAATATCTACAGCACACTGACCTGGAGTATAAATCACCATACCAAAAGATTTCCTCTTCCTTGCTTTTTGAAAATGGGAAAAAAAATGCTGGATGCAATAGGTCACAAGATGAGGTTGCCAAAGTCCGGGATTATTTCAATCCCCGTATCAGAAGTATTTGAAATAGGGAGTCAGCTTCTGGTTTCTGAGCACTTCAGTGGTGCAAGACCTTAACCTTTGAACTCATTCTTACATTTAAAAGATTGCCAGAGTCCCTCATCCCGACTCGCTGGCTGTTTGTGTCAGATGCTTAAGAAAACACTGTGATCTGCCTGGAGCCGTCTGGAGTACAGCTGGACAGTGGGAAACGACCCAGAAACAGAGTCTGCTTGGCTGTAGCTGGCAAGCTGTTGCAGAGCAGATTCCAGTGAGTTAATAGAAAAGGAGTTGTGCCACTTGACTGTACCTGTAATTCCATTTTAGTTTTTTACAGTGCTAAATTATTTTCGTTTCCATTTTACATTTGAGGAAATTCACCTCTAACTGTGGCCTAAATGCAATACCTTTTGCATTTGTGTGTAACTATAATAGTTACAATGTCAGCTAAGAGCTAAACCATTTAAATTCAGTTGTGTTCACTGTAATTGCTGTCTTGCTAGTCCCTGTCTTTTCCCCAGTGTGGTAGCACTATTGTTCAACTTCATGTACAGTGTGCTTTGTGTGCTCCATGTGCCTTCTGGTATGAAGAGATTACATCCGAGAGGAGAGCCTGTCTAGTATGTTTGTTAGCTAAATGATCTGAGGATTTCCAAGAAATCTGGGTATCAATTTTAACAGCATGGTTTAATTTTAATACTCGCTTTAGAAGCCCCTTAGCTGAAGCTGTAACTCACAGAATTATTTTCTTTCTCATTTTCATTTCATTTCTCATCATTCTCACATTATTCCCATTTACTTGTATTTGAGAAACAGTAGAATAACCTGTGAGCATCTAAAAAAATAATTGTGGTCAAAGTGTAATTCCTATGTACTGTCAGATTATTATTATTATTATTATTATATAGAGTCATGCAGGAATAAAAAAATTAACTCGGTTTCCTTTAATTTCAATTACCAGTATTGTAATAGATTTATATAAGATGCACTTATTAGGTATCTTCTGATTAATGTGACCATGCATGTTTTAGCACACCGTAGCGCTGACACGAGAGGAGATCAGGGAACTACGCTGTAGTAGAGCACGTGCTGTGCGTGAGGAACGGAGCTGAGTGATGAATTGGAGAAGAAGGTTTTGTAGTAAGAGACTCAGGGTGTGCACACCGTAGCAACCAGTTCCCGTCTGGCAAGGCACCGTGGGCCGGTTAGTGGTGTGGAGCTTGCCAGCAGCACCAGGGCTTTGGGTTCGATTCCCAGCTTAGCCTGCCTTTCAATCTATGGTTTTACTTTGCCTGTCCAGTGTAAGATTGAGGGAGGTCCACCCTGTGTTCACAGGGACTGGATTTTGAACTTTCTCTATGATTGCAGGTGGGAGAATTTTATTATCAGTACACAGCTTTTGACAGGTTGTGATAGACACTAAGCAGTCACCGTTTAGGAAATCTTAGCAATGCTGTCTGGTCCCAAACAAGAATGCACAGCACTCGGACTCATTATTCTTTTGCTTTCAGCGTGTAGTGCCAGAAGCCTGTGCTTTTCGGATGCCTCACTGACGCCCTGGTATTTCAGCGATTGAATCGTCTGAGTGCTTAATGACCTGCTGCTGCTTTAGGTACTTTGGGAAAGTCTGTTCTGCTTTTTTTGTGCTTTAATAGCTTGTGTGAGAAAATGTGGGCAAAGCTGAGTAAAATATCAAATTAAAATTAAAGAAAAGTCAGGTTCTGTTCTTCATGGCCTGAATTTTAGGGCTCATGTATGACTGGAAGGCTTACTTTGATGGAGAAATTACTGGCAGTGGGACATAGATGTTGTGACAGGTCCCTCCATACCCATACTCACATTATACACTATTAGGTCATCAAATGATTATTTTGCACAAGGCTTGTACAGTATATATCGTTTTATTACATAAAATTATTAGTTTTATACGTTTGTCAAGAATGATGAGTGAGCACATGAATAGAATAATGATCCAGCTCAAGCATTGACTCAAGAATTCAATGAAAAAAACATTTTATTTATATGCAGTGAAACACAAACAAAAGCAGTACAGTGGAATATAAAAACCCATTGTTCAACCAAGGATAACATCAGCTGACCTACTGAGGTGTTATGATCTTATTTTAGTGATTATTTGTATTGCTCTTTGCCTTGAAACTCTGAATCATGCATCATAGCTGTGCCTTCATGGACTTGATTTACGATCAGTCCCAGAATTTCATGAAATAAACTAGTTAACATTTACAAGCTTGTAAATGAAGTTGAAATGAACTGAACAAGGCTCCACAGACAAAACATTGTGCTTCCTTTCTTCTCAACATGGAATAAACTTTTATCTGTTCCTTTACAGCTTACACACACTGACGCAGCTCCCTACCTGAACTTCTACAAAATTAACATTTCTCTTATTGATCAGAAAATTATTATTGTGTGTATTTTTAAATATTAATTTAATATGTTAAAATGTTAAAACACCTTAGAAATGCTAGAAAAAGACATGAAACCAATCCATGAAATATTAATAGTTTTGCTTTTGTTTTTGTTTTTTCCATTAGACTCTTTTCCTAAACCTTTGAAAAAGAAAATAATGAAAAACAGTATTGTGGAAGAAAAGGATGATACAAAAAGCAGATCTTAAAGAAGGAGACCTTAACTTGTTGGAATATTTTGTTTAATGTAAGAAGCCAGTAGCTGTAGTCTTCGAACAGCTTTAGAAACAAGCAAACAGAAGCCCCCCAAAAAGGCATTAGTCTCAGGTCCTGGAGAGGAGGGGTGGGATCTGCTTTCCTGCCTCTCTCTGGCGTACCTGGACATCCAGGTACCAGGAGACGAGTGAGAGAGCAGAAGAACTGGCGCTGGGGATGAGTCGTTATCAGATATTTTAAAAAAGGCCAGCAGCCACATTATCCTGCAACTCATAACTCACTGCTGGCAGCCCGCTGCAGCTCAGCACTGTGAGCCTGGTCAGTACCTGGGTGGGAGACTCCTGGGAAAGCTGAGGCTGCTGCTGGAAGAGGTGTTAGTGAGGCCAGCAGGGGGCGCTCACCCTGCGGTCTGTGTGGGTCCTATACTGTGAACAGGGGCCGAGGTCCTGGCTCTCTGTGGTCATTAAAAATCCCAGGGTGTTTCTTGAAAAGAGTAGGGGTGTTACCCCGGTGTCCTGGCCAAATTTCCCCCTGGTCTTTACCAGTCATGGCCTCCAAATAATCCCCATCTCTGAACTGGCTTCATCACTCTGCTCTCCTCCCCACTGAGAGCTGGTGTGTGGGGAGAGTACTGGTGCATCATCCAGGTGGGGCTGCACACTGGTGGTGCTGGAGGGGATCCCCATGACCTGTAAAGCGCTATAGAAGTGTAAGCAATTGTTATTATTATTATTATTATTATTATTATTATTATTAAAAGGATGGGCTTTCATGCTGCCCCAGAAAGACAGAGCCATGCGTGGCTAAAATGATTAGGATCCTGCCAGAGCAGCTGCTCGTACCCGAGTTGTTTCTGGCCAGAGATGTGGGGCTGTAGCCCAGTGGAAGGAAAACGAAGCGTCAGGGCTTGAGTAGACGTTGCTGAGCTCTGTCCGATGGCCAGGCCCTGGATGAAGGGAAAGCTGTGCCCGTTGTCAAGGAGGTGAGTGTGGGAGGCGCGCCCAGTGTCAGAAACCCCTTTCACTGTCACAGCTGTGAGAGCACGAGCACCAGGCTGGCAGGGTGCTGTGCCTTGCCCTCTCATCAGGTTTCATTCTATAAAATAAGCACCTTCCTAAATGCAGTGTAGCAGCATGTTAAGTATGAGGTAAGTAGCCTATAATGTACGCGCGACGTTTGGTTTGGAGAAGGGTGATTGCAAAATGCAAATGTAGCCGAGGGCTGTGGAGCAAAATGGATTTGTTGTGTTGAGATGACAGCTGACGGTTTGTGTGAGCCCTGCTGAGAGCTGGAACGGAAGGGGTCTTGGGCCAGATGTAATTGGACTGTTCTGCTGGATAACATCTGGGCTTAGATAGAAACTGAGAAACGGACGGGTTCAAGTGGGATAAATGCCTCCCAGAGGCAGCACGATTTCAGAAGTATTGCTTTTACAGATTTAATCTTGTTTGCACTGTGTATATGCATGTAGAATTCATCTGTGTCTCACAAATAAACTGAATGAGTCATTGAACCAGTTTGTCTCTCGGATATTGAGGCAATAATTATTACAGGACATCTCTGCTTTTTTATCATCTCTGGTGGGGTAAAACTACTGTTTAGCATCTTTTCTGTTGGTTCATTTTTTTATGGTAATGTAATTACAGTATATTGAATCCTCTTCCCCAAAGAAAATATGAGCACAAAGTTTTGTTGATTTTGAGTGATAGAGTGCGGTGATTGTTTAAGGTGAAAGTATGTCGTGACTGGTTTACGAGCAGTCTCGTTTATGATGTAGTTTCATTGGTGTGCAGTAAATTCGCCACTCGGGCTGCCTTGTCCATTGAATGAATGTAGCCTGCCAGCACTCTCATTACTTTCTCTTCGCTCTTCACTCTGTCCACAGGGCGACAACTGCTTTCTTATCAGAGGCGTCCCCTGTGTGTTGTGTGTAGAGTGCCAGCTCATACAGGCGCGGTAATTGTCTGGTGGTCGAGTCAGTTCCGGGCGGGATGAGGGAGGCCTCCCTGTCCTTAGGGGGCGCTGCGCTGAAGCGTGTGTGCAAGGCTCAGCTCAGCTCAGGAAGCCTCTGGTCGTGGTGAAAGTTTGCACAGGCCGAGATGAGAAGTATCGTAGGACCCTATGCGGTACTAATTTTCGACATTTGAGCAAACGCATCTGTTAACCGTGATCCGAGAGCTGTTGTCAGGGCAAGATTCAAGCCCAGGAACAGAGGTACACAAAGTCAGGAGTCCGGTAGCCACAGGAACTATAGCTCTTCTTGGAAGACCCAATACTGAGCACAGGAGACCTACTGAGTAGCCCTTAAGTACTCTGGTTCAGGGGTGTGTGGTGAATTAGTTCCAAGGTTTGTGCCTGCTCAAATGAGCCTGTGGATGAGCGCTTCTGGTTGCGGGACCCTGATCTCCTAGCACATGGCTGTCGATCGTTCAGCCCCGGTGTTGTTTTGATCAGTTTCCCCACACATTCCTGTATTCTTCTTGTTGCCCAATATTTTACCTCATATTTGTTGATATCTTTCAGGTGTTGAGGTTTATTCAATGTTCAGCTGACATCACAGTTAATGATGTCGCACATTTCTGTTTCCCAAAGTATACCCTAGACGCGTTTTGGAATCCTAAAGCGATTTACACGCAGGAGGGGACCTGTTTCACTCACTGCTGAAGTGCAGGAGGGAGAAGCTGCTTCACCAGGTGAATGAGGGAGGCTGGATTGCACAAACCCAGCAGAGAATTTAGCCACTTGACACTCCTTCTGTTTCAGGGATGAGGGATCTTTGGATAACCCTGGATTATCGTCTCATCTGAAGGACAGCACCTCCTAGAGCACAGTGTGCCTGATCATTCATTTGTGTCTCACAAATAGACTGAATGAGGCATTGAACCCGTTTGCAAAGGAACAAGTAATAGGTTTATTCCATGCTGACACACGTGAAGAAGGCTCCACAGCCGAAACGTTGTGTTTTCTTTCTTCTCTTTTCAGCATGGAATAAACCTTTACTTGTTCCTTTGCAGCCTACGCATGCTGATGCAGCTCCCCACCTGAACTAATTGAACCAGTTTGTCTCTCAAATATTGAGGCAATAATTATTACAGGACATCTCTGCTTTTTTATCATCTCTGGTGATCATACTGGGCAATTGGTCTGGGGAGGAGTGCCCCCTCCTGGTCCACCTCTGGCAGCGATAACCTGGTTTTCTCTGCTTGCTTATTGACACCTGACCAGACCAGGCTGCCGAGTGGTGATAAATCTAGAACGAGAGATGCTCTGTGAGGCTGCACATGGGAAACGGAAAGTGACAGCAGGAACCGATTTGAAACGGCGACCGCCATCAGAAGCATTTTTGCTACAGTCTATTTTTTCCCTCCTTTTTTTTTACAGTAGCAGTTGGATAGAATATAATTGGGACACTTGCACTGTCAGGAATTATATGTTTCTGTGAAGAGCAGAATCTAAATGTAAGCAACACGTCTTGATCCTGCATTTCTTCAGCCAATTTCTTCAGTTTTTTTTTCTTGCCACTAGAAATGTAAGTTAAAAAAAAGCAACTGAGGGCTGATTCAGGAGCCTAATATAGACCAGATCTGGGGAGAAGATGCAAGCTAGATGCTCAGTAAAAATTTCCATTCAGATAGGCCAAATTAGTTCTGGAACAAAATGTGACTGAGGCAGACACCGGAAAACGGAAACCAACACAGAGCTGTTCTCATGAAGATTTAAAGGAGTAAATAAATCTTGCATGTGGAAATCGCGCTCTGCTGTGCTGGTTCTGTGCTTTGGCAGTTTCACTGCTCGACGCACTTCTAACAGGCCAGGTGGAGGGTTACAGCCCTGCCAGTGTCTGAGTGCAGTGCCTGTACACTTCCTTGGACTGCTGTGCAGTGCTCCCAGTGCTGGGTCAGTGTTGAACATGACGATCAAGTGGCCGAATGGCTCTAAGCTGGTTAATACCTCATGTAGCTACAGACTTATGGGAAGCTGAGGCGATTGATGTATCTTTCAGGGTCATGTGAAGATGGCTTGTTGCTGTAATTGTACACGTACGGGGCTCTACTCCTTTGGTGGATCAGAGGTCTGGCCTTGTGTGTTGGTGTTGGTGTATTCTGCTATACTTGAGTTACGATGAAGTGAGACAACGCAGTTGTATGAGTTGGCCAATTGTCTCAGCGGGTTTTGGTGTGTCAGAATCAGTGATGCGCCGCTGTAAACTGTCGGACCGGGTCCTCTGCTCCGTGTAGAACCTTGCTCTGTCTAGGGCTCGGAGGGGGGCCGGGCGACGCCAACGAGCTGTCCGGCGGTAAGGTGGCAGGCCTGCCTTTTCTTTAGAAGAGCATCTCCCAGCTTCTGAGCGTTCTGTGTTTAATTAAAGATCAAATCGAAAGGCAATTATTCACTTCCTCTTTGTTCTCCGCGCAGCCACTCAGTCGTGCTCGCAAGCGCGCTCTGGAGAGAGGTGGCAGCGAAGCCCTCGTTCGGTGGTTTTCATTGTCCAGAACACACAGCATCTCCGAACACAAACCCTCCGCTCCCCCCTACCCTCTGCACTCACACGCTGCTCTGCAGCTGCTTGTTTCCTCGGCAGGGGCAGGGAAAGCCAAAGAAATATGGGATTATAATTCACTGTTTCTAAATCTTGTTTAAGAATCTAATCCCCGAGCTCATTAATTACGTAGTCCTGGCAGCGACGGTCATGTTTGGAAGGGAGATGTATAGAGCGCTCCGTGCTGTAAAGAGGTCGTTACTCTAGATTCTCAATATAAAATCATGCTCAGGCCTGGGAAAATCAGAAAGCATTTGCTAAATGTGGGTGGAATTTACAGCAGTACAGAGTCCATGAGTTCCCAAGGCTTAATCTAACTGGCCTTGCTGCAACCATGTACAGCAGATGCGTTTGAAATGCGCTATAAAAGACTACTCCATATAACAAGTATGTTTTAACAAGGCAATAACCAGTAAATATTGCTTTATTTCTAAAATTACCGCCAATACTGTTAATGCCTACACTGACCTGTCGTAGATGAATCTTTTTTTTTTTTTAAAGGAGATTGGAAAACTTGGACAATGAAAAATGTCAGCCTGATTGAACCTTCCTTCAGTACTAAAGTTAACTAGTTTATAGAGTTAAAGTTCGTTAGTGATAATAAATGTTTCACAATCTGGTAACCAAAAATGGGACGATAAAGGAAGACAGAAATTCTTTAGCATCCCAGCATCTCTCTCCACCCAGTAATACTGTACTTCTCCTGGGTTCTTTACTGTAGCAGTACACAAGTCAGGAGTAACAAATCTGATGTACTTGGGAGTCCTTTTAAATTCTAGCGCAAATTACACAGTATCTAAAATGAGCCGGTTTGTTTCCAGTCATTAACCAGAGATGGAGTGCAAAACTCGATAAAATTATGGAAACAGTAATGAAAAAAATGTTATGAAATTAATTCAGAGGTTGGCAAATACCGCACGTCTACAAAACACACTCATATTTGCCCTTCTATAATCTAAATTGCTTGTCTCCCTCCACCTTGAAAAACATTAATTTGATTATCTCAGGGAAGAACATTTTATTCCACTCCTTGCTTATATTTTAGATTCTGCCTTATTAATGAAAAGCCGCTGAAATGGTCAGCACATACAGAGGCTCCCATTACAGGATGGTTACATATAGAACAGGAATCCTGTGGGTGGTACCTGCTGAACTCGGGTGGTCACGTGAGCATGTCTGACCATGTTTCACTCCACAAGCGCGTGCAGGTGTGTGTCTGTTTTTAAATAAACTGCTGTGGTTCCTCGGTTTCACACATTTGATCGTGGTCACCTGTGAGTGATGGAAGAGAACAGAACTGCAGTTCTACAGACAGTGTGCCTGTCAAAAAGTATTGGCCTGTGTCCTTACTTTGTTTTTCCAGTGTGATACAGGACTCGGATGGCACAGTGGCACAGTGGTTAGTTTCACTGCCTTGCCACTCTGCTTGGAGTCTGTATGTTCTCCTTCTGTTTGTGTGGGTTTCCTCTACCAGTCCAAAGCTGTACTAATTGGCTGCTGGGAACATTGGCCCTGGTGAGTTTGTGTGTGTTTCAGTGTGCCCTGTCCAGGGTATGCCCAGCCTTGTGCCCGTTGCTTGCTGGGAAGTGCCCCAGCTGCCCAGAGACCTTGAAACGAATAAAGACGTTAGTAAATTGATGGAATTAAGACTTTGGTTTTCTTGCCAGTATGAAATAAAGCAGTGATGCAGAAGGTTGAAAAGGGCATTCTTAAAGGATTCGACTTCCTTGTTCTACCTGACCTTCAGCAGCGTGCCTTGGTTACATACAGTACCTGTCACTGGCGAATACAATTTCATGACATGTTCTGGCTATGTGAGTTCCCAGTACACAGTAGAGAAATTCTGATGTGAGTAAAACATGTTTGAAATTAGGTTTCATTTATTTCCCTCTACAATCTTCGCACAATGAATTTGCTCAAATAAACCAAACTGTTTAGAAATGATGACTACACTCATGGCTGACAGTGAGGAAGCGTTCTCAGGTCAGCAGACCGACCAGCTCTTAAGTGAGTGTGCTCATTTTCTTTTTTTTTTTTCCATTTAAAATGTCTGAGAAATAACAAGAACAAAGCAATATCACAACTCAGCCTCCAGTGGTGTCTAGTCCAGGGGTGACCAGATATTGTGAAGAATGAAAACACAAAGAGGAAGAACAAACCGGTTACCTCCAGTGGGACGTTTCCAGAAGGAGTGCACAGGTGCTTGTAGTACCCCCTGGATATGCTGCAGGGATACACCAAGGACGGGGGCCTAGTCTGATATACTGTTATAATGCCTACGAGTTCAGGTATACTCTGTGAAGAAAAATGGGTGAATCATTTGAAATCAGAATTTAGATTGTCCCAAATATTGTCCTGTGATTTTCCTACGTCTGTAAATATAGCCTTATTCCAAGCTGTGACGTCAACTAAAGGTTTGTTTGAAGTCTTACAGAGAGAGATGCTGGCAGGGGAGATGGGAATCACTGAAGACAGAAGCCATGCGGGTAGTAAACCCAGTGCAACTGTCCTAATCGTACCAGGCACAGAACCCTGTGTTTTTGCTACTCTGCCCATATATATTAAACAATCAGGCATTTGTCTAGTCTTGAAGCTTATCTAAATCTTTTTGCATCTTATTTGCTACTTCTACAGAATTTGGTACCATCTTGTGCACGTGTTACGCTTACTACCTATGCCAGAATTGAGATCATTGATGATTAAACCAAGAAGACCATAAAAACAGCATGATACAGGCCTTCACTGATCGGTCTCATCTGCCTGCCAGGTAGTTAGAATTTTTTCCAGTTACCAGTCTGGAGATGATTAGTGTGTAGTTTGGACTCTTGTTCGGGTTTCTCAAAAGGAAGAACGATCTGGGAACCAGCAAAAAGTTTAAGGTCAGGACAAATGAGTCACGAAATGATCGTGGGCTGCTTTATCTGCTCAGCGCTGAGAGGAGAAGATATGTGTTTGGTGAGAGTCAAATCGTTCTTGATCTCAGCTGGCTTGCTGGGGGACTCGGTGCACAGCTCCAGTGCACACGTAGTACATTACTGAAAGTTTAACGTCCAGGTGAAGCACAGGGGGACATCGACCGCTGTCGGTGAAGATTGCTGTGGCAAAGCTCATGTAAAAACACAGAGCAAAGGCAACGCCCTGAGCTTTTGATCTTTTGAGCTAGTATATCTGAAAAGGCTTTCAGTCCGCAGAATGCCAAGCAACACTGATGAAGACCGATTTGTGACAGGCGTGTCCAGGTGGTTTCAGTTCAGAAGGGAAACTCCGGTGTTCATGCCTACATTTCTGTAACATCCACTGAGGGGGTCTAGATTTGCAATAAGCTCCACGCAGCTGTGGCCACGGACATGGTGATAGTGAGAGTCACTATTTACTATGGGCTATGGATAAGAAACAGAAACATCTGGAAGAAAGGGAGACATCTCAGCACTTTGAAAGCAAGGGCTTCCACATGGGTGTGGTTCATGTGTTAATTCAGCAAATAGCATCCCAGCATGCTTAGGGTGATGTAAGGAAATGCTGGAAAGGCCTGGTTTAAGTCTGCAAGAGGAGATCTCAGTGAATTTGAAAGGGGGAGGATTGTGGGCACATGTCTGGCAGGTGACTGAGATGGTTAAACTTGTTGATGTTTCATAAGCACCTGTGTCTAAGGTGACGACAGTGTGGAGCTCGGAGGGAAAGGCAAGAGCATGGAGTAGTAGTGGAGGAAGCTCATCCTCATCCTCCAGGATATTGAAGAGCAAGGGAAGACAGACGAGCAACTGCTGATCGATTGACTTCATATTTCACCTGGATCATGAGTAACCAGTTTAATCCAAGCCAAATCTGCCCAGACCTCCACAGAGCAGGATGCCATAGTCGGGCTGCAGTGTTCAAACCGTGCATCACACCTGGAAATGCATGTTTGTGAGTCCACTGCTGCAGAGAGCACAGGCTGTGGAGTACCGAGTAGTGGAGGAGTGTGATGTGGCCAGATGAGTCATCCTTCACTATGTTCCAGACACATAGAGAAGTGCACATGTGGCACAGGCCTGAAGATCCCTTCAGCCTTGAGCGCTGGGTTCCTACAGTGAGGGGTTCTGGTGGTTCTGTCATGCTGTGGGGCCCATTTGTTAACATGGGTTGGGTTTTCTCATTCCCTTAAGAGGCAAGGTTGATGCTAGTCAGTACTTAATGGTCCTGAGGAATGGGATGACAGCACTCGCGTCCACAGCGCTCACATGGTCGCCCAGTGGTTTGATGATCACGACACTCATGTTCTCTATAGGTCATGGCCTTCTCAGGCACCAGATCAGAGCCCAGCTGAGTGGTTCTGGGATAGTCTGGAACAACACCTGAGACGGTGTTTCCCCCCTCCATCAGCCCGGAGTGAGTTGTTAGACTTTCTTGTGGCAGATTGGTGCCTCTTATCTCCTGCAGAATCCAGGAACGCTGGTGGACTCTGTGCCCCAGTACATACAGGTCATACTGGCCTCACATGGTGACCCAATGCCTTGTTAAGTGACTTTACATTGATGTTTGCATTGTTGCCCACTAACTGTAGTTACTGTACCATGAAGTTACTGTACCCCCTACCTTTTGTGTGCCTAGTTATTGGATCGTTTTTAGCTGTAAGTCCAGCATTGATTGACCTTGCTTTCTTATAGTTACATGCTAAAGTATAAAATAGCAGGAAATGAAGAGTACCTTGTGCGTATCATGCTTGAGGATTACTTTTAAAAGGGAGAGAGAGAGTTGGAAATTTCGTAGCTAGTCTGTCTTGTGTATTAGTAGCATGTGCTGCCATCAGTGCTTTATTAATGACACAGAGTTTTTCAAAAAGCAGTCCAGTTCCCACTATCTGTGGTGATTGAGAGAAGTAATTACAGGGAAAGATAGGAGAGCAATTGCAGTGATTACTTAGCACAGATCTACAGCTTCTCCAATATGGATAATTAATGAGTTTTTTTGCTCTGGTTCAGTGTAAGAAAACAGGCGTGTTCTCTCAAGTTTATCTCTTGCTTTTGTTCTGGCTCCAGGAATCAAACAGCCTTTTCTGGAAAGATGGATGAGTCATTCTTTTTCTCAGTTATGAGAGCTTGGAAAGAATTCATTTTTCCCCATATTTGAAAACAAAGTCAATGTCCTGCCCATGTATTTCCGATCACCTTCATCACCCAGGAAGGCCTGAAATGTTCTGTGCGTGAAGCAGAGACAAAGGATCCCATGCGTAGATCATTGTTAATGATCTGTGCATTTTCAAAGCCCCGTTTAAGCCAGGAAATCCCACTGTCAGAGGGGCCACACCGGATCTTTTCTTAATAAAAGCCTTGCGAGAGCACTTGCTGTTTGTACTGATGCTAAACTGAACATACAGCACCTGTCACTCTTCACATCCTATGCAGGATCTAGGGAAATGCAAATGACTACCTAATTCATTTTGTAAATATAGTTAATAGAATTATGAAGTGCTGGCAGTGTATAATTTATTTATAGATACTAAATTTGAACTGTGACAACAATTCAAAGCAACGAAACAATCAATGTTTCAGCTGTGGAGCCTTCCTTGGCTGCTCTGCTCCTGAGGAGGCAGTTGTATGATTGTCTCATTTTGCCGCAGTTCCTGTTTCTTTCTCTTTACATGATTATGATTTCCTGCCTGGCAGCTATTTGCTTCTTACCACCTCTCTCGGTGAGTGGCTGATGTGCAGCGTAATTTTTCAGCCATGGCTGTGAATGCGTTCACTGCGCCTTTCACTTGCAATCCACGTGTTTCTGGGATGACTTCATTAAGTGGTTAATTAATTGCAATTCTATTGCACTTTTCGTCCTGGAGAAACAGGGCACTCTACATGTTCATCCACTGCAGAAATTCTGCCCCCCCCCCCCGGGTGCTGCAGCCTCAGCCCCCCTTCACAGCAGATCAGGTCGAAAAGAGACTCGCCGCTTCACTGAATCAAGGGGGACTTGAAGGGGCCCAAGCGTGCGAATGCAGAAAGGAATGTAGGACACCGAGATGCCCCCTGCTCTGCAGTAATGTCATCGGCTCTGTGATGACCAAGTGGTCAGCATTTGGACGCCATTTTCCACAGCTCAGTGTCCAATGTCCACCATACTGGGGCACAGGTTTGGACATCCTAGTCCAGTGGTCCTGGAGCCCCACCCACCTGCTGGTTTTCTTGAATTACCTTGTTGAAGCCTTAATTGAAATGACACGTTGCTTGGTGATGGGAATGCTTGAGAGTTTTTTTTCTACTCAGAATTTGGGGCTTTTGTTTTTCTTATGAAATGCAATAGTCAAAAGGTGACCTCCTTTAGACTTCTGCATTTTTAAAGAAATGAGCACAAGGAACACAAGAGTTTAATATAAATTATTAGGAAGGTCTTGGGTTCGATTGTGTTCCCGCAGGACCGTGACCCAGTGTGTATCTTCTGTGTCATTTTTCTTCTTGGCCCTTGTCATGCCCCTGATCCCGGGCAGCAGCTGCACATCCCTGCTTGTGTAAGAGAAGAGAACAAACAGTGACTGGTGCACTCATGGTAGCCAACCTGCAAGTAATTACCCCTTGTCACCTCTTTGCCGGCCCTCTGGTGTTTACAAAGGCAGAGAAGGTGATGTTATTCCCACCCAAAACATTTCTTGTACAGTGATACTGTACCTCCTGTCTCAGTCGGTCTCTGCGCAGCTCAGCAGAGACATGAATAAACTGTTCATCCAGCATGAACAGAAAGACGAGACCTGGGAGAAGCCTTTCACATCATGGCCTTTCAGAGGGACTCAAACAAGCCTTTGTTGCTGTGAAGAATGCAGCTAAAATTAGCTGTTTATCACATTCCTGCTATTATAAACAGCCGCACATGATGTGCGGGGATTAGAGTTACATTATTCTCGACCTTAATTACTGCATTCAGCACTGCAGACTGACACACTGATGTGGTTCAGTGCTTCTAATGATTGAGAATTTGTTTATTTCGTCATATAAACTAGAAAAAAAAGAAACCAATATATCATATAGTACTGTGCATGTGGAAAAAGGGAACAGTCTGAAGTAGAGGGCTGTTACAGGATAAAGACACTGTTTAGATGAACAACTGTGTACAGGATCCCGTCATTAAATAAGGAGTCTGAGTGGTGTTGTACTGGCACGTTGAAGATAAGAAAAGGAGAACGTGACTGTGTCTATTTTTCTGTCTCTGTACCTGAGCTTTACTGGGAAGAAATGGTATCTAAAAATAAATCGTGTGACTGAAATCAAAGATGTGTGCATTCCATTACTATGAAAGAGCCTTAAAAAATTCAGGGGCATGGCCGTTAACAGATTAAGATTAAGAGTGTACTGTAGCTCGAATGGGTTACTGCAGCAGTAGATTCCCTGCGGTTGTTTTGATATTTAAACTCTTGGCTACTGTTCTTTAAATATTTGAATTCCCTTTCACATTTTTTCCAGCAGCACTGCTGTTCGGTTTCTGGTTCAGGAGAAGTGTCAGTCTGCTGTTTTGTTCCTGCTGCAGAGCGGAGTGTGGTAATCGCTGTATTTGCAGACGGCTCCTTCAGATATAGAGCTTCTCTCGCTCTTTTCTGCCTCTCTTTAACCACATAAGCAAACCTTTTCCTTGGTGCAGAGGAAATATGTGAAGATATCTGTTTTTTAAATCTGTGAAGCACCCAAAAATGAAATTATTATCACAGTACATTCCATTTTGGAAAGATTAGAAGTTGTTGTGCTGCTGCCATTTCTGAAGTGACTTAGGAAAGTTTTCAGATGTATTCCTTCCTCTACTGAACCTCGTTAGGCAGGGAACTGAAACTGTTAGCAAAAACACATCCTTTGTGGTGGTATTTTTAGACTTGGTGGTGAGGGAACTGAGGGACGTGTCTTTGAGTCTGTGAATCCTGGAAGGGGTTAGATGACAGGAGTGCTCGTATGATGGTGCAAAGTCATTGTGAACCTGCTGTTTTGCAACCATAAGAGAGGGCTGTCAAAAATCGAAAGGGGGTGCTGCTGGATTCAGCACAGCACGCACACTGGATTGGAAAAATGTTTGTGCTTCTTGTGCAAAAGGCATTTCCATTGCGGCACCAGTCAGGATTGCCCTGTCTGTGGGAGTAAAAAGAAGATGTGAAGCTGACTTCTCAGTTGTCAATGATATGTTGATTTCAAGGATTAGCCTATTGATACAGACAAGGTTGAGCAGAAACTGCTAACAGAGAACATAATTGTATTGACATCCACGTGGGTCAGCCCATTGATAATGTGTCCTGTTGTTTGAGCACATGACGGGATAGAATATACATAAGGGAAAGAGAACGGTTCCCAGCAAGGAGTGTCCATTCAGCACATCTACAGTAGTTTGTTTGGTGGCTTGCTTCTGATTGAAACCAGGAAATCAGCATGGTTGGGCAGCTTGCTCCAGCCTCCCGCTTCCCTTTGTGTAAAGAAGTGGCTTGTGTTCTGTTCTAAATGCTCTTCACTGGAGTTTCCACTTGGGCCCTCTGTGTCAGAACCTTTAAGAATTGTTCATAATTGAACGGGGTCCTCTTGTATTCTTCTCAGTTCAAGACCACAAAGGCTCTGCTGTTTCATCTTCAGTCTGTGTAGGATGCTTTTTTTTTTAAGCCCGGGAATTCTTGGGCTGTAAATATGCAACCCATTCTTTAAATTCTCTAGCTTTTAACTTGTGTCACAGCTGTGTCAAAGCTCCAGGGTGATGGGTTTGATGAGCTCTTCGGACATCTGTGTGTGTGGAGTCTGCGTGTTCTCTCCTGGCTCATGAGGGTTTTGTTCCAGGTGCTCCAGTTTCCTCCCACCTCGAGTCGGGTGAGGCTGGCTATTCTAGCCACTGGCCGGAGTTGCCTCAGACAGGTCTACCGAAGTGGCCTCTTGCTGACTTCGGTCGTCTGTGCGGAGTTTGTCTTCTGAGGATCTGCAAGGCAGGCAGAAGGGGAACTGGGTTCGTCCCAGCTTCGATATTTGGGGTGTCGTGGCCATGGGAGGGACAGTTGTCCCATCAAGGGACACAATGCTCATGTGTCCCTGGGCTCTCTCACCTTGTGCCCCACGCTTCTTGGGTTTTTTGTGCTGGAAAAATTAAAAATCGGATGCTCTGTAAGAACTGTCATTCTTACAGTGTATGACTGTAGGCGCACATGGTATGTGGCTGTAAGGCAACAGGAAGGGGGGTAAGACTTGCCCTGTGATAGCCACCTGCTGGAAGCCGTGGTGCACTACAGCTGGTCGAAAGCAGTGTGTCACTGCCTTGCCAGGTCTGGGCCTTTTGTCCACTGCAGTGACCTGGGAGCCAACCCCTGGCTTGGACTGCCCACCCCTCCAGCGCTGCAGTGCACTAAGCTCCAGTTCTGGAGCTGGTAGCGATTGCATTGGCATCTAGAATATGTATAGATGTAGAATTTACAGCGTGTGGTGGTTCAGTGAGATATACTGCCAACAAAGGTGAATGCATTACCTGTAGAAAAGAAAATCCAGAAATCTGAAACGATGTGCATGAGTCAGGACTAAGGCTGGGGCTGGGGTGAGGTTCTGGGATGGGGTGAAGGGGAGGGTTAGTCTTGCCAGGGGGTCCGGGGTTTGGGCTGGAGCTGCGCTAGATCCAGGGTGAGCTTTGCTCCAGCACACACGTGCAGAACAAGAGGGCTAAAAGAATGTGGCTAGGATGGCTCTGGCTTTTGGGAGAGCAGGTGTGTATTGCAGTATGTTACTGCTAAAGCACATGTTTACACTGCGGAGCTGGGGAGCGCTCGGACTTGGGGGGACAGAAAGGGGTCAGGGGAGAAAGACCATGCTCATTTATGAACAGCACTGCAGACTGGTTAGGGAGACTGGAAGAAGGGCAGGAACGGTACTGCACATGCAGCCGGTCCTCAGTGGTGAACTGGGAGCGCTGAAGGCACCTCCTCGACCTGCACAGGGACTTGAAGGCTTTGGGGAGCCTTTTTTTTTCCCCTTACGAGGAAAGTCAGCACAGACTGTGTCTTAATTAAATGATCACTTTTATGACGATGTTCGAAGACTCAAACCAACCGGACGCTGCCCTGCCTTGCCTTTGTCTTCCACTGGGGTGTCTTGATTGTTTTGTGGAATTATTGTTCTGCATTTCCAGAGTTCCTCTGTCGGGAGGCTCTGTGTGGCGGCTGTAAAGCTTGTGATATGAAGCCGACGAAGGTGGTGTCGGTTCATTTCCCAGAGACAGGCTGTGACAGAGTTACGGAGCTGAATCCGTGCGGCGGTCCAGCTTGGCCTGTGAGTGCTGGGACACGGCGGGCAGATTTGATCTCGACTAGTTCGGTGGCACTGTGCCTGCTCTGGGCTGGAACAGCGGCTCTGCGGGTCTGTACAGCAGTGTGGCAGGCACCTGTGTCTCATGACTGGAGGCTCCTGAGAGAACTGGTTGATAATGGGAAAGAAGTCGCTATCGTACCCAATTCCTCATTCACGGATGTTGCATTGCCATAGCAAGTTTTTTTCCATGATTTCTTCATGAGATGGCTCGGGCCAGACTCATGACACTGAGCCTTTGAGCCTGTGACCATGTATTTAGAGGGCTGCTTTTCATACAGATGTGAACTGGAGAATACTCACCTCCCTCACACCTCAAAGAAGACCGTTTGAATACACACTGCCACTACCATCATTCAGGAGATGCACGGTTGGGCTGTCAATATACTGTATGAACGTTCCTCTCGGCACTTCAGTTGTTTTGTAAGACTCCTGAACTTGAAAGCGAGACACGTACAGTAACAAAAACATGAAGAAGGCAGGGAATAAACCTTTACGTGTTCCTTTGCAGCCTATGCCTGCTGACGCAGCTCCCTACTTGAACTTGGGAACTAGATGGATGGAACTATCTTTTTAAAACATAATAACATACTGTGCACTCTAAACGATAGTGCAAGTGCATTAACATGCTTTGAAGGGAACTCACTCAATAACTGATAATTGATTAAAGTAAAAGAAATAATTGCTTAGGGAGTGTTTTGGTGTGTGTTTCTCAATTGTGTGCTGCAAATGGAACAGTGCACAGATACTGTTTATCTGCTGAGAGCACTGGCGGGAGTTCTTTGATGATTGTGGTGGGCAACCAGGCTATTTCTTTCTACATTCATTACCAGGTAACTCACTGGAGAAAAAAAATCTTATTTAGGGTAGATGACCTGAAGATCTATATTTTTACAACCCCTCAGGGATGCAACAGCAGCGTCCCACCTGGGACTCGAACCCGTAACCCCCTGGCATGGGGTCCAGAGCTCTAACCACTTTTGTGGAGCTGATGCTCATTGCTGTAATGTCTACCCAGCATGCTTCTCTCCTTGGTAGCGTAGTGTGGGGTGGTGAAGTGCCTGTCGTCAGAGAGGACAAAAGCGCTGGAGAAAGACAGTTTGCGTGCCGGGCTAGGTACAGTGTAAGACGGATCTCCTGGATTGTCTGTGTTTGGACCTTGTAACCACAAAGGTGTAGAGGAAACCCCAGGTGGCAAAGGACTTTGTGAGAGGTGAAAAGAAATGGCTCTTTGCAGAAGGAAGTGAGAACACAGGGAAGGTTAGAAATGATTGGTGGCCATTCGGCCCATCCAACCTGTTGGGCAGTTAGCAGCTAATTGATTCCAGGATCCCACCCAGCCATTTCCTGAAAGAAGCCAGGGTTTCGTCCTCAACCGCACAGCTGGGAAGCTTATTCCACACTCCGAGGCTCGGGCACAGGGCCTCCTGGGCAGGCTCCTGAACAGGGTGAGCCTCAGCGCTGCAGTGGACCAGAGTCTCTGCCTGCACCTGTGTTTGTCATAGGTTTAGCCAGCTCTCTGACACGTTATTTTTTATTTAGCCTCCTCGTGTACGTTGAACCTGGCTGAGGCTCTATCCTCACTGATTGCACACGATGTGAACCACCGGCAGGGAGCCCGTGTGCTGGGGGCTCCTCTTCATGTGGTGGGCCCATCTCTGCAGTGGGGGATGAAGGCAGGGATCCAGAGACCCAGACTATAGAGTATGTCAGGGGCATATAAACACAGTTCAAGTTATTCATTTCACTACATTTTCGTATTTCTATATTTCTTGCAATTTTCTTAGCATTCGAACATACAGCATGTCTAAAATAAACTCCTGTTTATGCTGATTCTTAAAATATCTGCTGGTAGCTACTTCTGCGCCATGTAGGTACCAAACACACTATTAGATTACTTAAAACTAGCTCTGCATTAATTAGTAACAAACAGTACAGGATGCATTTTCATTTCAGTTTATTTTGGAGCAAGTCTTCATGTTCAGCAGTATACTGTATACACACTGTGCGACGGAATGCTTTATGTAGGCAGGTTTTTCAATAAAAGCCTCCTCTCTGGGAGTGACAATATAATTACACTGTGTTGTCATTCCCTGCTTCCTGTTTGCATGTTGCTTGACAGTGTTGTGTCGCGCTAAACGGATTAGTTTCGGATTAAGTGTGAGTTGTGACAAAGGGCTCCTACTGCAACGTGCGTGCACACTCTAAATGGGACAGTCAAGAGGCGTTCATAGAAAAAGAAGCAAGGCTGGTTTTAAATTTGCATTAGAAAATGTTCTAAACTAATTTCTATTATGTTATCAGTGGACAGCTTGAAGCGTCTTAGAACTGCAGAAGAACATTCGGACAATAGCAGTGTGAGAGCTCAGCTGTGTGCTGACCCACTGGGAGAGCTGAGCCCCAGACAGTTCATCACACCCAGGCCTCTCAGTGTGAGAGCTCTCAGCTGAGTGCTGACCCAGTGGGAGAGCTGAGCCCTGGACAGTTCATCACACCCAGGCCTCTCAGTGTGAGAGCTCAGCTGTGTGCTGACTGTGGCCCAGCTGAGCCCTGAACAGTTCATCACACCCAGGCCTGTCAGTGTGAGAGCTCTCAGCTGTGTGCTGACCCAGTGGGAGAGCTGAGCCCCGAACAGTTCATCACACCCAGGCCTCTCAGTGTGAGAGCTGTGTGCTGACCTAATGGAAGAGCTGAGCCCTGAACAGTTCATCACACCCAGGCCTCTCAGTGTGAGAGCTCTCAGGTGTGGGCTGACTGTGGCCCAGCTGAGTCCTGCACATTTCATTGCATGGAGTTTTCAGTAAAATGTGTTCTGACAGGCGTCTGTTGCATTTCCAGAAAGGAAATTGGAGATGAAGGGTTGTTGGTCAGTGAAATTACAGCTATTCACCTCAGGCTTTTTCGGCATCTGTCCCAACTGCCTCTGAATTCCTGCTTTTCATGTGCAACAACAAAATAGAGGGGAAAACATTAGTTGCATAGATGTCTGGAAAAAATAATGAATCAAATGTTTAAATTTTAGTTGTTTAGTTTTTCATAAATATCACAAAGTCATATACAGTATGTTTCATATTATGTTATAATGGTTAAAACATAGAACAAATAACTGAAATGCTTTTTAAAGTGTTCTTTTGACTTAAATTTAACAGCTTTTCACTGTTTTCTGGCCTTATTCATGTTTGTGGACTCAGAATATCTGAGTGTTTGTCAGATGCTTAAAACCCAATGGAAAACTGTTTTGAAGTACAGTAGTCGATATCTGCCAAGGCAGAGACAGCCTGTTCCTGTAAGAAGAGCTGCTCTGTGGTTTGTAATTGTGCACAGATGTCGGCTGGTCTGTAGGGGCATCAGAATGTGTAGCTCACTGCTCCACATGGCTTTGTGTTGCAGCCAAGGAGTGGGTATCTGACTGGAGGAGTTTGTTATTAATGTGTTTTGCTGGTGACTTTTATTCAAAGTGAACCACATATTTGTATCTTGCTCTATTGCTGAGTGAAGTACAGCAGTGTCCCACCTGGAATTCGAACCCACAGCCTTCCCGTTTCGAGCCCAGAGCTCACAACCACCAAGCCCTCAGGAGAGCAGTCTGAAGGTGAGGGGTTGTGGCCGTGGAGATACAGTACAGGCAAAATCTTCCAGGTTTCAGGCTTCTCACCCGTTTCTGTCGAGTGCTGGAAACACCTCGGTCCTTTTTTTCTAAACTTTGTACTTTCAAAAGTATTTGCTTTATTTTGTAATGAAGCAGAAGCAGAGACTAATGGCATGTCCTCCATGCCTCCTCACATTTCTATCCCGTCCTGCCCCTCTGTAAAGAATGAAAGATCACATCTAGGCTGGAAGCAGCTGTTGGGCACTTTCACTGTGGAGGATGAAGTGGGTCTCCTCTTACATGCAGAAGGTTTTGAGATCCATTGGGGTGGAAAGTGGTCTTTAAATGTGCAGAGTTATGTTCTGACTCAAAAAGCATTTTGTTATAGACATCTAATTCAACATAATGGTCAAGAGCAAAAAATAACATGAAAAGCAGTAAGCAGTAAGCCATATTTTTCTCTTGTAGCGTTGAATCTTGAAAGAGCTTCACGAGGATGTGGATTGGGTAATAAAAGCGAAAAAAAAATTTCTGGCATTGCAAGGGATCCCTAAGCTCTTTGCATATAGGAGAGAGTTAGTGTCATGCAGCTCCACCTAGGAGCTAGTCTGCACCAGCAGAAGAGAGATCATTGCAAAGCTGGTTGAATTCTTCTCAACTTAATCTGGCTAACGCTTTAACCAAATCATTTGAATGAATTTATACAGCTGGGCTTTTTACTGTGAATTATTTTGTAATGAAAATGTCACAGGGCCGCGCAGTAAGAGGGGTTCTGTAGACACTCTCACCCTTCAGCTGCATGACAGCTCCCACTGTGCAGTGCTGTTGGGTGAGCTGAGCTCTCGGTCACTTCCCTCTCAGGGGCTTATTTGGTATCGCTTAACCTTGTACACAAACCACAAGGCTGGGTTTGTTTAGATGAACTCATACAGGCATTTATAAACACAGAGTTACGCTGTCCACATTTAATATCTTTACAAAACGCAGAGCCAAATAAAGACTGGTTTTCAGTAGTTTGCAGAGCAACAAGATTGTATGATTTTTTTGGGCTTAAAAGACAGCTTTCCAGTCTGTCACATACTTTGCAAGAAACAGAAGGTTAAAATGGAAAGTGTAGCTAAGAAAAACGTTTTTTTTTTAATTTCTCCATCCCATTAGCCTTCGCTCTGCGGAGATTGATCTCCTGGGCTGCTACCAGATCATCAGGCAAAGTCCCATTGCTCAGGGGAAGTTATCTGATTTCACATTCAGGCATCGTTTTGTGTCGGTGCAGGAAATATTCCTTCTGTTTGGTTAGGTATTTTATTTCCTTTAAGAGGTTTTTATAAAACGGGGTTTGAATGAACTGAAGATGTGTTTGTGATAGAAGCTCAGCGCTACACACACTGCTGGCAATGAAGCCTCACAACCAGTGCCAGGTGTCAACAAGTGGACCTGCTGTACGTCTGACTCACGCTGAGACTGAAGGTTTGTGATCGGTTACTGGAACTTCCAGACCAAGACACCTGGGGGGGTGATAGGAACGGCCCCTTCTTGTTTCTAACCTTTCTTCTGCACACGTGCAGCACAGCACAGGATTCTCCCAAAAATAAATAGAAGTTTAAGAACAGGCAGTGGGCTCAGAGCAGTGGCTGATGTAGGTTACAGCCCCCCACCCCCTGTGCCAGACGCACAGGGCAACTCTAAACAAAGGGACCCAGAACCAGAATCTTGATTTAGAAAAAGGTGCAATTTTGATGATCTCAGATTTCGATTAAACATAAAATATCCAAACCGTTCGTAGTAATTAATGTGTTCTGTAGTAATGTCTTGTAGGTGACAAGAGTGAATATTATGTTAGAGTTGGAATTGCTGCACGGTATAGCATGGTAACAGAGCAGCCTAAGGCAGGGAGAATTGGAAAGAGATTTTGTTGGTATGGCTGGGATTTCTCAATCGGAAAAGAAATCGGAGAGTGATGGTAATGCACTAACTCCATGGTTAGTCAATAGGTGCAATATGAGGGTTGCATTTATTATGATCATTTTGCTAACTACTGTCAAGGGAGAAAATTGTGCCATATCTGTAACATTCATTTAAAAAGAGTTAAGATTTTTCTCCTCTCTAGTCATTTTAGAATTCCCTCTACTTCAGACAATCTAACCTTCACTTGTCTTAAGGCCTCTTCATGCTCCAGAAACACTTAATGTATTTGCTCTGATTTTAAATTATGTTGTATCCATGATCTATCGGTCAAAAGAATTGATTATCTTTTACAAAACATTTTACAGGTATTATACAAATTTTGATCAAAGTATGACTGTTTAGCAGTAAAAAAGAAAATTATTTCTATGAACCAGCAGATTATGGATGCAACATAATTCAATGCAGAGCATTTTGAAATATTCCATGTTTTAGATGTCTCAGATGCATGCGTGATGTGTTATAAGCGTAAGCCCATGCCTCTCATTGGGTTTCAGCTTGGCCACGTGGCCTGCTGGAGCGCTCCTGTTCCTCAGTGCATACAGGCACTTCAGTATGGTGTTAAACAGTTAAACAGAGACATTTTATTTCACATTGATTTTTTAACAAGAGAGTAACTATACGGAAAGCAACTGTATAGAAAAAAAATCGGGACTCTTAAGAGCCAAGCTTCTTTCGAAGGCTGTCAGACAGTTGTCTCATAACAGTAAAAAAGCAGTCACTTGCCCACAGAAGAAGCCTAGTTCCAGGGTCTTAGACCCTTGTGTTATACAAGGTTACACAGTTGAATCTAAAAGAAAACAACAGGACAAATCCCGTGTCCCTCTGGAGATCTGTCTAGACTTTAATCCAGTTCCCCTGCCTGCTACAGCACAGACTAGATCCCGCTCCTGCCTACACACCAGAACAATCCAGAATCGCGAAACAGATCGTTTACCATGTAGGTCAGACCTCGGTCTCTTCCCTCTCACACACTCTCTGTCTTGCCTTACTGGGCAAGTCAGTGCCGACTCTGGGACTAGTTTTGGTGTGGCAGCAGTGATTTTAGCTCAGGGCCTGCGACCTGGTCCCCATGAGGGATGAAATGCTGTCCTCCAGTGGAGTGGCCCCACTCCCTCATTGTAACAAGACGAGAAACTACTTTGTTTTTGTGACATTATTGGTCATTTTCTTTTATTTTTTTTTCCATGGGTTGCATGTAATGCATTGTAAAGTGATTGGAGATGGTTGCATGTATAAAATCCGGTAGTTTTACTATGCGATGGCAATGCTGGACTGTCTGTGCAAGGAGTCGAGAGTCTGGCTGAGAGCCTGTCACCCCAAACCCGTGCCACCAGGGGTCTGGGCCTTACAGTTTTTACAGCACGGCGGATCCAGGGGCACCAGGGGCGGAGAGCAGAGACTCCCAAGCCAACTCATTACAGCATGTTTCCGCTGCAGTGTGATCAGCTGCTGAGAGAGGCCAGAGCCGTGCTGTGAAGTGTAGAAGTAGAAGGAGTACTCGGGGAGGGCAAGGAGTGTTCTCAGGATATATCCAGGGAATATAAAAGAGGAGACACCTTCTTGCCAAGCAACATCACATCTGGACATTCCCTAAACTGCATTGAAAAGTGCCCTCTGGCCAGGACGTACACGAGGGGCAAGGGACACATGGCGGGTACGCTCAAGAACATTCAGGTGAATCGTGCAAGAACGAGGAGTTTTGGAAGCCAGATTTTTATGATTGCAAACGCCATCACAGGATTTTTTTTTCATGTGTGACTCTGAGACCTGTGTTCCAGATAGTATCAGCTGCTGGCGGTTTCTGTGCTGTGTCAGGCAGAAGGACGTGAACAGACGAGGCCAGTCCCTTTGTCATTCCCCCGAATCCCAGCAGATTCCGTGTTGGGTGTGCACACAACCTCGCCCCCCAGGGGGCGCCATAGGCGGACTGGAGATGGCAAGGCCTAAAATGAGCAGAGGCCATCCTCATTAAAAAGAGCTGCTAGAATGTAACTCCCTGTATTTTCCAAAGCGTGGAAGAGAAAGGAGAGTTACCTGTAAGGTGTTCATGATTATGGAAAGATGGAGAGTACTCGACTTCATGGATCAACCTACCACTTTTTAATTAAGTATGCAGTCTTCAATTCATGGATCAACCTACCACTTTTTAATTAAGTATGCAGTCTTCAATGTCTAATAATAATACAATTGTATTCAAGAGTGCTTTTCAAGAAATGCAAAGCACTGGGGAGCCCTTGTATAAATTAAACGTTGAAGTATCTGTGGAGTGATTGGATGTTCATAAGGTGAATGCCAGCGTTAGGATTAAACCAAACAGTCAAACATAACACAAAACAAGTTTGGCAGAGCTAGGCCCACTAGACCATTCAAACTGCCGAAGGAAACTATCTTCCTTTTCCATATGAATTTAGAAATTCTAACACGCAAACCACCCCAATAGCCTACTGGGAGATTAAGAGGAATCTCAGAGATGAAAGAATTCAACAAAAGAAGCACAATCATTTTTATTACGGAGACACTACTTGAAGAGAATTAGAAAAACGTGTTCACCTGTTTAAGACAGCACCAGATTGATACTGAAGTATTCACATTTTTCACTGTATTAGGAGGCAGGGAGGAATTAATCTCAATAATAAAATATCTAGAGTGTTTAGCCCGTGGCACTATAAAATGTAAACAAATTTTCTCCATTGCTAAATTGCAAGGCTGAAGTGCTGATTTTAACCAGCTAATTTTGATAGAACATTCGTCTCTCGAACTCAGCTAATAAGAATAATTGATATACTTTCAGGTTTAGTACATCTCGCCTTGAATGCCTTACCTCACTGTGTTTCCTGCCGGCTCTCCTTAGCAGCTGTCTGAGATGATCACTAAAATCAAACCCCCCACATGTTCTGTGGATATTATTCCTGCTGCCCTGCTGTGTTCAAATTATGCAATTCTCTGCCTCGTTGTCATCCATATTACCAATCAATAATTAAAATCTGGAGGTGTTTTTACTTTAAACTTTCAATTATTATCAACTTACACTGAATTATACATGCTTCTTATTCTGCTTAAGTTAGCTGATTAATTTGTGTTTTTGTAGCCTTCTTGTTGTTGCTTTTGTCTTGTTTTAATGTACAGCACCTTGAGGTAATGTGTTGGGAAGATGCTACATAAAATGACTAACCGTGTTAACAAAATGAGATCCCATACCATAGATATTGCCACTTAATCCGGTCAAACGCTTTTAGTAATTTATTACATGGAGGAGGCAGCAAACACTGAATCAAGATGCTGTTTGACAACAACTGTCAGGTTGTGCTGTAGAAACACAGCACAATACTCCACACAAACTGTGTGGTCTTTGTCTTCAATAAAGGGATATAATACAAATATGAACATCTCTCTAAAATTAACCTCTCTGATTGTTCTCCTTTCAAAGCAAAAGAGGGACCTAGATGGGGCTAAAAATATCAGTTATTATTAGTTATATCGCCTTCCAACTCGCCACTGGCAGCCCACTGGAGCTCAGCAGGTGGGAGCCTGGTCAGTACCTGGATGAGAGACCTCCTGGGAAAAACTAAGGCTGCTGCTGGAAGAGGTGTTGGTGGGGCCAGTAGGAGGCGCTCACCCTGCGGTCTGTGTGGGTCCTAATGCCCCAGTATAGTTACAGGGACACTATATTATAAAATTGTGCTGTCCTTCGGATGAGATGTAAAACTGAGGTCATGAAAAAGACCGCAGAGAGCTTCAGTGAGCTGCCAGATGTGAGTTGCAGGGTAATATGGCTGCTGGCTACAATCCACAGGGGTCAAAACTGAGAAAATCACTCTGTTTGCAAAGGGACGTCTGCTCTGCTTTAGAGTTGAAAAGCTTTAAAAAAGTAAACCCGTCTAATACTTACCTACCTGCTTATGGTATCATTTTTTAATCTGAACTAAAAAACGCTGGGATAGGCATAATATAGTATAGACCGTGGTATTATGTAAGATGTCACAAATCATGAACTGTAGGATGCTGAAAGCCTGAATAATTTCTGGAAGCTTACATCATGCAACATTCTTTAGGATGTGACTCCATGTGCTCCACCACAGCAAGCCAGCACTGATTCCCAGGTGGAATTAACAAATGCCTGCTTTTGGAGTGAAAATTCTTCATTATTGTATATTTTATAGTTCTAGATGAATTAGGCTACAGTCCTTTACAGTATGTGTGGTTGTTATTTTAGGTATTTATTTTATTTTATTTTTTTAATTTTATGTGCAGTATTTACTTTAGGGCGGAGCGGCGGCTCTGTAGCTCACGATCTGTGCCTGTGGCTGGGAGATTGCCAGTTTGTATCCCGCAGCCGGCAGAGGAATCCTACTCCGTTGGGCCCCTGAGCAAGGCCCTTAACCCCAGCTGCTCCAGGGGTGCTGTATAAATGGCTGACCCTGCACTCTGACCCCCAGCTTCTCTCCCTGTCTGTGTGTCTCATGGAGAGCAAGCTGGGGTATGAGAAAATACAAATTCCTAATACAAGAAATTGTATAGGGTTAATAAAGTGATCTTATCTGTGGAACAAACGTATTCAGGCACAGTAAACGGAAGAGCAGATTTCCATTCGCTGGGACGCTTTCTCACCCTTCGCCTCTCTCCCTCACGCCTGCGAGGCTCCGCTGCCGAAACCGACGCCGCAGCGCTGAGCACCGGGCCGCCGGTGGGCTTCCGAACGTGGGGAACTTAAACCTGCAAATTTCAGAGCTGCCGGACTGATGGAAGAACATTTTGATTTATAGTAGAAGGCACGTTTTTAAACGGATGAAGGCCATAGTAATTCTTTGATCCATTTCGCTGCACTTTATAACTTGAATACACTGACAGGTGCTTTAGATTATTGTCTTGCTGTTATCCAGATTTTTGCTCTATTTTTGCTTGCTCCTTTTTGATGTTGAGACTATAACTTTTCTGTGCACACAATACTGTTGTTAGGCACCAGCCTTTAGATGTTCACATTTTCTGTTTATCATTTCTGTTTTGTTTTAATGTGATCTTTAACTTTGTTAGCTATTAAAAGCATTAACATTTAGCAATCTAAAATATTATATTCACCTTTTACAACTTAACATATAGGTAAACCTGAATGTAATATTATGTAATGTAATTATATGGGCTCTGTCACACTGTGTGGAGTCTGGTCTTGCACAGAGAGAGGATGCTCTGTCCCACTGTGTGGAGTCTGGTCTTGGGCAGAGAGACGAGACTCTGTCCCACTGTGTGAGTCTGGTCTTGGACAGAGAGAGGAGACTCTGTCTCACTGTGTGAGTCGGGTCTTGGACAGAGAGGAGACTCTGTCCCACTGTGTGAGTCTGGTCTTGGATAGTGATAGGAGACTCTATCCCACTGTGTGAGTCTGGTCTTGGACAGAGAGAGGAGACTCTGTCTCACTGTGTGAGTCGGGTCTTGGACAGAGAGGAGACTCTGTCCCACTGTGTGAGTCTGGTCTTGGATAGTGATAGGAGACTCTATCCCACTGTGTGAGTCTGGTCTTGGACAGAGAGAGGAGACTCTGTCCCACTGTGTGTGTCTGGTCTTGGGCAGAGAGACGAGACTCTGTCCCACTGTGTGAGTCTGGTCTTGGGCAGAGAGAGGAGACTCTGTCCCACTGTGTGAGTCTGGTCTTGGACAGAGAGAGGAGACTCTGTCTCACTGTGTGAGTCGGGTCTTGGACAGAGAGGAGACTCTGTCCCACTGTGTGAGTCTGGTCTTGGATAGTGATAGGAGACTCTATCCCACTGTGTGAGTCTGGTCTTGGACAGAGAGAGGAGACTCTGTCCCACTGTGTGGAGTCTGGTCTTAGAAAGATTTAGAAGATCATAATCAGTAAACATTGTATGAAGAGCTGGACTATACTAATGTATTATATAAAAAAAATAGGACTGTGCCTTATACATCCAAAGAGAACCTTAAAGTCCAGTGTATGTTACATTGACTTGTTCAAGCTTTATAGCTCTGTAGCAATACACTGTAAGCATAAGATTTAGGGAATTTTATTCCCAACTCCTGTATGACTGTGTAAATATCTCTGAACAAAATGTTTTTTTTATTTATTCAGAGGTGTTCACATAGTCATTCATGAATCATACAGGAGCTTCAGGAAGAAATGCTTTCTTAAACTTGTTTATATTTACACTAGATTTTAATAAAGTAGCAAACACGGTTTTGTATTCAGTAGAATTCTTTTTAATGCATGTCTAGATCAGGAAAAAAACCTTTTAAAACTGCTGTAATATTTTCTCAGGCTTGTGTAGTGCTGATTTGTGTAGAGCAGCTCTGTGTTACGGTATATTGGCATGCCTGAAGCATGTACCAAGGTGGCCGTCATGGCTGAAGGCGCTGGGAATTTGGGATGGGCTCAGTGCACCTGACACTAGAGCGTGCACACTTTGGAAATCCTGCTGGAGTCCACATTCTCCGAGCTCAGCTCCGAGCGTGCCCCAAGCCCAGTCCTGCTCGCGACTGAGGCAGACCCGTGAATATTTCATTCGACAAACCCCGGCGCTTTGAGAAGAGGGAGGCCGTTTTTCTTCTCGGCGCTTCATGTCAGAAAAGTATTGAGAGACGAAGAGTAGAGGAAGTGTAGCACAGACAAACACACGGCACTGACATCACCTCCGCGCAGTTAGAAACGCCCCGGCTGCTTCAGCATTGATTATCTGTAGACGGCTGTGATGGAAGACGAGGCTGTGAGCGAGCTGTGGAGCCTGATGAGATTAGTATTAGTGTTAGATGACACGGTAGCATGGTGGCTCTGGAAAAACGTTGACGTTATTTGGGGCAACACCTTACGTAGCACTTCGTTGTCGGGTGATATAATTTGCTTCGATGTGTAGTTCAATTCTACATGTTCCAGATGGTCTGCCTGGAGTTCCTGAACACGTCGGACCACTTACACGTGCATTTTAACCATACCTGAATCACCTGCGATCTGATTTTCAGGTGCAGTGGCAGGCACTCCCTTCAGTCAGCAGATATTTCCCTGCTGAACTCTTTGATCTCTCTGCCTTGGATGGCAAAGGAGAGAAAACGTTTTTTTTCAGGGGAGCAAAAAACCAAGCCCACCCCAGCAGCTCAGCACTGCACCTGCTCACGAGAGATCTGCTTCATCCAAGACCGTCCTGCAGTCATTACAGATTCAGCAGCCATTATTTTCTGCACCATCAGAGCATGAAGGAAGCAAACAGTGTTGCCTTGCTAGATTTGAGCACAGTGTTGGCGAAACTGGAAACCGGAACGCACAAATTGCATTAACTGTGTTATTACTGTTTGATGTACTATGGTGCTGCATTCAATCCCATTATTTCTTTCACTTTCTAAAGTTATTACTATTTTTAGTTTCCGTCTTAATCTTGCCTTGAGGGAATGAATTACAGCTGAACTTTAACAATTGATTTTTGGAACTTCGTGTGGAGAATTTATGATTTGGGATGCATGGCAGTTTGCCCTCATTTAGGTGGTTTAACATGATAAAATGGAGAGACTGCTGTGGAGTTTCTAAGCCACTCTAAAGTGCCTTTAGCACCCAGGTCTTCCAAGGTGTAGCCGCTCTTAACTTGTAAGCTGTATGTATTTGGTTGGATGACATATTGAATGTCACTATCCAGTATTCTTTTGAAAACATGTACATGAAATAATTAAGTTTAAATTTCATTTAAAATTTAAATTTTGATTAACATATTTCACAGTTTTGTTCCAGTCCACCTGAAAGGCTCAGATAGCGGCTGTTGTCATGGCTCGTTCTCTCTCTTCTCTGGGGGAATCTCGTTTACTATGTGTGCAGAAAGCGTCTTCATTCTGCAGATAAATGACCAAGCACTCATGGCCCTAAACCATATAACCCCTTTCTTGTCACAAGAGGAGTAGTTTTGTGTGGTGCCTGTGAAGTTGTGCTTGTAAAATGCATTTTGTAGCCTGCTGAGCTGTGCTGCACCACTTTGTCTTACATACCGTGCCCAGATATAGCTCAGTTGTCTCAGCTTGCATGCCAGGTGTCTTATCCTTCCCTTGCCAGTGCTGTTTGAGTTCTGATTGAGCTGTTTATCACACAGTTCCTGGTTGCACAGAATGGCAGCCCTACTGTAAATCTGATTTCCTGCAGTTTGTTTGGGTACATCTGTTCTCAATGTGTAAGCCTTTACCATTGACATCACACTTTACTTCTGAACCTTAAAGTCCTATTGGGGAAAAGAGTAAATGTAATGTCTGCGTCTCAACAGATAAAAAGTGTTTCTGGGGCTCCTCTTCTTCTTTCCATTTTCCTCCTTCAGAGCTGTGCTGCAGTGCGATTTAGGGCCTTATATGCATACTCCTATTAAAAGACACAACAGCAATAAATCATTGCAGCAGACAGCCCAGGAAACCAAAACAAATACTGTAGGACCGCATCGCCACCTCTCTCCTGGGGTCTGCTTTAATGATCTGAATAGCAAGTTGATTTGAATCCTGAATCCTGACTTCCCTAATGTAGTAATCCTCCTTAATATAGCGTAACTTTGCAAAACAACACATACTGTACCTGTATAGGGATATTAGAAGAAAGGTATATCTTGATTTTTTTCTGCCCTACAGTATGTGGCAGTGGGCTTTGTAAACCTTTACAGCAGCAGAGCTCCTAACTGGCCACCAAGACCTCATGGAGCGAACTGGCATCGTTTTTAGATAGACAATCGCCCCAGGAGCCTCTTCAACTCCCCTCTTTCAGTTGGTCTGCCTAATCCAGTTCCTGTGTTGGAGACCTGTGCCTTTCCTGACTGTGAGTCCGTTCACCACTGTGGGTGCTGCTGGCCGGCTCTCACTGTCGGGTAGGGGATCCTGTGAGCTGTCATCATCGGTGGCCCACTCTATATGTGTAAATCTGAGTCACAGAGTTGGGCTGCTACTGTATATGCTCACTGTATACATGTACTTCTTATTTTCATTGTTGGTTTTCAGTGCACAGCAGCCCTTTGGTGATGTCAGGAAGCTTACTTTAAGACAGATGTGGTGAGGTAGTTATTTAATGCTGCTTCTAAATTGGCTCTTAGAAACTGAGTGATCTAAATCCATACTAAAACATTTCATGGATCCCAGTGCATGCCCTTTTCATTCCTGTGAATCTGTAGACTGCACCCAGACTGGCAGCCAATGGGAATTTTCAAGTACATGTAGGTACAGTAGCTACGTTAGCAGAAGAAGGCTCCACAGCTGAAATGTTGTGTTTCCTTTCTTCTCTTTTCAGCAGGAAATACACCTTTGACTTGTTCCAATGTGAATTATGACCCCCTCATTTTGTCTATTTTATATTTAGACCAGTTAAAATAATACTGCAAAAAGTGTTTGTTTACTGGAAAGCAATTGTGTGCCTGACACATATTTAATAAGACATATTTTTTTATAAAAAGAGCCTACTGCAGTTAATTTGAGAAATTTAATTCTAGGAGTTTTAACTTTTTACAACACGGACACTCCACAAAGACTTAGACCAGCCTGACCTGCTACACCTTGAGGGCCAGGTTAAATGCTCTAAGCCCTGCCCCTAGGTCCTCCTGATGGACAGGTGAGCCTCCATTTAAACCAGAGGTGAGGCAGAGTCTGTAACCTTATATATAATGGTGGGCAGGCAGGCAGGCAAAGATAATAGTGTGGATCCCCAACAGGTAAGACAACAATACATTGATTCAATTAAGAATATTTAATTCCAATTGCCACAATATACTTACAAACGTATAGATACCGACATGGTTATTTCTTTGTTTTGGAATGACAGAGCTGACAGGATAATGCAGCTGGAAGTTTGAGAGATCCCAGGTGAGGTCATGTGATGAGTGCATTTAAAATCCTTTTGTTGCAGTAATGTATTAGACCTAACTTTGTTGCTGTGCAATGAAATTGGATTGAAATGGAACCTACAGCAATGGTGTTAGAGAGCAGAGGCTGTACAGAGTAAACTACATTATTTCAGACCATTAAATAACTTTCAGAATTTACGTTAGAGCTGCAGTATGTGTAGCTACACTACATGCAAGGCGGGATGTCTGTGAGCCTGTGCAGCATCTGAGCTTTCTTGGTCTTGGAGCATCACGAACCTGAGGTGAAATCACTCATCGGATCGCGGAGTGGATGTTCCAGAGTGGAAAATAAAGCAAGGAAAACGCTAAAGCTTTTCTGCTGAGCCAGCCAAGTATAAGGCTTTATTGAGAATTGTCCAAGGCAGATCACTGACTGTAACTGTGCAAAGATATTTAATTATTGGAAATCTGTGAACTAACTTCTTGTTGTATTGGGTCAGGTAGTTAAGCTTCCGGTTCTTGTTGTACAGAAATGTTGCCTTTTCTTTGTCTCGGCCCTAGGAGGTCTGAGACCTGCTCTTTTGCCTGTTCCAGCGCTCAGCAATGGGAGCTCCTCTCAGGAGTGGGACGCTTGAGTAATTTACAAGGGCAGTTAAAGGGTAGACATAGTGACTGCCAGAGCTTCAGTGAAACTAATCTTGGCTTCACTGCACAGGCAAACTGACCACATGGAAAATTGTTGTGTTTGCTTGTGATGCATCCCATCTGCTCTGCTAGTGTACACATTTACTGTAAGTTCATGCTTTAGCCATTGTCTGATTAACAACAGTGATATGTGCTGTGCAAACTGTAAGATCTTAAAACTGTGTTTTAAAACTATTAAATATACAGCAATCAAAATCACAGTGACATTATTTTGACCTCTAAATTAGTCCTTTTGCTTCCTGAAGTTGTACGTGAACAGTATTTGATTGGCTTGTTTTGAAAAGCCCCGGTGTTGTGTTGTGTCAGTGGAGATTTATCAAGCTGTGCCAGAAATGCTGTCCTTCTCAGTTTATTCCAGAAATGAGCTCTGTAGTTCATTACACTCCTGTCAAATAAGTAACCTAGGCAGCCAGATGCTGTAATAGTGAAACTACTGTATAGGCTTTCCATTTAAGGGATACAGATAAGAAAAAAAAGTTTTCATTGCCCAATTCAAAGCTGATTAACCAAATTCCTTTCTATGACCTACAGTACATATCCAGGAGTATCACTGTGATGGAGGGGAAATGAGTGTACATTTTCACCTCTCCTCTCTCCTCTCCACATGGGTATGCATGAATCACAGCAAGTGAGTAAAAGGACACATGTTTTGCATTAGCACACTGTGAATCGACAGAACCCTATTGAATGTTTTGATAACATGATGACCTTGCTCATGGTACATGACAGGACAAATTAGGTGACTCTTGTTAGATTAATGTTTTCCACACAGTGAAGTAATCAATAACAAATCCTTCATCCATCTTATTTGAAAACATGAAAAAAAATGAAACAAAAGATAAAAAACTCTTAATTTACAAGTTGAGGAGAGACAGTGGCGAAAATATGCTTAAAGTATGCTTTTTCTTCAAAAAAAAAAAGAGCTGAGTGCAGGATCAGGTACAGTAAACACAGGTCTAAACATCAAGCATATCAAGGCTTCAGCTAGCACCGGTGATCACCAGCTCAGCTGGAGTGAAAACCCATAGAATTAGGGGTCCCCCCGGAGTAGAGTTGGGTTCCCCTGATCTGCGATATCCTAGAATCCCTGACTGGGAGGTTTTCTTGTGCTCTTTAAATCATCAGCACCTGAAGATCTCTGTGAAGTGCTACACAGGCCCAGTTTAGTTACAGTAGTTCTGATGTTCAGATCACTCAGGTCAAACTAGTAGCTCAAGTGAAACAAAAACGTTTCTGTAGGTGTTGGAAACCAAATGTACTGTTCTTGCTCCAGAGGCCCACAGTGCAGAAGACAGCGTGGTTTCATTGTGTCTGAGCCTGTTTTGCATGCGCTCAGTGTGATTGCTTTGTCCAGAGAAATAGGAAATGGCTTCTTCTGGATAAATTTGTCTCTGCAGCTGGCAAAGTGAATTTACTCACAGACTGCAGAGTCTGTGGGCTCTGCAGCTTGTTGCTGCTGCCATCCCTGGAGCCTGGCAGTGTGTTCCAGTGCTCTGTCGGGGTCCCTGTGTCTCCTCCCCCTGTGGTCTGCAGTAGCGTAGGGCCTGACTCAGACGCTGTCCCCCCCGGTGCTTCAGTCCTGTACGACGGGTGGACTGGTGACCTTTGACCCCACCGTTTAGGTGAAGGCTTTATTATGGCGCATTCGCCCAGAGCTCCGGTCTGCCTAGTAGGCCACGGTACCGGGAATTGATGAGGAAGGAAATGGATTCTGCATACAGAAGCTTCGCTTAATTTACCCAGCTTTGTTTACATCACCGTGTACATACA